>NC_052056.1:106912103-107512103 GCF_903992535.2 Arvicola amphibius | reverse complement strand
AAGGTGGAAGCAGTAAGGCCTCCTGGGCTCCATTCAGTAAATCACACTATGAATGAAATCTTACGTTTCACAGTAAAACAATAGTCCCCAGCTTGGGTGGAAGTCATTTATGAACCCAGTGGGCTGAAAACCAAAGGCTGGTTTTTGTGGCTGTAATGTTCATCGCCATTTCTGGACTTAGAATGTTCTGTACTTAGAATACTTTCCATAATGCAGGAAAGAGGCCAAATGAAGTTTTTACAGGTTTCTTCCTTCCAGGTGGTTAAGAGGCAGAGCACACTGAAGGACAGGACATGAGTCTCAGTAACAGTGGCCATCGGCCAGCACATGCGAGTGTCTATGCCTTAATCCAGCTGTGTGATGTGGTTATTTGTGAATTTATTGCAATAAAGTGATTGCGTTAACAAAAATTAACTGGCCAGTCTGTGGTGGCACACACCTTTAATCCTAGCACTCGGGAGGCAAAGGAAGGCAGATCTCAGCGAGTTTGAGGCCAGCCTGGTCTACAGACTGTGTTCCAGGCCAGTCAGGGCTACACAGTGAAACCCTGTCTTCAAAACCAAAAAAAAAAAAAAAAAAAAAAAAAAAAAAATCAAAAACCAAAAGAAAAAAAGTGTCTCTAGTACTACACTGGTAGATACGCATGTATATGAAATTCAGATTTCTCTGTGTGTTTTTATTTATTGAAGTGGCCATCCTAGTTCTGGTTAGGATGCATCAAGGGCACTTCCACATCAAGGGCCACTTAAACCACAGGTCTCCTATCTTCTGCTCTTTTCTGGTCTCCTAATTGCTCTTCGTGACTGGACTTTCCAGCATATAAAAAGAGGATATTGTCACTGCCATGAACTGCTTCTAGCCTTATCTACATCATTTGCATCTTGACTAGATTCTTGTGACCCTATTTATAACATCCTGTCCTTCCCCTGCTCTGTACTAGAAGTGTTTTCCATATATCCACTTACTTATCTACTAAGCCTTCCTCCCATCTATTAACACATCTGTCCACCCATCCATCCATCCATCCATCCATCCATCTTCCCACCCATCCATCCTCCCACTTATATATCAATCCATTCATCTAACCATCCGCCTACCCATCCATTAATCTATTTACCAAACCATCCAACCGTCCATCCATTTCTCATGCACAGACAAGTATTTATATAAAACTATGTAATAAATTTATAACCTCCCTGAAAATGTGTCATGAGAATGTGATTCGCATTCTGTATTGAAGTCAACTTTTGAGTGTGTCACCGAACCAGAGGAGGCAACTGTCACGATGAACAAAGCATCCCCAAACCAGCATCTGTGGATGCCCAACATTACCGCATACCTTAGATGTTACCAGTTGCCTGGAAACCGACCCCAAACTCTGAAATGTGGTACAGGGGAGCTGAAGGCTGGACAGGACTCTCATCATGTACCAGTCTGGGAGGGTTAGGGAAGAGTAGGGTTGGTCAGCTCTTCCTATCATGATCACAGAGGGACTCAGCCTGGCAGGGACTCTACCATCCTTGCCAGGTCACTTCTAGGAGCCATTGCCATTTCAGCCAGAAAGATGAGAATGTGGTGGCCTGCAAGGGGATGAAGATCAAGCCTGTCAGTGGCCCTCATGGCTTCCTCTTACCAGATAGCAAGTAGAGAGCTAGAGAAAACATGCTATCCAAGTGGCTAGCCACAGGGCCACTCCTGCTCAGGAAGGAGGCAGGCTACACATTCCCAGGAAGAAAGCATGCCGGTGAATTTGGGTAACTGAGCCTCAGTTTCCTCATTTGTAGAGTGTCCCCCTCATCATCCTTCCTCGCTTGCTGGGTGAGATGGAGGCGGTGTCCGTTCCTGTCTGCTGCTGTAATAAAAAAAACCACGACCAGAAGGAACTTAAGGAAGAGAGGTTCCAGAGTCATGGCAGGGAAGGGATGGCATGCTGGCAGGAGTAGGAATCATGCACGCGATATTTCATCTGCACAGGAAGCAGAGGGCGTGGAGGAGGAAGAGGGGAAAGGCTATGAGCCCCCTCCCCAAACAGCGCCACCAGCTGGGGACTAAGTATTCAAATACCTGAGCCTTATGAGGGACATTTACCACTTAAACCATCACAGATACTATCCCTTCTGCCATAGACGAATGTATAACTCTAGTCCGGGAGGCCTGTCAGAGTAACCATGTCTTTTTCCTAGGATCCCATGCAGACGCTTGAAAGATGACTGCTCGCAGGAAATGGAAGCTCAGCTGTTTAGGACACACCAGAGCTAAAAATACCACCCAGAAGGTTCTCTCCTCCAGGTTACAGCCACAGGCATTCTACATTTTCAAGGCTAACCTAGCCATGGCTACAGGTTCGTGGCTTCTCAGAGGCACTCTGCAGTTGCCATGGGAACCATCCACTTACAAAATGTTCTTCTCTCGGGTCCCCTGAACTCTGCCACAGTTGTCACGGCTAGCATCTTCTCAGATGCTGCCATGGGAACCACTGAAACGCTAGCATCGCTCTCTAGCCCAGCAGCCCACCTGGCAGAGAGAGCCTGGGGGGAGCCACACAGTGGGGGCTGGGCTTCTAGAGAATAAAATTATCCAGCTGTGTCTATGGATTTGTACATTCAAGTTCAAAGTGGCCAGCAAGAACATGGGCTGTTGGAACACATCCCAGCTCACTGGAAGAGAGTGTGACCTCCAAACAGACAGAAGAGGAAGAGTAAAGAGAGATCCGTTCTTTACCCTCCGAATGGGTTTCTGGGACGGTGGAGGTCTGATCAAAGACTCCGGTTCCATCCCTGTGGGCATGCGGACCCTGAAACATTCTCCGAGAAGAGAACATTCAGAAGTTAAACTCTCTAGACCCATGGGAATGGACTTAAAACATTCATCTACCTTTAGATTTCTTGGGATCATGGAAAGAAGAAAAGCTTAGGTTGTCCCTCTAGTCTCTAGTGACAAGTCCTGCCCTCCGACCAATCCTGTCCACTCCTCCACACCCTGCCCAGTGCCCTGGCCTGGAAGCTAATGCCAGGTTGTTTACATACATTTACCCTACAGTATGAAAGGAAATAAATTGCTTGTTGACTCTTTTTTTCCCCCTGCTCTGAACTGCATCCGTGGCTTGTTCTCATGGGAAACAGATGTTCAAGGCTTCCATGTCTGACTCTGTATTCCTTCAAGGGCTGGCCAATTGTGCCCTGTTTTAGAATTGAAAGTCCTGCCTTCCAGGATGCTCATCCATTATAGGGGAAACCTAGGGCAGACAACTTCAGGCCAATATGCTTGGACTCCAGGCAGGAGACCGGCTTTGGAGCCAGGCTTGGTCAACCCAGCCTTCTGTGATTGGCTGAGGAAACATGAATGTTTGTTTCCTTGCCCATTATAGGGAAAATAAATCCCTGTCTTATGGGACTGAAAAGAATATAAATCCTTTCACATAGGAAGTGCTCCATGGATGCTAGTTATTTTCCCTGGGCGAGCATTTCAACAGCCATGCTATAATTGCTAAAAGCTCCACCGTGCTTTTATAGTTGATGCTGAGGCCCCAGAGGCGGGCTAGCCAGGAGACACCTTATATCTGTTCCTAGGCAGGGATCGCCCACTTCCCCCATCTGCTGTAGGTCATGACTAAAGATGAAGGAAGAGGTGTGGCCGTGTGAGAATCCACTGAATATCAGCTGAATCTGAGCAGTGGGAGCCATCAGTGCAGAGTGTGACTGGCTGGTGAACTCTGGTCCAGTTCAAGGAGGTTCTGAACCCTTGAAGTATCATGGAGGAGACAGGTGACCGGCCTAATGCATTCCTGAATTCTCAGAGTGTTCTGAAATAGTCCAGTCTACTCTGGAATGCGGTTTTTGTATGTACTTCCAGGGGGCAGGGAGCCGCACACAGGATTCTGTCTGTGAGGAATAACTCACGATGTCTGTGATGTGTCCCTCTGAGGAATCTTGCTGCTGTACTTGGAGAGATCTGCCTCCTCCAAGGAGGTGCAGATGCCAGGTGGAAGGAGCTTTCTCCCATGACAGGGCCAGGCCTGCTCTCTCCTGTAAATTCTTCCCTGGAAAGTATGAATATATTTGTGGAGGAGTCGGGACCTTTGTCACGTCTCTGTCCATGGTGATGCACCCTTTTGGGCTGCGACCGTGGGAAGCCTTTTCTTTCATGGTCCTCACTTGCAATTCATTGACTTCTTGGTTGTGACAAGGCTGCCTAGAAGCAAGTGAGTTCACAACACTGAGAAAGAGAAGTGACAGGAAGATCCCCAACTGTTCAACACACTTCAGTCCCTCAGTGCTAGTGTGTGTGTGTGTGTGTGTGTGTGTGTGTGTGTGTGTGTAGACTGGCTTCAAAGTGTATCTGTGCTTTCAGCGAACAGCTAGGCTTAGCATTGGTAAAATTCCTTTCCCGGGGAGACCTCCTAAGATTCCCAATGACAAACCAAGGCAGATTCCCTCTGAAAAAGCAACGATTTCATTGGCCGTACCTACAGAGCATAGATGAGGGGATACCTACAAGAGTGTGGGTGCCCACTTCCCGGAAGGCTGCCCTGTAAAGTCTTTACTCAGTAGGGATGATAACTTTGTATAACTTTCCCATAGTTATAAAGATAATAACTTTATATAACTTTCCCATAGTTATAAAGGCAGTGACCACCCTCCTCCTAGCCTGCTCCAGTCTATATATCCCAGCCCCTCCTCAGGGCCACACGCAGTTAATGTAACATTACACAGAACAGGTACGGAGGGGCCGGACCAAGAGCCAATAGGCTCAGATCACAGATCTTTTGCAAATGGAGAGAGCTGAACCTCTGAAGGCAGTTGTTAGTGTTAGGTATTTTGTCTAAGACGAGTCTCTCCGCCAATGCGAATAATTCCAATCAGACCAAATCAGACTGAATAAAAGATGCCCATGTTTAATGAAATGCTCCTGGGTCGTCCTGGAAAAGCACAGAGAGGGGAAGAGAGGAAAGGGGAGACCATGTGAAACCTGGAGACCATGAGTTCATTCTCTGGGGGGCAGTTTAAATAGCCTGTGGGAGTGGTCCCGACCTTCTCTGGGTAGGAGTCACCATTTGGTGGGCTTTCTCGGAAGTGGAGTTAGCCTCCCCAGGGGAGGGGGCTTATGCCAGGAGCTGGGGGTGAAACCCCCCAGTCAAACAATCTGGGCTTTTTGTATAAAGGGGTGTTAGGGAGCCGAGGTGATACTTTTGACCAAACAGTCTTGGAGGTTCCCCGAGTACAACATGGGTTATCTCCCATATAAAACACAGGGAACTGAGTGTTGGCCTAAGGAATTGAGGGTTGCTCTAAGGAGACACGTGAAGCGGTAACTATCCAGGAGGCCTGCTCTGTTGGCCTGTGGGAACCCGAACAAACATTTGACCTCTATTTTTCTTCCTGCCACTCACCTCACGGGGAACCAAATGCTTCCACGTGGGCCTTATGCATCCCCCTTCACCGCTGCCCTCCCTCCACTCCAAGGACTGCTGGCTCATTTCTGGCTCACAGTAGCTCACTGGTTCCTAAAATCTGCTCTCCTCGTGGTAGAAATGCTGTTAGCACTGTGCCTCCCTGGAATTCCATCTCGCCAAGGGGATCGCTCTATATGGCGAGTGCTTAGTAAATACTGTGTATTCTTAAACAGAAGCCCAAATCATGGCAGTTTGCAGAAGACTGAACTTCTGTTAGCAGAGGGAGAGGAAAGAGCAGGCGAGCCAGCCAGAGCCGGCAGGGATCGGCTCACTACCCAGCGATTTTATGCTATTATGGGCTTCAGCATTTACCAAGCGCAGAGTAAAGCCGATCTGCATTCTACGGACGTGGACAGTGGGATGAGAAAGGAGGGCACTGGGAGCTGCTGGGAGGGAGGGAGGTTGTGGTTTGGGCTGGGAAAGAGGCCCTAGGGAAACGGCATCTATTTAGACTCTTTATCCCTCTCTTTCACCCAAGCAAGGCTCACGGGTGAGGATCAGACTGACTCTGGTGCACACCGGCTGGGCCCTAGGGTCAGATGAGAGGGCAGGGTGTGGGGGTGTGGGGGTATGTTAAACCTCCAGGCTCCGGCAAGGAGCCCTTCAGAACAGTGACTGCCCCGCCCCCTCGGGACCTGCCAGAGAGTCCTGCAAGGACTCTGGATCTCATTAAGGCTGCAGCTGCCTGTAGCCTGGTCCCGGCATGGGTCTGGTTTCTATCACTTGACTGTTGATTTGACCTGCAATCAACATCAGAGGGCACATTCCTGGCCCGTGGTTTAAGAGCAAAGCATACTTCTGCCTGCAGCTGAGGTAGCATTCTGTTCAGGGCCGCGGTGCGCAGTTCTGAAGCTCTCGGCGCTCCTCCTTCCGTCTGCATCTGGCTGCGCCTGTAGTTTTGATTTCAGAGGCAGGCAGGCAGGATGCAGGAGGGCACGTGCTCCCTCCCCCACCCCCAGTCAGGATCTGTCTAAACGCTGAAAAGTGCTAACGCAGCCAGATGAATGTGCTCTTGCAGTGTTTGTGATGGAGGCCCCCAGGGAGTCCTGGGACTCAGAGTCTTTACTGGAAACACCCAATAAACTGCTGGCCTCCAGGCCCCCTGCTGTTTTAATGCTGGGCTTTAAACGTTTTCTCGAAGCTGTGGAGAAGGTTCCTTGGACCACATTCCTGCTTGCAGTCCCACACCAAACATGGCTTTCCCACAGGCACCCGCCTCGGAGCCGATCTGGGCTGGAGAGATGACGGCTACTTCTTGGATACACACTCTTTTCTTAATGTATGTACCCACTCTCTGTACATCAAGACGATGCCATACTAGGAACCTGTGAGGAATGAGGGACTAGCTATGCCTATCCATGTCCCTGCTCACCGCGGGGAGACTTTCGAAGTCACCTGCGTAAGATGGGGGGGGGGGCGTAATCTGGACCAAAGGTCAGACTGTCTGAACAAAAGCATCAGCGGCCCTCCTGGTTGTAACCAGCCTTGTAAGGAATATGGAGATTGCTGACCATAAAGGTGTGGCTGGCTTTCTAGTGGCCAGCTAGCCAGAAAATGAAGGGTTCTGTGAGAAACAGCTTCATAGAGAAAAGACGTGGTCAATGTTGCTCCGTTGAAGGTGGAACTCCGCAGGCGCCTTGGTGACTGAGCTACATAAGCAGAACCCAGGGGCTGTGCAGAGAGGACCACAGCTAACTGGGGGAGGGGGGGCGGTGCTGAGCAAGCCGGTTCCTGGCACTTAGGAATCTGGGTTCAGTTAGGGAGCTGGTGGTGCCAAAGGATTTAAATAGTTGCTCCAGTAGGGCAGGCTCTGCTGGTTCCCACAGTGGAAAGAGCAGCACCCAGAAGATCGCGGCTGGCCCCTCCCTGAGGTCAGTGCTCTACCCAGAACAAAACCCCGTTCTCAACAAATGGGATTACCCATGGCCAAGGTCGAGCCACCGGAGAGGGCGTGCCAGTGACTGACGACCTACCCTTGACCCAGTAGGGGATGTACCCGTGAACATCCGATGAACACTTGAATCTAACCTAATCTGATTTTGCCTGTACCTTACATTTTTCGAGTACCGGGCTTCCTTAATCCTTTGACTGACAAGAACGTTAGGTCTCTAGATGCTTGTCTCGTTCTCATCAGCTCTCATTGTTGTGTCTGCCTGACACAATGCTCGCTTGATGAATGGCTTAATTCTTTTTTTTTTTTTTTTTTTTTTTTTTTTTTTTTTTTTTTTTTTTTTTTTTTTTTTTTTTGGTTTTTCGAGACAGGGTCTTTAACTGCAGACATCTGTGACTTCCAAGGACCCAGCAGAGAGAGGAGGGGGTGAGAAATTACTCAGGGAGGGGGCGGGGAAGCGATTGGTTGTCAGGAATCCGAAGCTGCTCTAGTCAGGGGACCTGGAAACCAGGCAGGGACATTCCCAGGGCTTAGTCTTCATTGTCACCCTGACTGAATTTAGAATCATCATGAAAGTCATCTCTCAAGATGGTGGCTGTACAAACTGATGCCATGACCGTTTCATGGTAGGGTTAAGCGGAAGGTGTTTACTGTAGACGTGAGACAGAACAGCCAGGGGCATCTGGAAGAGTCCAGAGCAGAGAGAGAGAGAAAGCAGTAGACTAAACATAGCCGGTAGACTGGACCTGGCCGTGAAAGAAGAGGGAACAGAAGGGGGGGGGGGGGGAAGCGGAGAGCAAGGGAGCAGGGGGAGGGGCAAAGAGCGAGAGCCAGCAAGAGACAGAGTGATGGAGAGAAGAAGAAGGAAGAAGACAAAAGCATGAACATAGTAAAACAGTAGAACTAGCAGGGGCAGTGGTGAATACGCAGTCGTAGGGAGGGAATCCCATGAGCTGGAGGGAGCTTATGGCACAGATGAGAAAGCTAGGATGCTGGGATGAACTTTGGAATGTGTAACAGGTTCTGTGATACTGAAGGAATCTGGAGGCCAGCATGGGCTTTGGTATCCTAATACGTGTAAGATACGGGCGCGAGAGGGACTTTTGCGGCCTCGCATAGTGGGTGGGGCCCAAACAGCAGCGGGTGACAAAGTACCTATGCCCTACGGAGAGAGCTTGAGTATGCAGTCCTGCAGACAGCATGACAGTGTCTAACAGCAGTGGCCTCCATGATCGTGAAGGGATGCACCCTCAAACCTTGAGGCGAAGCAAATCCTCCCTTCTTTCTGATGCTTTTGTCATAGCATCAAGACAAGCAATGATACAGGCGCTCAGGAAGAGAGGGAACCTTTAGGGCTTACTTCACCAAGGCTGCCATGCACACGGTTGGCTCCTTAGGTGTTCCAGCCAAGCCCCTTCTTTTGTGCAAATGGTTTTGGTCCTTTGACTCCTGGTGGGTCATCTCTTGGATGCTGTCATCCTTCACTTCTCTACTTCCTTGGCCTCAGTTTCCTAGATGAGAACACCTAACCCGCCATTGCCAACTACGGTCCCCCTTGAGATCTCGGTTGACTGTCTTGGGTCCATTTCCAGGGGTGGGGGAGGAGCTAGGCGCTTGGATGGCTGGGCTAGCTTCCTGTCACAGAAGCACACCGGAAGCGACCAGCTTATAGACAGCAGTGTTCCCCCTGATCCACACTCTTGGAGGTTTCAGCCCTGGTCAGTTGTTCCTGTTGCCTCTGGCCTGTGGGACACATTACAGTGGGGAGGGGGAGCGTGTGGCAGACCAGAACTGCTCATATTACAGCCGAGAGCAGAAGAAAGGGAGGAAAGGCCCCACTATCGCCTTCGAGAACATCCCCCGATGACCTGAAAACCTGTCTCTAGACCCCTCCTCAAAGCTTCTACCACCTCCTAATATTACCAGTCTTGGAATAAAGGCCCTTCCACACAGGCTTTAATAAGATGCTTAAGAGGCAGTCACAACCATGGTCATGTTTGCTGTCTCCTGGGAGAGTGGATGTCTGAGGGCTTTTATTGCTGCAATGAAACAACATAACCAAAAGCAAGTTAAGAAGGAAAGGGTTTATCTGGCTTGTTCATCACTGAAGGAAGTCAGGACAGGGACTCAGTCAGGGCAGGAACCCATAGGCAGGAGCAGATGCAGAGACCATGGAGGGGTGCTGCTTACTGGCTTGCTTCCCATGGTTTGTTCAGCCTGTTTTCTTATAGAACCCGGGACCACCAGCCCAGGGGTGTCCCTACCCACAAAATGCTGGGCCCTCCCCCATCAATCACCAATTAAGAAAATGCCTTACAGTGGCATCTTCTCCATTGAGGTCCCCTCCTTTCAGACGACCCCAGTTTGTAACAAGTTGACATTAGACTAGCCAGCACAATGGATTTACCCCAGGTCAGTTACTCTTCATTGTCAACGAGTTACTATGGAAACACATCACTGGTCGTGTCTATGAGTGAGGGTGTGCCCAGGGAGGTCTGACCCATCCTGAATGTGGGTCTTCTCGCTGTGTCATCCTGGTACAGAAAACAGAAAGCCAGAGAGAGTAAGAAAGTCCAAACTCGCTTTATCAAGGCGCCTCCTCCCGTGGGATCTGACTCCCTCTTACAAGTTTCCTCTGTGGACGAGGGCTCTGTTCTTATGACAGTCACCTCTGCCAGGCTCTATCTCCAGCATTGTTGTTTGGGAATCCATGAATTTTATGGGGCACATGTAGATGATAACACTCTCAGGACAAAAGCTTGACATGAGGTATCTGTCGGGCCCCATGCCACCAGCCCTGGCATCTAAAGGAGCTCCTGGACTCTCTTCATTCTGGACCTACCCAGCTTCTATCCCAAACACATCCTATTCATCTGGAAAGGTTCCTCACAGGCCCCTCTTCCTCCTCACACCCCTCTCCAGGGTCAGTTCTTATATATCTTGTTGCTAGAATTTTCCTCTCATTTATTATTAAAGTTGCTGGAATGGTGACTGTTGGGATTGCGTTAACTTGCACAGATCTCCTGTCCTTGTGTAGATGGCACGGTCCTCATGCCTTCCAGCAATATGCCAGGCATGGAGTGACAGAAAGGGCTGGGTGGGAGTAGAGGCTGGGAGCTCTCTGCTAGCTTCCATCCTTCTGCCAGGCGACTTTCAGTGGTGGCACGGATCTGTCTCGTGAGCCTGCCACCTCTGTCTCAGCGCCAGGCTGACGTCTCTACAGGGACTTCTTGCCATACTGCCCGTAGGCTTCCTCTGCATTCCCTTCGAATCCTAGTGAACTGTTAACCATGGCTCCTTTCTATTAGGAGCTCCTAATGTCGGGGTGGCCACTTCCTTCTGGCCCCCAGGGACTCCGCCAGGAAACAGTGGGTTTTAACACATGTTGAGTTGACTGGACTATGTAGATGGAGTGGGCCTGTGTATATTCTCTAAGACAAGGTATTTCTAGCAGGCAACAACAGAATAACAATTCTATAAGAAAAACAGTACTTACTGATGGGCGGGTCTGTTCTGTGGGCTCCCTCCTCTAACATCACCCAGGAATAAAGGCTGCTGTCTTCTCTGTTCCCAGAGACCAGCCTGCTAACCACGGCACGATGGAACATTCTACCATCACCTCCATCTTCAAGGAGAGTGTAGTAGGTCACCATCATGACTGGGATAAACGATCACACATGGAAGGCTTAAAACAGACAAACTCAAAACCGAAGACCAAACCAGACCAAACCAAACAAAATAAAAAAAAATGGACAAACTCTATATTTCACCGTTTTGAGAAATCTACAACAGGGATCAGAAGGGGTGCATGCCTTCCAGGGTGCTAAGGGAGAGGCCTGTCTAGTTTTTTGAGCTTCCTGCTGCCTGCTATCTCTGGCTCCTGGGTGCATCTTTTCCTTCATGGCATTTCTTAGGGTTGATGGTGACCCTGGCTTCCCTCATACAGACCCAGTATGCCTACTGTAGGTCTACCAGATAACCCAGGAGACTCTCCCCACCTGAAGGTCTTTAACTGAGTCCTATCTGCCAAGCCCTTTTCATCATGTCAGGTGGCATGCTCACTGGTTCCTGAGGTTGGTAGATTGGCATCTTTGGGGTGGGTCTGTACAACTTGAACACGCCTGATGTCAACCGTGGATGGAGGCCATTATTCTGTTTCTGCAACGAAGAAACCAAGAAGAAAGAGTCTCCCGCTATCGCTTGCTCTTTGTAGCTGCCCAGTTAATACTTCTGGGTTAAAGTGGTTCTTCAAGAGTGAGACGCATGGTCCTATCATCTGTCAGTAGAACAATCTTCCTGGGGATTTGAGAACAGTCCTCTGAGGTCACTGATTACTTCTCAGTTCTGGTGTCCCCTGGTGGCAGTTTTCTGAAGAGCTTCTGAACACTGGCCTGTCACTGAGTGGCTGGCTGTCCCCTCGGGAAAGCTGCGGAAGGCAGCATTTTCTACTGTCACCAGAGGAAATCACGCCAGAGAGTGCTGACTGGGAAGAATGGAGTTAAGGATGCTTCCTGCCACAGAATATGCAGTAGGCACACGATAGCCTCATTCCCGGACTACTTCTAAGTTCCTCCGCTACCCAGCAGGCATCTGTGGCATCTGTGTGCATCCTGGGTACCTGCTAGGAATGCAGAGCTGAACCTCTTGATGGTCCTGAGGGTCACAGAAGCCCCACCATGTAAACACACAATTGCCCTGATAGTCAGGAGGTGTGCAGAGAGGAGGGGCCTGAGCAGAGGACTCTGGATGGGCTTCACCTCTGATAGGAACCGCTAGACAGAGACATGACTGAGGAGCGGCGATCAGGATACCCCGATGCACGTAGGATGGAGGGGCTGGCTACGTGGGGCCCGGAGCTGGTCAAGTGTAGAGAGCCGAGGAAGATGCCAGCTGTGCAGTGAAGGCGTAGATCACAAAGAATCCCACACCAGTTCGGAATTATGATTAATCGAATGGTTATTTATTTAAGGGGGAAAAACTTACAGATCACCGTCCCAGACAACAGCCCTCTGCTCAATCAGGAAGGGAGCCTAGTCGCTGGAAGCGGAGACGGAAGCCAGAGAGCAAGCAGAGGGCAGTTGCTGCTTTTTTAAAGAGAGAGAGAGAGAGACCATGCGTCAGTGGGCTGGTATCTCAGCAGCTATTGGCTGAAGGAGTGGAAGGAGCTCCCGCAACAGTGCAGGATCTTGTGAAGATGAGGTTTTCTCTCCTCGGAGGCAGCAGGGTCCCTTCGTCCCACACTGCTTTATTCTTGTCCACCTCTGAGCTCTCAGTCTTTATGTTGGTTTTAGAGACAGGCTCTCATCATGTAGATCTGGCTGAGCTAGAACTCAGTTGGCCTCAAACTTGTGATCCTTCTGCCTCTGCCTCCCAAGTACTGGGGTTACAGGCATATTCCTGACCCTTGGGTCTTAATAAATAGTCAATTTAAAATAAGGCAGGATGTGTTTCCCAGGGGGCATCTAAAGCGCTGGGTCGTGAGTGAGCATGCGTGGTACTGAGGCGTCTGCGCTGCTAGCTTCTCCAGGGACTCATGCTACAGCCTTGGATCTTGAGCTCAGTATTGGAGCAATGCTGCTGCCAGGGCGTGGCTTCCCTTTGTCGGAGGCGGATCCGTTTCCCCAATTCTGATTGCATCCCTTAGTTCTGACACCAGGTAGCTGTAGAATTGGAGCAAATCATTTAACCTCGCCGAGTCTCCCGTTCTGACTGGCAATAATAGCCTCCTCTCTGCCTGTTGACAGGATTAAAGGAGCCAGTGTATGTAAAGTTCCAGAGCGGAGAGCTTAGCTGCCAACTATCATTGCTGGGAAATTCTGCCCAAGGGAAGCTTTAATTACAGGCCAGTTCTCTTGCTCTCATCCCAGCGTTTGCTTCCAAGACAATTAACAGACCAGAGAGTTCTGCTACCTATCAGCCACTGGTGGTCAACAGACTCCCCATGTTGGCAAAAACACTGTCTCTAGAAGCCGGGCCACTTGGGCAGGTGCCATCTGGTTGCTTCATAGCTCCGGGTACAGTCCAATCGGTGACAGTTATGCAAGATGCTAGCTTAAATATTTACTTGTTCATGGCCTCCCCAGTGTGGTGGGGCAAGACAGAAAACTTGAGAAGCAGGGTGGCTTTGGCACCCTCTGCTCCTAGCCTGGTAGAACATATGTCTTGATGTGATTCATCCTTGCCAAATGGCCAGTCTATTGCTTCGAAAAAACATAGCACAGGGCTGGAGAGATGACACAGAGGTTAAGAGCACTGACTGTTCTTCCAGAGGTCCTGAGCTCAATTCCCAGCAACCACATAGTGGCTCACAACCATTTGTAATGAGATTTGGTGTCCTCTTATGGCGTGCAGGCATAAATGCAGGCAGAACAATGTATACATAATACATCTTAAAAACAAAATAAAAAGCAAAGCACAACAGTATCGCTCACCACTCAGACTCAGAGATGGAATTAGAAGTGTCAAATCCCTGGTCAAGAACTTTGAATAGTTGCCCCCACGAGCTTGGGTACATACCCATATTCACCACAACATGAAGGCCAGAGGAGGGCTTGCGGGGACACACAGTTCATCACTAGGACCTACAAGCTTTCGTTATCTCATTAAGGCTGCCATAATGGTATCCCCTTCACCATTATTATTATTTTTTGTTTGTTTGGTTTTTTTTTTTTTTTTTTTTGTTTTTTTTTTTTTGAGACAGGGTTTCTCTGTGGCTTTGGAGCCTGTCCTGGAACTAGCTCTTGTAGACCAGGCTGGCCTCGAACTCACAGAGATCCACCTGCCTCTGCCTCCCGAGTGCTGGGATTAAAGGCGTGTGCCACCACTGCCCGGCTTTGCCATTATTTTTTGACAGATACGGATACCTATGTCTCAGAGAAGGTGAATAATAATAACCACACGAGCTAGGACCAAGGCCACACAGCTAAAGGAAGCAGTCCACGATTTCACTTTGGCTCTAGTAGCATGGCATAAAGAATGTCCCAGATCCTATCCAAAGGCTCTTACAGAAGATAGGTCCCTGGAGCTGGGCCGTGGTGGCGCACACCTTTAATCCCAGCACTTGGAAGGCAGAGGCAGGCAGATCTCTGTGAGTTCAAAGCCAGCCTGGTCTACAAGAGGTAGTTCCAGGACAGACAATAAAGCTACAGAAAAACTTTGTCTCGAAAAAAAAACAAAAACAAAAAAAGGAGGAGGAGAAGAAGAAGAAGAAGAAGAAGAAGAAGAAGAAGAAGAAGAAGAAGAAGAAGAAGAAGAAGAAGAAAGGTCCCTGGAGGTTCCATAGCCTAGCTGTTCTGGTTTTATTTGACAGAGGATGAATGGCCCAAAGCTTCCCCATGACTTGCTTCTGCTGAACACTTCTCAGGGTGGTGCTGGACAGGGTCAGATGTCCAAAGTGCTTAACTGGCAGCTGGAGTGAGGGAGGGGCTGGGCAGCCAAGGGCCTCTGCCTCCTGAGCAGGAAATGGAGTCTGTACTATTGACAACTTTGTGGAGGCACTGATTGATTCATCTCCCGTGCTATCCAGGGTGCTCAGGTTACAAATAGCAACACACACACACACACACACACACACACACACCCCATTTCAGCACCCAGAGGGGCAGTAGGCACAGCTGGATGGCTGGTCCTTCGAAGAGACCACCTGCAGGTCCCTTGCAACTCCAGCGGCCAGGCTATCCAAATCTGTATCCAAAGTTTTCCAGATGATTCTAAAAGCCTGGGAACCCTGGGTGGCCGCACATCTCTGGAGACAGAGCCAAGAGAAGGGTTTCGTATGGAAGTCTTCCTAGCAGTTTAAGCTATGCCTCTGCTGTCACCGTTAGGCACTCTTGCAGGCACCAGAGCTGCCTCAGGTGTGAGTTGGTATCTTTGAGAAACTTGTGTTCCCTGGGGCTTTGGAAGCTGGAGGTCTGGGGCTGTTTTGGCAGCTGCTCTTTCCCTCCCAACATAGCTTTCTTGAATTTCTCACTGGGCCACAGCAGCATTTTTGAGAGTCTTTGGCAGCAAGTGTGTGTGTGTGTGTGTGTGTGTGTGTGTGTATCTCTGGGGAGAGTGTTCTTGGGGCACTGTGAGTCTGTGAACACTTGCTAAAAGTTCTAGAAAAGAAAACCAATCCCAATGAACAAACACGTAAGGTGGCAATTGAACAAACGCCTGTTTTACAGAAGCCTGGTAGCTGGGGAGGAGAAAGGATGGGGCTCCCCACCCCCACTTTTACCGCCATTGGACCTCCTTATTGTTTTCTTGGTCTCCAGGGTTGCAACCACAATCTCATTGACTGGTAGAAAGCTCCATTAGAGCCTTTATGACGTGAATTAATGACTTTGTAAATCTAGTGCTTGGTAAACAGGGCAGAGGAGGTATTTCCCTAGGCCTGAAGCAGGCCGACTGGAAGGGACTGTTGCCAGCCTGCCTAAGGCAGCACACTCGGCCACTTGGACTGCTTTTCGGAAAGATGAGCCCCAAGATACTTTGTGCCCAATCATCCTGAGAAGGAAGTCAAATAGGAGAGACAGGAAACAGGAAAGTCAGGAGCCAGGGAGGGGGAGGCATTATCAGGGAAAACAAACATCACCCAGGTGTGGCATGTGCACTAGTACTTGGGAGGCTGAGGCAGGGGGATTGTGGAGCCTTTGAGGCCAGCATGGGCTATATGGGCTATAGTGTGAGACATGGCCTCAAAACAGACAAACAAAAAGAAACATATACAAACTAAAAACCAGTGAAAAATTTCATGATAAACGCACATTTCGAGTAAAACTGTGGCTGGAGGCCCAGGTGTCGGATGAAAGGTCTCCCCTGGTTTTGTCACCTGAGCCCCCAGGCCTGCGAGTCATTTGAAGCTTTTTAGGCTTTGATGATAATAAAAGTGTTTGGAAATCAATAGCTAAGGAGACAGATATTCAGAAGGAGGCAGGAGAGGGTTGATAAGGTAAATTATTCCTGTGGGGCCTGGCAAGCGAGAGAGGAGCGAGATAACTCATTTTATTATAAAAATCAGGGCATTTTCAGGGGTGTCTTTACGATACCCTTATCCACTGGGTCTGTGTGTCCTTCAAACTGGGTGTATTGCACATCTGCAATCTGTCCTCAGGAGGATGAGGTGGGAGAACCTCGAATTTAAGGCCCACCGGGGTCTTAAACTATATCTACCAAGATTCTTTCTCAACAGACAGACACTGTCATTTCTCAGAAGTCAGTCAGTATTTGCCTTGTCCCTTCTTCCCTGAGAAGACCACAGTTTCCATGCCACGCGTTACCCTCATCCATTTGTAGGCTGGTCACCCTTGCTTGGGGACATGGCTATGGGGCAGTCTCTGCCTGACTCAACTGCCTCATTCATTCTGCCGGGCATTTTGGGTTGGTCCCACTAACTCGTGTGGTCTACAGACAGGACTGACAGCTGGCTATGTCTTGATTTTGAGTCTGAATCTTTGAGATTTTTTTCTGATTTTATATGCATACATGTTTTACCTGAACACATTTCTATGCATCATAAACATGCCTGGTGCTCTCATTTCCTCAGGGACTGGAGTTACGGATAATTGAACTACCATATAGATGCTGGGAACTGAACACGGGTCCTCTGCAAGAACAGCCAGTGCTCTTAACCACTGAGCCGTCTCTCCAGCCCCAGGAACTGAGAGCTCTGAAAAGTGTCTCATTGGTTGAAACAACAGCTCACATGTGCTGCACGGGGGGGAGTATGAGAGTGTGACTTGTTCTTGTTTATTGATAAATGTTTGAAAGCCTCTGCCGAACTAGGAAAATGGCATTGTTTGCTTTTGCCCATGTTAGTTGGATGTCTGTTGCTGTGCACAAACACCGGAGGAAATCAACTCGGAGGAAGAACGGTTTATTTGACTCATGGTTTCCAAGGCTTTAGCTCAGGGTTGGCCCAGTCACTTTTGGACCTGTGGTGAGGCAGAACACCACAGTGTCCTATGGAAGCTGCTCACGGTAGCCAGTAGCCAAAAGGCAAAGAGAGGGTGGGGAGGAAGGAGTCTGTGGACTCAGTGCCCCTGTCTAGGACACCCCAGCAGTGACTTAGCTTCCTCCCACCAAGCACCCTCTTCTGAAGATTTCACCATCTCCCCACAGGTCCAAGGCTGGCTGCCATGCCTTTTACATAAGAGCATTTGTGAGTCATTTAAGATCTAAACTGTCACAGGGCTACTTAAGACTCCCGATGCACCAAATTTAAATGTGCGAACCTCTTCCCCCAGCCAGCTACCTAAGTCCTCCGAGGGAAATTAGAAGATACATCCTGCCTTTTGAAAATCAGAAAACGAGGGCTTTGTGTATCCCACACAAAATCAAAATGTGTAGGAGACATTAGCGCTTGGAGCTGTCGAAATGAACGGCAACTCTTAGGAGAGGCATTGTAGAAAATGCCATCGCTTGGGAAGTCTAGCAGAAATTTTGAAAATTTTCCTGAGAAGGTAACCCGAGGCCACAGAAGCAAGGTCTCTGCTGCCTGTTTTATTTTGTGTGTGTTCTGTTCTGTTCCAGAAAGGACTTGCGGTAGCTTATTCAAAGGATACAAAGCAGACGTTTTAACGTACACTAAAAGGGAAGGAGAGGGCTGTGTGACACAGCAGGAGCTGGGAGGAGACCTGTGGGTAGGCTTAAACACTTCCGTCCAGTGGGCTGCCAGCCCTGGGAACTGTTAGAGCAAGGGAGACGGGGGAGTGTGTACCGTCAAAGCAGATCAATTGCTCAGGAGAGCGGTATTTTTGGAGCTCAGGAGAGAGAGGCCTTTCTCCTGCAGGCCTCCCCTCACCACCTGTAAGCGCAGGAAAGCTACAATCTTGCAGCTTCCTGCCTCAGCTGCAGCCTCCTGCAGCCCTGAGATACAGCTGGGGGTCCAGCCCAGTTTGTTCCCAAACGCTCTGTATAAGGCACATTTTCTATTATTATTTTCTATTATTATTTTTTATTTTATTTTATGTGTATGAATGTTTTGTCTGCATTTATGTCTGTGTACTAACTACATGCGGTGTCCAAGGAGGCCAGAAGAAGGCATTAGATCCCCTGAGACTGGAGTTACAGATGGCTGTGAGCTACCATGCTGGTGCTGGCACTCGAACTTGGATCCTATGGAAGAGGTACAACCCTTTCATAATTTGGCTTAGAGACCGAGAATCTAGACGATCTGGCCAGGCACTGTTTTTAGCCTCTTCTTGCATCTTGACAAATGTGAGGCACCGTATGAGACTGAGACGTGAGATCATGAGAGGTCGGTCTGCTGTGCATTGAGTACCGGGGCAAGTTCTGGTATCCCTTTTCTCCTATGTCGGTGCTGGGGTCGGTCATTGTTAGATTATCACTACCCCAGAGCATCACCCCAGCCCATCACACTGTGTCTGCAAAACCCTCCAACCCTTAGCCTGTTGGGGCAGGGCTCGACCCATCCCAGAGGGTGAGACCTGGTGGATGATTTACCTGTACGCCATAGCCATAGCCCCTCTGTATTCATGGGTTTCTTACACCAGTCAGGTGCTGCTGCGGAAGCGTTCTCATGCTAGAGGATAAAGAAGCCTGAAACTTTTGGTGGGAGCCTGGGCCTTTCCTTACCTGGAGGCCATTGGGAAGCATAAAGGGTAAGGCTCAGGCTCAGGCTCCATCCTATAGTGCTCCAGTGAAGTGCTCCTGGGTTGGCAGGGCAGAGGCGCCATCTAGTGGTAACTCCCAGAATATCCACATGCTCCTTTCGCGGGGCACTAATGACCTGGGGGCGTGTCCAACACTCATGCCAAAGGTTTTAATTAAGAGATGAGGGCATCTCTGGCTCCCTATGTTCAACCTGGCTAAGCGTTCTGTGTGGGTGGCTGTAAGGGTCTACCTAAATGGCGCGTCAATTTAGACAAGGGACTCAGCTAATTAATTGGGAGGTGACAAACTGCCACCTGGTATCCTCAAGTTCTGAGTTCTGTCTGGGACATAAATGTCCCAGAAGCGTTGTGTTGCCTCTCCTGTCTGGCTCCCTCTGATGCTGCCTTACCTACAGTCCACTTCTGCCCGGCAGGACCCTGCAATTTTTTCCCTATCAAGTAGAAGACCCACCAAAGGGGGTACCTTTTCTGAGCCAGGGGTGAGAGTTCCAGTTTGGTTGAGACTGGGTCCCTGAAGGATTCATCTCTCCTGGGCAGGCCAGATGGGGAACACCCACCTGCAGAGGTGGATGGCGACTGCTTTGATGTGGGCACAGAACCCAGAGAAGAGACGTTGATCTGGACGCCAGCCTCCAGATGTGGCGTCTCAGACTGTGCCTCAGTGGTCAATCCAGAAGGCTCCCTTCTTGGGCTACCCCAGATATCCTCGGAGAAGGGTGAGGCCTCCGGGCTCAGTATGTCTACTCAGTGTTCTCCGATGGGTGGTATATGTGTTTCCCGATTGGCTAGCTCCCCGGCCTCTGTGAGAGCTACTCAGCCATATGCCCCTCACTTCATATACCCCTCAGTTGGTAACTCCGCCGGAGGTCCCAGTGTGACAGAGTTGACAGTACCAGCCAGTCAGTGCCCAAGGCATGCTGGAGCCCTGAACCCCTTCCAGGGTGTGATAATGGGGATCTTTCCACCACAGCTGCCCGTGAGGGCCTTTGTGTCAGGTTAGACCCTCTGACTAGATCGAGGCAAGGAGGATAGGATCCTCAGGTGTGGAGTGGGAGAGGTGGATGAAGGGCTAGCAATAGAGCATTGAGAAAATTTGGGGGGATCCCCTCTAACTTCTACTTCAGATCTGCCCCCCAGTCCAACCTCTCATGAGTTCACCTGACCTGCTCAAGAAATCCCAACTGATAGCTGCATTCAGTGTGCTGGACGGCGCTGTGTGCAGCTGCCTGCCCAGACCCACACGGCTGTGGCATAGTGAACCCTTCAGAGGACGGAGTGACTCTGCCCGGTCACCCTGGTGGCATCAGTAGTAAGGGTGGTGTCCATCACCCCTCTGGCAGAGGCCAGTTGGCACCGTGCCACCTGGAGACGGTTACAGTTCCTACAGGCATTCCAGCCCCTCTGTGGACATCGCTAACCATGCCCAGCTGGGAAGAAAGCAGACAGCAGCTGGGACTCGGACTTCTCTTCTGTGGAAATGCTCCACCGCTGAATGAGTCTGAACTGGTTCATAGGGGCTAGATATGCAGAGACCAGGGCTGGCAAAGCTTGGTTATGCAGAAAAGAAAAGCAAGATTAAGGGCTCGTGGTGACAGTCCCCAACACTCGTGTAAGCTGAGCCATTTAGTCCAAAGATGACTCCACACCCTAGGTCTTATGCTGATTCTCATTTTATACGCAAAGGAAATGAGGCACAGAAATGTTTAGCAACCGGCCAAAGGCACACAGCAACAAAGAGGCAGAACTGGGCTTTGATCCCAGGCAGAACAGCATGAAGACTTAGAGAGCTCAGGTGGGTTTCAATCTCCTTAGTTGAGTGTGAAAGAGATCCACACTACCTTTCTAGGACACAGAGGGGTCCGATGATGTCACAGGTTTGGCTGGCACTCAGCCCCACAAAGACTTTAAGTGGCTTCTTTAAGAAACTTCTGCGGCCCAGTGGATGATGCTTGCGACTAGATCAGGAGAGATTTCACTGCAAATGCCCCCTGCCACTCAAGCTTCATCCGGCCTTCCTGTGTCCAGCTAGCGGTGCCGTGGAAAACCCATGAGAGTTTTTAGCTTGTTGCTTCCTTGCCAGCTCAATCCAAACCCCTCTAGTGCAGCAAGCAGGCTGTTCCTGTTTTCTTTGCCGAGGGTGAGGGGGCGGGGTTGTAGCTGGCAGTCTGCTGGGCCTTCGCGGTCTGCCAGGGTCCGACTGCAAGCTCTTGATACCAGTAAGGCAGTGGTCCTGGCAGGGAAAGGCTGAAGCCATCCTGTCAAGCCAAGCACGGCCGCTGGAG
The DNA here is from genome assembly GCF_903992535.2 of Arvicola amphibius. NCBI lineage: Eukaryota > Metazoa > Chordata > Mammalia > Rodentia > Cricetidae > Arvicola > Arvicola amphibius. Next base: position 107,490,863 of record NC_052056.1, on the reverse strand, counting down.
AGCAGGAAGCCGGCCCTTCAGGAGAGAGGCCTGTGTGTGGGAGGATGCGCGGCAGCCTGGGTACCACTGACCGCTTGTTTCTATCAGCTGACCAGGGTTGCTCGGCGGAGTAGTGATGAGGGAAGCCTGGCTTTGTAAAAGGATGTGCTTCAAACGGGCTAAAGCGTCAGGTTAACACACATTTAACCAACGCGAAACTTTCTACCGCCATTCTTTGTGTAAAGCCCCACTTTCTCGTATTCGGGACAGTCCTAGAAAAATCTTTCCCCAGGCCACCGAAGAGGATCTCAGTTATGAAGACAGGGAAGGGGCAAAGGATTGTGGGTGGGAGTGGAACCTGGGTTGGGTACATGAATGGTTTGTCTTAGAACATGACCTAGAAAAAGGAGAAATACAAGATACTTTCACGTACAGCACTCGGCCCATCGAACAGTTTCAAGGGCCTTTTGTGGGGGCTTTGCTTTGAACAAACCTAAAGCTTTCCCTTCATGTTGCTGAAGCCATTAGGTGTCTTGTCGTTACAGAGGTGTTTTTCTGGCATGCTCGGCTGCCCCCTTCTTGTGCTGGGGGTGGGGGCGGAGTGGACCAAGAGCCTGCTAACACACTCGATGAGTTTACACTTCACCTGGAGCCCTGTGCCGCTGCCAAGGTCTAAGAAAAGCCTGGCGTGGATGACGCCCCCTCCTTGTTGGTAGAAGCAGGGCTTGCGTCACTCAAGATCCCACACGGAAGCACGTCTTTACACTCACAGGGCTAAATTTTTCCCAAACAGAAATTCAGAAATCACATTTTTTTCCTAGCAAGCACTACTGGAAATGCAGCAAGGAAGTGGATTTTAAAAAACAACCCAAAAGGTGATACTTGAAACCTTCATTCTTCTCTATGTGTGTATGCATGTATGTATGTATGTATATGTGTATGCATGCATTGTGTACGTATGTATGTGTGTATGCATGCATGTATGTGTGTATGTGCATAAATGTGTGTGTGAGCAGTTTGTGTAGGGTGTTTTCTTCATTCTCCACCTTATTCCTTATATTTGTTTTTGTTTTATGAGCATGAGTGTTTTGCCTGTATATATATATATATATATATATATATATATATATATATATATATACACCACACGCATGCAGAGCCTGTGAAGGTCAGAAGAGGTCACAGGATCCCTTGGAGTTGAAGTTACAGATGGCTGTGAGCTGCCCCATGGGTACTGGGAATCTAACCTGGGCTGTCTATAAAAGCAACAAGCGCTCTTGACTGCTGGGCGTTCTCACCAGCCCTTCCACATCACTTTTGGAGGCAGGGTCACTCACTGAACCCGGAGCTCACTAGTTTCACTAGTCTGGCTGGCCACTGACTGCAGAGGTTCTGTTGTCGCCATTGTCCCAAGCTGCAATTGCAGGTGTTTGCCATTGCGCCTGGCTTTTTACATAGGTTCGGAGGGAGTGAACTCAGCAAGCACTTTGCCTACGAAGCTATCGCCAAAGCCCCCAAATGTTCTTCCTTATTCACGTATAGATACTAAGTGTTTATCTTCTGCCAGCACCTGTCCTGAGTTAGACCAGCTAAAAGAGCCAAGCCAGACCAAGAAAGACAGAGACCGTGTTTCTCCTTCTGACTTCAGAACAAGTCTGTTTTGATGAGCCAGTGTTTTCAGAGGTAAGGTAGGAAGTGACTCGCTGGGGTGGGGTGGGGTGGCACAGGAGTGGAGTTGTGGCTGCCATGTCAGAACCAGTCACATGAACTGTAGGTTAGTAAATGGGCTGGGTAGCTGCTGGTGGAGGACCGCTTCGACACGGCAGGCGCAAAGGCCCTGAGGTAGGAGTCACTCAATGTGCCCAAGGAGCAGAAGGGTGGCTGTGCCCTGGGAAGAATGGGCAACCGGTCTCAGAGAGGTCAAAGGGGACCAAGTCAGAAGGCGAGTGCCACGGGGAGAGGCGGGGCTCGTGGGTGAGAGCCTGGGGACTGCAGCAGGTTTGTAAGGAAGGAAGAGAACCGATTGACTTGTGTTTTACAGGATCCTTGACTCGGTGCAAAAATAATAGATACAGGCAAACACAGAAGACTGGAGGAGGCTAAACAAGAATAGTGGGTCCAGGTGATCTGACTGGGGGATGGAGAAAGGGGGGCTGTTAGGGAAGGGGAGGGAATAAATACTGCAGAAGGGGGTGAGCAAAATGACAGTAAAGGTGTCTGAAAAAGTCACAGTCATGGCTTCTTAATTATTTCCCTTCTACTAGGCAGGACTGTCATCGGATGAAGTGTCTCAGCTGCATTGGCAACTGGAGCAAGTGAATTAACCATGCTTTTATTTTTGGATGCTTTTACATCATGGGTATTGAAGTCACAAGTGTCACGTGATGGAAGGACCTTTGAGTCACCCCCTCGGTGGAGGACTGATCAATCTAGAACATTCATGCTGCCCTTTGAGTGAGTGAAAATTAAGCTTTCATTGGAGGGTTGTTTTTCTTTTGTCCTAGCAATTGGCCCATTCTGACAGTGACAATTGCTGGCTCCCAGCAGACGGAAGCCTTTGGGGTAACTGATGGGTCACACGGGTCCTAAATGACGGCATATCCAGTGGTTTGAAGCCTGGCCAGATCAAGTCTGATGTGAGAACAGCGAGGGAGAAGTACAGGCAGGAGTCTGGTCATCTGGGAGGGGTTAGCATCAGGAAGAGGCACCTGCCACCCAGGGAGGAGGAAGAGTCAAGAGCCTCGACCTTGCACTTGCCACCAACCCCCAAGACCAGGCTTAGCGAACCTACAGAGGGCACTCAGAAGAAAGAAACAAACTCCAGGCATGGTGGTCCATCCCTGTAATCCAAGCATGTGAGCCTTCAGGAAGCTGAGACAGGAGGATCAAGAATTTGATGGGCAGTTGGGGCTACAAACGGAGACCCTGGAAGGAAGGAAGGAGGGAGGAAAAACCACATAGGATGTAGTACTTCATTGTGACCTCTGCATCGTTCACCCATCCATCCATCCATTCACTGAGCTCCTGTACCGCTCCAGACGCCGGACACTGGAGCTAGCTCTGGGAACGAAGGAAACAACCAGCTGAGGGACCTGAGGTTGGATCAGGGGCGGTCACTTAGCCCATTTTCTGCCACTGAGAATGCCTGAGATAAACAACTTACAAGGAGGAAATGTTTGTTTTGGTTTTGACTTCAGTTGGCTCCTGTTGCTTTGACCCGCATGGCAGGAACACCCCACGGAGCAAGCATGTTCATCTCATGGCAGCCAAGAAAAGAGAGTGATGGGGTGGGGTGGGGTGGGGAGAAACAGGCTGGAGATCCAGACTCTCTTCCAAGGTCATACCTCCTCTGACCTAACTGTCCCACTAGCCACTACTTCCTGAAGGTTCCTCCGCCTCTCAGTCATGCAGTAGGCCAGCAATCAGTCCTTTAACACATCAGTTTGTGGGGGATGGTTAAGACCTGGAAACATACGGCAAAGGACTATGAATGAGCTGACGGATGTACAATCAAGGGGTTTTGCTTTGCCAGGAAGCAGGGGAAGAAGAGGGGGTGACTCAGAGTGGCGGGGAGTAGAACTCAAGCTTGCGAGAGTAGAGGAAGGCAGCAAAAGGAGCATTTGTCCTTCTAGGCAGAGGGGACAACTTGTGCAAAGGCCCTGTGGCAGTTGGGCTGTTCATGCAGGAGTAACTGAACAGCGTGAGAGAAGGAGGAAGCCAGGGGCAGCAGGGTGACCAGAGGCAGAGAGAATGGGGCAGGGTCATGAGCTGTGGTCTTCTAGAAAGTCTCAATAGGAGTGTTCTGGAACAGATCGGCCTGTGGACATGTGTTCAGGGTGTTGTTTTGATGACAGTAATTGATGTGGGACACCCAGGCCACTGTGGGTGGCACCACCTGGGCAGAAGGTAGTGGAGTTCGTAAGTGCAGAACAGGCTAGGCCCTAAGAAAAGCAGGCACCAACTCCCTGTTCTTGACCGTGGGTGTAACTAGCTGCTCCAGGTCCCTAGCTCGAATTCCTTCAGTGACAGACTGCAGTCTAGAGTTTTTATCAGGGTGTTTTTATCACAGCAACAGGAATTAACGTAGAACCCTGCTTCCTGCTGTGCTTTAGGGGACCCACCTCCATCTTCCACACCAGGAGAGTTCTGTGGGTGACTCTTTCTAGACTTGTCCCTGGTGGGTGGCATCTGCTTGAAGCTGACACAGCTCAGAGAAGAGGGCTTCACCCCTGCTACCTTCTTCTCCAACACCCCCAGGACAGTGGACTCAGACACAGGACCAAGCATCCTAATACTGCAGGCAGCCAGCGTGTGCAGTGCGACTGAATCTTGACTTCATTGCTAGAATTTTCTACCCTTGGTTCCCACAGATCCAAACCAGAAGCTTGCATCCAGAAGTCTTATCATCTTGGAATCTTGGGAGTGGAGGGGAAGCAGCCCTGGTCCTGAGCAAGGAGAAGGTCTCATGGAACCTGCCTCGTGCACAGTGCCTGGTGACAGAGTCGTCCCAGTGCGCCCAGATCCTGATGTACCAGCTGCAACAGCTGTGCCTTGTTACCCGCTCAGATCAATCCTGACTTTTAGATGTCACCTAAGCCACACTGCATATGGCAGACCACCGCAGCCACACTAGCCAGGTGCAGGGGCCACAATTCGCAGTCCTTTTTTGGAAGACATATCATCACTTCCTATCAGATCAACTACTGAGACTGAGAACTGACAAGAGGAATCTCAGAGCTGGGTAAATGCTGAAGGTCAGAGAAGCAGAGCAGCCAGCGACTAGAGTGAAAAGAGGGCTGCTCTACCGTCTCCTCCTGCCTTATATTCCTCCCTCCACCCAGTCATGTCACTTCCTGTCTGTCTGTACAGACCTCAAGATCTCTATGGTTAACTAGTGACTAGCTCCTTCCTCTGATCTTCAGACAAGCTTTATTTGTTAGAATACAAACAAGGTATCACCATATTTCCCTAAAACAGAAAAAGATTATAACTACTATAAGAAAAACTATATACAATAGATACAATAACTATATACAATATATAGGCAACAAATACATCAGCAATATCTAGTCCATTAGCAATGATAAATTCAGAAAAAAATACTCCAAAGCTATCCCATCTTGGTGAGTCCAAAAGGTTGTCCTAATTCACTTTCTATTCGAACTTGCATTGCCAAAACTGTCTTTTAATGTTTCTCAACCTTATATACATTTCTTTAGTGAATTCCTTTTCTGAATCTGGTAACAAGGAAAACTAACTATAACTATAATGTCTTCAACTCCATTAGAGACCTGAGAAGGAAATAATATTACCGGAGTAAGCAGGAAGTGTGAGCAAGTGACTTCCAAAAATTGTGAGAAATGACAGAAACATCTGGCTGCCTGGATGGTCATCTAAAGCTCATCTGCAATGTTGGGGCATTTATCTTTGGCCTACGGCCCTAGCATATCTGACTAACTTTTCTGTGAGGGAGGATATACTGAGAAGGGCTGACTTACCTTGTCTTGGCAAAGTTTGGCAGTTCTTTTTTCGTGTGTCCTGCTATCCAGCTTGCACAGCACACTGTCAGCAGTCAAGGCAAGGGCACTTTCTTGCCCGGTGGCTAACTTTTGTCACAAAGAAGTAAACTCCATATGGAGTTTCTTTGGTGCCCATCATTTTCTCTGAAGTAGATTGGCGCTGCCAGGAGTAGATGTGTCTCATTGTTATGAAAGAACCTATGTTAGCAAAACATCTTAAATACCATATTATGTCGATCTCTGAGATGTTCAAAAATGACCTGTTTGTCTAAACTATATCTGTTTATATCTTGAAAACATACCAAATGTGACTACAAGTGTGATTATAATAGATACTAATTGCTAACCTGCATTTGTTTATTATCCTAAATAGTTGGTAATCATAACTTTCAAGGACTAGAAATTTGCATTATATTGTTAAATGAGCTGTATAGGTAATACCTTGAACAATAATAATAAGTTCTAACTAAAATAACTTTACATTTGTTTCAATATAATCAATATACCAAAATCCATATCAATGTAAAATATTTAAGACTAGTAGTTTCTTTTTGGTTTAAACGTAGATTCAACAAACTACCTTTTAATCCTATTTCTATATTCTCCTTTTTCTTTTTAGAGTAAACTCAATAATATACCTTTACATCCTAGCATATCTATATGCCCTTTTTTCTTTTCAAAACAATAACCCTAAATCTAAACTCCTTTGTTCAACTTTTTTTCCTGACCATTACCAATAATGACTTGTAACTACCCTCCCCCAAAACAATGAAAAATATACATAACCCAATGAAAGACCAAACCCCACCTACCCCACCTCTTGGGAATGTGGGAATCATGCTCTAAAATTTATTTCCTGCTTTCTGAGGGTGATGGCATCTTTAAGAGATCCTGAAAAGAATTGGTTTAATTGTCAAGTCCTGGGAGAGGTAGCTTTATCATTTGTTGTCCAGCCTCTGGGTAATGGGAATGTATAGGGCTTGTCTCAAGTCCTGGATAGAGTAGTCTGAGGCTGGATCACCTCAGTTAGCCATCTCGAAATTGTAGCAGTTTGTAGTCAAAAGCCAATCTTTAGGTGGTGCTTTTCGGCTTAGTGGCATTATCATAGTTCTGGTGGAATTGTTATTGTGGGGTCCCATCTCCTTTTGGAGACTTCAGAGGTCACTGTTAGGCATGGTCTTGGTTCACTACAATAAATTTAAACATTTTAAATGTCATATATAGCAGATCTCAGAGGTTAAAAGATCATACTTTGTTATGTCCATACAAAGTACAAAAACTTAATTCCTAGTTACCAGATGGAGACTCAAACCTGAAATCATAGGAAGGTAGATGAAGCCTTCTTCTAGAATTAGTACTCTATATGATCTTTAATGTCATAACAAAAAGTTTAAAATATATAAATTAAATTTATAAATTATGAGATAATATTTATACTGTAAGAAAAGCTGTTAAAGAGTCAAACTGAAACCAAAGGATTATGAGATTAGCGACAATACAATAGTCCCTTAATTTTTGTTTTTTTTTCTGTCCCATATTGACTCTTCTGATATAAGACAAGATTTTGGATTTTACTTTAATAAGCATGCTTGGGTTTAGAGGAGAGAGCCACACTCCAACTCCAAAGCCAGATTTAATTTTTAATTGGACTGAGACTACAAAAAGACCATTTGCATTATATGTCTGTAGAGAACAGCAGAAACAAACATTTGAGAAAATTTATGAAATTTAAATCTGTTGGAGATGTGATGTGCTAGTAGTCCAAATCATTCTTTTTCTTGGGACATTTTTTTCTAGATGATTTGTCCTTTTTCTTCAGATGTCTCATTTGTACAGTGGCCTTTGGATTACTTAGCTGGATACATTTACTCTCCTGAAAAGACAAAAAGAAAACCCTTCCTCAACCCTAACATTGGGGGAGGTTCCCTTTGGGCAAGTTATATCTGATCCAATGAGAAGCATTTGTTAGTTGTATAAGTAAGTTTAGATTGAATGGTCACACTGTTTGATGAACTATTACCTCTTCTAATCATGATATCTCTCTTGTTCAAATTGAACCTTTATCAGTTTTGATGGTATCCACAGTGTTTCTTCTCCTGTGAAAACAAAAGCAAACCCCTTTCCCAGTGTAACACATTACCTGGTTTCCATTCTGAAATTAACACATCTTTAAAGTATACAGGCTAATTTAATTCCATAGTTTTTTCTGTTATCCAATGTCTATCTGCAACTGCCATTTATTTCTTTTTTTTTAAGATTTATTTATTTATTATGTATACAACATTCCTTCCATGTATGCCTGCAGGCCAGAAGAGGGCACCAGACCTCATTACAGATGGTTGTGAGCCACCATGTGGTTGCCGGGAATTGAACTCAGGATCTTTGGAAGAGCAGGCAGTGCTCTTAACCGCTGAGCCATCTCTCCAGCCCCTGCCATTCCTTTCTTATCAGCATTTAGAAAATTCAAAGTTAATAAAACATTATGCAATCATTTCTGGGGGTCTTTATTACCCCTTTCTGTTTATGTAGCATATCCTTTAGAGTTCAATTTGATCTTTCTATAACTGCTTGCCCTGTAGGGTTGTGTGCTATACCTGTAATCTGCTTTATATAATAAGCAAAAACTACTTCATTTTACTAGAGACATATGCTTAAGTATTGTATTCTTTATTTGTACAAGTATACCAATGATGGCCTTAACTTCTTGCAAATGTGTGATTACCAAATCAGCCTTTTCTGAACTCAAAGCAGTTGCCTATTAAAAACCTGACTAGAGAGGCAGGCGGATCTCTGTGAGTTCGAGACCAGCCTGGTCTACAAGAGCTAGCTCCAGGACAGGCTCTACAAACTGCAGGGAAACCCTGTCTCGAAAAACCAAAAAAAAAAAAAAAAAAAAACCTGACTAGATATCAATGGTATTGTGTACATACATCAGTTTTCCAAATCCTACAAAACGGAACACATCCATCTGTCAGATTTTATTCCTTTGTGCTCCTTTTAGGTTACTCCCTGCAGGTAGTGGTGCTTGATTGTATAACAAACAAATAGGACATTTCCTTATCATTTTCTTGGCTTGTTGCCAAGTGATGGGAAAAAAAAAACCTTTTTTCAAACCTTTGCTATTGACATGATTTTTTAAATAAAATTCTGGATACTCCAGCACATTTCCTATCAATAGTTGATCAATTTCTTTATTACCTTGTGCTAAAGTGTCTGGCAGATCTGTATGGGATCAGATGTGTGTTTTATATATATATGGGATGATTCCTATTCCTGAATATTTCTTTCAACTGAAGAAATAATAGTCAATTCTGTATCATCTTGTATAAATTCAGCAGTTTCAATATGCAAAACAACTCTTTCTATATATTGCAAATCAGTAACTCAGTTCATGGTCTGTAAAATCTATTAATACTCTGAGAATGGCATATAATTCTGACTTTTGGACAGAATCATAAGGGCTTTGAGCCACTTTACTTAAATTTCTGATTTGTAACCTGCCTTTCCTGATTTATTTGTATCAGTAGAGAATGTAGGGGTTCCAGTTATTGGTGTTTCCCCTACAATGCAAGGAATGATCCAATTAGTTCTCTTTATAAATTGAATTCTCTTGCTTTGGGGATATTTGTTGTTAATCTCCCTGAAAAAAAAATTACTGCAAGCTCTTTGCCAAGATTCACTTAGCAAGGCTATTAACTTTCAGTTTCAATGCCCCCTCAGGTTTTAGAGAGAACACTACGGCAAGCAGGGGAACTCAGAAGACTCTGAGGGCAAATGAATTCTCCACTATGTACTCTTCGCATCAGTTTCTTTATTCTTTTGCCATCCTCCATGGTTTTCAGTTTCTATACATATACAGACACAATCAGCAATTCTCTGACAACAGCAAGGTTATAAGACTTGCATTCTTTAGGATCATAAAAACAGATAAGGGCTATACACAGCAGGTAACTGTCAGTTTACTTCTTGGCTCAGGGGAGGTATGACTTGTGGAATGTCCAAGCATACCTGAGAGGCAAAAAGGAGGCAGAAAAGGTGAGGACCATAATTTCTAAGAAGGAAAAAAGGGGAGCTCATGTATTAAACTACATTCCTAAGTGTGGCTAGTTAAGCTAAAAGTTTATAATGGATAAATATAGAGAAATGGGGAAGAAATGCAGCAACACTGTCTTCTCTAAACACTTTCTTTCCTTCCATGGCATCTGGGAACAGTATCAGGGTAGCCATAGGAACTGGCATAAACTTCAGAAGGAAGCCTGTGGTGTTTATTCTGCAATAGCACTTTTGCCAAATATTAGCTGGCTAAAAGAGGACCTCTCAGATATAAAAATCACATGTTACACTCTAAGCAGTTAGAACAAAGAGAAATTTATAGTTAATGTAGTATAAAATCTGGGATCTGACAATTTTCAACTTCCCTGGGTGAAGTGCCAGCCCCTGTTCCTACTGATGCTCACATGAGAAAGGTTTCTTTCCTCCAGAGCTGGTTAAATAATCAATAGCCTTTTCTGTTATCTTTCAGGGTTAAGACACAAACAGTTAATTTCCTAGCTAAGGTCTTGTCTCAATGAAATGGAGGTAAAAGTAAGTACAGAGTATTAATAGCTTGTTAGAGTAGAACAGGGGTCAACTGAGGTCATGCTATTCCATCTTGGCTTCAGGTGACTTCAGGGCACCCAGCCCTCCTTATCTGTGAAGGCAGTTAACCAACTAGCTCAGACATGCTGTACCCTCCTCTCAGTGCCTATCATTGAAGGTACAAAATGTGATCTGTTTGCAAGACTCCTTTCCTGGCCAGATGTCCTACCATAAAAGATAGTTGTGGGGAGCTAGATTCTATATTTATATCAGGGAATGGAGCAGAGATTTGACTATGAGAACAAAGTTGTTATTTTTCACTGTGTGAATACTTTCACACCAGGGCCCCACAGTGTGGGTACAGGTCACCCAATACACCAGCATGTGCAGAAAATTATGCCCAGTAATGGATTAATCCACTGCTGAAGCTTTGGACATGAATCCCACTATAGAAGGAGAGAGCACTATGGCTTCACAGGGGATTTACAGTAAGGACAGCCACTATTCAGAAGTGAGTGTCCTATCACCTTACACCTGGGCCTGTCTCCATCCGAACTCATGGCTCTGGTGGGTTGACTTTTTGATTCTCAGCTGAAATTTCACTGCATAATCCTGTAAACCGCAGCAACTTTCTGCCCATCATTTGTCAATTTCATCATTAGTAAAAGTTACTACAATTTCTGCTGGATCTATTCCTGCTAATTGACCAAAATCTCAATTTTCCTTTTAGAATTATCTGAAAGACCTTTTCCACATATGTTTTTAAATTTTTTACTCTGTTTATGTGGTAAAAAAAAATCTATTCTAAGATAACATCTTCTCTCTATGTTAATATCCCTGTAAGAGAATGCATAGAGGGTAAAATAATCAGAGTGTAATTAAGATCTGGATCCAAATGGTCCACATGTACATCCTGTAACTTCTTTTCTACCAATGCCAGTTCTCTCTCAGCTTCAGTTGATAATTCTCTTGGACTGTTTAGGTCCTTGTCACCATTTAAGGTTTTAAACAAATTACTCAATTCATCATTATTTTACCCCAATAGTGGGCCAAAGATTAGAAATGTCTCCTAGCAAACTTTGAAAGTCATTAAGAGTCCGCAATTGATCTCTCCTAATTTGCACCTTTTGTGGCCTAATTTTTTTGGAGACCTATATCTTAAATAATTAATAATTAAAAACTCCTCTTTGTAGTTTTCCAGGAGTAATTTGTAATTCCTAGCAAGGCAAAGTTTTTTTTTCTTCTTCAAACATTCTAAAGTATCTACATTTGAATCAGCTAGCAAGACATTGTCCATGTAATGGCAAACTATAGATTGAGGAAATTGCTTACATATTATTTCCAATAGCTAACATACAAAATAATGGCACAGGGTGGAGGCTATTTAACATTCTCTGTAGGATAACCTTCCAATGATACCTCTAACAGGCTGAGAGTTACTATAAGTAGGCACCATGAAGGCAAATTTTTTCTCTATCTTTTTCTTGTAAAGGAATATAGTGAATAAACAATCCTTTAAATAAATAACTATAAGAGGCCATCCTTAGGCAATAGGGAAGGCAAAGGAATTCCAGACTGTAAAGAGCCCATTGGCTGAGTCACCTTATTATTAACTCTTATATTTGTTATTATTCTCCATTTTCTAGATTTATTTTTAATAACAAATACAGGAGAATTCCAAGGGCTGGTTGATTCTTCAATATACTTCTGTACCAGCTGTTCTAAAGTCTGCAATTTCTCTGATATTAAAGGTCATTAGTCAACACATACAGGTTTGTCTATTAACCATTTTAAAGGTATGGCTGTTGGTGCCTTTGAACGATCAGCAGCTGTCATGCTCTCTGTTCTTATACAACTTAAGTGGTTGGTGATTGGTCTATATAACACCTTCCAATATTTTCCCCAGAGACATATGTTAATTTATGGTTTATTTCTAGGATTGGGGGAATGTTAATCTGAATATTCCATTGATGTAGCAAATCATGTCCCCATAAATTCATTGCTATGCTAGCTACATATGGCTTTAATTTTCCTCTCTGTCCTTCTGACCCCCATACATTAAACCTATCTTGTGCTCTGTTTTACCTGAGTTAAAGTTCTAATCCCTAAAAGCTGAACATTTACCTCCTGAAGAGGCCAGTCTGGATGTCAAGATTCTGGTGCAACTATCATTACATCCACACCTATATTTACAAGACCTTCAATGACAACATCATTTATTCATATTTTTAATTTTGGTCTTTGTTCATTTATAGACATTTGCCAAAATACATGCTTTATGGTTTCTCCCAAGTTTTTTGTTCTCTCATCTATAGTTGTTATATTATCCAGAGCAGTATGGTTTCTTACATAGGCATTCGACTCTTTAATTGCTCTGGGAAGGAGTTTCCTCCATGATTACAGGAAATGGTTAAACTGAATTTGGCATGGGAGCCTACAAGAGGCCCCTCAAGGTATTTCTTAATGGCAAAGGGTTATCTTGACTGTCCCTTGATGATTGACATTCACTAGTCTAATGCCTACCCTTGCCATACCTTCTGCATAATCCAGAAAGGAGGGCATTCTATTTGAATTATGCTTAGAAAAAACATTATCTCTAGGAATGCCCTATTTAAAACCCCCCTCCTTTTATTTTTTTTGGTTTTTTTTTTTTTTTTTTTTTTTTGAGACAGGGTTTCTCTGTAGTTTTAGAGCCTGTCCTGGGACTTGCTCTTGTAGACCAGGCTGGTCTTGAACTCACAGAGATCCACCCACCTCTGCCTCCTGAGTGCTGGGATTAAAGGCATGTGCCACCACCTCCTGGCCTTACAATCCCTTTTTAGGTGACCTTTCTATTGCAATTGAAGCACTTGACATTTAATTTTTTTTAAACCTCTGGAATCCAAGCATCCTTTCCTATCCAAGCATTAATGGGCATGAGATTCAGTATTGATTGTATCTTGGATCCATTCCTCCAAGGATGCTAATTTTGCCTTTAATGGCCTAATTATCCCTTTCCGTTGTACATTAGCATTCTCAAAAGTCAGAGATTTGATTATTATTTGTCTAACTTTTGAATTTGGAATCATTCTAATTATTGCTGAAGTCAATCTTTGTAAGAAATCAGTGAAGGTTTCTTTTGGACCTGTATAACTTTAGCAAATAACTCAATTTTCTTTCCTACTTCTTCAATTCTGTCTCAAGCATTCAAAGCTGCTGCATGCATAAAGCATCGTCATCATATAGAGATTGCCTTTATACATTAGCATAGTCTCCCTTTCCAAGAAGTTGGTCTTGGGAGATTCTCATACCTCTAGCCCTACTTCGTTGTTCAATGGTCTTAGCCTCATCTTTCCACCAGGCACTCTATTGTGATTGAGGATCAGGATCCAGGTCTGCTGTAATCATGTCTCTCCAGTCTTGAGGGATAATTCTATTACAAGTTGACAACAAGTTTAACATCTGTTTCACAAAAGGTGAATGCATGCCATATAAGACTATCGCTTCCTTGAATCTCCTTAAATATAACATTTCCACAGGAGTTCATTCAGTCTTGCACAGCCTTGGGATATCTATCATTTGGCAGTTATTCCTGTAAGGTGACTGGATAAATAAAAGTTTGTTTGTTTGAAAAGTGTAAGCTGTTCCTTTCCAACCTTATAATGTAACACTGAAATTGGTTCTCCTTTAAATTCCTCTGTCTGGATGTGAATATCTCTATGATCTGTTTTAATAACATATCTTAGCACACACATTAACCAACTTTTTTAGTGATAAAAAATGATAAAACTGATAATGTTTATAATTGACATTACAGAAATCCCATCTAAATTAGTTATCCTCTCATTTAATTGTTCCATTTTCAAACTGTCCAGTATATTATCATGCAGAGACCTAACTACCTCCAATGTAATAGTGCTTTCCATTTTAATTTAATTTTATTGTGGGGGAAAAAAAAAACTTTCTTTTAACTCCCTTTAAGAACTCCCAAGCTGGGCGGTGGTGGCCCATGCCTTTAATCCTAGTACTTGGGAGGCGGAGGCAGGCGGATCTCTGTGAGTTCGAGGCCAGCCTGGTCTACAAGAGCTAGCTCCAGGACAGGCTCCAAAGCTACAGAGAAACCCTGTCTTGAAGAAAAACAAAACAAAACAAATTCCCTGTTGTCTCACCAAGTCTGCTGCTCATGACGATTCAGATGAAGGTTAAGTGTGAGGCTGATTGCTGCTGCATAGAATAGTAGAAGCTTGAGTGGGTTTCAAGGCAGCTACCTAGTTTGGCAGCAGCCCCAGGAGGGGGGTCTCCAGAATCCACCTGGAGAAAAAAAGAAGCTGCCAGCCATCTGTATGGAGGAATGTGTGAAAGCGGCTAACTCCTGCAGCATTTGGAACCCAAACACCTGCGGAGTTTGCTGCAGAGAGACTGCCACAGAAGAAATCAAACTCGCTCAGAGGGCTTGGGGAGACGAGGAAAGGAAAACATCACAAGTGGAGCGGTGACCCAGCCGCGCAGCTCCAGCCTGTGCTGATGGCTGTAAAGCCACAGGCAAGCGGCTTTTTTGTGAATTCATGACCTAATGTTGGATGCCAGATGTAGTGCAAATTCTAATTGGTCTTAATAATAAAAACCCAGAGTCAGATACGGGGTAAATGTTGACAGATCAGAGAAGGAGAGCAATCAGCCGTTAGAGTTTTTACACCTCTATGACTTCCCCAGACTGAAAAAGAGGCTGAGCTACCGTCTCCTCCTGCCTTATATTCCTCTCTCCCGTCCAGCCACATCACTTCCTGTCTGTCTGTACAGACCTCCAGACCTCTATGGTTAACTAGTGGCTAGCTCCTTCCTCTGATCTTCAGGCAAGCTTTCTTTGTTAGAGTACAAACAAGACATCAGCACACAGCACAGCATTAAAGGGTCACGGTGTTGGGAAGGCTGAGAACCACCGGCCTGCGCCTGCGCTGTCAGTTCTTGGGTGAACCCAAGGTGCCCCGTATCTATTTATGTGGGAAGCATTCTGACTGCAATGCTCAGGTCTAAGGCTTTCACCTTAGTCCTTTCTGGCTTAGCGGTGTGACTGCCAGGGGCCACATGAGATGTCTGTAGCTTTAATATACAGCCGAGCTGCTTGGATATGAGTAGGCTTGCAGATAATCAAAGCGTGGCTCGAGGTAGAAATTGAATGTGAGAATCCCAGGAAGGGCTGGCAAGCCATATGTGTGCTAATGTGGCAATTTCAACCTTGGACTTAAGGTCAAGACTGATTTAGTTAAAAATATTATTCTGCAGTGTAATAGCTGCCTTCAGATTGGATTGTGGGGGATTCTGGAGGACGTGTGACTGTGGGGTGTAGACCACCCAGATGGCTGAAGTAAGAACTGCTTCAAGGCAGGGTGCGATGGCTCACAATAGTTTCTTCTCATGCATAAGAAAATACTTTTGCTGGTCGGCTGCATTTATTTTGGCAATTTTGAGAAATAACACTTTTTTAAAAAACACTTTTTATTATAGAAAATGTCAAATATTCTTTAACTTACCCGTAGCTCAACTTCTAACTAATTTTTTTTTGACTTTATGATGCTGTGAAAACAATACATGCCAGCGGAAACCATGCTTGGAAATTGAAACTCGGATCCTTTCCCTGGTCATCGCTAGGCTCTCTAATCCTCGCCAGTTGCACCTGTGGGTCCCAGTTCACCTACCGACCACAAGAGGACAAGGCTCCACAGTGCAGTCCTGGGCCGTGGGGTCGGGGAGATGAACTCAGCCACTTTCAACTTGACAATATGGCCAGTTTAAAGTAGTTTTAGCAGGGCCATCCTGAGTCAAGGAGTAGACACACTGAGTGAATGTTCGGCTGAAGTTGGTCCGCTTCCTCTGTAGTGAGCCAAGAGCGCATGCTTGGGTTTCTCAAGCCACGTGCCTCTGTCTCTGTGATTCAGCTCCGCTGTTCCAGCACAGACGCAACGCCAGACGGAACCAACACGGACAGATCGGAGTGCATTCTTTTTTATCCCTGTGAGACAGAGTTTTTCTGTAGCTTTGGAGTCCTGGAACTAGCTCTTGTAGACAAGGCTGGCCTCGAACTCACAGACATCCGCCTGCGTCTGCCTCCCGAGTGCTGGGATTAAAGGTGTGTGTCATTACTGTCCAGCCAAGTTGTTTTTTGTTTTTTTTCTTAATCTTTGAAACATTTGTCTCTTTCACAATTTTGACCTCTTGGGGCTGGATCTCTGGAAGTGGCATTGGGGTCTTAAAGGGTAGACGCATACGTGACTTTGCTTGTTGCTACTAAATCCCCCTCCATAGGTGTCACATCATTGTTGTGGGTTGTATAAGAAATGTCCCTGTAGGCTCAGACATTTGAACACTTGGTTCTCGGTGAGAGGTGCTGTTTGGGGAGGTGGTGTGGCCTTGATGGAGAAAGTACGCTGGACTCTGAGAGTTCATAGCCTTGCCCTATTTCTAGTTTGCTGTCTGTTTGTGCTCATGGTTGAAGATGCTGCCTGTATGCTGCTGCGCCTCCCCGCCACCGCTGGCTGTATGCTGCCCTGCCTCCCTGCCACGCTGGCTGTACGGGTCTGCACCTCCCTGCCATGCTGGGCTTTTACCCCCTGGAACTGTAAATCCAGATAAACTCTCTCCCTAAGTGTCCTTAAGCCAGTGTCTTGTCACAGCAACAGCAAAGGAACCGCCATTTTGCATTTGACTGGAAGATGAGACCCTGAAGGTTTGATTCTTATGTTTGGCCTCATTAAGTGTTTTTCTTAAAACATACATGGTTTGTCTTGGCAGCGTAGTGCTCACTCCGGTAAGATTCCTCCCTCGTCTTCATAGGTCATGGCACGGCTAGAATATGATTTTTCCCTACTAAAAGGTTCATGCTGACCCTTTTCCTCGAGGCGACAGTGTTAGAGGTGACGCGGCTAAGCTCCGAAAGTGAGTTCAGCTCTCTGTCTTTCTTGCTTCCACTGTTGCGTGGGTGTTTGGTCTTTGCCGTGTGTCTGCTTCTGCTGTCTTGTGACACACCGCAAGGCTCTTACCACAAGCCGAGAACACCAAGAAGATGGGGGCCTCCACTCTTGAACTTCTCCATCTCCAAACCCACCACCAAAATTAGCTATTTTTTTTAAAAAAAAAATTATAAAATGTTTGACCTTAGGTCTCTTGTTACAGCAAGAGCAGACGGGCTAAGGCAGACAGGGAGATGAAGGCCCCCAAGACCTCAAATGCCCTGCTTCACGGTGTGCTGGTGCCACGCTCAGCCCAGGAGGACCCTTGGGCCAGTCCCAGTGTCCTGCCTTGGGTATTTCCAGTGTGGCTCTCCACCTTCTGGTCTTGATTTTGTTTTTCAGGTGCATTTGCTTTTCTCGCAGCCTGAGGGGGAGAGCTGGTTCTGGCAGAGTCCCCTGACCGTTTGTGGTCACTGTTTGAACGCATGGCACTTGGCCAGAGGCAGGCGTCTGACAGTGAGGATGTCGTGTGGTCCTGTGTGAACCACAGCAGAGCCTCAGTTCCCAGGGAGGCTCTTCAATGAGCAGGCATTGACCGGGATGGGTAGGTAGTAGGGTGGCCCAGGGGTGCTGGGTCCATACAGAGGGGAGGCTTAAAGAGGAAGAGAAGTCAAAGGGGTTTCCCGGAAGATGTTGTCACTAAGCTGAGCCCTGAGAGTTAAAATCTGGACCTATGTAGAAGGCCATTGAAAAAGAGACTCTAGAGAAAAACTGGTCCAAGAATCTAGAGGCAAAATAGTTCATACAGAGCATGAAGAAATTGCGTTTCTGGGGGCCTTAGGCTCCATTGGTTATGATCAAAACTGTAGAAAAACGCACTTCTAAAGTATCGTCTGTGGGATGGATCCGTTTAGAACTATAAATCCCCACACGCTGAGTTCCTTCCACCAGCACACTCCGGACACTAGGGAAGACATGTCCACCCCTAAACTTCCTTCTCCCAGGGGTTGCCAGTCCCTGTGGGTCAGCATTGGGAATGTTGCCTTGCCAGTTAAAGGCAGCCTAGAAATATGCAGAGTATGAAAATATCAAAAGATGATACGATTATAAAAGCATTCAATTGGGGGCCTGCCTCCCGGAAGACAGAGGAAGGAAGACGTAGCTCCTAAGTGTGCTGGAGAACCTGAAATTGCAGTTGTTGGCTATACCAGAAAGTCAGCTGGCGAGTTAATGGGCTGATAAATACTCTTCTTCTCTGTCAACAGGTTCTCAGGGTGCAGGCAAACGGAAATCCAGATCTCTGCTCGGAGATCAGCCATATCCTGGACATGCCTGAAAGGGGTCAGAAAAATTAAATGAGATAAATGAACAGAGAGGATTGAGTGAATGCCTTTGATTTGTGCAAGAGAGCCATAGAAATAAAATCTCTGGGGCCATTTCATCTTACATCAGAAACCAAGCTTGCCTCCCACTATACAGGGTCAGCATGGTGTCTCTCTCAAATGTTCAAGGAAGGGGGCTGAAGGCCCGGGCACATGAAAGCATCCTTGACTGAACCTGTGATAAATGGCTTTCAGAACATTGGAACCTGGTGCTATGAGCGTGCCCTCACAAAGCCTCACGTGTCCCAGCTGTAGGACAATAGCCCCAACTGGAGCTGTTACAGAGGGGGTGCCTTGCACGGAACAACAAATGAGTTTGGACAGAACACTGTGAGACGGACTGACTTCTGCTGGCCCCACATTCCAGAAGCCCAAGGCTTTTTATTCCCCCTCCTAGCTGGGCTAGCTGGCCCATGGGTGACACCGATGACAATGACGAACTCCACATTTGTATCCATAGCCCATGCTCCCCTCTGCATGTCCCCAAAGGTCTGCTCCACATCACCACTTGAATATCTCACTGACCCCCTGTTTGTCCTTTGATTTGCTTCTGGTGAAAGGCCCTACCTTCAACGACTTAAGTCAAGTCAAAAATGTAACAGTTTTAATGCCACCCCTCTTTGCCATAAACTTTCTCACTCCCAGAACTTGGGGTTTTTGTTGTTGTTGTTGTTTTGTTTTTTGTTTTGTCTCTGATGTCAATTTCGCATTCACCCTCTTATTCCCACCAGCTCCCCCATCCCAGGCTAAGTTAGCTTCTTCGTTGTTCTCCCTGCTTCCCTCTGCATTTCAACTCCGAGCTCAGCCTGGCTCATGAGTGCAATACTCATGGACGCCGACGCCATCCCATTCCCTGTTGGGTCTCACGAACTGGCCTGGACCTTCGTGTGGCCAGAGACTGTTACATGGAATGCAGGGCACAGTGCATCCTGGTGGGTGAACGAATCAATCACTCAGCTCACCTATGGAAAGAATCTTTGATGTCTCCACAGGTTCACCCAAATGGTTTAAAAAGAAGCTCTGGGGACCGAAAAGAGAGTGTTTGACACCATGAGGCATTCTGAGACCATTTCAGATGTTCCAAGGCACACAGCGCAGGAAGACATGTGGGCATGAATGTCGTCAGTTTGGCGGTCAGCTCTCTGTGTCTTTTCCTGCGGGACCGTCACTGATGTTGCAGGACCATGAGTATAACCAGCCATGGTGTTCCTGACTCACCTCGCACACCTGTCAATTTTCACTGAAGCAAATCTTGTCTCCGACGGCTGTCATCAAAATGTGTTCTGAAATGGCAATGCCATCGTGGATGGGTTCTTCAGGATGGAGCTTTTTGAAGCTGGCGCATGTGACAATCTCTCCTCTGTGCAGTGTTCCTGGGCTTCCATGGTCATTGCAGGGCTGGTCATTTGTTAAAATGATTTAGGCACAAATGTCAGAGGAGAATTCAGTGTCATCAAATAAAAACGTCCTCTAAGCAGAGACCGATGAATGTGCTGAGATCTGCTCCCAGCCATTCAGAACGAACCCTGAATGAATAATAAACTAGCCCATCAGTGACGTCTACAGAGGGGAAGGACACCATCCAAGCCATTGAGATCTCTGATGCTGCAGAGGGGGAGAAATGAACCAATTTTCACATTCTGTAGCCACCTCAGGGAATTCAGCCAGACCACAGATAGGTCACAAATCAACTGAACTTTGGTGTCTTGTGTTAAGCAAGAGTCAAGTTTGCGGTGAAGAGCAGATGTGTGTGTGTGTGTGTGTGTGTGTGTGTGTGCGCACGCACACGTGTATGTGTGCATGTGTGTGTACAAATATTGTATATGTATGTGTACATGTACTTGCTTATATGTTTATATGTATTATATATGTGTGTGCACATATGTATATATGTATCTATCTGTATGCAGGTACATTTGTATGTATGCGTATGCTTAGTGTCTGTATGATTGTATAAGTATGTGTGTATGTGTGTTAGCCAAGGAAGATTTTACAAGTCGCTTGCAATGTTTCAGTCCAAACATAACTCCCAGAGGCAATGACAGAAATAGAACATCCAGGCTAAGAGGGGACCTCAAAGCAACCCTCAGCACAGTGTGCAAATCAGCTGCGGAAAAGAAATGGGCCTAGAACTCCCTAGGAGAATCTACGGGGACAAAAGCAGCTCGCAATGCCAAGAACTGTGGCCTGGGGCTAGATGGACAGCTCAGTGGTTAAGAGCACTGACGTCTCTTGCAGAGGACCTGGGTTCATTTCCCAGCACCTACACTGGGTGCCTCATAACTGCCTGTAGCTCCTTGCCCATGAGGGCATCTGAATTCTGAATGCATGTACACACACACACACACACACACACACACACACACACACACACACACACGCAAATGAAAATACATTTTTTTCTTTTAAGACTTGAATCTTTATTTTTTGAAAAACAGGTATTTCATACAATCTTTACCATGTTAATGCAAAGTAGGCATGTGTTTTTTATTTTCCAAAAGATGCATCACGGACATTTTCAGGAAGCTGGTGTGATTTATTCAACTTTTAAATCTTAAATACAAGCACGAAATTATATCCATCAGGAGGCATTACAACAGAAAGAGAGAGAGAGAGAGAGAGAGAGAGAGAGAGAGAGAGAGAGAGAGAGAGAGAGAGAGAGAGAAAAAAAAAAATGAAAATACATTTTAAAAAGAAAAGAAGTGTTCCACACTAAGCAGGACAGAACTCCGGGACAAAGCCTGGCACACACGGGTCACAGCTCTCCTCTCTACCCTCTTATGGGTGACTGGGATGGCATTATTCTTCAAGCAATGCCTGTGACCAAAGACGATACTCTTCCTGATTTTTACATAGAGAACTTTTTACATAGTGTTGGGCATTTTTTCCCCTGGAATGGAAGACACGAAGTGACCTACCTAGTTAAGGGTGGGAAAAGAGCTTGGTTGTCAGATTTAGCTCCATGTTACAGCTTCATCTTTCTACTACGTGAAAGAAAGGCAGACCTCTACCTTTCTTCATCCATCAGGCAGCCTATGCTGCAAAGGTAGATTTTAATTAATCAGGCCCGATCTTGACTGTGTGATGCACTCAGGAGGTCATAGGAGGACAGTTTGTTTGAATGATTTCTTTCTGCTATGACTTCTCCAGATGTTCTCCATGCATGTTTTCGAGATTACAGACCTACATTCTGCCTACATCCTTCCCTTTCCACACCTAGGAATAAGATGGAGAGTAGCTTTAAAGTAATAGAATGAACAGTATCCCTTAGCATCACCGGTGAGCTCTGAAAATACCCTGGAGCCTGGACCACTCCCTCCCACATTTACAAATCTGAGACTCTGGGGGCAGGGGCAGGGGCAGGAAAATGGTTCCAGGTGATCCCGAGGCCTTCCCACTGTAGACAGAGTTGAAAGAAGCCCACAACTTCTCTCTCAAGACCAAGGTTTAAAGGAAATAGTCATAGGTTTATGTTTTGGAGGAGAAAAACTCCTCCAAACTTCATTTTTGTGGCATCAACTAAATATTATTCCAACGCTAACTCAAAGCCTTCTATGTGAGTAGAGTAGCCACATACATTCCTTGTGAGCATTTCTGATCCAATGTGTAGCCAGCATCTGCAACCTTGGCTTTCCTGCAGTGGTCCTGGGTAGCTGCCCCCCTTCTAGGGATGTTCTACTCTCCCTCTTTGCTCTGCTCCTCCAATCCAGGGTATCCTCCCAACCAACATCATTTCTTCTGCGAAAACACTGGTGACATTAGCTGCCTCTCTTCCCGAGAATCCCTTGGGCTAGTCAGAGGCATATAATTTAACACTTAATTGTTTTCTAATTGCTTCCGATCTGTTCTGTTCCCTCACCCTATTATCAGCCGCTCAAGGGTGGGGACCACGGCTCCTTCACGGTGTCTTTAATAAGGCTCATTCCCTGCCTGGCTCACCATGGTGGCCCCTGAGGCCCAGCCTGGCATGAAATTGGCTTTCCACGAATATTAGTTGAATTAATGAATTTGTTGACAGAGCAGGCATTGGAGAGTTTGATCAGAAAATCGCATCCAGAAACAAATGGCCAGCTCCCTTCTGCTGCATTTGTACAACATTTCATAGTCAGGAGCTAAGATCCAACTTCGGCACTACTCTGGGAAACTGGGAAGATGCTTTATTGACGTAATAAATGTGAATTTCCAAAGAAGGAAAAAATCAGTTTTTGAGAATGGAGCTGGTTTTCCAGGCTGTAGACACTCACAAACAGGACAGAGAACACTCTGGTAATAGCCACAGCCTAGAGAGATTTAGGGCGACAAACCTTGGCCTACCTGTGACTGGGCTCTGTAATCTCCTAGTTTTATGTAGCCCAATTTGTAAGCCAGAGCCAGAAGCAAGGCAGTTTTCTCTTCTTCCATGGTTCAGGGCCTTCCTCTCCACATTTTCAGAGTGATAAGACCCTCTACAAACTGGGCATTGTTGCTTCTTTAAATGTTGGATCGGTAAGTGTACACGAACACACGTGTACACACAAGTGCACACACGAACATATGTGAGATGGGGTCTTGCTATGCATCCCAGGCTTGCCTTAAACTTGCAATCCTCCCGAGTGTTGGGATTACAGATGTGAGCTACCACCATGCCCAGATGTTTGGATGCTTTTCCCATGGAAAACTTAACTCTGGTAGTGAGAACCAGATGTGGCCATGCCTTGTCTATCGGTCTCTTTTGGTATCGTCTCTCTTCATGGAAGAATCTAGAACCAAGATTTTGAGGCCTCCCTCTAGGCCCTTGATCTGCGTGTATCCAGAACTTGGCAAATCGGTCCCAAGGAGTGCCAGTGTTCATTCTGCAGAAGCGAATCCTTCTGTGCTCACAGTGACTTTGGTTTTTGAAGCGTAGCAGGTCTGTCTGTCCTTCCGTTGTCACTCTCTTTTGTGCACACTCTGCGGGCAGCAGCAGGCATGCCACCCTAAGCCAGTGCCGCTCTTCTGCGAGAACTCGGCTTCAGCTGCTCTCACTGGTGGTAATTATCCTGTGACCTGATGATGGGAGATGCAGCCTGCGGAGATTTCAACGGTTAAGTAATTAGGGCTGGAGCCGTTCCACAGACCATTAGTGTTGCCTTGGGAAGCGGGCTTTTTACAAACAACGTGGCAGGTACTTCATCTGAGATCTTGTATCTTTTCAGATAGAAATGGATCTCAGAAAAAAAGAGCGAAAGGGGCTGAGATGTGACTAAGAAATGAGAGAGATAAATCCAAATATGGGTGAAAGGGGGGAGGCAGAGGGCAATGGAGGTTTCTTAGTTACTATGGCCGTGATGAAACCCCATGACCAAGCTGGGGAGGAAAGGGCTTATCTGGTTTATAGCCCATGTTGAAGGAATCAGGACAGGAACTCAAACAGGGCAGGAACCGGAAGGCAGGAGCTGATGCAGAGGCCAGGGAGGGGTGCTGCTTACTGGCTTGCTCCTCATGGCTTGTTCAACCCGCTTTCTTATAGAAGCCAGGACCACTAGCCAGGGATGGCACCACCCACAATGGCTTGGGCCCTTTCCCATCAATCATCAGTTAAGAAAATGCTCTCCAGCCGGGCGGCGGTGGCGCACGCCTTTAATCCCAGCACTCGGGAGGCAGAGGCAGGCGGATTTCTGTGAGTTCGAGACCAGCCTGGTCTACAAGAGCTAGTTCCAGGACAGGCTCCAAGGCTACAGAGAAACCCTGTCTCGAAAAACCAAAAGAAAAAAAAAAAAAAAAGAAAAAGAAAATGCTCTCCATGCTTGCCCCAGCCCATCTTAGGGAGGCGTTTCCTGAGTGGAGGCTCCCTCCTCTCAGACTTCTCTAGCGTTGGCAAGCTGGCACCAAGCTATCCTCCATAGAGGGCACTAAAGGGTGGAACTGAGTTACTAGCCCAGCCTATAGGAACACAGGTCTGGGGTCTGTCACCCAGGTAATCTAATTTGCCCCGTGGGACTCTTGTGCTTTGGCTAGGCAGTGACCCCAAAAGTCTCTATGTTAGCCACCTGAAACTAGCTGGTGGCATTATTTAAAAGTGATTGGACCAGATGTGGTGGCACACGCCCTTAATTCCAACACTCAGGAGGCAGAGGCAGGCAGATCTCAGTGAGTTCGAGACCAGCCTGGTCTGCAGAGTGAGTTCAAGGATAGTTGTGGCTATACAGAGAGATTGTCTAAAGATGTGTTTTGTTTTGCGAGGTGATTGGAGCTAACCTCATCATTGGATTAATCCGTAGATGAGTTCATAGCTGACTGAGCTGTCGGGAGTGATCACTAAATGGAGGAAGCAGGCTATTGGGACCCGTTTCAGAAGGGCGTCTACTTCCCTGCTTCTGCGTTCTCAGTTCCCTGACCTCCACGAAGTGAGCCACTAACCCCACTGAACCCTCTCACACACCATGGGCTGAGACCTCTGAAAGTGTGTGCCCACACTAACCTTCCCTCCTTTTAACACGTTTCCCTTGGGTGTTTGTCACAGAGGTAAAAGATAGCTAACAAAGGAACCCAGCCTGATGCCCGATTCTGTGCTCAGCGGGGCTGAGAGTCATGGGGCTACTGTCTAAGATCCCTTTGATCTGTTGAAAGCCAACGATAATGAAAAGTGGTTCGGGGTGCAGCAGACAGTAGCATGGGGAGGAAAGAGAGGTTCTGGCGGGATAGTTAAGGTACATGCCGGCAGGTCTTGCTCTCATTCACATGTCTGGGAAGGAGGCAGGGTTGCGGCATGATGATGTTTTGGAGACTACGCATGAGGGTAGAGATGAGTCTAGGTATGCCACCTTTCCCACCTAAAGTGAGGTGAGGGAGAACACACTAGCAGATGGTAGAACCACAAGGCTGGGTCCTGCCTTTTTTTTTATTCTTTTCTTGTCACGGGTGTTTTTGCATTAGTTTTGATTTGTGTGAGAATATTATTTTTCATCGTTGGGTTTCCTTTCTGTTTTGTGTGGAGGGCTGGCTCCCCGGGGTCCTGGGTGAATCTAGCAGGGGTACCCATCCTCTAGACCTTGTAACATGGTCCTTGCCATTTGCAAATATGTTGGGTGGCATTCACAGCTACCCCGGGGCAGCTGGTGTGAGCCTGCGGATTGGGTACACATGCTAGTGGAGGGACGTGGTATTTAGCACGGTGTGGGTGGGAACAGTTCTAGAGTAAGGGAATGGGGCTGGTTTGGGGCAGGACCCACTTGGATTTGAATCTCAGCCTCGACTCTGCCTCATTTTCTTTCTCTGTGGATTGTAACTTGTCCTGGTTGTTTTGGGGCAGCTGTTGGGGTGAGCATGCCAAGTGGAACGCAGAGGTAGCAGAGGACACAGGGCCCACCTAGCACCCAGGGATGACCTGGAGAGGGTGCCTCAGCCCCTGAGGTCCTGGGCATAGGGGCCTTGAAAAGAGAGAGTAGTGGGATGAGAGGGGGCAGGGCGCTTGCCCTTTGTCCCACGGGGTGGTAAGCAGCAGATGGCTCTTTCTTTCTTGGTGGCAAGGTGTGAGTTTCCTTGGCAGGCGGTACCCTCCAGGCCCTCTTTCGGTCTGCCACCACCAACCCTTCTGAGGGTTCCACGACACCATTGTCCAACTCCAAAAGCCACTGCGCTCCGGTCCCCACAGCACACAGAAGGACCCTTCGTCTCTCACCCCCCACCTGACTGTTGCGGAGATGAGGTGCTGACGGGCGCTGCTGGCGCTGGGCCAGGGCACTTCCAGCTGTGTCGTTTGTCATGCCTCTGCCAGAAACCGCCTTATCCAGGGGCAGCGGGCTGGGTGGCCCTGGGAGGCCTACTCGGGCGTTTTTCATTTCCTCTCCCTGTTGATTTTTAAACAACAGCTGTCTGCTTTTTGGTTCCAGGGACTCTCTGGGTCGGGCCTAGGCCAGCTCATCAACGCTAGCCCGGCAGGACTAAACACCAAGCTGCCACCCTGTGTGAGCTGCCGCCCAGAGAGTTCCCTGGCAGGAAGGGATGTCCTCTCACCTCCTTGGCAACTCTTGTGTTCCTTCCTGGAGGCCTGTGCCTTCAGTGGGCACTGGGAGGTCTTTGGATTCCAGGCCACTCTCCATTACTGGTTCTACAAATGTAGGAGGCTGTGTTAAGGGAGGTGGGGACGCCTATGGAAAAGACACATAAGCAGCAGGAGCCCTTGTCTGGGTGTCCGGACTAGCAGCTCCCAGAATCCCTGAGCATAGCAGGGCTCCGGGAAGGATCCAGTGATCTTCGCACTGGGAGGGCTCCGCCTGGGGTTCTTATGTTAAGGAAGTCCTGGTATTTCCGAGCTCTTTCTCTTGGGGGAATTTGTATGTGGGGTCCTTGTTGCTAAGTGGTCCCTGGAAAGTGGGGGCCTTTGGTACAAGGGTTGTCATTGGGGGTTCGTAACATTAGGGATTCCTGGCATTGAGGAGCCCCTGGCACTGGGGAAACCCCTGGTTCGGGGATCCCTGACTATTTAAAGCTAGTTATTGGTTCAACTACACATGTGAGATGCCCGAGGTAGCTTCAGTGAGAGATTTCTGTACCCAGAAATTAAGTCTCTCTGCCGAAGCAACAAACCAACCCAAGCCAAATTACAATTAAAAGTCCAGGTTTATGGAGTAAAACGCTCCTAGATGGTCTTCCAGCCCACAGAGAGGAGACAGGGAGAAGGAACCAGAAAACCATGTGGCCTTTCCTTAAGGGACTGTTTAAATACACTGTAGGCGTAGTCTTGAGCATTTCTGGGGGAGAAGCTGTCGTTTCTG
Source organism: Arvicola amphibius (assembly GCF_903992535.2). Lineage (NCBI taxonomy): Eukaryota > Metazoa > Chordata > Mammalia > Rodentia > Cricetidae > Arvicola > Arvicola amphibius. The sequence goes on along the minus strand of NC_052056.1, from coordinate 107,463,744 downwards.
GGCTTTCTGAAACTGGGCAGGGTTTGGAGTTGGGGGGGAGCGGGGGAGGGCAAGGTGGAGCGCCACTCAAATATTCAGAGTGAGAGTTTCCATGATCCCTGGCCTGGGATGGTACTCGATTTTCTCATTTAGTTGAATATGGCCAGGCGACCTGTGATCAAGGAAAGTGACTGTTCCCTCTATTTTCTTCTTGAAAAACCTGTGCCTTGCTTTTCAGCATCCTTTCCCTTTGCCATGGTAACCTGCAAAACTCTCCATAGTACCCGCCTCTTCCTGTACCTCCTGCCCCATCAGCCTGAGTCTTGGAGTTAGGATGAGGACCTGCTGGCCAGGCTCTGTTTCAGCGGGGGGTTAGCTAACCCTTCCCATTATGTACTGCCAGGGTGCCCCCACCCCCACCCCTGTAGGCTGTGGGACTAAGGAGAAGAAAGACCTCCTCTTGTCCTATTGCAGATTTGCAAAAGGTTTTTCTTTGTGTCCGTGCAGAGGGAAGTATCTGAGGCAGGTCTGAGGAGTCCTCTGGAAGCTCGGAAGCACAGCTCCCCCGCCTCCTCTGCCTTGTCTAGCTATTTTGAGAGGAAATATTATTTGTGCCATGAATCCTCCACAAATAGGGTAAACAGGCTTAGCCTGTAAAACCCCGGGACATCTGGTTTAATTTGAATCTCACATAAACAGTGTGAACAATCCATATTTTTTTGGTATAAATATAATTGCCCACCATATCCGTGGGTTCGGTGTGCAAGGAGTCAGCCAAACACAGACGGAAAATGTCCTCCGGTTGCGACTGCACTGAACATGTGCAGAATTTTTTCTTTCTCGTCATCATTCCCCAAACAGCACAACTGTTTACATACTTTACATAGCACGAAGCCTTACAGCTCGTTTACCGAGAACGCCAAATCTCCCCGCAAATGTATGGAGGTCACATGCCAAACTGTACCCTTCTGTACAAGGGGCTCCGGTGTCCATGACTTTGGCATCCTCGGAGAGGTCCTGGTGCCAGTTCCCACGGCATTGTATTCCAAGCAATATTGGTGGCATCTGTGCTCTAGGTAATTATGCAGCTAGCTGAAGTTCAAATCTCACCGCTCCCCTGTGTTCTCTGGCAGCCCTCTCTACAGATGCTTCTCTCCTATGGACTAGTTTAGCAACTCTGGCTGTTAATGCCTAATTATATCTTATTATATCATCCTATTGGGTTTAGACTTCTTGAGACCACACCTATATCCCCCATGTAGGTCATGTGTGTGATGTGTGTGTGTGTGTGTGTGTGTGTGTGTGTATTGAGGGTCACTATCTCTCACTTCTCAAAAGACTGCCCAAGACGCAGTTGGTATTTCCAGGGTCCCTGAATCCTCTTTGGGAGAGTGTGCTACAAACTTTTGTGTCAGGCTGTGAGAGGCCCAGGACTATCTGTTTATTTATTTATTTGTTTGTTTAATGTGTATGGACGTTTTGCCTGCATGCATTTGTATGCATCACATGCATGCAGTGTCCTGGGAGGACAGAAGAAGGTCCCTTGGAACTGAAGTTATGGGTGGTTGTCAGTTTCCACATGGGTGCCGGAAACTAAAGCTGTGCCTTCTGAGGGCAGCAAGTTCTTCTAACTGATAGCTGTCTCTCCAGCCTCCACTTTCTGGGCTGGGAAGACAGCTTAGTTAGCAAACTGCTTTCCTTCCAATCGTGAGGACCTGAGTTGGCTCTTCAGATCCAACGTGAAAGGTTGGCCATGGTTGCAAATGCTTGTAATCCCAGAGCTGGGAGGGGGAGTAGGAGGATCACTGGGACTTGTTAGCCTAGTTAGCCTAATTGGTGAACTCCAGGCCAACACACGCACATATGCACGCACGCACGCACACCCACATGCACGCACACATAACTCCCTTGACCTAGCACCTGAATGCACCCTCCACGGAACATGTTACTGACACTATCTATTCTGAGGCTTCCTGGGAACAAATTCATCAGTAACTGCGCTGGTGTTTAGCTCACACTCTTGCGGGCTGGCCCCTGGGCAGGGATGTGCCTTTTGCCTCCACGCTGCCTTCATTCTCCTTCCCTGGTGGGAGCCAGCTTCTCTTCCCGCTCACGTCTCTACAGCCACATGATTCTCATGCTTCTGGGTTATTACAGGGAAGGTGGAAACAGACCTAATTTTACTGACTGATATACCTGCCAGGAATGGATGCTGCGTTCCCACAGGGGGAGTTTCTTTATCCTGGAGCATGTCCTCAAATTCTTCAGTCCAGTTCTCTCCTTTCTCTCAACAGCTCCATCCCAGAATAAACAGGGACAGCTGTTACTGGAGTTACAACGAGGGGGCTCTTGGTGTTTTATGGGGTCCTGTATTTTCTTCTGGAGAGCTTTGAGTATGTCATCTGCACTAGACCCCTTAAAACGAGCCCCGATGGATCTGACAACTCCCAACATTCTTGGCACTTGGAGCCCTGGGAATGTTCCGCAGCTGCCAGTATCCATGCATTGTGTATGCACAAGCAGCCACAGAAATCACAGGCCTGATGAGAGGACACGGGGAAGGGAGCCTGAGCTCTGATTTTAAACATATGGGCCCATCTTTTACATGGTTGTACAATTTTCACTGCTAAGATTCCTTCCCTGATGGAGACATAGGCAACATCTACTCCTCATTCTGATCTGCTGCAGCTGGTGGCTGTTTCTCTGGAGGGAGGGATAGTCCTGTACAAGTATAAAGGACGAAAAGCATTGACATTGTCAAGTCAGACAATTAGGGATTAATATAAAGCCCCTTCTCAAATCACTATCCCAGGACCCAAGTGAAGCCTAGAGCAGCTTCCTCCTGCTGCGGAGACGCCATCCTTCCTCACAGATGCCTGGAGGAAGGGCCTTTAGGGAGGTTTTCAGCACATACACGGAGAAAGAGAGGGACATAAGTCCCCTGGGCCAGGACTTGCACTGTTTTGGTGCCCACTGCCGCCTCAGCCTCTGTACCAAGTCCACTGTGTACCCCACAGCTGCCGAAGGAGAGATGATGAAGACAGGAACACCATGAGCTTTCCCTTGGGTCCCCGTTCCTCCTGTGAGTCCCCTTTCACCCACAGGGACCAGGAATGATGGGTTGTGTTAAGATGTACGATTACAGAAAGGTCTTGGGGATGTTGCCCCCATTGGGCACTTTCAATAGAGCTCCCATTTGTTCTGAATCTCACTTTGCTCTTGGCACCTGCCCCTGAATTGGTATCAGAATCTCTGTGGAGGGTCGGCAAGAGTCTGCATGGGGCAGATACAGCACCCTGGAGCCCTTGCATGAGGCAGATACAGCATTCTAGAGTCCTTGCATGGGGCAGATGCCATGCCTGGGAGCCTTTGCGTGGGGCAGATGAGGTGCTCCGGAGCCTTGCATGGGGCAGATGTGGTGCCTGGGAGCCCTTGCGTGGCACAGATACAGCACCCTGGAGCCCTTGCATGGGGTAGGTACAGCACCCCAGAGTCCTTGCATGGGGCAAATATGGTGCCCCTGAGCCTTTGAATGGGGCAGATGCAGTGCCCCAGAGTCCTTGCAGCCCACTCTACCCCTAGGTTGGTCATCAAATGCCTAAACATTTTTTACAGAAAACTGAGAGGAAAAGGGTCTGCCCACCTCCAATGGTGGAATGAGAGCAGCACACGGGCAGCTGAACAGTTACCGCGTTTCTTGGCCATTTCTACTTCCCACCATGCCACTTTTCTCTCTGGGATTTGGCTGAGTACATAGCAACCATGTTTTTCAGCATTTGTTCATCCATTAATTCATCCATTCATGTTGTTTAAGTGCCTCTGGTGCGCCGGCTCTGTGCGCAGGCTCACTAGAGGCTCCCCAGCACACACATCCGACCAAGTCGTTGCCCAGATTGATTCTGTAACTGCTGGATGAAACAGATAACTAAAAATATAAGGTAAGACAAACACAGAATTACAAACTGTGATAAACAGCAAGGGAAAAGAGGGAAGCCTTCCAGAGGAAATAAAGGAGACCAAACTTAGGGACATGTCGGTGGTATGAAGAACCACAATCTGAACTAAGCTACATTAGTCCTAAGGAGGAGAGTCAACCCCCAGATCTCAGGGACTCAGCATAATTCCGTTATACCTTTTGTTCACATCACTGGGCTGAGGGTCCGGGAAGGTCTTCAGGGCAATTGTCCTCCATATGTGACCCCGGGTTCCAGGAGGCTTTGATGTGCTGGCACTTCCACGTTAGCTTGCCCGTGACAGGGAGAGTCAGAAGCTTGGAGGTGACACATGTCCCTTCCACTGACATGTCCCTGGCTGTAGCAAATCCCACATCACACATAATTCCTAGGAGACGGGAGCCTCGCAGGAGAGAGAACCAGAGATCTTATTGAGTGCTGGTGACGTCTGCCATCTGGGCCCACCTGGGCTAAGCGTGCCTCAAAGGGCATCTGATGTGGGGAAAAAACAAACTAGGAAATGGGGGGGGGTGACTACCAAAGATGGAAGAGTGAGAGCAGAGGGGTGGTCCACAGGTGTGCTATGAACTCTCAGTACACAGCCCAGGCTGACCTCCAAGCCTTGATCTTCCGGACTCACCTCTCCCTCTCCCAAGTGCTGAAGCTACGCCTGGCTGACCACTGACTACTTTACAGCAGGGTGTTAGGGTAACTAATTTACAGTTTACAGTGGTCATTTGGCTTATTGCGTGGAGAGATGGAGAGGGAGGTATTGAAACCGCCATGACTAGCAAGGATAGCAGTTACAGCTTTCTAGGGTAGCAAAGGTGGAGAGCAGCAGAGGGGTTGAGTGGTGGTAGAGTTGGCGGGGTGGAGTGATTGACGGGGTGGAGTGATTGACAGGGTGGAGTGATTGACAGGGTGGAGTGATTGATAGGGTGGAGTGATTGACAGGGTGGAGTGATTGACAGGGTGGAGTGATTGACAGGGTAGAGTGATTGACAGGGTAGAGTGATTGACAGGGTGGAGTGATGGACTGGGACAGAGAGAGAAGGGTCTAGGACAGCAGGGTCTCAGCACTGAGAAAATCAGGGGCTAGAAATGCTAAACATGGAGGTAGGGGCCTGGGGGAAGGGCACGATGTGTGTGTGTGTGTGTGTGTGTGTGTGTGTGTGTGTGTAGAGCTTGGATTCAGTCTGCTACCGTGTAGTGAGAGATACGTCAAAACACCCCTCTGGGGATGTTAGCTCCAGGAGACAGGACTCAAGTCCCAACATTACTGTCATAGGGGTAAAGACTGTGCTATTACAGTAACAGAGGGAGATCCTAAAATGACGATGATGGTTCTCTGCCCTTTTTCCCTGGGCACGTGCCTTGCTGTCTATTTCAAAACATAGCATTTTCATAGGAAATTAGAGCCATAGAAAGACCAGCAGATGAAGAGATGCCTGTCGCTGAAAAGACAGGGCATTGCTCACAGCTCCATTAGGGGGGCATGCCATGGCATGGGACTGGGCATACGGGGCAGCACCCATGTCTGTCAGGAGGTAGGAGCATAGGAGGAGCCGAAACTCATTATTATGGCTTCTACAGGAAAGAATAAACGAGGTGAGGCAAGCAGGATCAGGTTGGGCTAATTCCGAGTATTTTCAGCAGCCCCGGCCTGCAGAAGGCACCCCTAGTTTTCGAATCTTGGGGACTGAGGTAGCAACGGCAGGTGAATCGTGGCTTTTGGATAAGAAATCCACAGAGGAGTTTGGACTCTGGACCTGAGACGGACTGACCTGCATTTTCAAAACAGTTGGTTTTACTTCGTTACCCCCCCCCCCCAAAAAAAAAAACCAGCTGGGTGAGTTGCTTTTTCTCTCTGGGACAGGGTATTACCTGGAGGAGCTGTCCCTGCATGGTCATCAAAGTCCAAAATGCCAAAGATGTATAAAATTTCACCCCCCCCCCCACACATCCAAAACAGATGCCCTCAGTGATTAGAAACAGAACACACAGGGACAATGAACGAAGCCTTGGTTTGAATTTGCTCTTCTGAGAAGTGATTTTTTTTTTTTTTTTTTTTTTTTTTTTTTTTTTTTTTTTTTTTTTTTTGCTAACAGAGATGGGTTGCCTGGGAGATGGAGCTACCAGGTCAGGTTTTCGGTTGTCTCTAAAGCAACACGGACTCTATAAAGCAGCATTTTCACACACTGGACCAGCTGCAGAGAACACCTGGGGGATGGAGATCCCAGGAGGTGGCCTCTGAGCGCCCCTGCTCACGCTCACCTTCTCCTGATGCCTGGCCGCATCTGAGCGGGTCACACAGACACAAGACAAGTGTTACGTCTTAACACTCCACAGTGTTGAGGAGTTCTCAGCCCTTGACCCTGACTTTGAGGCGGCTGTGAGTCTCAGTGGGTAGGTAGGCTTCACTGGGGTGTGGGTATCACGACCTGGGACTTGAGGCAGAGCAACTGGCACAAATACACACCATGAGAGTGCCACAGATTCCATCTCTGTGGGTGTCCGTGGACTCGGATGACTCCCAGGTGGTGTGCAACCTCACCCCAGCCTCAGGGCATGATACAAGAACCCTGATCTTACATTCAAATATAAGTAGCGTGTCTGAGGACACATCCGTCAGTCTACGGAACAGGGGACCTTATTCCTGGGTGAGCCCAGAGCTCGCTGTTATACAGGGGAGTCCAACTTCTAGTCCACTTGCATCTTAAAATGTTGGTTATTCGCGCGTGATGACATTCGTCTAAAGAAAGAATCAAAGTGTGGACAGAACATTCCACTTTTCAGCCTTGGTTTATGTTTCTGGCAATTAAAGATGATTTGTTTGGGAAGAAGAAGAAAAGGAAGGTGAAGAGGAGGAGGAAGAGGAGAAGGAGGAGGAGGAGGAGGCGGAGGAGGAGGAGGAGGAGGAAGAAGAAAAAGCAGAAGACTCCTATTGCAGGAATCAGTCACTGGAAAGGGAGACTTTAAAGCTACTGACAATGTGTGGGCAACTTCCCTGGGTGGAGACCGACATTTGCTCTGGTGGCTGGCTTTCTGTGGAATTCATTTTGAAGCCAGCTGACTAGGCTAGTCTCTCTCTCTCTCTCTCTCTCTGTCACACACACACACACACACACACACACACACACACACACCACACACGTGCGCGTGCATTCCTGTGAGCAGGTGTTGAAGGGAGCAGAAATAAGGCGTGCTGAGTGCAGTGAGCAGAGAGTTCTGCCCTGCAGCCTTCTCTGCCTCAAGTTTCCCTTGCCTAACCACGGAACTGCCCTTAGTCGACAGGGCCTGCCGGCGGCTGCTCTTCCTTGTAGTGGGCAGAGCAGCCCAGCATCGCCTTCTGTCTTCAAAGCATGGCAGCATCACAGCTGCGTTCACTTTTAGCCTCGGCACCCGTGCTTAGCCACGGGAGGCTTACATTTCTGAGAACCGCATGGTTAGAAGACGACAAGCCCCATGAGAGCTGATTTACTCTCTCTCCAGAATTCTCCACTTCAGGCCTGCCAGTGAGAAAGGGATGGCGCTAGGAGGGGCCGGCTGTGGCTGCCCTTACTGGTTGGGGGAAACTCCCTAGCCCGGCAGCAGCCCTGGTGCTGCACTAGCGCTTTCTAGGGGACACAGGAAGAGTGGACAATAAAGCGGATGAGTCTTGCTGTTCTCTTGTCACACCGGCCAGGGCTTCAGGTCACGTTCCTCTGCAGTCAGAATTCCCCACTGCTGTGGCCTCATTGCTCGGGTAAATAAGAAAGACAGAACTGTGGGTTGCTCAGTCCTTCCGTCAGTGCGCTGGAGCCAGAGCACGTGATGCTACAGCTCCGAGTCGAGGGGCTCTGAAGGAAGCCTCACATTTTGCATCTTCATAAGCTCTCAGATGATGTTGATGCTAGTGGTTCAATGTCCTAGCCCCAAACCCCCAGCCTTCCCATCATCTTTCTGCTCTCCTCTTCCTGGTCCCTCCCCTTCCTCCTTGCTCGTCTACTTTCATTGGCCTCTCTGTGCTTCACCTCAGCAGGTGAGTTCTACCTCGGGGCCTTTGTACAGCCTGTTTCTCTTTCTGTCTCAGACATTTTTTTCTATATAACAAGCATATTTAAAAGCCACTTGTGTCTCTTTTAAAAGGAAATCCACTTGAGGAACACTTGACAAGTGACCGAACAGCTATCGGCAACCTCACATGATAAAGTAGGCCGTTGTAACATGGGTTTACAAGCGTAAGCATTCAGGTCTACCGTGACAGTTACATGATATACATGGTCGTGAACAGATAAATTGTGTTCTTAAAGAGAGCTGTCAAAAAATGAAATGCTTGAATGCATCCTACTAGGGCCGACAGTTCTGTGTACCCGACACTGCAATTGGTCACCTGCGATATTGTAAAAGATACCCCAAGTTGTTCGATGGGGTGCATCAAAACTGAAAAGGGCAACAAGCCATCGGAGGAGCCAAAGCTTGTGAAAATTCTGCCCTTCACAAGTGTAGATACACAGAAAGGGCATGTCTCCATTTATTGAGAAAGCCTGAACCTTTTCACACACACGCACAAAGATCATATATACACCTCAGGAGCACCCCACAATACTTCCCATATTTCTAGCATTTATTTCACCTAACAGCAAGTAGCTCGCCGGAGTGCAACTGAGTTTGTACTCATCTCTCCCCAAGTTTCTCCTCCCCTTGTGGAATCTTCTTATAAGAAATGAATTGCAATTTCCAGGATTTCAATTTTTAGGATTTTCGACTTGTAGAGATTTAGACTTTGGAGACTCAGATCTTTCAGAATTACGATATTTGAGATTTTTTTCATTCTACATTTTTTTTTTGTCTTTCTGGATTATGACTAGTCACCGCTAGCCACTTCATTTTAGCTTCTTATCAGTCTGTGTTCACTGCCTTTGCAGCCGAAGGACGGGCCACGAGTTTATGTGACTCATTGCCGTGTTGTAAGCAGAACACTCAGTGTCTGGCATGTGGTCTGTCTCATGTGACCGTGTGGATGGCAGGCACAGAGAATGACTTTGTTCTATGATTTGAGCATGTCTCTATCCTGGATATTTTTCCTAGCTGTGCAGAACGGGTCTCAATTGCCAGTCAATGACCTAGGCCTCGCCTCGCCTCATCAGCAGCAAAGACCTGTGCCTTGTAAGGCAAAGGCGGAGAGCATCACGGTGCTTCTGGGTGGTGGCTCTGCTGGAAACACGCTCGCTCTGTGCCCCTCGAGCACACTGTCAAAACCAGAAAACTGGAGATGGATTTGTAAGGGCCTGTCATTTCATGAGTTGGGAGAGCAAATCTTTAGAAAAAGGGCATTCCGTTAGACTCAGAAAGCATTTGCAGGCTAGGCAGAGGTTGGCATTTCGAATAAGGCCATCTGGGACACAAGAGTGGGGAGAGATGGGTGTGGAGCCCACGAATGTTATAGGCTGTCACCTGGAGACGGGGAACTCTCTCAGAGGTGAACGATCCGGCCTAACACATATAGGATTGTGAAAGATTAAGAAAGAACCCTAGCTTGGGGGAGTTTGATGGTTTGTGTAAGTTCGCTACCCTCCTGATAATCATCTCATGATTAAGGTAATGTCACCAGGGACCTCCTTGGGGCTTAAGTCAGGCTTGCATCAAAACTCCACTTCTACAGCTTGGCCAAGTCCTCACCAAGTTCGCGCACAGCCCTGGATGTTTCTGCTTCTTTTTCGCTGCCTCTGGCAGCCACCTTCCTTTCTCTGGGCACCCAGGAGGGATCATCTCCAGTGTCCTCTTCGCTGGGTTTGGAGTCCCATAGAAGACACACCTATGGATGTCTCCTGGGCCCTTAGGTGACTTTCCAAAGTGATGAAATGTTGTGAACCCAGTACAGTTCCTATGGCTTGCTGTCCGAGAGGTGAGACCCTCCCTTTCTTCCTCCCTTTCTCAGCCTGGGATGTCTGTGCCCAGGGGCAAGTCCATGAAGACAGGCACAGTTAGTTCTTGTAGCCAAGGCACACCACTGCACGGGGTAGTCACAGTGAGCTGGAGCCTGACCTAGTGACCTCTGCCTCCAGCCCCCAAGGGAATCTCCTGAGACCCACATGGGGGTGGGGGACCATTTCCTCCGCTGAGGTTTCTCAGCAGGTGGGTGCCCTGAGCCCTTGGTGTCAACTGTGACACAGTGGCTCTGTGGTTCTGCACGAGCCCATGTTTCTGCTCTGTTCCCTGTGGTCTCAGAGCAGGAGATGAAGACTTGGGTGAGCAGGGTGATATAGGCTACCTTTAAGGCTTCCAAGCAGAACCGGGATAGCACTGGCTGCCTTTGGCCTTGTCACAAATTGTCCCTAAGTGCAGTGGCTTGGAACTACATGCTTTGAATATCTCCCACCGGAGTCTGCGATGGCTTCTGAGGTACTTGTCCTGGCTCTTTCCTCGGGCCAAGCCTGACCCGACTTTAGGTTGTTTGCTCAGGGCGAGGCTGGAGCTGCCTGGCACAGTGTCCACTTGGGTCAGATGGTTCACCGGAAGGGGTCTGTGTCTGAGCTCTTGCATTGATTGGTGTCCTCAGAAGCTGTTGGCTTGAGGGACTCTGCACCATTTCTGGCCTTCCTCACAGTGAGTAGTGATAGAGTCAGCGCGAGTTGATCAGATGGCTCTCTCACCTTAGCGATCCACACTGGAGAAGCTAGGAGACATCTGAACAAAAGTTGCTGCAAGAGCCACCTGACACAATCCATAAGCCGGGGGGTCTTGGGGATGGGCAGCAGACAGCCACCGGTGTCTCTAAGTCAGGGCTTCTATAGAGAAGACACTGGGAGATAGCGTCTTTAGAGAGATGTGCTGAGCCTTGGGCTTGGGATCTCCACCCTTCAGGAAGCAGAATCTAATAAGAGATAGACAAAAGGAAAAGGAAATGATGCAATTGAGCCATAGAAGTGCAAGGTCCCATTTCATGTCAAGAAAACTGTTCCCTGAGAAGTTTCCCCACAGTGAACCTACCAGTTCTCAAAGCTCAGCGAGAGTCCTCCCGCCGCCCCTCTAACAGATTTTCCTTTAGATAGCCATTGTATCCGGAGGGTGGGCAGCATAAATACAGAATCAGCCACATGGAAGGGAGAGGGGGCAGACCTCCCCCCACATCCCTTCCTGGGTCTCTGTAGGTGAAGTGCTGAGCCAGCAGCCGGATGTGCTGCTGGGAGCTCGCATTCAGCATTCAACGTGGCTCTGCCATCCTCTGGAGATAAATCCCCAGCCAGGAAGCCAACTGAGAAAAGGGGCAGTAAAACAAACAGAAACAAAGGACAGAACCATAGCCAGACAGTGAACGCGACTGTGTGTGGTCTGCCTCCTGCTTTCCCGGGCTTTCCCCAGGCTCAGGGCTCTGGCTGTTCTTGCCTTCATTCTCCAAGTAAATGTGCACAAACTACCTTATTGCATACATTCAGATCTTAAAAATGTATGCTTTTATTTTCAGTGCTAGCAACTAGGGTTTCATGCATGCCGGGTACGTGCACTAGCAAGGGGCCGCAGCCCTTGGCCTAGGCAGGAGATGTTTGCTGAGCACCGCCAGTGCTGCAAGTCCCAGGGCAGGTGCTGGTGTGAGGAAAGGAAGCCAACGGTGGCCTTGATTTCTAAGAGTTGTCGGTCTGGAAGAGTAGACACACATCACCATGTGACCATGCCGCTCCGGAGACCTGGAGCAGCAAAAACAGACCGTCTCTCCTTAGACAAGCTTTGGTCAGGTTCAGTTGAGTCCTTGTGTAGACTTGGGACTATAGGTTCAACCTTGACTCTCACCCTGTCCTTGCCCGATCTGGGTCCCTGTTAGCACGATTCCTGTTCAGTCAGCTTAAGAAGAGACTCCCACACTTGATAGGGCAATTAACTTTTTATTCCCCACTGCCAATCTCTGATTACTGCGGGCCTGTCTTCAGCAAAATTCTTGTTCAATGGTGCTGTAGTTTGGATCATGAGTGTTCCCCGGAGCCTATGTGTTAAAGGCTTGGACCCTAGGGTGGCATTACTGAAAAGTATCAGGACCTTTAAGAGGATGGGGTCTAGAGGGGAGTCTCTGAGTCATGAAAGTGTGTCCTCAGCTGAGACTGTGGGACGCTGCCCTCTTTCTTCCTACCCCCGATATGACATAAGCAGTTTTACCCTGTTGTATGTTCCCATCATGTGTGTTCACGTGTGTTCCCGAACCTGGGTCTCAAAACAGTCATCTATTAAAACCTCTAAGACTTTGGGACAAAAGAACCTTTCTGTTTATAGGTTGGCTCTCTCAGGTAGTTTAGCATAGCAATAGAGGGTGGACTAACACACCTAGTTAGAGAGGAGCTTCCCATCTCTTCTTAGTAATATTCAACCCCCAGGCCCTTTTAGCATGATTATTGATCAGAAAGCCCCACTCGTGATGGATAACCTTGGTTGTCAACCTGAAACACCGGGGACGTGGTCACCTCAATTGAAGAATTGCCTCTATCAAGAGGGAGGGCCCAGCCCACTGTGGGCAGTGCCTCCCCTAGGCAGGTGGGCCTGGGTTGCGTCATAGCATCTATTGTGACAGTCCCGAACAAAGTCTCCCTTGCTGCTTTGACAGGTGTCAGGATGATATTTTACTGCAATGGCTATGAAAATAAAACATTTGATTTCATGGAAGAAAATGAACAGGCAATCCGACATTGGGAGGCCAAGAAAGGTTGGTGTGAGCGTTTGGGGTGTTCTGTCCTGGTTAAGGCTCATGCTGTAATCGGGTGTCCTGGTAACAGCTTTGGGAGGTGTGGCCAGCCACGACTGGACCCGCTCTTGAGAAAGTGGACTGTGTAAAGTAGCCTCTTCAGTGCCTTCATCTTTCCCACAGCGCCATTCCTGCCCATCTCCTCATCACATGATAGATGTCATCTCCTTCGTTGTGATGTAGCAGGAGGCCCTCACTGGATGAGGCTGTTCCAAACTGAACTTCCTACCTTCAGAACCATGGCTAAATAACACCCTTTTCTTCATAAATAACCTTGTCTCGGGTGTTGTGTTACAGCAATAGACAGTAACTAGGATAGTTTCTTTTCTTTTCTTTAATATTTATTTATTTATTTATTTATTTATTTATTTATTTATGTATTATGTATACATTATTCTGTGTGTGTGTATGCCTGCAGGAGGCCAGAAGAGGGCACCAGACCTCATTACAGATGGTTGTGAGCCACCATGTGATTGCTGGGAATTGAACTCAGGACCTTTGGAAGAGCAGGCAATGCTCTTAATCTCTGAGCCATCTCTCCAGCCCACTAGGATAGTTTCTTGAGAAAACAGTACTGGAGGTGAGCTCCAACTTTCTAAGGCAAGACAGAAGTTAGGAGTTACCCAAAGCTTCGATAGAAACAAGAGGACGGTGGCTGCCTTTTCAGGGCCATGCCTTAGGGCGTCATCCAAGAAGCCCATGCAAACACAACCCAATCCTCTATTAAGTCTGGCCTACTGTTAACTATCAATTCGGTATACAACTGTGTGACATTAGATGTTAACTCGCAGAATACTGCTAAGTTACAAATTATGATTATTGTTATTTGAATGTATGAGAGTGGCAGAAACTTCTGTTCTGTAGAAAAGATATAACCTAGGGAACTGCAGGGGTGGCTCAGTGGTTAAGAGCACTGCCTGCTCCTGCAGAGGATCTGGGTTCAATTCCCAGCACCCACATGGCAGTTCACAACCATCTGTAACTCCAGTACAGTACCAGGGGATTTGACGCCCTCTTCTGGTCTCTGCAGACATTGCATGCACGAGCGGTGCACATATCTTCATGCAGGCAAAACACATACACATAAAATAAGAATTAAAAGAATTAAGGGCAAAAAGCTAAATTAAAAGGCTAGCTTGTCTGCATCCATCTTAATGAACATTTGAAAATTCTTTCCTGAGAATGCAGGCAGAGCCAATCCTACACATGTTCTCTGAGCCTGGGTTTCCATCCTTTGGCTCCAGCATGCATTTTTTTTTTCTCTTAGCTCTTTGGGGGCCCTGCCACCCAGCTCCCAAATACATACATGGAGACTTATTCATATCTATGAATGCCCAGTCTTAGCTTGGCTTGTTTCTAGCCAGCTTTTCTAACTTAAATTAACCCGTTTCTCTTCTTATACATTTTGCCTCTGGGCTTTTTACCTTTCTTTATTCTATGTATCTTTCTTCCCTTCTTACTCTGTGGCTGGTAGTGTGGCTGTGTGGCTGGCCCTTGGCATCCTCCTTTCCTTTTGTCTATCCTCTCTTTATGCTCTCTGACTGCCAGCCCCACCTATTTCTCTCTCCTGCCTAGCTATTGGCCATTCAGCTCTTTATTAGACCAATCGGGCGTTTTTAGGCAGGCAAAGTAACACAGCTTCACAGAGTTAAACAGATGTGATATAAAAGAATGCAACACATCTTTGCATCGTTAAACACATGTTTTACAGCGTAACTAAACAAAACACACCTTAAACTAACACTCCACAACACCAGCGGCAGGCAGGGAGGCAAGCCCTTTACAGATGCTCAGAGAGTCAGTTGTTTATCCTCTGCCATCTACACTGAGGCAGAGGTGGGGGAAGATCACGGAGCAAGTGCTACCGGCATCTATTCACTATGCACACGGGACCATGACTTTGGAGAGCTCTGAGGATACCCAGGAATGTGGTACTTGTGTCTGTAGAGTGGCTGACCACATGGGTGAGAAGTGAGAGCCTTGATGGCTTAGGAGAGCATCGCCGGCAGAGTTACATGGCTTCCTGCTGTCGCTGGGGGCCGTTGCTGTGTGCCTTAGTTAACTTAGACTGTCATTCTGATTGGACTGAGAGCCACCCAGGAGACTGAGAGTACACCCATGGGCAAGCCTTTGAAGGTGCATCTAGAGACAATTCAATGGCAAAGGCTCTTAACTAATGAACACTCTGATCCATTTGATGGATTCAAAATTTCTAGATGCTTGGGAGGCATTGTGACTTCCTGCCCGACTAGAGGAAGCAGGTCACTGGAGGTATGGCCTTAGGGGCTGTATTTTACCTGGTCACTTTTGGTGACTCCCCTGTTCATCCTGTCTGTTCTGCCACACTATGCCCTCCCTGCCACGATGGAGAAACCCCTCAGAAAACACAAGGCCAAGTCAGTCTTCCTTCCGGTAGGTTGTTTCCTCAAATATTTTGGTTACCAAGGTGCAAAAGTAATCAATCATGTGTCCATCATTAAACACAACTCAATGCCTCCTGCCTCTGTCCCCTTTCCATACGTCGCTGGGTTTTGTTAGTGAGACATTCTTCTTCTCCCTCAACACTGTGCGTTGTTCTCTCTCCGTCCTTGGCCAGTCAGCGAGGAAGCCCTGGGGGGCATTTCCCTCAGCTGGTCCCTCAGCTGCCCTTCCTCCTCTGTACCACAGCCGGGACCTCCTCCAGTTGCTGGGGTCCTTGAGGGCTGTCCATAAGAGCCTCACGGATCTTAAAGTTTTCAGCACTTTCCTCTCTATCCTATTTTGCAAACTATTACCAAGATCATCTTCTGTCTAAAATTGATGATTCCACCTGTCACCTAGTTTAGAGCCCTCGGACGCATTTGCCACCACGACAAAGACTCATTTCCTGGTTTCCATAATCTTGGTATGAGGTAAGTAAGCCAAGTGCCGGCTCCTTATGTTTGCTCGGAACGCTCAGAACATCTTTCCCGATGCAGCCCCCACCCTCCCGAGGAGGGCATCTCAACATAACTTGCCAAGCTGTGAGACCCAGTAGATGGACTGGACCAGGGGTAAGCACTTGATTCACGGGCAGCTAGCATGGGCGGCTCATAAAGAGCTGCCTGTGCAGAACAGCCGGTGCTGGACGGAGGCCACCGAATCCATTTCAACCTCTCCTGGGAGCCTCATTCCTGAAGGGAGCAGCAGAGGCGAGTCAGCGAGGGGCTGAGCATGAGTCACCAGATCCAGAGCCCTGGAGTGACAGCCGTAAGGATAACGAGATGATGGCGCTGCGAGACTCTCTGTCCCGCATGATCTCACGCGGCACTGACCAAGCATTTATTTTCTGTATTCTGAAGATGTTTTGACATCTGGGGGCTTTGCGGACTCTGGAGCGGAAAGTCCGGGAATTAGTAATGAGTTGCCTTCTCCTTTCCCAGCCCTGCACGTCTTTCAGATGCAAACCAAGCAAAGTCCCTACCCCAACCACCTCATTCTCTAGGGTTCTCTGCTGGCCTCCTTTCTTGCTCACTTCTAGTCCAGATACCAAGCTAGATGCAGTGCCTAGATCCCAGAGTTATGAAGCATACATTTTAGCCTATGCCGAACCTGCTTATTTTGCTGCCCCCTCCTCCTGACCGGGTGCAACCCAGTGCTCTCCCTCTCCCCCCCCCCCCCCCCCCCCCCCGCCCTCACCGCATAGCATGCTACATCCTCTTGGAACTGGAATGAACTATCATGTCAGTAGCAGCATCTTCCTGATCTGTTAGCTTTATCAGGTCTCGTGTCTAAAACACTGGGTTCTACAGTCATGCCCGTATTTGTGGGGTCTGGCTGTGTGGTTGTGGTTGTCCCCACTCTTCTTTGAGGTAAGACTGGGGCTCTTCCTGTCTTGCCCTAGGTGAATATACTTAAACGTGGTCCATCTGCCTTTAGGTGGCTTGTTATTCTCCTTCATAACAGATCTTTGCTGAGTGGCTCACCCCCTGCTCAGCTCTCTTCTGAGCTCCACCATGGAGCTCCCCAGCCCAGCTCCCCAAGCCTGGGAGTACTGCTGTCTTGGTAAACAGCCTTGTGTTCTTGTCTCCTGTGTCTGATCAATGTAAGGCCACCTTTCAGACCAACTCCTGCCCTCTCCTGGGCTTCAACTATTCTCTTTAGTCAAGATTTCACAGTCAGCGTTCCCGTGATGGCCCCTGTGACCTCATGTGTCCTTCTCTTCACATCATCATTACCCGTGTGCGTGTGCGTGTGTGTGCGTGCATGTGTGCATGTGTGTGTGTGTGTGTGTGTGTGTGTGTGTGGCCGTTCCCTGATCTGTTGTCCAGAACTCTCTCTCCACAAGATTTTCTGTGCTCTCGGTTCAGGGGACAGACAGATGTTTGTTAGTTTGCTTGATAAGAGGATGCATTACTATCTAAGCAACTGACATCTTCCTTCTCATCAAGCTGGATTATAAAATCCCCAGATAGACCAACAGTTACCACGGATTGACTCAGAGGCTGCCCGGAGGGGAAGCCCCATCTTATCTCCCTTCTAGACATCAGGAAGGCCAGCACCTAGCTTTCTTTAGTGGAGACGGTGTCCTTCATTTCCCCACACTTAGGGAAAGATTTAAGTTTCTTCATTTTACAGTCAGGCCTGGAAGGGAAGGCGAAGTACAGAAGAAGGAATGGGGATGGGGCGGGGTCAGGGAAGCTGGAGGGGGTGGCCCAGTGGAATTTGAGGACTCTTGGGTTGGGGAACTGGGGCAGAAGGCAGGACAATCAAACGTGTCCCTCACAGTTCAGGTCTGGCTTTGACCTGTTTGTAATAAAAACATTTGGTCTTCCTTGGGAGCCGACCGTGATGCAAACGATGAAGGATTTGGGGCCACATTCCTGATAGTCCCCCTGGGAACTCCTTGACAAGGGGGTGGAACTGAGGAGTTCCTGGAATCGTCTACCACCCTAGACATCACATAGAGAGTTACAACTACGAAAATAATTCAGATACTATAACGAAAGCCCTAACCATCCCTCAAACCCAAAACAATTTACTTGTGTCCGGTTCTATGGACTGTGTCCCTTTAAATGTACGTTCCATTCCTGGTTGTACTGTAATCAGCAGATGGCCCTACCTCACCGGCTCCCTCCTCCTCTCTTAAAACAGACCCTTCTAATAGCTAGCATCCTGCAGTGACCAAAGCCATTAGAAGGATTAGACCATTACTATCCTGTCCAGCACACACATAATGCTCCCGGGATTGCCTTTCTTCCTCTTTGCTTGATGCTTTTTTTTTTTTTTTTTTTTTTTTTTTTTTTTTTTTTTTTTTTTTTTTTTTTTGGATAAAATCAGGGCCTAACGGTGAAAAATCAAAAAATGAGGAGGGCAGAAGGTGACAGTCATTCTTTTTAAAGGACACCTCCCAAGCAGCTTTCCCTATTTGAGATTCCTTTGTTAAGGTGACAGCGGATGTCAGCCTTGTGTCTAAAGCAGGCACTGAAAGCACGCGGACAGGTTACAGACCCCTCTTCCGCGTTACCATAATGCTGAATGCTCATCCTTTCCCAAACACGACAGCAAATCTGTTCTCTGCCTCCTCGCCCACTGTTGTTTGTGCTGGAAAGAACCTGGGCGCAGCCCAGAGCCACGTTGCAGGGTCTCAGGACAGCTCTGAAACACTGCCACCAAGTGGCGAGATGAGGTACGACAGTTACGCAGCAAGGACGACGGGACTTTTGAGCTTTTGAGCAGAAAAAGCTCAAAGGGGAGGGTGGCAAAAAAATCAGTCACAAAGACAGTAGCCGACTTGGAAAAGGCCAAACAGTGCAGGCGACAGGAAAAAGGGGCGGCGGGGGGCGGGGGGCGGGGGAGATGGAGCGTGAAGAGAGGAATTAGCAGTAACGAATTGGTAGGCGTGAGCAGTTTTCCCTGCGAGCTAGCGATGCGGGCAAGAGCTTCGAGTCAGCCTCCATGCGGATGGCTCAGTCAGGCTTGCAACGGGTATTCTTAAGGATCCTGGGGCTCTGTTGAGCTCGGGGAGTCACAGGGCCTCAGTGTCCTTGCTTTGTGGGCTGAGTCAGCCCTCTAAGTCTCCCTTCAGGTGAAACATTGTATGAATTTGTAATGCGGTACGGACTGCAATCCTTAAATCACTTGTGCGACTTCCGGTTGTTGTAAGGGGAGACCTAGACACTTCCATCTTGCCTGTCTTCCGCATTCTGATGCTCAAGACTCCTCGGGAAAGTGTAGCAGAGAGTCCTCCAGGAAGTGGTAACTGGGAACCTGCTGTCAAACCAGCTGAGGAGAGTCAGCTCCCAGCGATCTGGAAGCTTCCAGTACTTCAGTTCAGGGGGAGGTGGGGCGGTGGGGGTGTTGGGAGGGAACTGGCCTAGAAGTGAAGGGGGACTCTAGCCTCTCTTTCCCGCAAGATTCACTTTTTCAAAGGAAAATTTCCGTTAGAAGGCTCCAAGGAAATCGGAAACGCAAGGATCCGGGCAAATAGTCGGGAAGCTTCCCGGTCCCCCCACATTATCTGATGATTCTTATCTTTTGTCACTCGCTGGCGTTTCTTGGGGAAAATCACACTGGCTGGCTGTGTGATTTGAAACACCGGGAGAGTCTCTTTCCTAGCCAAGATCTGGAGGAAGATGCCGGCTTAGGCTCTGTTTGAAGAGATCCCGGTTTTATTTCCTCCTCCATTTAGGGTTTGATGGTCCCGCTTATCTAAAGTGTTCCCCTTGAGAACACAGCGGCAGGGCTCGGCA
Source organism: Arvicola amphibius (assembly GCF_903992535.2). Taxonomy (NCBI): domain Eukaryota; kingdom Metazoa; phylum Chordata; class Mammalia; order Rodentia; family Cricetidae; genus Arvicola; species Arvicola amphibius. The sequence continues at coordinate 107,444,392 of NC_052056.1, read as the reverse complement.
TTTAAATTCTGTCCTGATGGAGTTCGAACCCCAACAAGCTGCCCAGTGCCACCCTCTAACCGGAACCGTCAAGCTCGCTACAAATAAATACCTCGAGGGGTCCTTGCTCGCTGTTCAACAGAAATCAGTAAAATGACAGGCAATTGACTTTGGAGATAGCTCTCTCATGGCTGAGTGGCTGGAGCTGCTGGAAGCAGATGAGCCATTTTCCTGTAAACATGCTTGTGATTAGCACCAGAGTAAACAGTGGGTTGGGCTGTGTCTTCCAGACTCCTGCCTACCCTGGGTTCCTCATTAGGCAGAAATCAACAGGCCCCTCCGTGCGCATGCGCGTACGTTGTCAATGGGGAGAACTAAGTTTGTGTTTCAACACCTGGTGGGTGTTTCCCCCAAGGAAAACAAGGAGACTTGGTTTGACCGTGGAGAGGTAAAACAGGAGTGGCAGTAGCCCCTTCAGTGTGAAAGCTTGCTGATGCCATTTTACAGTGTTTGGCGGGGCTCGGAGTTTACCTTAATGGAAAGGAGCAATTTTTTGAGAGATTGACACCTGACAGTGTCCCATGATGTTACCAACTTAAATACCTAAAGACACCAGGAAGGTCACATGGACAGATACGTGGATGGTACAGAGCAGGTAGGGACTGTCTGAGGAGGCCTGTGGCCTACTGAGCCCTGGGTTGTCACATCAACCGAGTTTCTTCAACGAAAGTTGGGGGTTTTCGTGGAGAACATTAAGTGTGCCAAAGCAAGTAAGTCTGCAGAATGTATGTATCCAGCTTATTTGTGACCTGGACTTTGAACTGAAACGTGCCCAATGCCACTGTATAAACTGGGAATCATCAAGCTACCTACAAATGCCTCAAGGGGCCCCTCATTTAGATTCCACTAAACTCATTCTGCCTATAGCAGGACTTTCAGTTATTTAAAAGGAGAGAGAGAGACAGAGAGACAGAGACAGAGAGACAGAGAGAGACATGCACACATACACAGACACACAGACACACACACACACACACACACACACGGGAGATCACAAGATTGCAGACTTCCTTAGTAGAGGAAACCTTACTACAGCAGGATAAGACCCCCCCCCCAGCTCCCCAAACCTAGTTGTTTTCTTGCTTTGTTTTAAAAATCCCAATTTAAAGCCGGGCGGTGGTGGCGCACGCCTTTAATCCCAGCACTCGGGAGGCAGAGGCAGGCGGATCTCTGTGAGTTCGAGGCCAGCCTGGTCTACAAGAGCTAGTTCCAGGACAGGCTCTAAAAAAAGCTGCAGAGAAACCCTGTCTCAAAAAACCAAAAAAAAAAAAAAAAATCCCAACTTAAAACCTTTCATGCTACAACTCAAGCCACTTAAGAAAGTTTAACCAATAGAAACAAATCAATAAAAATGTAAATAAAATGGCTCAGCGACACAAGGATGCCCTGAAGTCACATGGACATTCCATGCTCAGCTGGCTTTTGCCAGGAGGAAGCCCTGGTGGCTGCCTTGGGGCCCCATTCCTCAGAGGTTGCTGTGTTAGTGGGAGAAGCTGGCGCTGCTGGCCCAGGGCAGGTCCCACCTGCTTTGAACTTATTTCCTCTTTAGAAAGTGGGGTGTCTTCACTCCCTGGATTCCTGCCCTGGAGAAGGCATGGCTTAGCTGACTGTAGGGAGATCATACCATCCTGCCCGTGATGTGGGATGCCTCTCTTTATGCTGTGAATATGTTTTATTACCATTGGTTAATAAAGAAGCTGCTTTGGTCTATGGCAGGGCAGAATATAGCTAGGTGGGAAAACTAAACTGAATGCAGGGGAAAAGAAGGCAGAGTCAGGCAGATGCCAGCAACTGCCCAAGAAGCAAGATGTGAGGTAACAAACCACAGGCCTCATGGTAAAGTGTAAAATAATAGAAATGGGTTAGTTTAAGATGTAAGAGTTAGTTAATAAGAAGCCTGAGCTAATAGGCCAAGGTATGTAATTAATGTTAAGCCTCAGTGTGTTTATTTTATAGGCAGCTTCGGGATCAGGCATTCAGAGAAAACCCGGTCCAGGGAGACCAGCTGGATGGAAAATATTTGTAGCCACAGGCCTGTGGAGCAGGGATCTGTAACCACTTTCTTCTTGCGAGTCTTGGCACACCCTTTTTAACCATTCTAAATCAGAATGGCTCTGTTTCCAAGTCGGGGTTGAAATTGGGTTTTCTCCATAGCTGGTGGCAAGGATTAAAGGGAGCCTTCTAGTTTCTGGGCTTGGCTCAAGACCAGCTGATGGGGAGGGCAGGAAGGCTGGGTCACCGATGGTCATGGCCAGGAGGGAGGAGCGCAGAATCATTCTGGGTGACCCTGTGGGTGACGAAGGCCTACCTTGTGTTTGCCTTTCTGAGCACTCGGGATCAGGCCTGACTCCTGGGAGCAACAGTGAGTTGGGCACCACACTGTCTGGGGGGTGGAGGTGGGTGATCCAGGTGCCCTGAGTGGGTGTGTTCCGTGGGCATGAGAACACAGGCCATATGTGTGAAGGGATCCTGCCTGTGTCAGAGACATGAGGAGGGGCGTCAGAGAGTGTAATTCCTTCTGGCCTGCTGGGAGGCTCTAGCTGGTTCTGACCAAACATGCTTGTGCTTCTTCTCCTCCCTGGCTGCCTTTGAACTTTGAACCCAGTAATATCCCCAAATGGCAGCAAAACCACGCAGGGAATCAGTGCTTTGGGGGGACTGTGTCCACGTGGCCCGCCTTGATTTCCCGGTTCCCCATTCAGCTGCTCCGGACGCACAGTGGCTCTAAGTCCCAACGTGGAAATAGAGTAGCGTGCAATATGTTGTTTTGGCAGAAAGCTAGGAGTTTTCGTCTAGGATGTCTGTCACCCGAGCCCATCCAATTAACTCGCTTGTCGGGGAAATCAGAATAAATAGCTTCAAGGAAGCAGCTGAGGCTATGCGTGCGCGCGGCCTTTATTTCTTGTCTGTCTTCCAGGGTAGGCTGGTCTGCAGTTGCCGGGTCAGAGAAGGAAAAACACGAGCCTTAGTTCCGGCTTCGCCCTTGCAGGGAAGAAAGGGGAGAGCTCCCATGCATTTTTGGAACTAGGGCATTCTGCCAAGCTTCCTTTTTAATAGGAAGCACAGAGACACCTTGGCAGAGTTCTCCTGGCTGTGACTTGTGGTAGGGATGAGTCACGAGCAAGGCCTGGAGGAGTTGGTACCCTCCTTGACAGAGAAGGTGCCAAGTTGGCAGTTTATTGGGTGGTGTCATGGCCCTGAGGGCACCAACTATGCTGGGAACCTTGGCACCCGCGGAAGTCCCTGTGAGAGATGCCACCCCACTGTGCCATCAGAAATCTGTTTGTGTGGGTTCCCAAGGCCAGCACCCACCAGCTGCACAGGGTGTTCGCAGAGAACTCTGTGGATAAAGCCTTGGCACTCCCTGGACATGTTCCTTTGCTGTTCTTCCTGGGGCTCTCAGAATCCTTGTCACAGTGAGATGAAACCCAAAGCCATTTTCCCAGGTAGCCTGCCATCTCCAGTTCTGAAGGAACCTAAGGCAACAGGGTTGCCGGCTAGGGGAGTGTTTGCAGCTGTCCCGGAGCCAGGGCATCGTCTGTACGCCTTTCATAGGTCCAGGGTGCTTCTCACAACCCTCCCCGCAATCTCAAAGACCTGACCTCCCTTTCCCAGGATGCACCCCTGGACCTTGCATGGGTGTTTCTTCAACAGTGATGGGAGAGCCCCGTCCAAGGCAAAGGCGTGGTTTGGACCTCTCCTCTCTGCAGCCAGGCACCTCAAATAACGGCGCCTGAGAGCAGAGAGGGGCACGCCTGCTGTCTGTTGTTCCCGGCTCATGGCAGGCAGGAGTCAAAGGCGCTTTCTTCAAGGACTGCCCATTAAGTTTGTCTTTGTGCTTCTAGCTGCTTCCATTTCAAAGGCTCTGCCAGTGAATCCAGGGAGTCATTCCTGGACCCGGCAGGCGTCTCCATGGTGACAGCTGAGCAGGCCTGAGGGAGAGAGGCTCTAGCGGCGATTTCCCACAAACAAGTTCCCTTGTTTGATTTTTTTCCCCTCCTATTTTTTCAGCAGTGACTGAGGCTGAAATGGCTTAAAATATAGGATAAAATGGGAACTCCCTAACTAATCTTATAAAAAAATCTCATTGTATATAAATACATCCTTGTCATTACCCCACCTCAGAGGACTATAACATAGCCTGAGAAACACAATTTCTCCTTTTCCTCTCTCTTCCTTACAACTGTCTGAAGAAGGGATGGAGTCTATTTCTCCTGTCTTCCTCTGTGTACAGGCTCTGGTGAACCGCTACAACCTGTTCGCTGATGCCGGCAGCCCCTACTCCCACCCCAGAGAGTGGGATACCTGCCCAACCAATCGCTGCGCCAGTACCCAGAGGCTGACCCGGAGTTTGTAAACATCCCGTTATTGCTTGGCAGACCCACCAGAACTGGCGTGTTGTTATGTTACTCCCGGTGTTCACGTGTGTAGAGTCTGCCCGCAATACGCTGGGAGAGTCGCTGTTGGTTGATGTCACTGTGCAAACACTGGAGAGGTACTTTACAAACTAGAGTCTGTAGGCCGGTCTGTCACAAGGTCCATTTCGTACAACGAAGAGGCTTCTGCAGCTGGTAGCAGCCGAGGGCGGCTGCTGTTGTGGCGTGGCCACTATTTACAGTAAACTTAAAAAGAAAAAGCTTTATTTATAAGTAGAAGGGATGTATTCTAAGTATCCATAAAATGTAACAGAGAAGCGACATGAGGGGTAATGTGGTTTATCATCTGTTGAGGAACCAGAGTTCTCCAAAGAACCACGCTTATAGAAGATTCCGCAGGATGACTGGCCAAGTTGGTATGTTGCAGATGAAAAGTCAAAATTATCCGGGGCTCTTTGTTCCCCACCTCTGTATCTAACACGGCATTCTTTTGATGTTGTGGGCATTGAGGTTCCATGATTCCCTCCGAAGGATTTCCACGTGCTTTTGTCTCAGAGGGCTGGATTGGGCGGAGACCTGTGGGTGGCTGGTAGCGCTGACTGGAGAGCTAGCCTTCACTGAGAAAGAAGGCACTCCTAAGGGAGGAGGTAGGCCAGCCCTGAGGGCAAGTCTGGAAGCTCAAGGGCATCCGCGGTACAAAGGGCGGAGACTTTTGCGTCGCCCAGCGTGGCTTTTGGCTCATTTGCATAGCGCAGGATTTCCCACAACCGCAGTTACTAGCTCAGAAAATTAGCATTTTAAATCTCCACCCAGGGGGTGTGTTTTAGTATTAAAATGAGCCGCTGGTCACCTTCACACAGGCTGGGGTGCCCTCTGCGTTCCAGCCAGTTCTAGCTGTTTGGGACTGACTCTCACTCTCTGACCTAGACTGCCCCATTATTTTGACTATCCGGTTAAAAGCATTTGTAATGCGTTAACTTAGCAGACCACTAGCAGAACTCAGAACCTACGGCAGAACTTCCCTTGTTTGCTCTGACCCGCTCACGGAATGCATTCAGTCTTGTTCCATGACTGCTAAGTTGATGTAACCACTTCCGTGGCAGAACGTATTATTTGAAGCAGCTTGAATCTATGTCTACGGGCCATGGCCACTCATACTTGGCTCAGAATAAACCATTACTCCCTTTGGAGGGAGAGCTGTTTGGTGTTGACGCACCATGATCAAGAATCACGTAGTGTGCACAAATGTATACGCTGAGGTACAGGAGGTGTGTTTGCACTAGCGTCAGCCCAAACGTGAGTGACATGCTGTGCTATCGGCCGTGCCTTCAACTGAAACGCTTGACTAATTAAAAGATATACACATATATATTTTAGTTTTATGAATATGAGTCTTTGCTGGCATGTATTATTGTGTGCAGAACCCAGTAAATCCAGAAGAGGACGTTGGATCCCGTGGAGCTGGAGTTATAGACAGTTGTGAGCCACAGTGTAGGTGTTGGAAATGGAACTTGGGACCTCAGCCAGCACTCTTAAAAGCTGAGCTATCGCTCCAGCCTCACCTCTGGCTAATATTTTATGCTCCATGACACACAGATATTACTGTTACCATTTTGGCCACAAGAATCTTAGCATGAATCTAAGGGATGTTTCAGACTGGAACTAAATGCCAAAATTGTCACTAATTTACTGCAAAATGATTAGCATGCGGATGTTTGTATGATCTGTTGAGAAGATCTTTTATATATTTATATAAAATTTGCATCTTTTATATACTTATATATCTTTCATATTGCTTCAATACACCCACATCGGTGGGTGGAAATAGCTCCCAGCAACATGAAAACTAGAATTCCTTTACTGCTATTATTCCTTCAGGCTGACGCGGGACATTTAGCCTGGAGCTCTACTTCCGTCTTTTTCAGAGACCCCAGGGGTCCAGGGGTGCCTCTCCATGCTCTATTATACACCGCATGCCTGTTTTCCATAAGCGGCTGTTGTAGGAGTGTGTGTGTGTGTGTGTGTGTGTGTGTGTGCTAGAAAGATGCCTATGTTACTCATGAGAGGGCAGCCCCAAGGCAGGCTGCTTAGGCCTCCCTCCCTATCCCAGATTTTTAGTTTTTCCTCACAATGCCGTCTCCTTACGTCATCCGCAGTGCTGCCCGTCCTACGGGCTCCAGGGACCCCAGCAAGTACAGTCCATATCTTTGTACCTAGGTTCTCCCAGACAATGGAGCCTTTTCTAATGGGTCAAGCTAAGGCAAGCTCGCTCTCAGATCTTAGGACATGTTTTTCTGGGAGCCAAAAAAAAAAAAAAAATCTCTGAAAGATTCCTCACCCTTTCTCAGAAAACTGTGCACACTGGGGACATTTCACAGAGAAACTGTGGGGTTATGGCCTACCAGGAAGAACAATCTTGCCTCAGCAAGAATTTTCTCTCTAGAACTTTCTAGGTCCAGCTGTGGAACTCACAAGCTGCCAGACACACCCAGCCATAGACAAGTCCCTTGTGGGTGTGGCTCAGGCCCTCAGAACATGTGCGCTTATTTCCAATATTTCATAGTTTTGTATCTGCTGAACATACATAAGCAGGAAAAGTAATATTGCTTATTTAAGTCATCCCCCAAGGTCTGCATATGGAAGCCTCATTCAGGATTCCTGCAGCTGTGAAGGGAGACTTCCAGACAGTGTCTCTTCGAAGACACTCATGAGAGTCCTGTGTTCTTCCAAAATCATACATGCACAGCCTGGTCTACAAGAGCGAGTTCCAGGATAGCTCCAAAGCTACAGAGAAACCCTGTCTCAAAAAAATCACATGTATAAGATGGGATATGATGATACACACTTGCAATCCCAGCACTCAGAAGGCTGAGGTGGGATTGTGGGGTTGGTGCTAGCCTGGGCCACACACTAAATCCCATCTCACAAAGCAACAGACAAGATCACACGCACCCTTTTATGTTTCTGCTTGATGTTTTCTTGGTCACAGTCTAAGTTTTATCTCGCTTTTTCTGTCCTGCACATCCTTCAGCTCCTAGGTACTGTTTGTATTCATCGGGGAAAGCAGCTGTAGCTAATTAACCCAAACGTGGTGACTTGAAATAACAAAAATCCATTCTCCCACAGTTCTGGAGGGCAGATGTCTGAAATCAATGTGTCAGGAGAGCTATGTTCCTCCTGAGAGCTCTCAAGGGGATCTTTTCTAGTTTTGTACATCTTCTGATAGTTGCGGAGATTCCTCTCCAGTGACTGGAGAATCTCAGACTCAAACTTTACATAGTTCTTTTCTCCTCCTGAATGCCCCTCCTGTGTGTACCACTGAATTTAGGTTCTGCGCAGCTACTCCAGCGTAATCTTCCTCGTCTATGTCACTGGACTTGGAGTCACCTAGGAGACACACCTCGGGTCGTATTGTGAGATGTTTCCAGGGAGGCTGACTTGAAGAGGGAAAACAAACCCTAAAATGTGGGTGGCATTGCTCGGTGGGCTGGGGTTAAGGGCTAGACAGAAAGAGGAAATGGGGAAAGGGAGTTCAATGTCAGCATTTATCTCTCTGCTGACTGACTGCAGACATAGCGTGGACTGCTGCCTCTGCTCCTGTTTCTCGCTGCCGTGATGGATCACCCTCAAACTGTGAGCCAAAACAAACCCCTCATTGTTTAAGTTGTGTGTTTGTCACAGCGATGAGCAAAGGAACCAAGGCACCAGGGTTCTTCATCTAACGCCGTGTGGCTTGTGTAGATCTAAAAAGGGCCCCCCTTCCCAAGTGAAGTTAAATTCACAAAGAATTCAGGTTCAGTGTGTGGGACACTTTTCCGAGGGTCACTGATGTCCAACCCATCCTAGTGTTGTGTTCATAGCTAACAGGGCCTGCACGTGGTCATAGTTCATTGGTTCTGCTGGTTTGAACTTACACTTGGACCCAAGGGCTCTATCTGCATCATTCCAGGGCTCCATGTCTTTGCATGCCTTGATTATAAAAATAGCAGCTAGACAAATTAGTTTCCTAGCTCCCCTTGGGTTTCTGTTGAAACATTTTATACCATTGTTTTACTCCACCACATTTCAAGTATGCCAGAACTTCCTAGAACTTCCTTTTTTTCTGTGAATCGAGTCTTCTTAGACTTGGAGAATCTGAAAGTAAATTGATTTGATTGAGATATCTTTCCGTGTATGAATTTCATTATGCTTAGGATAAAAGGTATGCATTTATAGGCTATGTATGGCTATATACATTAGAGTATACACGTTGCTACGGTGATATTTCGTTTGTGCTATAACAAATAAAGCTTACTTGAAGATCGGAGTGTGTAGCTAGCCACTAGTTAGCCATAGACACCAGGCAGTGGTGGTGCACATCCTTTAATCCAAGCACTAGGGAGGTAGAGATAGGAAGGGAGAAGGCTGGGCAGAGAGAGGAATATAAAGCAGGAGGAGACAGGAGCTCAGGGCATTCAGTCTGAGGTTTTGTAGGGACAGGATTCCTCCAATGATCTGAGGATTCAGTAGGGGGAAGAACTAGTGGCTGGCGGCTCTGCTTATCCAATCTTCAGGCAAGCTTTACTTGTCACAGCACAAACAAAACATCAGCACATCCTACCCTATTTCTGGCAGTGACTGTGGTGGTTTGAATGCGCATGGCCCCTGTATGCTCATGCATTTGCATGCTTAGTTCTCTGTTGATGAGCTGTTTGGGAAGGATTAGGAGGTGAGGTCTTGTTGGAGGAGGTGTGTCACTGGGGGTGGGGCTTTGAGGTTTCAAAAGCCCACACCTGGCCTACTCTTGCCTGTTGTGGGACAATGGTCTTGTACCCTGTAAAGATTTGTAACTTGTATTGGTTTAATAAAATACTGGTTGGCCCAGTAGCCAGGCCAGAAGTATAGGTGGGGAGACCAGAATATGAGAATTCTGGGAAGAGGAAAGGCTTCACCTGCAGTTGTCACCCAGATAAAGAGGAAACAAGAAGAGAATACCTCACTGATAAAAGGTACCATGTCACATGGATACCACAGACAAGAATTATGGGTTAATTTAAGATGTAAGAGTTAGCTAAAAATATGCCTAAGCTATTGGCCAAAAGTGTTGTAATTAATATAGTTTCTGTGTTATTATTCGGGTCTGGGCATCTTGGAAATGAACGAACAGCCTATCTCTATTTCTCTACCTGCTGCCTATGCATCAAAACGTAAAGCTCTCAGCTACTGCTCCAGCACTGTGCCTGCCTGTGTGCTTCCTCCCATGATGGTGACAGACTAACCCTCTGAGACTGGAAACAAGCCCCTAATTAAATGCTTTCTTTTAGAAGTGTTACCTTGGTCTTGATATCTCTTCACAGCAATAGAACAGTAACTAAGACCATGATTTCTATGTGTTAGCAACATACTTTTTATTTTTGTAAAAACACAGTCTTGGGTCTGGAGAGACAACTCAGTGTCGAGAGTGTTCGCTGGTTTTGTGGAGGACTTCAGTTCGCTTCCCAGCACCAGCATGGCAGCTTACAACTGCCTGTAACTCTAGTTCCAGGGGATCAGTTTCTCTCTTCTGTTCTACACATGCCTCAGGCACACACATGAAGGGGAAGCCTAGCCCAAAACCTTGTTTTGTAAGGCGTGTCCCCCTTGGTTTAAAGGCGTGCCCCCCTTGGTCTAAAGGCGTGTCCCTCTTAGGCGTGTCCCTCTTAGGCGTGTCCCCCTTAGGCTAATATTGACTTATAAAATCTTGCGGGCCTGCAGCCTGCCTTCTCTTTGTTTTCCTGCCCTCCTCGCTGGAACCTTGGATTTGTAAGTTCCCTTTCCTTTCCTTTATTAAAACTGAATTATATATATTAAAGCTTGTCTGGTGAATCATAACTGCCGATCAACCACGCACCTACATTTGGCGTCCAACTCGGGCATTTGGGAGCCTTCAGCTCCAGTTCCCACACTGCGTGGCAAGGATTCGGCCTTGGGCTCTTGATTGCTTCAGAGCAGTTTCCCAGACTAGCCTGTCCCAGCCCCGCTTGTACGGAGCAAAGGACGTGTGTGTGACTCGGTTTGGCCGAGCGGTTATTGCCCTAGCGACCTACTGGCAGGGAACGGTCATTTCAGGTAAAATTTCTTTTGATTAAAAAAAAAAAAAAAATGTCTGACCATATCACCGTTGAAAGCTTCTGCAGTCTATTTAATTGTACTATGGTAGAAATATTACAGGATACATATGATATTCCCATAACTTGGATGTTTATAGGGCTTGCAATTTTTCTCGTATTTGGTTTCTCCCTTACATGGTTTGAAAATAGAAAAATGATAAAGTCCTTACAGAATGAAACCAGGATTCTTAGGTCAGAGGTTGAATGCTTAAGAAAGGGCACAACTGTTTTGAGTAACAACTTTAAGTCGGTCGAGGTATTTGCAAAAACAATTCAGACGGACTCCAAGAAAGAGTTTGAAGGTCTCAAGGAAGGGAATAAGGCTTTGTCTGATATGACTCGGTCAAATGAGCAAAATTTAGAAAAACTACAGTCTGATATTAAGGAGAGACTCATTGCTGCGGAGGAGAGAACAGCTGATTTGGATCGTAAACTTCAGTCCCTGTCTGAAACATTATCAGAGAGAATTAAAACTGCTGAATGTGAAAATCGGACTTTGTCTAAAGGATATGACAGATTGGCTGACAGATTGTCAATACAAGAAGGCACAATTCAGGCCATGAAAATTCTATCCAAGGATGAGACACTAACTCTACTGGACAAACTTCATGTTTTGGAATCCTCCATGAAGGCCTTGGAGCATAATTCTGGACAGGAGATCCAGGCCTTACAGAAGGCAATAGTAAGCAGATTAGAAAAGATTGAGGAAATTATAGAACAGGAGCAAACGGTACAAAGGCGAAATTTAACTCCGTCAATGAGTAAAACTCTCCGGGATAATTTCCATAAAGTTCTACCTGCCTTTCCAATAGTAACGTCAGAAAAGGTGACTGGTTCCAAAAACCCTAAAGTCATCAAGGAATATACATGGGAACCCGTCCGTATGAATGATCTCAAAGAAATTAAACAAGCTATTATGAACTTTGGGCTACATTCGTCCTTTGTTAGAGAGATGCTCAAAACTTGGTCTATAAGCAATAAGGCAACGCCTCATGATTGGGTACAATTAGTATCAGCTGTTCTAGAGAGTGGGTCACAATTAAATTGGAAATGCATGTTCAGACAAGAGGCTAAACTTTTAGAACAGCAGGAAAGAGCAAAGGGAATTGAGATCTCCCTAGATCAAATTCTAGGTGAAGGACTTTTCTCCGATCCTCTGGAACAAGCGAATTATGATGAACACACCTTATCCATATGTACTACAGCAGCTTTAAAGGCTTGGGACAGGGTTCAAGACCCAGGACAGAGACTGGAATCATATATCAGAGTTAAACAGGGTCAGAGAGAACCCTTTAGTGATTTTTTACAAAGGCTAACTAAAGCTGTACAGATAGGGATATCTGACCCAGAAGCAAGACGTATAATAATTGAATCTTTGGCTTATGAGAATGCCAATGTGGAGTGTAAAAGGATCCTGGGGCCTTTAAAGATGAGATCAGCGCCCTTGGACGAATGGGTCTTACATACAATGAATGTTGAATCATTTGACTATGGCACTGAAGCATGGGTCGAAGAAGCAATTTCTAATGCAAAAAGGAGGCATCAAGTTACCAAATGTTTTAATTGTGGCAAGATGGGACATATTAAAAGGAATTGCAGACAACGGATTTTCAGAAATAATAATAATAATAATAACAACAATAATAATAATAATAACAATAATAATAATAATGCCTCTTCTAGAAATAACAGACGTAGGAGGACTCAGCCTTCAGGTATATGTAGGAGATGTGGAAAAGGCAGACACTGGACAAATGAGTGCAGGTCAACAAGAGATAGACAAGGCAACCTGTTGCCACTGGGAAACTCAATGGGGGGCCTCTCGCAGGCCCCCATGGCGAATGTGGTCCAGTCATTTCCAGTTACTGCCGAGAACATGCCTCGTCAAGAAAATTAGAAAGCCCCATGCCTGCTGTTAAAAGCAAAAATGGCCTGAAAGATGAGTTACGTGTATTTTGGCAGACTTTTATAAATGAACAAAGACCAAAGTTAAGAGTGTGTGTAAATGGCGTTTTTATTACTGGCCTACTGGACACAGGTGCGGATGTAAGTATCATTACTCCAGAATCTTGGCATCCGCATTGGCCTCTTCAGGATGTAAATGTTCAGTTCCTGGGAATTGGAACCCTATCTCAAGTAAGGCAGAGCACGAGATGGGTTGAATGCATAGGGCCAGAAGGACAAAGAGCAAAATTAAGGCCATATGTAGCCAATATTGCAGTGAATTTATGGGGCCGTGACCTGTTGCAGCAATGGAATACCCAAATTAACATTCCTGCTGCTTCTAGAGCCTATATCACCGAGGGAAATATTAAAAGATATTACAGAAGGCGGAAACCGGCTGTTCGGGCTGTACAAGAATGCAAAGCAATTGATGGCCCTTCAGAGATACGAACAGCACTGCCTCTAAAATGGTTGACTGAGAAACCAATATGGACAAAGCAATGGCCTTTAGCTGAGGAAAAGTTGCAGGCTTTAGAACAGCTGGTACAAGAGCAATTAGATGCTCGACATATAGAAGAATCTACCAGCCCTTGGAATTCTCCTGTATTTGTTGTTAAGAAAAAATCTGGTAAGTGGAGAATGGTGACAGATCTCAGGGCTATCAATAAGGTTATTCAACCTATGGGCTCTCTGCAATCTGGAATTCCTCTGCCATCTTTATTACCAAAAGGATGGCCTCTCATAGTAATTGATTTAAAGGATTGTTTCTTCACTATACCTTTACAAGAAAAGGACAGAGAAAAGTTTGCCTTCACAGTGCCTACTTATAATAACTCTCAACCTACAAGGAGATACCAGTGGACCGTCCTCCCACAGGGCATGTTGAACTCTCCCACCCTGTGCCAATATTTTGTAAATCAACCATTGCAAATAATACGCAAGCAATTTCCCAAGTCGATAATTTATCATTACATGGATGATATTCTGTTATCTGATTCAAACATGGCTACTTTAGAAAGACTGTTTGAAGAAGTAAAAATACTTTTACCTAAATGGGGATTGCAGATTGCTCCTGAAAAAATTCAGAGAGGAGATTCTGTTAATTATCTAGGTTATAAAATAGGTTTACAAAAAATTAAGACACAAAAAGCACAAATTAGGAGAGATCGGTTACGGACTCTCAATGACTTTCAAAGGTTGTTAGGAGACATTTCCAGCTTACGACCAGCTGTTGGCATAACACCTGATATGATAATTCATTTAAATAAAACCTTGGATGGTGAAAAAGACTTAAACAGTCCCAGAGAATTAACAGCTGAAGCAGAAAAGGAGCTGAGAATGATTGAAGAGAAATTACAAGAGACACATGTGGACAGGGTGAATCCAGAGCTCAGTTGTATTCTCGTCATATTGCCTTCCAAAATTTCTCCTACAGGAATTTTAATGCAGAGAGATGATATTATCTTAGAGTGGATCTTTTTACCACATAAACCAAGTAAGAAAATAAAAACTTATGTGGAAAAAGTCTCTGAATTAATTATAAAAGGCAAATTGAGACTTCGTCAACTAGCAGGCATAGACCCAGCAGAAATTATAGTGCCTTTCACTGCTGATGAACTAAAAAAATTGTGGGAAGATAACGAACCATGGCAAAGAGCTTGCGCTAATTTTTTGGGAGAAATCAATAACAACTATCCGAAAAGCAAGAGGCTTAACTTTATAAAGAGAACTTCTTGGATTCTCCCCCGAATCATCCGTGATGCTCCAATAACTGGAGCACGTACATTTTATACTGATGCTAATAAATCAGGGAAAGCAGGTTACGAATCAGAAGATTTGAGTAAGGTGGAACAAAGCCCTTATGATTCTGTCCAGAAGGCAGAATTATATGCCATTCTTATGGTGGTAAGGGATTTTAAAGAACCGCTTAATATAGTTACTGATTCACAATATGCAGAAAGAGTAATCTTACATATTGAAACTGCTGAATTTATACCTGATGATACAGAACTAACCTCATTGTTTATCCAGGTACAAGACATGATCAGGAACAGGCTTTGCCCTATGTATATAACACACATCCGATCTCATACGGGTCTGCCAGGTCCTCTAGCAAAAGGTAATGCAGAAATTGATCAATTGTTGATTGGTAGTGTGCTGCAGGCCTCTGAATTTCATAAAAAACATCATGTCAATAGCAAAGGCTTGAAGAAAGAATTTTCTATTACATGGCAACAAGCTAAGGAAATTGTAAAGAAATGCCCTACTTGCTCTTTTTATAACCAAACACCACTGCCTGCAGGGGCTAATCCAAAGGGCACTCAAAGGAATGAAATCTGGCAGATGGATGTGTTTCACTTTGCAGAATTTGGCAAATTAAAATATGTACACCACACCATTGACACTTATTCAGGTTTTCAATGGGCAACTGCTTTAAGCTCAGAAAAAGCTGATTCAGTAATCACTCATTTATTAGAAGTTATGGCCATCATGGGTATACCTGCACAAATAAAGACGGATAATGGTCCAGCTTATGTTTCTAGGAAAATGAAACAGTTTTTTGCTTATTACAATATTAAGCATGTTACAGGTATACCATACAATCCTGCAGGTCAAGCAGTCATAGAAAGATCAAATAGAACTATAAAGGACATGTTAAACAAACAGAAAGGGGTGGAAAATACCCCTAGAAATAGGTTACATAGTGCTTTATTAACCTTGAATTTTCTCAACGCTAATGAGAAGGGGACAACGGCTGCAGAAAGACATTGGATAATGGAAAAGTCTGCTGAATTAAATCAACCAGTTTATTTCAAGGATGTGCTGACCTCGCAGTGGAAGCCAGGAGATGTGCTGCGTTGGGGAAGGGGTTTTGCTCTTGTCTCCACAGGAGAGGAAAAATTGTGGATACCGTCAAAATTAATAAAGGTTCGGTTTGAAGAGAAGAAGCCCCTTGGAAAAGAAAAATAATTCATTCACAAGGATGATGATCATACTGATGGTAAGAAAAGCATATAGGTTGGGGGCAGGGTTCTTTTCTTATCTCCACAGGAAACCACTCATCTTCAAAGAACTTAAGGGACCCTGGATATTTAAATACTGATGCATGGACACTAGTTACAACCTAATATGGATCAACACAGAACCCGAATATGTTTAGTAAGTATAAAACATTTTTTTACATATATACTGTGCCTTTATTTATATGTATATAGAGCTGGTTTTGGAGTTGGACTATGGCTCAGTCCTTCTTCAATTCCAAGCCTGTTTATAAGAGATATCTCAGAGTTTCTGTCTCAGGTCAGGAGCCATGAAATGGGACAGAATAATAATAATAATAATAATAATAATAATAATAATAATAATGATGATGATGATGATGATGATACTTGATAAACTTTCTTTGCCTTTCCTCATATCTGTCTGTCTTTATTATACCTTCCATCGAATATATATGTCTGTATATGTCTTTGTAGATAATGTTTACCTTTCCTGTAACAAACAACAAATTTTCCTTCAGTAATCTTTGAAGTTTCCAGGATGAAGATGGGGCCCCACAACATCAATTTCACCTGGTTACTATGACGTCATGTTTTTTAATAGTGCTAAAATTAGACCTTTTTTTGGTTTTTTTTTTTTTTTGGTACCAACTACACAAGACAGTTTCAAATGGTGTACAATTTTGACAACACTCTGGCCGGACCTCCTCAAAACACTCAGAGGCTAGTTACAATTTCCTCGACAAAATGTTATTCTGGGAATTTTACCATCATTTGCTTTCATGGAACCCCCTGAGAAGAACGTCGCCCCCATGTCAGCTAGAAGCAATCTTAGAGGACGACGCCCCCTCTCCCAACAGAGTTTGCCCTCTGGTTTAGGGACATCATTTGGTAGATGGTATAGGGTTGAGGGGATGGGGGAGGTATTATATGGACTCAGGGGTGTTTAAAAAAAAAAGGGGGGGGATTACCTGGTTTGATGGGATGATTGGTATTTGTGAATTATTGTTATTAGAAAATTGCATTGGTGTTGATTCTTGTATATTGAACATTGTATGCGAGTATGCTTCTACCTCTATTGTATGAGAGTATGCTTCTACCTCTGTTTAAAACAATTGTTATATTGAGATATTTATCATATTGCAATGTACATTTCTACCTCTGATATTATTTGTATAATGACATTGTTTACGTTTGGGGATATTGTCCTCATTTATTGCACAGTTGTTTTTCAGGTTTTTTAGATACATAGAAATTATATTTAGTATAGATAGTATAATCTTCGACCTCTTTGAAGAGCTGTAGAACATGGCCTTTAATCTAACCTAGAGTTTGGTACTTATGAGACACAATCACTCCTGGCAACACCACTCTACTCCCGAGAGAATGTTGAGCACCAAAGACACTCCACTGGGAGCTTGTCTTCTTCTTGGCAGAAGTGGCCTTTAGGCAAAGAAAAAGCCCATACCTCGACCACTGACAGAGTTTCAGAGTATCCGTAAATGGATAAAAACAGGATTGTCTTATCTTGCCAAGACAGGGTTGGACAGTTCTACAAAAAGTTCCTTGCCTTTGAAAAATGTTATGTCAGTTGTGTTAGGCCTTAGCCAAAGTTGGTTGCCTCAACATTGCAAAACGAAACTTTGGGTGACTGCCCAGGTAGTTAGTTGTCTCTGTCATTTGTTGCACATTTTGGAAGTTTCTTGTTTGTACTTCCTGGTTGCTTAAGTAATATTACTTCCCTTCTCAGATCTTTGATGGGGTTGAAGATTAGATAATTGTAGTTACCCTCTACATTATTTAGACTCCTTGAAATAGAATACTTAGTAAAACTTTTGTTATATGTTTCTTCTTAATATTGTTTGTAATTTTATATTTATTATTTGTTCCTATTGAATATAGTTGTATTTGGTTTGGTTCTGTCTTATTTAGACAAAAGGGGGAGATGAAGGGGAAGCCTAGCCCAAAACCTTGTTTTGTAAGGCGTGTCCCCCTTGGTTTAAAGGCGTGTCCCCCTTGGTCTAAAGGCGTGTCCCTCTTAGGCGTGTCCCTCTTGGGCGTGTCCCCCTTAGGCTAATATTGACTTATAAAATCTTGCGGGCCTGCGGCCCGCTTTCTCTTTGTTTTCCTGCCCTCCTCGCTGGAACCTTGGATTTGTAAGTTCCCTTTCCTTTCCTTTATTAAAACTGAATTATATATATTAAAGCTTGTCTGGTGAATCATAACTGCCGATCAACCACGCACCTACACACACACGCACGCACGCATGCACGCACGCACTGGGTATATATACTTTGCAGAGCATCCATAGAAATAAAAATAAATGAATCTTCAAAAACAATAGCTAGGTGTGACATTTCTAAAAAGTGAAGGACAAATTTTAAGCTTTCATATTAAAATGTGCTGGGATAGTGGTTTTCAACCTGCATAATGCTGCAACCCTTTAATACAGTTCCTCAGGTGGTGGCGACCCCCAACTAGAAAGTTATTTCTATTGCTACTTCATAACTGTAATTTTGCTACTGCTATGAATTGTAATGTAATATCCAATATTCAGGATATCTAATATGTGATCCCTGTGAAGGGTCATTCAGCCCCAGAGGGATCATGACCCACCGGTTGAGAACCTCTGTGCTATGACTTTATTACTAGCCTTTCAACTGGAGCAGTGTTATTTGACAGGGTTAAAAGCAGCACTGAGAACAAGCTTGACTCTACTGGCAGGAACTTTGAAAAACAGCCTGTCCCTTTTGTGTGTAACTCGCACGGTATGTACCTTGACGCCGAACAGCTGGTTGTGTTTGATTTATGAAATGTTTGGAGACTGGAATCCCAAAACAGGAAGCATCTGAATTTTTTTCTTCCTTAATCACAGTGACGATTATTTCAATTTGCTTCATTTCCACGGTTTTTATTCCAAATTCTTTTCAAAATCATGCTTCTGGGAGCAGAGCCGTATTAACAATTTTTTAATCATCATTTATCCATTTCCATCGAGCAAGCCACAGAACAACCAGAAAAGAGACAGAGGAAAAAACAGATCCCCTGTCTGCAATGCCCAAAGTGTACCACACACAGCTGATCAAGAAACACTGGTCTGTGGGGCCACGCTTCAAGGAAGCGTGCGTTGTGGTCTCAAAGTTTAAGATGCATTAACATCAAGCCCTTCAGCCTTATGCAGTAATAAAAGCCAGTAACAAGGGCATCAATTGACTAAGACAGACTTTGCTATGTGAAAAAGCCTTCACTTTGACCCAAGGGAGCCAGGGTCTATCTATGTCCAAGAAGAAAGCATGGTCAGATCTGTCTTCTTGGTGTCAAGTTCCCTCTTCTGCACGACTGTAGGACCCCTAGACATCTGTCAGATTATATGCAATGAGGTTAGTTCATCTGTAGAGAACCAAACAACTGGTCAACCACAGAGCTGGACGCTTTTGCTGTTTCAGAGTACTTTTGTGTTTTAGTTTGAAACCCATTGTCAACTCTGTTTTGAACTTCTTGGGTTTAGTTGTTTGAAACTCAAAAGCGGTTTTACAACAGCAAAACATCCCCTCATCAGTAGATTCGTATCACCGTCTTAGGCTTCTTTCCTTCCTTAGTACTCTCTGACTGCAGGCAGAAGAGTGCCATTGATGGAAAGAGATGCTCTTTACTGCCTTGGGAAAGAAGGCAGCTGGATTTTTGCGGAGCTTTGTTTGGTTATATACCGAGGTCCCTGCCAAATGGGATGAGGCAGGAAGAATTGAGTCTAGACTCCCAAATTCAGCTGAGGTTGAGGTCATACACAGCTGCAGATGGAAAGAGACTTTGCCTCTGTCACTTGGGCCCTGTGATGTAAACTTGAAAGCCATGGTCTTTTTTTTCCCTTTTAACTGCACTGATTTATGGCGGAGCGCACCCACACATAACGATGTGAATGTGGAGGTCAGGGGAGAGCTGGTAGAATCACTTCTCTCCTTCTGCCATGTGGGTTCTGGGGATCAAATTCAGGTCATCAGGCTTGGTGGCAAGCTGAGTCATTCTACCCCAAACCGTGATCTCCCAAGGACCTTTAGTTCACTGCTGTGTTTGAGCCTACTTTCCCACATGCCAGATGGGAGAGGTGGCTATTGAGGGTGGAGAGTGTGTGTGGATTGTGTGCAAGGATAGAGCAGCATGCTCTGGCACAGGTACACAGAATTCTTCTGCCCCTGGCACTACCAAGAACTGTCCAGGCTACGTGTATGCTAGGAATGCTAGCAAGTGAGTTCTCCTTGCTCATGGTTCTGATAAATTCAGGCTGATAAATGTTTAGACTCATCCATCCTTCATGTTGGCTCAACCCATTTCAGTTTGAAGCTGTTTCTGGACCCAAGGGCTCTTTCCCACACTAAGCTCTTTTTCTACTTAAGGTAGACCTACTTGTTCTGCCCATCTCCACCTACAGTTACTTCAGTGACTTAACAGTCCCCCTCCTGTCACCTAAGCTCCTCCAGGGAGCTAAGCTCCTCCTCGCCTCTTTCTATTCACATACATTTGTATGTACAGACTCGTATTCACTAATGAAGAGGAGGATCAGATAGAAAGCTGGACTCTATAGTCCTCTTTATACGTACAAACATCCGTTGGCTAGTTTTCGTGTATCTTATTGTTAATCTGATGTCTTGTGGGCTCTCCTGAATCAATTAGCAATTAGTGAGAAAATTCCCGACAGAAATGCCCAAGAGCCTGTCCCAAGTGTGTCGTGTTGACGACTGAAGCTAGCTATGCCACAGCCCTTTCCACTCTAATAGCTATGTGCTCGGCATGAGTTACTGTGCTAGCTATTTTTGTGTCAACTGGACACAAGCTAGAGAGTTATCGGAAAGGAGGGCACCTCAACTGAAAAAAAATGTCTCCATAAGATCCAAGTGGAGCATTTCTTAATTGGTGATTGATGGGGGAGGGCCCAGCCCATTGTGAGTGGCACCATCACTGGGCTGGTGGTCCTGGGTTTTATAGGAAAGCAGGTTGTGCAAGCCGTGAGGAGCAAGCCGGGAAGCAGCATCCCTCCACGGCATCTGCGTCAGCTCCTGCCTCCAAGGTCTTGCCCAGTTTGAGCTCCTGTCCTGGCTTCCTTCAGTGTCGTAGACTACCATGCGCAAGTGTAAGGCAGATAAACCCTTTCCTCCCCAGCTTGCATCTTGGCCATGGTGTTTCGTTGCAGCAATAGAAATACTAAGAGAGTTCCTTCCCATCTCTGTGCCTGTGAACTGGAAACACTACCAGTGCCTGCTCCCTAGGTTCTTACCGGGACTGAGTCTCCACAAAGCAGAGTCTCTCATCACTGACTATTCAGCCTCTTAGCTATTTCTCCTAGTCAGTTCACTTGCTTATTTCTTAAGGCATTATCCACGGTTTTAAATGCATTACAACCAAAAGGAAACCAAAGCTGTCTACACAGGTAATGTCCAGCTGCTCCTCAGACGCACCAAATAGCAGTCGTTGGAGACTTGCAGCTTTGGTGCCTCTGGATACTTGATGGCACCAATGAAAGCGCCTCCCAAACAGGAGCTGGGTAGGGTGTCCCGCCCTCTCAACCTGAGTCAGGAGTTCTGTGTCTCGACAAGTCTGTGTCCTCAGGATGAGACGGTGGTAATACCTGCCTTGGGAGCGGAGAGCTCCTTCATAGCATCTGTCATGGTACTTAACTTGGTTGCTAAAAGAAGTCTGTTGGTTGTCCTGGAGACCATGCAGCTAGCTTTTCTAGGGGCGTGCCTCCCTACGCCAAGAATGCAAATCCATGTCTTTTCCCCTCAAACCTGGTCAAGAGAAACACTTTTTCTGTCTGAGAACAACCAGGGCAGGAAAACCAATGTCAAAGGCTGAGAGGGCAATCGGCTCCCATGCTGAGGTGTGCCTGATCTCTGGTAACTGAAGCGGAGGCAGAGGAAAGCAGAAAGGATGGCTAGAAAGAACCAGGAAGTTGCGTCAGTCACCAGGGGTATGGTGTGAACTCTCGGAGCTCTTCTTGGGCGAAACAGAGACTGAAGGTTCTTCTGGATGAGGAGCAGAGCCAGGGGGATTCTAGGACCATGGTTATGTCATTATACCCTGATTCCCTGGAGTGACTTGCCAGACTGTAGCTGCCTGAGGAACTGGTGCTTGCACACAGTGGTGCTACTGCCTGTTGATCTGCATCTGACTTCTAAATTTGCCTGGTTTCCAGGGTCCATGAGGTAGCTATTTCCATCCACTGATCTGGACATTCCCTGCCTATATGCGATATGTGGCCATCCTTGTTGCCGCCCATGTCTTGTGTTCAGTGGCCTCTGCGGAATGGCAGCTAGAGAGCTTTGCCCTCCCCTGCAGCAAGTGAGTCTCGGAGAACTCCATGGCTCCCCGTCCTCAGTTTATTTTGTGAAAACGAACTTGGATCGTAACCTTCTCCTTTATTTCTACTTGCGCTCAGGCTACTAACGGAGAAGTAATGTTCCGTGACCTTTAAGTGGGGCGCCAGCTGCCTCTCCGCCCTTTCCCCTGTGATTTAGAACCACACAGCCGGTTCGGTAATACTTTCTGGAATTTTAAACTCCTTCCCGGCAAGCGATGACTAATGGCAAGGCATTGCACCAGAGGTTCCTGGGCAGAGCGAGTGCTCATTGGGAGCATATTCTCCAACACCCACATCTGTCCCTGTGGCAGATTTAGTTAAAAAAAAAAAGTTCCCGTTTTGCCCTGAAATTTCAGTTCTACACCATTCAGGGATGAAATAAAGATTTCAGAAATGCCGAATTCTATTCCGTCCAGGCCCTATGATGTCGAGGAAGGAGTGGCTGTGGGTTGGGCTTGGCACACACTCACTCTTGGCAGAAGCTGTCCAGCATCACCATGTTTTTGCTCAGGCAAAAGCAGTTTTTAGTGGCAGCCTCAGGGGCTATGATGGGGACAAGGAGGTGGTAAGAGAACTTGCCCTAGGATTCCCTAAACTTTAAAAAGAAAGTTTAAGTTGTTTTTTTCTGTGTATGTGCATTTTGTCTGTCCTGTGCACCGCTGTGAGCCTGTTGTCTGAAGACACCAGAAGAGGGTGCTGGGTCCCCTGGCATGAGAGTTACCGATGGTTGTGAGCCACCATTTGGGTTTTGGGAATTAAACCCAGACCATCTGGAAGAGCAGCCAGTGCTTTTAACCGCTGAGCCATCTTTCCAAGCCCCAAATACTCAGAGTTCCTTCGGTCCCTTTCCCATGTCCTGTGACCATTCCACCCTCCACCCAGAAGCCTGTTCTGTCACTGCCGAGGACAGTCTGCTTCAGTTTCTCCTCCCCAGCTCTGGAATGAAAACTGGATAGGGTGGGGTATAGGGAACTGGGTTGGGAACTGGATGTTTGGACAAGTTTAGGATGCAGCTGAGCAGCTTCTGCCAAGAGTGAGTTTGTGCCAAGCCCAACTGTGGGCAACTGTGGGGCAGACCGGAAACACACAGAAGATGGTGCTTTCTTTCCGTACATGGTAGATGACGCCTCTGGATCCCCTCTGGCTTTTAGAAAAAGTATAGTTGACATTATTTTACTCACAAGATTGTGATTGAGCCCTCTTGGGCGGAACGGGCTTTGAGCAGCTCACACCTGTGTCTGGATTTGAGGCTTGTTCATCTCAGCAGGGCAAGCTAGGAAGACGTGGGAGTCAGACTGAACCAAGGAGGGAGGTGCGGGGAGAGTTGGGTGTATCCAACGGGTAATGGTGAAAGTGGAGATGGGGTGTGGATGGCTTGGGTTTATATTTCCATGGCATTTGCTGTGGACTTCACACCTTTCCTGGCTGTGGAGTCCATGTGGCCTGGCCGACAGTGACTTTACTACAGTTGTCCCCACCATTTGTACTTGGAAGTGGGGCAGGCAGCACAGGGACTCACCAGATTTAATGTCCATTTATAATTGTCTTTTTGCTGGAACCATCTTTTTGGATAAAAAGACATTACTTCATCATGAGCAATCCCATCCCCACAGGATGAAAGCATCCTTTCTCAGTTCGTTATCTTTAGAGGGGGAAGGATGCGTGCATGGGCCCCTTAGACAATTCTGTCCCACAGCAGGAAAAGTTAACTTTCTTGTTCCTGTCTCTTTCTCTGCTCAGATGGGTCTGGAATTCTTGCGTTTGGCCATATGGAGTGGATATGCTGAGAGGAAATTATATCCGGCTTTCTGTTTCTGCTCAACTCCTTTCACTGGGTTAAGTGGATGCTTTGAAGTAGCCCTTTCCTTACCTCAGATTCTGACATGAGTA
This sequence comes from Arvicola amphibius, assembly GCF_903992535.2. Taxonomy (NCBI): domain Eukaryota; kingdom Metazoa; phylum Chordata; class Mammalia; order Rodentia; family Cricetidae; genus Arvicola; species Arvicola amphibius. The sequence continues at coordinate 107,420,664 of NC_052056.1, read as the reverse complement.
ACTGATCACCTTTCAGTCTACGCAAGATAAGGAGCCATGTCTCGAAACTGTGCAACTCTCTTAAGTAAACAAGAGCCAAACCACCCAGGGCACTTCTCCAAGAAGGGAGAGAGTTCCCCACATGTGTTAAGCATTTTATTCTTCCCTCGAACACTTGGCCCTGTATTATTGTGTTTAAATTGGATAATGTCTACATGAAAGGGCTGTGTCAATTGTATCAGTAACAAAAAAGGTAAGATTTTGTAACAATTACGGATTTGATTTTTTTCTATACAGACATCTAAGGCTTGGCAAGAGAATGTTACCTGCCTTAAATTGCCCACTGAAGGGAAATTGGGCTCCGACTGTGGTCTGTTTTCTAATTCTGTCGGTGTGTTCTATTCTGTAACAGACACCACCCACCTGGGGACACCAAAAGAAAAAATGCAGGGCCCTGGGCAGAAGGCTCAGTGGCTAAGAGCACTGGCCACTCTGGCAGACCATCAAGTCTTTGTTCCCAGCCCACAGAACCATTTGTATTTCCATCTTCAGGGGATCTGGCACCCTCTTCTGGCCTCCCGGGACACTGCAAGTACATGGTGCACATACATACATGCAGGCAAACACCTATACACATCAAATAAAAATCAGGAAACCTAAGTGGCAGTGTTGGAGGGAAAATACGAAGGAGAATAAAACAAGTCTACTCTTGAAGGTCCTGACTGGTGTCACTCGTGACTCTAGACTGGCCCCCAAAAATGTTCAAGGCAGCTGACCAAGAGGGCAGGTTATGTTTATAACCAGAGAGAAGGAAGTGAGATGAAGAAGTTGGATGTGAGGTAGAGACAATCTGACTGGTTGCAGCTGTGTCTGTCTTATTTGAACTGTTTGACTGGCTGTTGGTGACAGGCCCAGGCTCTGGGATTTATTACAAGGTGGGTTCCACATCACCTTAGGCTGCAGCTCAGTATTTGTGCAGAAACCTTTTTTTACCAAACTTAAACTTAAAACCCTGTGCTGGCTAGTTTTATGTCAGCTAGACACAGGATAGAGTCATCAGAGAGGAGGGAGCCTCCAATGAGAAAATGCCTCCGTAAGATCAGGCTGTAGGTAAGCCTAGAGAGCATTTTTTTAATTAGTGGTTCATGAAGGACAGCCCAGTCCATTGTGAATGGTGCCACCTCTGGATCGGTGGTCCTGGGTTCGATAAGAAAGCAGGCTGAACAAGCCACGAGGAGCAAGCCAGTAAGCAGCACCCCTCCATGGCCTCTGCATCAGCTCCTGCCTCCAGGGTCCTGCCCTGCTTGAGTTCCTGTCCTGATTTCCTTTGATGATGGACAGTGCTGTGGAAGTGTAAGCCAAATTAACCCTTTCCTCCCCAACTTGCTTTTGACCACGGTGTTTCATCTCAGCAATAGTAAGCCTAAGACACACTCCCCAGGCAGTTTTAATGCCAACAGGTTCAACGGGTATATCCACAGTGGAGACAGGAACCCCTCAGATGCTTCCCTGATGTGGTCCTGAAGTGGTACCCCGAGGAACCTTCCTTGCTCTGCTGTGCCTCTCACTCTTTCTGCTGACTTCCCTCAAAGTCACCGACCTTTTTCTCTTGCTTAATTGCTGTTCCTCAAGGCTTCGGAAGATGTTGTCCAAGGTAACAAGAGCCTTATTGTACCCCATATATATGAGTTTACTTTTTAAAAAATATCTGACTTAGCTCCCAATCCATTTCTATTTTTGGAGAAGACCTTAGTGGATCTTTCTGGCGGGATGCTGCATTCAGTTCCAAGTGAGTCTTGAGACAAGATTGAGAGCATCTCCGCTGCAGCAGCTGTTGGAGTCTCCCTCCCGTGGGACGCACTCGGAGGCAGCAGAATTTAGTGAGCCCACGTTCAAGATGATCCTTTGGAGGTGATTAACTCAGGAAGGAGTGATTGCAGAGTCAGTTCTAAGAACCCGAAGAGGTCAGGGTGACTCCGGCTGACAGGTGATCCGATAACATTTGTGGACAGAAAAGGGGACGTTGCAGCTAGAGAATTTGGCTAGCACAGAGATTAGCTGGTCACTCAGCTTCTGTGATGGCCCGACACTCAGAGTTTAGTTGTCAATTCCTGAGGGAGGTTTTAAGTTTGTGCACCGAGTTTGATTGCAGTTCACATGCAGGGCTGTGCTGAGGCTTTGAAAACCCTATTCAGCTTAACTCAACACTGTCAAGGCTAGAGAACCGGGCATATTGATTGGGAATCTGCTTTCTGAAATATTGGTGTGTGTACATAAGATGAAATTGTGTGTGTACTAAAGAATAAATAGTGTATGACCCTTACGTTCTTACGTGAGGTTCTTAGACTCATCACAGAAAAACAGAGCTTACGAGGGCTGGCGTAAAAATGGGAGTGGTGTGTGTGTTGGTATATGTATGTGTCAGAATATACACACCTGTATGCAAGGCCAGAGGAGGCTGTCAAGTGTCCTCTATCTATGTTATTTCTTTGAGATTAGGGTGTGTCCTTGAAGCCTGACATTGGCAGTGGCCTGCCCTAGCAATCTGCCCACGGATGGTGTTGTGTGTTCTCTGCTATGTGTGGCTTTTCATGAGGCTGCTGAAGATTTGAATTCAGGTCCCCGTGTTGGTGCAGCAAGAACTCTTGCCCACCAAGTCATCTCTCCACCCCCTACAAACAGAGAAACTCAGTTTGGAAAGAAGAAAGTGTTGTGGAGCTGGGCAGTGGTGACCATCACCCACAACACGAACGTATCTCATAGTGCCGAACTACACACTTAAAAGTGTGTAGTTAATATGTTTGTTATGTGTATTCTTATTGCAATTTAAACAGCTTGAGTGTGTGGTGATTTCCAGGGGCAGACAGGCCTGGAAGAGAGTTTAGAGAACCATCCCCAGGGAGGACACCCTCTTGGTGATGCTCTGTTGATATAGAGGCTAACTTGTCCTATGGAAAAGGACATAGCTCCCCACCTCCGCAGTATGTGAGGACTCTCAGTAGGCACATGATATCCGGAGGATGGAGGAGGGCATATCTGACTTCTTCCAAAGGACCATCCATTAGGTGGTACATCTCTCCCAAGCCATTCGCTAGCATAGAAATCAAAGCATGCCCACCAGGGTCTACAAGGGCAACTCTGTAAGTCATGCCATCCTTCCAGAGGGTAAGCAGAGATGCCCTGTGACCATCATTGACTATTGCTGTGATTTAAATAGCATCCCTTAACAGCATATGCAGTAAAGTCTTAGTCTAACAGGGTAGTACTGATGGGAGGCAGTGCCTGATGAGATGCCCTTGGGTCACTGGGTATGTGCCTTTGAAGAGAACTGTGGCACACCCATCTCTTCCTTTATCCCTTTGACTTCTCTCTCATCAGGTAAGCAGCTGGCTCCCCTGGCACTGCCTGCCCTCAGTGCCTGGTCCTCTCATCAGAGACCCTTGTCTTCTGGATTTTGGACACAAGCCTCCAAAACCATGATGGAAAACTGACTAACATCCCTGAGGCAACAGGACAGACACTCGTCCTCATCGCGTCTTTACTAGCATTTTTAAGATGTTGTTTTCAAAGGCACCAAAATTGGTTCCAAGCTCTTCCTCTCCCACAGCCGTATACCTCATAATGACATTCCGGTCAGCAACAGGCTGCACAGGTCGTGCAAGTCTAATAGAGTATAACGGAGCTGAGAAGTTCCCAATGCTCTGGGATGCTGTAACCATGGTAACAGCAAGATGCTGTGCAGCTCTGATGTGCTTGCGCTGATGCTGGTGCAAACAAGCCTGTCCTGCGGTCCACTGTACAGAAACAGTATGTGTGTGATGTGTAATGCCCGACAGTGATGGTAAATGGGTGTTGCTGGGCTATGTTTTTATCATGTTATGTTTTTATTGTTATTCCAACATACTCAGTAGTGAGACGTACCCTGCAATGCTGGCAGCCGCCTCATGCGTCTGATTATATAATCTCTAGCTGCATCCTTTTCCCTTATTCTTGTGCAGACTGCTGAGAGAGCTGGTGGGTGTAGCCGCCTTCCTCGGCTCTACCCAGGCAGAACTCCCCCAAAACGCCTTGTCTCCTGTGCACCACTATTCCACCCAATGGAGGGTCAGACTTTGGGGCTGCCTCTGTGTAGGGCGGCAGGCCCCATCTACACAACTGAAGCTGTCTGCTCCCTCCCTGTTCATTCTTTCTATCTTTTCGGGGTGTTCAGTTTTCAGTCCCTCCTTAGTGTTTTGAATACCACCGCATATATTTTTGGCCATGTCTGGAAACTCAGGATTTTGTGGTTTTGCTGTCACGTCGAAGAAAAAGAAGGGTTTGAATGAAACCCGGGGAGCTGACAATGCAAAGTAGATTAAGCACTGGCCTGTGGTTGAAGCATGGCCACCGCAGAGCAAGCCTTCCCGTCCTTTCACGATGGCTGTGAGGAGCTGCAGAGAGCACGGTGGCTCTGGGGGCTGTGGTGCCCCTCACCGGGGTCAACAGCACAAAACAGTGCCGCCATCCAATAGGCTGTCCCTTCAACAGGGACAGGCCACTTTTGTCTTCCTTCTAGAAACTTGGGGCACTGTGAGGCCCTGCCTTGAGACTCATATTTTTATTCTAAGAGCTGATTTACAGAGATCTAAGTAAACAGAAAGCCACCGACCAGAGTTCAACGTTCTTGTTCTTTGAGCTCCCTTAAAAGGACTGTAGCTCGGGAGCTAAACAAGCTGAAACCCAGGATGCCCTTTGTGACAGCTATCCAGGACTATCTAATAACAGGAAGTTGGAGTTAGTGTTTCCCGGTGGTGACATTTATCTTTTATGAGCAGTTAGGCATGAAGGTTAAGCTCAGTGCACCTGGCTGCTCTCTGCAGAGCATAGTCCTCTGGGAGGGAGGTCTCGCAGGGATGTGTTAATGGCTAGATGAGGGGGACTTTATTTTATGCCTAGATATCAGGACCAGCTGGCCAGCAGTGTCCTAAGTCCTAAGCGTTGTAGTACTGAGTCCCCACTGGAGGTCTGGGAAATAGCCATCTTCTTGGAAATGTGGAGGGAACACTGCCCAACTCTCCTAGGTCAGGATGCCAGTCTAGTCCTGAAACTACCAGGGGTGAGAGGGCTGGGGCCGGTGACCTCATTTCTTCAGGAGTTCTAGCTCCAGAGCGTGCAGATGTGTCCAGATGGCCCAGGGGCCTTCCCACCAGGCATGCCGGGTTTGTTCTCACAGGTAGACCTCTTTATCAGTTAGTAAAGTTGACTTTTTAAGCTATAACTTGCAAAAAATTTTATTAAGTGTGTCATTTGACTCTCACATCTTCTTTGTAATTTGCCACAAGCACCCAGTCCTACAGGCTTGAAAGATGTGTGTTCTGCCCATTGTTTGAATTGCCTCCACTTGACAAAGGCTTTTCAGTTGCTTTTACTTTCAGGACAATACGCGTGCGGGCGCGAGCGTGTGTGTGTGTGTGTGTGTGTGTGTGTGTGTGTGTGTGTGTGTGCACGCACACACACACACACACACACACACTTACATTCTTGTAATGTTTATTAACAAGATTATTAACACAGACAAAAATGAATATTTTTGTGTGAGCTACTGAACGTATAGATGCATATTTGCTCAGGGTATGAGGCAGGATCCTGAAGTTGGGGCCACAACCTGGTTATACTGGAGAAGGGGTCTGGCAGGGTCTTCGGGACTTCCGGTGCTGAACATCTGTTTCTGTTCTCAGGGCTGTGGATTCAGAAGTATCAGAAGCCTGCAGAGGTTTCCGGATCAGAGTTATCTGTTGTCTCTTTCAGGACTCTTTGGTCCCTGACAGCACTGTTGCCATGGTGAAGCCACAGCTCTAAAAGAACACGATGCCCAATACCTGGGCTGAATTCACTCACTTCTATGGTGGCGAGAAGCCAAGCCTATTACAAACAAATTTCTGTTGTTGGCGTTTTGACCGTTGCAGTCTCTCTGGAGTCTTTCATCTAGTTGGCATGAAGATGACAGGTTCTAATAAAACAAAACAATCGAGGACAGCCAGGTCTACAAGAGCTAGTTCCAGGACAGGCTCTAGAAACTACAGGGAAACCCTGTCTTGAAAAAACAACAACAACAACAAAAAAAACCCTAAAAGTCGAACAAGATTCTCACTTGAAAACCACAACCAAGGAGACCTAAGAGACCCCACAGGAGCCCTGCGAAGAGTTCAAAGGGTAGGAGATTCTGGTAACCACCACAAAGTCCCGCAGAATGAGAAAGCGGGCCTGCCAATACTACACACTGTTTCACCTGGAAGGTCAGTGCTTCCATAGACTCTGCAGGCAGTGCTGGAAGCAACCGTGATCGACGAGGCCATGTTGTGCCCAGACTATGAAGAAGGGCCAAATGGGCTACACTCCAACAGGGCACCCTCAACCTTGAGCTTCCCTGAGATCTGACACCCACCCAACCCCTGTGAAAACGCCGTCAAGCTTTGCAAGAAACACTGATCAAGTCTTCCAGAGATCCCTCAAGGAACATCGTCACCCAAGAGGACAACGGCACTTGCTGAGGTAGTGTGAAATACAACTGGGTAAAGAAGCCAGTCCCACCAAGCCTTCCCATGCAGGCCTGTTACCCTCAGCTTATCTTGCGGCATTCCTGAGTTTACTTGAACAAGAACTCTGTCATCTTCATTGGGGTTTGACATGGATAGCCTCAGAGAATGTGAAGGAAAAGTCCAAACTGAAAGTCCTGAGGAGGAGTTCAGTGTGTGGTGGACCCTCAAAAGGAGGCTGATGCCCACATACTGTAGCCTATATCTAAAGAAGACACAGACTAGGCTGGACAGGCCAGCCCTGGTAGGAAGTTTGCCATGGGTACACAATACACCAACCCAGCAGACCGGCAATGGCATGTGGAGTCAGCAGCCAGTTCAGTGGTTCTGTTGACCTAGAGGAAGATGAAGTTCTGCTACCCACTCTGGGTTCTGTCAGAATCATGATGAGGTACTTTGACCAGGGTTCAGGGAACCAGGACTCCTGCTGTGGCCAATGAATGAGGAGTAGTATTCACCCTCCTGCTGCCTGCCCCCCCCCCCACGACAGTGAAGATGGCTGCCTTCTTACCCTCAGGACGGCTGTTGTACTCAAATGCTGTTTCCACATGACCAACCATGCTAGTCCCTTTCTGCTGCTGTGATAAACGCGGACGAAGGCACCCAAGGGAAGGAGAGGGCTTGTTCAGACTGCCCCTCCAGATCACAGTCCATCGCTGAAGGAGGAACTTGAAGCAGAGACCACAGAGGAACACTTTCCTGGCTCACAGAAAGGCTCGTGCTCGGCTTCCTTTCCTAGACAGCTCAGGCTCACCTGCCTAGGGGTGGTGCTGCCCACAGTGGGCTAGACTCTCCTACATCAATAACAATCAAGAAAGTGTCCCCATGGTCACACCTATGGACAAATCTGATTGAGGCAATCCCTCAATTGAGACCTTTTTCTCAGGTGACCTTTGGCCTTACTAGTCAAAGCTAACTAGGGCACTTACGCATCTAGCTGCTGGGCCAACTATGCAAATATTTCCTAATGTACAAGTCCCTCATTGGACCTATAGTCTTCTGTTAGATGTGTCCAAAATTAAAAAGAGACATGCAGTAACATAGCATACATACTGTATCGGTAATACTTTGGTGCCAACAGCTTACAAATCATGTTATTTTACCTCATTTTCAGAGTAACTCCACAGAGACAGTCGTATAAGCTGTTATTTCTCTCATTTCAACTGGAAGGAAACACGGGAGGCGTTGCTCCAGGGTAAAAACCCGAGTAGGCAGAAGCAAGCTATGCCAAGTCACACAGAGCCAGGAAGAACATGTCTGCTTTAAGGGTGTATTTCTGGCACATGTTATGTCCTGCCAACTGGGTGGAATACATGTTTATTGCACGAACAAATCAAAAAGCAGAGCAATGATATCAAAAGCAAGAAGGGATTTGTTTTGAATTATTGCTATGGTTTGAATATAGTCTGTCTCCTCTAAAACTCAGGCTTTTAGAGGCTTAAGCCCCAGTATGAGATATTAAAGGTGGGAGCATGTGGGACCTGTACGAGATGATAGGTCCTGCCCCAAGTGGTGGACTCAGTTCATAGGTGTTATGGTTTGAACCAGAGTGCCATCGCCCCCACAACTCCTGTGCTGAGGGCTCAGTCCTCAGATGTGACATTACGGAAGGGACTAGATCATTGGGGGACTAGCTGATGAGTTCATCTAGGAAGTGGGGTCTAGTCAGAGGGAGCAGGTCATGGAGGTGTCTTTGAAGGACTTGTCTGTCACTGCTTCCTGGCCTCTGCTGCCTGCCTGCCATGAGGCGAGCCACATTGCTTCATACATGTTCCCTGCGGTGTCATTCTGACCCATCATGCATGGACCCAGAGGTTCGGAAACTGAGTAACTCTACACGAAAACCTCTAAACCCCTGAACTGAAATTAAGTTTTCCTCCTTTAAATGGTTTCTTTCCAGTATTTGCTGCTACAATGGAAAGCACCAATGGTTAATGGGCATTCTGAGGGTTTGGCCACAAAAGCCATGTGGTACCGCAGGACACCCTGAGGCCCTGCCAACAAGAAGGCTATCACCAATTAAAGCCCCTCTCTTGTGCTATAACCAGGGACTGAAACAAACATCCTCTCTTTAGTGCTCATCCATCCTGAGGTAGTGTGTCACTACAACAGGAAATGGACCATGACAATTATTCATTCATTTTTCCCCCAAGCAAATATTTACCAAATGTCTGCTATGGGCTAGGCATGAGTCCAAGTGCTGGAAACCCATTGCTCTTTATGCCGGGGTGGTAAAAGAAAGAGAGAATTGTCAATATCTTCTATGTCCTTGGGCTTCTTTTAAAGTTAAAAGATTATTTATATTTTAAAATCCTGTAGTGACTTGCTAGGGAGCATCCCTGGGCTTCAAAAGTCCTTTCTGTCTCATGTGTCTACGGCTCCTGTCCGTTTTACCTTCAGGGTAGAAAAGCCTATGCCTGTTTTATGTTGTGTGTGCTTAGCGCAGACTGCATATGGAAGTCAACGTCTCCCGCAGTATGTTACGATGGCCAGCGTTTTATATCTCTGGGGAACCGTTAAGAGCTGAATTTTATGCAGCTCTCGGTATCTGTTATAGTATATCAAGAGTCCATACTTCTCAGATGAAGGCAATATGCAGATTTGATATGTCCAACTGTCCAGTCACGAGAAAGTGGTAGGGAGACGTCAGGTGAGAAGAAACGGCACACCAAGCCTTCAGGAAGGAGTCTGAATGGCTTCCTTACACACGGATGCAGAAGTGAGAAAGGACATGGTCAAGAAACTTAGCTTATATCCAATAGGGGCTGGGAAGAGTTAAACTCATGGGGTCGATAGATGGAAATGGTTTTAAGATTAAAAAGAAACAAGACAAACCTACTGATGTTTTCATTCCTTTAAGTTCTTAGCCAGGTATGAAGCACAGGGGGTGTATGTTGGGTAATTTTTGGAGATTAAGTTTGGGAGCGCCATTCCCGAGAATGGAAAAAGCAAGACCTTTAGAGTGAAGCCAAGCAAGGGTTTTAACCCTGACCTCTGACAGTTTAGGCAACTTGCTTCATCTCCTCATTGGAAAGCCAATCTATTGACCCAAATAAGGCCAAGCTCGTAGGAAGTGGAAAAAATTATTTGTTTTCTTCTTTTTACGTAAGTAGGGCAGACTTGGGCTCGTTAAAGAGGAGCTGTCACCCTTACTTCCTGCTGTGGCTAAAATGTATGAAAACATGTCCCTTAGAGTGCCAGCAGCACAGAGAGGAAGGGGAAGAAGATGAACTCTCGACGCATTCCAGAGAATCAGAATGTCCTCACGTGTGACCACAGGCACACTGGAAGCATGGGGATGGAGCCTGCCTCTCGGTACCCACAGAGATGTGCCAGCTTTCATCTGAGCAAGCAGGAGAGGCCTAGCTCACATCCTTCACCACTGCTGCCTAATGGCTCAGGCTTCAGCTGCTGAGCCGCCAGCCCTCGGACAAACTGTGAAAGGGATGATGGTTGTGAGTTACTCAGCAAGTTCTTGGCTCCTGTTCAGACGTTTTTCAAAACAGTTTCTTCACTCTTCACTCGTAAACTTAGGCTGCTTGCCCCTGGGTGGTTTCTGTCATCCTGGAACACGAGTCTTGTCACACATCAATGGACTAAAGCCACTCATGTTCAGGACCAAAGCCGAGGCAGAATGGTAGGAGTCTATTAGCTCTCAGGAACACCCCACCCCCACCCTGCAAAGCCTCATGGGTCTAAGCAGGGCCGAGAGCATGTAGGTGAAGGCTAGCACCGGGGACATTTATCTGCCCCTTTCCCTTTATTTTTATATATATATATTTTTCATTTTATTGTAACCATGTATGAGCACCACATGTATGCAGAGGCTGGCAGAGGGCATCGGGTCCCTCGGGCACTAGATTATAGAAGGTTGTGAGTGTCCTGACGCAGACCGAGATCCTCTGTAAGATCTCTGTAAGGTGCTCTTCAGTGATGAACTTCTCCAGTCCCATATGCACTTTTTTTTGATTAAAGAAACTAACCAGATAAAAATCCACAGATACTGTGCAGTAGAAGCAGAGCTGTTGTGTAACAATAACAAATTTGGCAATCGATTTTCCGAGAATCAAAACAACCTAGGCAAGGTAAAGGTTTCTGCTAAAATACCTGGTTATTAGTAACTTTTTCTAAAAAGTTATAAACATTTTGTTTTATGTTTTAATGGTATAAAACAATCAATTTTGTGATAGACCAATGTTATAAAGTGTCCCTAAAAGCATTTTTGCTCTGTATGAGTCCAAGTGTTTTCCTGTATGTATGTAGATGCAGCATGTGTGTGCGTTGCATGCAGAAGCCAGTAGAGGGCGCTGGATCCCCTGGAGCTGGAGTTAAAGATGGTTGTGAGCCACCATGTGGATGCTGATAATTGAATCTGGATCCTCTTCTGCAAGAGCATCCAGTGCTCTAACTGCTGAGCCATCTTTCCAGCTTCCACAGAAGGGCAAAGGACTGACAGATTTTGTTTTATGTATCCATTACCAACTTGGATCACGCTCAGCTTATAGAGTCACTGAGTCTAGAGAATAAAACAGATTAGATTTAAGGAGGGGAAAATAATTGAAATCTGTTTCATTTTAAAGTATAACCATGAAATTGTAAATGAGTCGGAAGAAAAAGCAAGTTTATTATTATACCTTGGGGGATGGAGAAGGACCTTGCAATTGACATTGGCAGGGCAGCGGTCATAATGAAACACATTTCCAGCGCCTCCCACGTAAGAAGGTGAGGCAGAAGTGGCATCTGTGTGACCCAGTGAAGGGGAGCATCAGGATAAGGAAGAACCGACTCTGACCCAAAGATGGAGAGAGAGGAAGACATTTAGAAATCCACAAAACAAGCAGAAGGCTGCTTGAGGATATCAGGCACCACACAGGTAAATAGGGAGCTAAATATAGCTAGCTTCACTTGCACCGATCCCTGGAAGGTGAAGGAGAAGAGAATCCACATCCGAAAGGTGTTTGTTTCCCCCTCTCTGAGTGGCGCTCGGGAATGAGCCTTCAAACAAACGGCTACTTAATGAGAATATCTTCAAGGAAGCCAGAAGAGATACCTAAGCCAACAGATGCTCACAGCAGTTTGAATGGGAGTGATGCCCCAGTCTTGGGCATTCACACTTTTGCTCGACACAGTTAGGAGGTGTTTAGGAGGTGTGACTTTGCTGTGGGAATCACAGGTTCTAGACTCACACAGGGCAATGCCTATAAGGCCCGCATGTGTCGGGTGGGCAGAAGGCAGGAGTAAGGGGAAGGAAGGTTGAGGTTGGTGCTTTTATTGGGGTTTCTAGAGGAAGGTAAGACAAGGCAAGATGAATAAGTTAGGATTGGTTGCTTCAGGGTGCTGTTTGGATGGAAACGTCCCCTAGGGGTTCACATGTTTTCAAGCTTGGCCCTCAGCTGGTGGCCTGGTTAGGGAAGGTCGTGGGACCTCTGGGAGGTGGAGCTCCTTAGAGGAAGTGGGTCCCTGGGGACCAGCTGTGAGGCTCCATAGCCCTGGCCCACTTTACATTTACTACTTGACCCCTGCCTGGTGATACAATGTGACCAGCTGGCCTCCTGTCCTGCCACCTGATGCCACCTGTGCCTTCCCCATATGAGGGACTCATCCCCTTGAACTGTGAACCGGAACCAGTCCTCCTTTAATGGCCCAGGACTAGGCCTCTGATATGTAAAGCAGCCACGCAAAGGCAGACAGACCTCCAGCTGGCACGTCAGGGGAGGTGTCACCACCTTTCTGCCTTGTGCGGCCCAGGACTAGACAAGGAGACCAACCACCGTTGCTGGCCCAAAGCAGCCTGTCCTATCCCATGCAAGTGCCCTGTAGATTCAAACCATATCCCAGTGCCGCCCTTGGTTCTCATGAGCCAAACCAGTCTTCCCAGGAGCCGTTTGCGCTGCCTCTGGCCTGCTTTCAGGATCCCACGGTTTCCTGACCCCCACCGACCTCAGCACCCCAGAACACCAAGTGTCCCGCCCAGTGCTTAAGAAGATGCCATCAAAGAGCGGAGGAGTAAAGCTCACCAGGATCACTCCACAGGCCCCGGTGGGCGTGTGTGTGGACCCCAGAGGAGTGTTGATTTAGGCAGAACAGAAGCAGTGAGGTCAGCCAACTGCACAGCCAGAGCCCAATGAGGTAAAGCCTGAATGGGAGGAAGGAAAATTTTCCATTCTGGTTCAGTCATGACTAAAGCTGTCAGGAGTCAGCACAGTAAATATGAATGTGAACTTCTTTGCATAAAACATCTTTGCAAATCTGGGCTTTCACTGCTCCATATGTTCCTGCCTCGGCTTCCACACGGCTTTGACAGTTGTAACCACAGGGGGAAAAAACGATCTGAGGCATGCTCGCTGTATTTTGTTCGCTTATTTAACAAACATTCAATAGTACTTATTTATGCCTGGCACTGTTTTTAGAATGTTATGCATAACCATGACACAGCGCTGTTTATCATTTATTTATTCATTCATTCAGTGAAAATAAATTGGATATCTTTATGAAGCCACAATGTGCCTGGAATAAAAAGGCATGGGATGGAGCTGTTCTTTTCCTAGTGAGAGATACAGAGACACGCATGAATGGCAGCAGTTCTAGAAAATGGGGAGATAAAGGCGGGCACCACAGAGGTCATTTGCCCCTAGGAGGAGGAGGGGTCATCTGACTTAACCCCACGCGTAATGTCCGTCGCATTAAAATGTGAGCAGAGGTCTGTTAAGTGAGGTGAGAGCCACATGGCAGGAACAGCCTTTGTGCACCGTGGTGGAAAGGCCAGCGCCACCCCCCACTCCCCAAGGAGTTGCAAGCCACGTTTTCCAATTCTTAAGCATGTATGTGGGAATCAAGAGTCTGTGGGTTTTGCTGTTGTGAAGCATCTGAGATTGAACAACTTCAGAAGCACAGATTTAGGGGCTGGAGACATGGATTGGCGATGAAGAGCATGTACTGCTCTTAATCCAGTTCCCAGCACCCGTATCTGCTGGCTCACAACCACCTGTAACTCCAGTTGCAGGGGAATTATCACCCTCTTCTGGTCTCTGTCAGTACTGCATCCGTGGGCACAATCCACACTCCATCTTCCCATCACATACAAATAATTAGAAATAATAAAATACTGAAAAGCAAGGGCCAAAGAGATGGCTCAGCAGTTAAGAGCACTGGTCGCTCTTTGCAGAGGACCTAAGCTCAGTTGCCAGCACCCACATATGGTTCACAACTGCCTGTAACTCCAGTTCCAGGGGTTCTGATGCCCTCTTCTGACTCCCATTGGGCATTTGGCATGCATGTGGTACACATACACACAGGCAGGTGAAATATAAACATAAAATAAATACATCTAAAAAAACAGTTAAAAATAAAGCTTTCAAAACCTAAATAAAAAACCTTAAGAACCAACGAGTTTAATTTCTTTCACGCGTGAGTCTAGAAGGCAAGATCAAGGGACAAGTTCCGTTTCTGGTATCTTCCTGGCTTGGAATGACCCTAATGGGTCCAACGATGGTATCTCTTTTTCTTGCCTGCCCCAAGCTCTTACGAGCACCAGTTGTCACAGTTGCTTATCTGTTCCTTGATAAAATACTCGCCAAGAGCAACTTAAAGGAGAGAGGACTTGTTTAGTTTCAATCCCAGTCCGTCACCAGCTGCTTCAAGCTCCGGCTGTTCTGGCTTCTCTGCTCTGAGGGATGAACTATGAAGCCACATCCAGGGAAACACTGAAGAGCAAGGAGCTGAGAAGGAAGCAAGAAAATACCCGAGACTTGCAGGTAGCCAATGGCCTGGAGGACTGCGGTGGGGTGGCAGTGGAGGAGGGCCAGGGTGGGGAGGGTTGAAAGGCAGTCTTGGGTGCCTTCAGCATTCTGGAGAGAGGGATGGACATGCCCCACAGGATGATGGACGCATCTCATAGGATGATGGAGGTAGGAATGAGCACATTCGGTAGGAGGAAGAGGTTCCCTGGAGACACCGGTGGAAAGCCTTGTGGATGGAGTTGGGTAAACTGTCTGGGAGCCTGGGCTGTATCTAGATCTATAGGGATCATCAGCTTTAGGGGCCACCAGAGCCAAAGGTTTGAACAATGTCATCCATGAAAGAGGAAGCTGCCAAGGACAGAACCCTGAGACTCAGGACAAACGAATGGCCTGAGATGAGAGAAAACAATCAGGGATAGACAAGAGGTGGCACTGTCTTGTGATGACTTCGGGACGCAGTGTGTGGGCTGTCAGTCGTTGAACTCACAGAAGTCTCCTGATGGGGGCATCACACACACACTTGGGTGACGTTTGCTATGGGCTAGACACTGTTTACAGTGCTTAGCCTACAAGACCCACAGTTTACATGTGAAGCAGCTGAAACACACAGGGTTGATCCCAGTGTGCTCAGAGTCCAGGAAGCTCCTTGCACCTGAGCCCGTGGCTGTATTCCTGCCCTGCCACTCCCTAGTCTCAAATCGCACCAGATTTTAGAGGTGAGACCGTCTAAAGACCTAAGGGTTTAAGGAACTAATGACACAGCTAATGGGTTCCCAAGCCAGGCATTAAATTCTAACCAAGCGCATGAACTACCCCACAACTTGTTCAGGAGTTAAGAGGGGAGGGAAGGGCAAGGACAAGGCTGGTCTGGAGACATCGGAGCAGGAAATGTCTGCCGGCTTGGGCAATATGGAGGCCACTGATGTTTTATTAGGGTCAGTTTCAATGGTGCCCTAGGGTGAGATGGCAGAGAAGGGATTTAGTCAACTCTTTGTTTGAGTTTGACTTAGGGAAAAAATAGCTAATACAGGAGGTGAGAGGAAAGAATAAAGACCATTTGATGTAAGAGAGAGGAAGACAACAGATATTTGTATTTGCTGTGTGTGTGTCTTTCTCTCTCTCTCTCGTGTGTGTGTGTGTGTGTTCCTGTGGATATGTGCACAAATACAGGAGAGTTTTTAGCACGGGGATGCACCGGTGTACGTATGTGGCAGTCCCAGGTCAGTGCCGGGTGACTCTCTCGATCACTCTCTACCTGATTTTTATGAGACAAGATCTCTTAGTGAACCCGGAGCTCATCAGTTCAGCCGGGTTGGCTAGCCAGTGAGCTCCATGCATCTACTTGTCTTCCAGCATCTCAGGTCACAGACGTGTGCCCCTGTGTCGGGCCCAGCTTCTATGTGGGTGCTGGGGATCTGAACCCGGAACCTCCCTCTTGTGTGTCAGACACTTTGCTAAGCATCTCATCAGCCCCAGATCCTTGCGCTCTGACAGGAAAGTCTAGGAGTGAACGCAGCGGGGGTGTGAACTGGACTCTGAGAGTTTGTTTGAGTTAAGCTCTCTGTGTCACTCAAGGTTGTCTCGGAACCGATAAGATGAGTCTCTAGGACAAAGGGAATACACTAGATTGGCCTTTAGGATATGGCTGGAGTTGTGCAAAAATGACTGACCACCTGGGAGTTGCCACCAAGCAGTGAATCTCAGCAGCTCCAATCTGGTGCCAGAAACCTAGAGGATCCCCAGAGAGCCTCTGGCCTTCAGTCTATGTTGGAAACCTGAAGAGCATGGGTCTTTGGGGGAAGGAATCAGCAGCTGCTGCAGCTCAGAGTAGATGAATTCACCAGCAAGAGCGAAAGCCAAGCAAGGAGAGAAGGCAAAGCCTTCTTTCTTCCACGTCTTTTCATCTAGGTGGCCCATCAGAAGCACTGCCTGTGTTTGCGGCGGGTGTCCCCCCATTGATTAAGATGGTCAAACAATCCCCAGCAGACACACCCACAGGCCAATCTGATGGAGATATTCCATAGAGACTCACTCTGGGTGACTCTGCCTTGTGTTAAGTTGACCATCAAAGGTGACCATTGCAGTCACTGAACGGGACCTTTTATTTATTTATTTATTTATTTATTTATTTAGGTTTTTTGAGATAGAGTTTCTCTGTGGCTTTGGAGCCTGTCCTGGAACTAGCTCTTGTAGACCAGGCTGGCCTCGAACTCACAGAGATCCATCTGCCTCTGCCTCCCGAGTGCTGGGATTAAAGGCGTGCGCCACCGCCGCCCGGCTTGAACGGGACCTTTTAAAGCTTTGCAGCTAGAAGGCTGCCTCTTTGTTTTGATGACGTAACTAGCATCCCAGTAGGGCCACTTGAGGATGGCAAGATCTTCAGGCTGTCTCCTCTTAACTAGAAGCCTAACCATGCTCTCTCTCTCTCTCTCTCTCTCTCTCTCTCTCTCTCTCTCTCTCTCTCTCTCTCTCCAAGAGCAGGGTTTTCGGTGTAACACCAATGTTCTTTTGTCAACTTAATTGTAGTCTAAACAATTCAAATGCATATATTTAGCTGTGGGGTGTGCTTTCCCAGTATTAGAGACTCAAACCATAAGAATTTACTGCTGATGAGAGAAAGGAAAAGAAAGGTAGGGTCCCCTTGGAACACAATGACATACTGTAACAGGTTTTGTCAGCTCGACACGAATCCAGACATAGCCAGGAAGAGGGTACCTCAGCTGAGAAATTGCCTCCATCATACTGACTGTGGGTACGTCTGTGAGGGTGTTTTCTTGGTTCTTCATTGATGTGGGAGGTCCCAGCCCACTGTGGATGGTACTGTTTCCAGGCAGGTAGGCCGGGGCTGTAGAAGAAAGCCGGGAAGCAAGCTAGCATGCAGTGTTTTTCCGTGGCCTCTGCTTCAGTTCCTGCCTCCAGGTCTTGTCTTCCTTTGACAATGGACTGGACTGTAACTTGTAAGCCCAATAAACCCTTTCCTCCCCCAGATTGGTTCTGGGCAGTATTTCTTCATAGCAACAGAAAGCGGACCAGGACGGACAGGTATCCAGAGCCTTGCATAGTCTGGTGTCTCTTATCCTAATAATTCCGTTTCTGAGGGGTGGAGTGCCAAAAAGAATTAAAGTGTGACGATGTATCATTGTAGTAAGGGAAAAAACACAGTGAGTTCCGTGTTCCAGGAAGGGAAAGTCCAGACAAACAAGAGCTCATTCCCTTGATGGAAAATGGCAGAGTGGTTTGAAGTACAGTTTACAAAGTCAAAGCATTTGAAACACAGCCTGAATTTACTGTTAAAGAAGAAAAGAATAAAAATTTTACCACTCTGGAGGCTGAAGAGTGACCCAGGTTCAGTTCCCAGCACCCACATGGCACCTGTAACTCCACTTCCAGGGAATCTGGGCTGTGTTCTGAAGTGTTCTTCTGGATTCTACAGGTATTGTACTCTTACATGCAGGCAAACATTCATACACAAAAAACATCACTTAAAATCCTCAAGAAAATAAAGAATAAATGAAATATTGCAGAAAAGTGTTTGTTTGATTCAATGAAACCCAGGCACTATGGAGACAAATTGAATATAGTCTCTGAATTCTACTTGCCTTTCAGGTTCTATGGTCAGGTGTCCTCAGTGTTGCCAGGAGTCTCCTGCCCGCTCAGGCACGTTTACTGAGAGCAGAGACCTTCCCTCAGTCGGTGTTAACTGTTGGGAAACTTGCTTGCTCCTCCCTTAGACTACAAGCTTGTGGTTCTTTACCCCCTCTTCATTTAATTAAATTGAAAGGGACAACAGTCCTTTCATCCATTAGGAAACTTGTGGGCACATAGCTAGAGCACCCACATATCTATAAACTGATGATCAGATTCTCAGTCCACGAAGGAGGCCAGCTGGGAGTCTTCCGGCTTGAATCCAAGCAAATAGCCACCCAAGGTCCCTCCGGGCAGCGGAAACAAGAGAATCAAGAAATACAGTGCACAAGGGGATGCAGAAAGCCTCGTGGGAAAGTGGCAGGCAGCTCATGGAATGATGCTGGGTGGGTGGGAACCCCCGCCAGGAAGGGCTAAGAGAAGGAAACGCCAGGTCATCTAGGTGGAGAGGGAGGAAGCTGAAGATTCAGACTGCGCATGCGGTGGGGGAAATCTAGACGCGTATGGAACTCTCAGCAAGAGCTCTGACAGCCCCTGGGCCCCACTCAGGTGGAGAGGTGGGTCAGGGACCCCGGGAGCAGTGGTGCCTGAGGGATGGATGGGAGCTGAGGCAGGCCTGGGCATCTGTCGTGGAGAAGATGCTGCACTAGGCAGTGTGCACAGGCAGGGAGGGCCCCACGCGGGGGCTGAGTGTCTGACCCCGTGGGATGACTAAGTTCGTGTTGGCTGTGAGCAGGCGAGGTGGGAGAGCGCCAAGTTATGAAACGCTGATTGCTCTGCTGGAGTGGAGCATCTGGGGTCCTGCCTGGGGGCCGGAGGGGCGTGCCCGGCGCTTGATAAAAGGGGCTGCGCAGCGCGGGGACCGCTTTCTCGGTGCCCTGCCTGCAGCACTCCTCGACGGCGGGCAGCCAGGCAGCCTTAAGGGTGACAGGAGGGCTCCGGAGCGACTGCTGTGTGGAGTAGTTAATCATCCTACTTGGCCATCCTCAGTGTAGGAAGGGGACCGAGCCACAGCCTGGGTATGGCCACCGCAGCGTGCGAGCCTGTGGCTAGACCCAGCCTGACCTCCATTTCTTCCGGGGAGCTCCGCAGCCTTTGGACGTGCGACTGCGAACTGGCCCTGCTGCCCCTGTCGCAGTTGCTCCGCCTACAGCCTGGTGCCTTCCAGCTGCGTGGCGAGCAGCTCGTGGTGCCCGGGCCTGGGGAGCCCACGGACGCGCGAGGGGGCTTCAACGTCTTCGGGGATGGCCTAGTGAGCTTCGATGGGCAGGTCTACCGCCTCAGCAGCTACATCAAGAGGTGGGTGGCTACGCCGTTCGCCCTAGCCTGTAGCTCTGTCCCTGCAAATCTACCTGGCTGCTGTCATCTTTCCAGGAGACCTGGCCACCCTACCTGCTGTCCACAGCCTAACCTTTTTTTTTCTGAAGCAGCTGAGAAGGGTGTTTGTCTGTCTTGGAGGGTGCTTTTCTTGTAACAGCTAATAAGGGTGTCTTGCCGACAGTGTAGGAAGTACAGGGTGGGAGCACACTCAGCCCCACCCAACACTCCAGCTGGTGGCTGCTTTTTCCATTATGCCCATTAAATGGGTCAGATGAGCTCAGCCCGCTGGCTCACCCCTCAGGGGAGGTCTAGGATGCAGATCCTCACACCTAGCTGTAGTTGTGAGCACTAATAACTTTACTCGGCAGGAACGTGCAAAAAGGTTATTTTCTTGGGGGCAGTTGCTCTCTTGGTGTTTCTTACACCAAGCAACCCTAGTGGAGAAGAAAAGCTCCCAGAAGCCCAGGTTATTGACTCTTGGGTAACTAGCCAGCTTGGGCAGAAATAAGCACAGAGTGTATCTGCCGGGTTTGCTACAGAGCACTGAGAGATCCCAGCCTTCATCCAATGGTTCTCAGAAATTGTTGTGGCCAAAGGGAAAAACACCCCGTGATAGACTTGAAGGATGTGGAACTGGGCTTTGATCTCAGTGGCAGGAGGGAGGGCCATCCATGCTGGATTCCACTTGGCTCAGTGCCAAGGAAGACAAAGATACACAGCCCTTACACATGTTTAGTAGGGTTCTGAGTGTCCCAGAACCAGCTGTGTCTGAGTGATGCAGTCCGCCAGATGTGAAGACATAATGCCTTTGCCCCTGGGAAACGGTGATGTGTGTACTCTGTGGAGAGGGTGGACCCCAAGGGCCAAGCAAATGAGACGTTGATGCTGCATTCTTCCCACAGCAGGAAGGACCCTCAGGGTGGCGTGCATTTTAAATGCCTGAGAAAACGTTCCCTACCAAGACTTTCTCCTTGGTAGGGAAATAGTTTGTAAGAGGAAGAGGGGGGCGCTCAGTTAGAAAGCAGGTTTAGGCTGGGGAGACAGCTCGGCTCCTGAAGTGAGGGGACTTGAGTTCCGATTTCCAGCCCTCGTGTGAAAATGTCCGTGTGCCTGGAACACCAGTGCATAGGGGCATGGGGACAGGACTTCACCCCGGGGCTTGCTGGCCTCCACCCTGTCCCTAAACTGACAAGTTCCGGGTTTAGTGAGAGAACCTGTTTGAAACTAGTAAGAAGGACAGACATGTTTGCATTGGTGCACCTGCATGCGCTCACACATGTATACACACACACACACACACACACACACACGCACGCACGATTACAACGCTCCCAGTGACCTGAAGCCAAGGTAAGGCACTTGGCATCAATCAGCTCCCCAAATCTTAGTATATAATACTGGAAACTTTAGAATAGATTTAAGGCTAGTCATTAACTTTTTTCAGGATGCAAGTGCATTTTATACACCCTGGCTTCCCCTCACATACACAATTGTGCGAGGGCTTTCGTACCTCGGAGATACACAGTCCACTGAGATGTTTCTCCATTGAAGAGTGGTATTTGCAGCATGTTTTCTCGTAGGGGACATGCATGGTGGGAGTTTCTCTAACTGTGCCGGCAGTCTGAAGAGGGCTGGGAGCGAGCCAGTCTGACTAGAGAGCGTTTTCTAGATGGAGGACTGAGCTCAGGACAGCACCCGGGAAGTGGGAGCATCCCGAACTTAGCCTTCTCAACATTCTTTTGCTCCGATTAATAAGATGGATCCAGTTGTCATTGACCCTGAAGATAGCATTGTGGCACAGGTTTCACCTGGATGTTTCCAGATTCTTGGAATTTAATGAAAAGAAAAATGATTGCAAAAGTAACAGGGAAGCTTTATTTTTCCAAGAGACTCTCTTTCTTACTATTTTAAAATGATGTGTAGGCGTATCTGAGTGTGCGTGTGTGCGTGGCTGGAGTACAGGCTTGTGATGAGCCATCTCTCCAGCCCCTGCATAACTTCAATCAAACAAAGCAGTAGTACGGATTAGTCAGGAATACACTATTAAGAGTGACAGTGGACCCCTTGAATGAAGACATTCAAGGCCCGTATTGCCCGAGGCTTCTTCCTATGGTGGAAAGGAAGGTGGAGCTGGTTTCCTTTTCTTTTCCTTTTTTAAGATTATTTTTATTGTTTGGACGTTTTGCATGCTTGTTTGTATGTATGTCATGTGTGTGTCTGGTCCCCGTGGAGACCAGAAGAGAACAGAGGAGCTGGTTTCTGACGGATGTCGTTTGGGTGGGTCTGTTTTGATTGATGGGCTAGAATTATGTAGGCTGTTGCTCACTACACCCGCCCCTTTCCACGTTGCATCTGATTTTAATCATCCACACTGATAATACACGGGCATAAGATGGTAATTGGAGGATTCTATAGTTCATTAGAGAGCACAGCTTGCCTTATTGTGAATGTACTCAAAGCTAGTTCAGGTCGGATTGCCCCCCACCCTCCCAACTGGCCTGATGAGTGTATAATTAAATAGAATTTAAGTTCGATGGTTGTTAAATGGGGGAGAAAGTTATTCCACTGTTCCCAGTGGGAGCTGTGTCTCGATGCAGATGGGTGTTCTAGATTGCTAACAGGTTGCTAAGTGCATTGCTCTGGTGTGTGTGTGTGTGTGTGTGTGTGTGTGTATGTGTGTGTGTGTGTGTGTGTATGCGTGTGTGTGTGCAGTTTGTAGGTAAGGGTTGCAAGTGGCTAAGTGCAATATTAGAAGAGAGTGTGTGCATAGCCCAAACCAAGTGGATTCAGGATGTCTGTCTCCATAGCATATCCTACTTCTGTCAATATAGACACCCAAGCCATGTCTTCTCTCTGTATATATACATATACATATGCACATATAACCTATTTATCTATGTATGCATATATAATCTATCTATTTATCTAAAATAGCGTTCAATTTGATGTTATTGCTACTGTGGCATAGGGTTCACCGATTTTGAGTGTTGTTGGCATAACACTCCAGTTGGATTTTCTCAAAGCTGGGCAATTGGTGTAGGCGAGCAGCCTGGTTTCAATGTGTCTGGCATCAGCAGAGTCTGTCTGTTCACAATAGGAACCTGACATTTGTTGTAACAAGCTGAGGCCTAGCGGTGATGGACTTCAGAGAGTTTTTATCTTTTTTTGCAGCCACCACATTCCTGCCTGAGTTGCGGGATGGCATCTAACCAAGAATAGCTGCCAAGGCAGTTAGACTGAGAAAGGCAGGAGCAGGATCTTCAGCGCTTTGCACTACTGGCCTTTGAGAATGGTACACAGACCTTCTCAGAAATGGAGATGCAGTACCAGTGTCCCCGGCCAACTCAGATGCTCAAAGACGTGTGGCTAAGAATCCTTGCTCTACTAATTACTTAGATTTTTAGCCCCCACGATGAGCATTTTGTGTGAGGAATTGTCCATAGTGTAGTCAAGGTGCAAGGCCTCAAGGTGTGTTCTCTTCCTTTCCTGGGCTCCTTTCCCAAGAAACTCCAAAGTGCTAGGAGTCATTGCCCTTGGCACCCAAACGAGCCCCTCACTGAAGGCACCTCTCCTCCTTTCTCGGGTTCTTTTTTCTGATACTTAATATTTTTCTCAACACAACACTAAGTAAATTATGGAAGGCAAGCCTTTCCTGGTTGTTTAGTGATGGTCATAAAGCCCCTCTGAAAACCTGCTTTAAAATATTTGTTTTAATTTGTGGAGTTAATGAGCAAATCTCCACCATCAACATCATCATCATTCAAGATTTCTGTCCATGTCATATCTAAAGCCTGCTCAGGACTCTACCCGTATGTAATGGTCACAAAGACACTTGAAAGACAAACCCACATTGATCGTTGTGCATGCACACACACATTCACACACACATACATATAGATACATTCACACACATACACAGAAACATATACGTACATACATACACACACAGACACACATACCCAGACACATACACAGATATACACAGACACACACAGAGAGAGACATACATACACGGACAGACAGAATGACAGACACACATACCATCTTTCCCTTAGGATGCAGCCTATTACTGACATGCATTGGCAATGTCTGGCAAATATGACCTCTGCACTGTGCACGGCTCTCCTGGCATGAAAGAGGCTTCTGGGTAATCTAAATAAATAAAAGAAGTGTGGCTGCTAATGTTGACTTGAGTCCCCAGAAGGGTGCAAAGTATTTCGCCAGTATCATCGTGTGAAATCACACAACGTGGACACTATTGCTGTTGTTTGTTTTTTTTTTTATGAAGGGAAAATGAAGGTTAGCAATGAACCCATGGAAGACGCTGGCATCGGCTGAGCGAAGCAGGACTGTCGGACTATGCCCGTGTGCTCAGGAGACTGCCACAAGCAAAAAGCAGTTCTGCTTTCCAATGGAGTGGCAGCTTCTCACACTTCTGGAGGCCTTCAGATAAATAACTGGGTTTCCGTCAGTTGTTCACACAGAGTATAAATCAGTCTGATAAAGGAGCTAAGGGTGGGATTTTTAAGGAAGAAGATATAGAATCTGACTCTACCCATAGCCGACCAACTAGGAGATAAGCAACCCTCTTCTGTCAGGGCGCCCTGTGGGGTAGAAACGCTTGGGAACTGTGGGTAAAGAGAGTAAGACTGGGCTGTCCAAGCCTCATCTTCATCCCAGTGAGAAGTGACAACCTTCTGCCAGCTCTGGCAGGGCCGCAGTTCCCTGTGTCAGCATGGAAGTCTCTACTCGGCCAGCTGGGCCCGGTCCTGTGACCTCCTGCTCTCCCTCCCGTCTCAGATGTAGAAACTGACTTGTGCGGCATCCTTCCCCAGGACACAGCGTGACACCCATCCGTCTGCACCCTGAGCAGTGAGTAGGGTGAGAGCCAGCCTTGAGGAAGTGTATGTGAGCCCGAGCGGCAAGCCCTGCACTGCGTCTGGGGAGGGACCCTGGGACATTTTCTTACTTTTTGTAACGTAAGTTTTCTCAGCTGTCAAATGAGAATAGCAATCACCTTATAAAACGGGCTTAGTGAAGTCAGGACTTCATTCCCAGCACCCACAGCAGATGGCTCTCCACTGCCTCCAACTCCTGCTCCAGGGTACCTGATGCCCCCTTCTGGCCTCTGTGGGCACTGCATCCACATTCACAAACCCATCCACAGAGACATGTACATACATAATGAAAAATAAAACCTCTTAAAAATGAATCACCTCAGTATTAGAATTAGACTTGATGAAGTCCCAAAGAAACAAATACTGGTACATATTGTGCCTTTGTCAGCCATTAGTTTCTGTATCATTACTGAGCCTCATACTGGAGCCCAAAATACAAACCAAAAATGTGAACCGTATTGGATCTGGTCACCCTCATGGGAAGCTTGCCTGTTTTGTTGGTGATGGAAATGAGTTTCAGGAAAAGTTAAACAGCCTCAGAGATCACAGCCCAGCCACTCCAAGGCTTCCTGGCTTGGCTCCCCCAGAGCCTCGCTCTGGTTTTAAGCTATGCTACCTGCTTCTTAGTAGCAGCACACCCGGTCATTGTTAAATGGCTGCCTGCCTTCTGCCCTCTCCAGCTGCGCCTCCTGTCAGCTACAGCAGCCTTCTTGCTCCTTGCCTATGTGTATTTGGCCATCTCCTACCCTTACCTACCTTGGCTTTCCCCGTTGTCTCTGTGTGTGAATGATGGGCCAACTTTTAAGTTTGAGTGGTGGGACACCCTCTTCTGTTAGTGTTTCTCAAACTGTTGGCAACTTAACATGCAAGTTTCCTGGGGTTCTCGATGAAAACACAGGTTCTGGGTGGATGAAATTGGGCAGGGACTTGAGTTCTGCACTTGGATGAATTCTCAGGCAGGCTGATGCAGGCGGTCCAGGGACCACACCCTGAGCAAGAAGGACTTCTACCGCTATCATTGCACATTGAAATAATGGGTTGTAGCTGGCTCTCAAATGTACCACGTGACTCTTGCTCATTTTTGTGTTCGCAGACCCACCTCACAGCAGGTCACAGAGAGCTATGACTGACGGTCAAGGTTAGATGTGGCTTGGGGTCGCTGTGAGCCTTGGTTCTAGAATGGAGTTCACACATCACTGAGCTTGGACTTGAATTACATCTAATTTTGAAACATGGCTTTCTCTGACATTGTCCTGCCTCAGATCTTTGCCCTGAGGTCAGGCTTAGAAAGTGATAGTCTATAAAAGTAATTTGGGGACAGTGTAAAATGAAGACATGATCATTAGAAGGACCTGTTCTCTTAAAGTAACCTTAAAGCTGTTTACATTTTACCACCCCCTATGCTAACTTTAGCAAACATAATATTCAGGGCACGGAGGTGATATTTGCATTACTAATTCAGAAGTGTTTGTGATTAAACACGGAATAACTGGTCCCTAGTGCCAGCTAGTAAGACATCCTGAATTAAAAGCAATAACTAAATGTCAGGCAGACACGGAAAGACCTGTGGAACGGAATGGCGAGACCCTCTGATCGTTTTTGTTTTGTAATGATTTATATGTTCAAATTTTACAATCCTAAATTTCAAATAAGCACCCACATTTACTTATTTCACTGGGATTTTGACACGTTAGACAAAGGGACTATGATTGGGAACTGGGACTGAGATTAATGAGGTAGAGTGGCTGCCTTTCACTTAGGTGACTTAAGTGGTTAACATGGGTCAAAAACTAAACTGAAAGCTTCAGAAGTCAATGCATCGAACTTTTTAAATTGTGCACTATTGTGAACTGCACAGCGCAATCTTTTGTGTCATTCCTTCCCACCCCAGCACGTGGCTTATTCCTTTGTCCTGAGTGCCCAGGCTATATATGCTACCCATCTGCCGTCATTTAGACTTCTGGCTTCTCAGCTCCACTGTCTGGGTATTGCAGATTGCAGTACTGTGTGCAGACGCGGTGCCGTCCAATGGTTCCACGGCTTTCGGGGGGATAAGAAGGGATTCCTGTGGTTCTTCTTTGTAACCAGGTTAGACATAGGGAATGTATTCCATTTCTATAAATTATGCTGTCAAAATTCTCCGATATACAGCATTTGCACACACCCGGAATGGATGAACCTTTAAATGTCCTCCGAATCATCAAAGGCAGGCAAGTTCCGGTGCGCCTGCTTCTACCGTCCAGTTGTTTCCTTTGGCTCACACTCTACACGCAGTGCGTGACTCCGTATAGTTTACACACAGACTCGGTGTGGGACTTCCTAGATCCTCTCCTCTGCATCCAGCCATGACTCTCTGAGCCCTACAGCGTGGCAAGAGGCTTGTCACAGCATTCTAAGGGCCCCTTTATTCTTCTAGCTAATGATTGCTTCTGACTTGATGCTTCTTCTTCTTGTACTGTGTATGGGTTTGCTGAAGACAACTTGGTGATAGCAAAATTCAGTGATGAGAGAGAGGGGGGAGGAGGGAGAGAGAGAGAGAGGGAGAGAGAGGGAGAGAGAGAGAGAGCTTGGCATTGGCTTTTGAAACCTGCAGCCAGTGACACACCTCTTCCAACAAGACCACACAATTTCTAATTCTTCGCTAACGGTTCTACTAAGTGGGGAGCGAGCGTTCAAGCATATGATTCTATGGGGGCCACTCTCATCCAGACTACTATACCCTTGAAGGAAGCCGGTTTGCATTTGGATCTTTTTATTAACCATATAGAGGCATATGAAGGCTGTTTGGGAAAGTGGGAGGGTAGTGAAGGAAAGCTAACTCACAAGATGAGAGTCAGGACTGACTCAGAGAGAACTTTCTGGAGTAGAATAACAACACAAAACCAAGGAAGCTACATTTAATGAGGATATGGGCAGAAATCCATTAACAGTTTGGTTTTTGTAATTACATGACCCGAGAATGGAAGAAATGTGAGTTAGTAATAGTCTGTAGGAAAGATGATTAATGGCATGACCCATGCAGGAGGTTGCGCTTCTCTTGGGATTTCGGGGGGACGTGGGGAGGAGAGGGAAAATTCCAGACCTTTTAGGCAGGATGAATCCACTGAAGAAGGGTCAGCGAATTCTACCTCTTCTGTTCTGCGTTTTTTGTTCGTTTTTATGGTTAAGGGAATTTTTTTTAAACTATAGTTATGAGAGAGAGAGAGAATAGCCAGAGGCAGTTATATAACAGTCATGTGGAAGAGTCCAGAGCAGAGAAAGAAAGCAGTAGACTGAACATGGTTGGCAGACAGGACCAGGCCATGAGAGACAGCAGAGAAAGACGCACGCATGCGTGCGCGCACACACACATACACACGCACGCACACACGCACGCGCGAGGCGGGGAGACACACAGAGGAAGGGGAGCATAGAGAGAGGGAGAGCATGGGAGAGTGAGAGAGACAGACAGAGACAGGAGGGGTTGTTTATTATTGATCTGGGGGGGACTCAGGACTCTGACAGCTTCAGATGAACTCTTTGCTCATGTGATGTAGGGCATTGGTCTCATCATATTAAAGGCTTCCCTCAAACACATTGATACCAATCCACCCCAAGGACCACAGAACCCTCAGACACTCAGCAACGACTTAAAGGTGATTTCCTTATGTGTGTAAGATATGATGATCTTTATTAGGACACGTTTTAAGAAACATTCCTCAAAGGCTAGGGCTGAGGTAGGCTTATGTCCTGTCAGTACGTCACCTTCCTTATGTGGAAACAGGCGCTACATCTGCAGTTATTTCTCCTCTTCCCGCAGATACGTGGAACTGACCACCTACTCTGATTATAAAGACTACAGAGAAACCATATTGAGCAAGCCCATGCTGTTCTTTGCTAACGTGCTGACCAAGAAGGACACCTCCAAAGGTAGGTGTATAAATAGTCTTCATTTGTTTCTGTCTTGCTGGGTGGCAGGCTAAGGTAGGAGAGAGGCCCAAAGAAGGGAGGGTAGACGTCAGCCATGCCAAGGGCAACAGCGAGCAATCTGTTCTGTGCAGCCATCTGGAGCGCTGTACACAACGCTGGATCAGCCAACCTCTAATGATGGACACCCCCGCCACACACTTCTCACTTCCTGTTCAGGAAGGAAGTGACCTGACACGGAGCCTTCAGAGGTTTGACTTTCTTTCTAGACAGGAAATGATTTGACATTCTGGTCCTTTTGGGGTTGGAGGAATGGTCGGAGTAGTGAAACTCCCATGTATCAAATATTGTGTCTGAGGTGTGTTTTCTTATCACTAGCTGGACTAACAACCTGCGGGACCTGTGGTCCAAATGAGGATCTCTGGGAAAAAAAAAACCAATGCACTTAACCTCCGAGCCATCTCTCCAGTCCTTAAATTTCATTTTAAAATGTGTGTGTGTCCAGTGTAGTACATGAACATGTGTGTGTACAGTATCTTTGGGGACCAGGGGAGGGCATTGGATCTCCTGGCCTGGAGCTGGAGTTACAGGCAACTGTCACCCACCGGATGTGGGTGCTGGGAATGGAATCCAGGTCCTATGTAAGAGCAGTTTGTGCTTTTAGCTCGGGACTCATCCCTCTGTCCCCACAGTTAATGATTTTCCTATGATAAAGGTGTAAAGTTCACTGTGGCAGGATGCAGAGCCAGCATCCCTGTGAGGTACATATTCTGTCCTTGTTTTAAAGATGAGGGAAACTAAGATTTTTTTTTTTTTACCTTGAGGGTAGTTGTAGGTACTTTAGGTTTTGTGCTTCTGGGTGTTCCAGGACAGTCTCTAAAGCTACAGAGAAACTTTGCTTTTTTTAAAACAAACAAACAAAGAAAGAAAGACAGGGTTTCACTGTGTAGCCCTAGCTGTCCTGGAACTCACTCTGTAGACCAGGCTGGCCTCGAACTCACAGAGATCCACCTGCCTCTACTTCCTGAGTGCTAGGGTTAAAAATGTGTGCCACCACCACCTGGCCTAAGTAGTATTCCTAAAGTGAGTTCAAGGTAATAACCAGTGACTGGCTCATTTCAGACAGACTCCCTCAAGCCTCCCCCCACCCCCTCGGTTACTGGAGCACTCTCTGTTCATCATCCCTACTCAAAGTCAGAATGCTTTGTTTGCTGGAGAGGCCAGAGCACAGCCAGCGGTGACCAGCCACATGTGATCAGCCACATCCTGGTACCACGTGTGATCTGGTTTGGTGATGTCCTGGAAGCTGGCCAGGTCTCCAGGACTGTAACTCGCAGATGTACAAGTGCACCCCCTGACTTGTTCCCCCTAGGAGTGATCTAAAGAAAGAATGAGAACTCTTAGTTCAGCATTTTAATCAAAGTTCCGAGAGTGGCACAAGAAGGACTCTGCAAGAGGTTCAGAGAGCGTGCGTAATTGCATGGTAACGTCTACGGGTAAAGACATAGGACCACGACAGCTGGCCAGCTGGGAGAAAAGCGAGGGCGTGAAAAGGTTCTTTAATTATCAAAGCCAAAAGATGGCTAAGCTTGCAAGAGGAAGACCGTAACTAAGGCAACATGTCAGCCCTCCTGCCATTCTAGACTACAGTTTATGCACAGTAGGAGCTCCCCATCCTCCAGACAAGCTCTGCTGTCTTCTAGAAGCCTGTCGTGGTAAACACGCAGACCGACAGATCTGTGGATGTGCAGTGTGCCTCCTGCCTAGCTGCGGCACAGGCTGGACCTGGGCGTTTAATGAGCCTTTGAAAGATGCTGGTGGGTCCGCATGAAATTTGGTTCCCGGTTCCAAGTAGCTGTTCGCTTTATCCCTCGTCTCAAATAGCAGATAAGGTGGTTTCTATCTAAAGCTCCTTTTAAAAATTCAGGAGGAGGGAAAACGTGGGTCAGAAAACTAAAAATGAGTAAGATTTGTATAAAATGCATCCAGGGCTGGAGAGATGGCTCAGCAGTTAGGAGCACTGGCTGCTCTTCCATGGGACCGGGGTTCTAGTCCCAGCATCCAGGTGGAGCTATCACCAGCAGCAACTCCAGTTCTAGGCATATGGTGTCCTCTACTGACCTCTGAGAGCACCAGGCATCCAAGTGGCTCACAGATATACACGCAGGCAAAACACCCATATATGTCAATCGAAAGAAATAAATCTTCAAAAAAATGCACTCCTTAAAAATGTAAATGCTTGCCTTTGGCCCACAGGGTTTGTCTCTGAGATATCTCAAAGGTAATAGATATTCTCAAAACCATATAACAGCTGGTCTATGCCTGTAAGCAGAGGTGGGCATGCATGCTTTGCCTTGCTTGATAAACTAATTTGGGCTTGGTTCTTGGGCTGGGAAAGAGATAATTGGTTAATAATATTTCAATTTTTTTAAAATGAAGAAACAATCTTCCCTTTGTTTATATTGTATGTGTTGCGCAAGACTCATGGGGCAGACTCCACCTCCAAGGCCTTGGTGCTTGGGACTCTAGCCTGGAGCAATGGAGGTATCTTAAGCAGTAGTCCTCAAATTTCCTAATGCTGCAACCCTTTAATACAATTCCACACATTGTTGTGAGTCTCAGTCATAAAATTATGGTTGCTACTTCATAACTGTAGTTTTGCTACTGTTATGAATCATGATGTAACGATTTGACATGCAGGATATCTGATATCTGACGCCTGTGGGGGTCGTAACCCACAGGTTGAGAACTACTGGCTTACTGGCTTAGGGAGCCTAAATTCCATCCTGGAGACCACAATGTGGAGGCGAGAACCCACTGGAGCAAGCTGTCCCCTGCCTTCTGTGTGTGCACATGCATAAACACACACATATACACACACACACACACACACACACACACACCACACACTCGATAAACAAATGTAAAAAAAATTGCAGAAAGAACCTTTTCCACACTGAAGACACACTGTGGAGGGAAAGTTCTCGTGGAAGGGGCTTTTGATTTCCAAGGTAGCTGAAGCCCAAGCCTGCATTCACAGTAGCCCATAGCGTCATTCACATTGACAAGGTTCTAGGGAACATTGCTAGAAGTCTTTCTGGGCACCCGAGGAAGCTGTCGGGAAAGAGGACATAACACATGAAATCTTCCGAAGCGGCTACGGGCCTGATTCTGCTAACTGGAAGAAGCACGTTCGGGTCACACAGATACTCTTTCTGACTTCTGCTTGCCTCTTCTAGAAAGGACCTATGCATTTCTTGTGAACACAAGGCACCCCAAGATAAGGAGACAGATAGAGCAAGGAATGGACATGGCCATTTCCTCAGTGATCGGAGAAAGCTACCGACTTCAGGTGAGCCGGGCTTTAGTCAGGAGGGCTGCCTCTCCACAAAGCGACCAGCAGCCCTTGCTGTGCTCCTCCTCAGAGCGCAAGGTTGCGGACATTCGGGCTGTGGTTGGCTCTGTAATGTCCATGTGGTTTTGTACGCCATGTCACTTAACACTCTCTCTCTCTCTCTCTCTCTCTCTCTTCCCCCCTACCCCCAGTTTGATTTCCAGGAAGTCGTGCAGAATTTTTTTCCCCCAGGAACTGAAGTGCTGAATGGGCAGAACTTGAGCTTCGCCTACGAATTCAAGGCAGACGCCCTGTTTGATTTCCTTTACTGGTTTGGGCTCAGCAATTCCACCGTAAAAGTGCGTGGGAAGGTTCTGAACTTGACAAGCATGAACCCCGAAAAGAAAGAAACAATTAAGTTATTTCTGGATAAAATGAGCGAACCTCTAATCCGAAGGAGTAGTTTCTCTGACCGGAAGTTCAGTGTCACATCTAGAGGTATGTCCCACACTCCCAGAGGGTGGGAAAGATGGCTAGCTCAAAGGGTGGAGCCCGGAGCGAGAGCCAAGTGGCCGCTAAGTGAAACGCCAGAGGCCTGCCTCCATCCAAAGAGAACGATGATACCTGGGTACACGGCTTTAATCCCAGCGCTCTGGGAGCTCAGTGCCAGCCTGGACTACATAGCAAGGTCCAGATCAGCACCTGATACCTGCAACCTGGGGAGGAAGGAATAAGAGGTGTTTGTTAGCCTAAACGAGAAGCAGGGTACAGTGGTGTGTACCCTGTCTTATTAGCAGGATATGACAGTGAGGCAGGGGGATGAATTGAGCCCAGGAGTTTGGGGGGGCTAGCCTAGGCAACATGGGGGGGGGATCCTGTTTCAGACAAAAAGAAGAGAAGTGAACAAAGAAAAGAAAAGGGAAGAAAGAGGTAGTGTGTTTCCTGACATATCAGTTATTTGATGCAGCAAATGCAAAATGCTAATTTAAATGAAAAACTGTTGATTTAAGTATCTGTGCTCACTTCAGCACAGAGTTCGACTATTTTGGAAAGAGTGCTGCCTCCCCCATTCATCTGTGTGCACTCCCGGTAACAGCCATCCACCAGCTTGCAGGCTCTGTGGCCGTGGTCTCTGTCTTAATGGTGTGTTCCGAAGGGCTCTCAGATACTACAAGAATAACTCCTGGGAAGGTTTCATTTACCAACCGAACATGACATATGGCGGGCTCTTGGTTTTGAAATGTGCGTGGCTCAGGCAGATGGTGCCTTCCTCTGTGAGTCGCTCTCTGAGGGATAGCTAGCCTGGGCCCCAGAGCGCTTCCAGAATCAGGGCTTTCTTGGGTGGGTGTTTGCAGCAACCTGCGGCCCGGGGCCCTGCAGTGCTCTGCAGCGCAGATGTCAACCGTCTAGATTAATTGTATTTAATGACAGTTCTTTCTTCCTCTGTGTACAGCGGATGTCCTTACTCAGGGGCTTCTTATCCCGGAAATTGTCTGTCTCTCTCCCTCTCCTCTTTCCCCCTCCCTCCCGCCCTCTGCCTCCATCAATGCCCCACTCTTTCCCTCTTTCTCTTGTCTTTCTTTCTCTCGATCTCTGTTTCTCCCCCCTCCCCCCCATTTCAGCTTCTGTCTGTTTCATTCCCCCCACCGGTCCCCATCCCCGATCCATCTTGTCTTAGCTTTATCTCTCTGCCTCTGCTTTCTCCTTCACGTTACAATCCAAAGCTTTGTGTGTGGTCTCGCCTTGCTTTGACTGTGCCACCTTTGCCTGGGCCTCAATCTCACCCACTGGCCCCAGCATCCTGAGCAGCATTCCTAAGTCACTGTGACTCACCCTCTGTACCTGCGTTTCCACTAGGGCACATGTGGAATGAAAGTGTCGTGCTTCCTAGAAAGTTTCCCCCGAGCCAGGCCTAGGGCCTCCTCGGCTCAAGAGCAATGGAGAGGATGGCCCTGGGAGTTGGCCTGCATTGCCGATGGCACAGCTACGGCACACCTGTCGCGCTGGCAGGCTGCCGAGCCTGGCACCCAGCTCTCAGACTGACTGGCAGCCCACCAAGGTTGGCAGTCTGTTCTGTTGGTATCAGAAGCTGACCTCTAGCTGGGAATGCAGCTCAGTAGTAGGGGGCTTGTTTTCATCTTCCAACAAAATCTGACCCCTGACCTCTGACCTCTGACCTCTGTCCTAAGCATCTGTTTCTCAACACCTGCTCTTTACCCCAAATCTCCAGCCCTCTGGAAAGCAAGTAGTAGTCATAGCAATGGTGTCAATTAATATTTTTTTTTCTTTTTGATGGAGTATCACTATGTAGCCTTGGCTAGCCTGAAACTTGCTCTGTAGACCAGGCTGGTCATGAACTCACAGAGATCCACCAGCTTCTGCCTCCTCAGTGCTGGGATTAAAGGCACATGCCATCACACCCAGCCAGCAGAACTAGCACTGATGAGCAAAAATCAGCACATTTCTGTTTAGCTCTTTGAGTGTCCCCGCGGAAGCCAGGACTCGTTACTGAAGTGGCTATTGTGGATGAGTTTTGATGGCCCTTTCTCTTCCTGTCGTGATGTCATAATGAGCACCTTCTTTACTGTGTTTTAGGTTCAATCGATGACGTTTTTAACTGCAACCTGTCACCCAGATCATCGGTTACAGAGCCACTCTTGGCAGGATTATCATTTCCAAGTGTTCTGGAATCTGAAGAGGCATCTAGCCAGTTTATCTGATTGGTCTGAAGATTCTAGCTGCCGCCCTTTGACGAGGGCCCTGAAGCAAACAGTGGGTTGAAGGGGTAAGAGGAGAGAGGAAGTGGGCACTTCCATCCCTTTGCCAGCCCCTGGTCCTCCAAGATTCTATAAAGGCCTTTCTCCCCTTTCCCTGGGCATGGTGCCTGGCTGGCCCAGTGCACATGTCTTCCCTCAGGGTTATGATTATGGGATGGAAGGGTTCTGTCCCTATGGCATGTGGTGCCATTGACATTAAACATCTGAAGACTCTGAGGGATTCTCAGGGGACTGCCACCCTGGACTCTCCTGGAGGCACCTGACTGGGACCTTAACCCTGGTGCTTCAGTGGATCACAGAATGCCCTCTGCTTGGAGCTCACTTTTAGGTTCAGTGCCCAGCAGGCCTAGGGTAAGCTCTTCTCTTGCAAGTATGTTAGGCAAAGCTGGTACCATATTTCACTTGAAGACAAGTATGGTTTTTATTCTGCCCATGGGAAACCTCGAGGACATTGAAGATCCTGGCTGCTGGTGAATCTGCAGGGTGCCAGGATGTCGCAGCAATCCACCAGTGACAAGACCGTGTCCCCCTCCCTGCAGGCACACCATGCACGTTGGCATTTGAAAGACGGTTTTTAGCAATCTTAATGCGAAAAGGAGAGTAAGCCATTACCAAAGTGCACCTAACATCAGGGCATGTCCCGCCTTACAGCTAAAATGGGATTCACTGGGAGGAAAGGCGTGGGACACACCTGTAATCCCAGCACTTGGGAGCTGGAGGCAGTAGAATCAGGAGTTTGAGATCATCCTCGCTGCATAGGGAGCTCTAGGCCTATCTGGGCTATTTATACAGACGGTTCTGTCTCGTGAAAACAAACACGAAGCTTTGCATTTGTGGATAACTGCAAATAGTCACAGGAAGCCAGATGTATGGACCCTGAGTATCGTTTTTCTCTACCCTTTAATAACATTCCCATGCTCCATATTTTGATAACACTACTTACTGAAGGCCTGACGTTTGCATCTGAAATACTATCTAGTGCATACGCACAATTAAAACTTTCCTTGGCGTTCAACCTGTAAGTGATTAAATTTGTGGCCGAAAGGGTATGGGGTAGGCCCCTTGAGGTCTATAGGTGGTGGATTCTCTTTGTAGCACACTAGACGTCAGCACAGGTGTGGTTTTCAGAGTGACTTCCTCAAGGAGACACTTCAAGAGCGAGGCCAGGGAGTATTCAGAGAAAGAAGATGAAGTTTGTATGGAGAGAAGAGGAGCGAAGTGCTTCATGGGAGGATAAATACACCATTAGATTCAGGGAAAAAAAATAATAGTTAGAGCGGTGCATGGCGAGAATTAAACTCTTCCCCAAGGAAATAAAAACTCCATTCATAAGACTGACAATTTGCGTTTTGAAACTGAACGGAGAAAATAGCCAGTAGCATCCGCAGGAAGGGACTGGAGATCTGGGATGTTAATCTTGTCATTCAGATTTCTCGGTTGACTCTGAAGTCGCTAACTCTATTGTTCACCCAACTGAGTTTTATCAGTTGCCTGCCCCCAAATACACAGTGATAGTGTATTTTATTGGCAGTTATTTCAGAGAAGTGAGATTGGCAAATCTATAACTTGGTGATAGCTCCTCCTGGCTGAAGGAGGCCTCGAACCGGGCACACGTGCAGCCTGATGTGGACCAATAGCATGGAAGACTCAGGTGGCCTGCTCCCACCAAAGCTCCTGCTGAAATGGGATCCTCAGAGTCATCCGTTCCTGCACTTATATCAGCACTTGTTGGCAACACATAACAGTGTGTTTTACGATAATTTCATGCAGGTCCATGATGTGTTTTGATCACACTCACACACCCCTACCTTGCTCTTCTGCTAATTTCCTCCCCAGCTTCCACTCCTACGTCCATGGCTGTTTTCTGGAAATTTCTGTCTGAGGACAGTGATTCGTCTAGGGCTCCTTAGCTGCCACAGCCTCAGGAAGTTTCAAGGCCTGTGATGGTCAGTCAGTTCCATGTGTCAGCTTGACTGGACCAAGGAGCCTAGGTTTGGTCAGGCATCATTCTGGATGTTTCCGCGAAAGATGAAGATCACCTTAAATTAATGACCTCTGAGTAAGGTCGGAAGTCCTCTCTAATGTGGGTGGATCTCACTTAATCAAAAGATTCCTCCCCAGCAAGAGGGACTCTGCCAGTGCTCATGGCCTTTGGATGACAGTGCAGACGCTTTGCTGAGTCTCCACCTACTGGTTCACCCTAGATGGTCCACATCTAAGGATGCCCAACCCTTAAGTTCAAGGCTAGCCTGGGATATATGAGTCTTGTCTAAAACAAGAAAATACCCACAGGACTGGGGAGAGAGAGAGAGATACACACACAGAGAGAGATAGGGATGGGGGAGAGAGACACACACAAAGACAGAGACAGAGAGGGAGAATAACACAGAGGGAGAGCATGGGAGAGTGAGAGAGACAGAGGATGGGGGGGGGACTCGTGTTCATAATTAATCCAGGGGGGACTTAGGGCTCTGATAGCTTCAGATAAACTTTTTGTCCACATGAGGAGAGAGAGAGAGAATGAATGTTTTCCTGCTTATTAGTTTCTATAATCCTAACACAGAATGAATCCACAAATGGAGACAATTAGCTAAAAAGAACACAGTGTGCTTTTCACACATTCCTTGATGCAAATAACACACACCCCATGGTAGTAGTGTCTCGTCTACGTCAAAAAACAAGGCAGAGTAGCTCACTCAGTTCCTGTCATGGTTAATATAGATTGTCAGTCTCATCAGTTCTAGAGTCACCTAGGAGACACCTTTCCTCCTGCTTGGGAAAGTTTAGCTAGTTATCTAATTAATTAAGTCCAGGGTCCCCCCCCATGGTTTGGGACCCTGGACGACACAGAAGGAAGAAGGTTAGTTGAGTACAGACATTCATTGCTCTCGGCTTCTGACCTCAGATGCAAACAGACTCAGCCGCTGTCTTGTGATCGGCCCCTGCCATGATGGACAGTCAGCCAAAACAGACCCTCTTACTTCCTTCAGCTGCATTTGTCAGGGGTTTCAACATAGAAATAGGAAAAGTAGCTCAGACGATACCGTTGTGCTTAAAGTGGCAGGGGCATGGCTGTGGACTGGCTTGACCGGCTCTGGTCTCTTCTGGGCCCCTGGAGAAGCCATAGTGGAGCTCTTCTTCACCCTTGACTAATTCTCTCTGAATTTTCCCACCACCTCTTTCTTCTCTTCCTCCTAGTCAGGAAGTGAACTCCCAGTCTGCTCTGTATTTCTAGAGCATTGATCACAATTTCTAGTGTGGTCAGTGTGCATGCGTGTGTGTGTATGTGTGTGTGTGTGTGTGTGTGTGTGTGTGTGAACTTGACACAGGCTATGGTCATTTGGGAAAAGGGAACTTCAATTGAGGAAATTTCTCCATCAGACTGGCCTAGGGGCATTCTACTGGTTAATGACTGATGTGGGAAGATCCAGCCCACTGTGGGCGGTACCAACCCTGAGCAGGTGGGCCTGGGCTATATTATACAATGAAGCAGGCTGAGTAAGCCCTGGAGAACAGCATTCTTCTACAGGCAATGCTTCAGTTCCTTCCTCTAGGCTCCAGCCCTGATGCGCTGTGATGTGGAAGGGTAAGATGAACTAAACCTTTTCCTCTCCAAGTTGCTTTTGGCTATGGTGACAGAAACCAGACTAGGACCCTGTGAAACTCAGACTCAGAGGCATCTCTCCAGCAGGCCCCCTTCTTTTCCTGGGCCTCTCTGCTCTCCTGAAGCTCCGAGCTCACGCCTTGATCCTTACTCTTGGCCTACAAACTTGACCACGTCTCTCCCCTCTTAAGTAATAGTGTCACCTGAGTACCATTGGCCTGCTGTTCCAGGTCACAGCTTTCAATCATGCTGTTTGTTAACAATAAAGTCACACGCTATGTAAAGTTTTATTTTTTTCTGTTATATATAAAAAATCCCGATTTCCTTTGCTAGCCAGCTCTTGGCAATCACAGGTTCTTTTATTCTGATCTTAATTACTAACATTATCTCAGATTATATGTAACACTTCACACACTATATGTAGGCTATAGAATATATATGTGTGGGAGAGAGTATACATGTAAGTGTAGTTATAGAATATATATGTGTGTGTGAGAGAGTATACAGGTATGTGTAGGTATAGAATATATGTGTGTGAGAGTATACATGTATGTGTAGTTATAGAATATATGTGTGTGTGAGAAAGAGTATACATGTATATGTAGGTTATAGAATATATGTGTGTGAGAGAGAGTATACAGGTATGTGTAGATATAGAATATATGTGTGTGTGTGTAAGTGTATACACATATATGTAGGTATATAGAAAGGTATAAGAGAGATCACACACTTCAAAGAGACCTTACTGGAAGTAGAGGCAGGGCCAGTAGAAAGGTAGAGAAAGCCACTGCAGACGATTAGATACTTATGACCCCAGCTAGAGGTGTATGGAGGTGATCAGAGTAGAGCCACAAGATCACGGAGTCCAGCTGAGTCATGGTCACTGGATGGACAGAGCGACAGACAGAGGACCATGGTTTCGGTGGCCTGGGGAGACAGGTAGTGGGACTCGGTGATATGCTGAAGCCCCAAGGACAATCAGGAGTTTGGTGTGCACTGGGGGATGAGATGACAGGCTAGTGGGACCACTGTCGTCCATCGCTGGCCATCCTTCTTTATCTTTGGCTCAGGTGAGAGCATTTTATCCTTTGTTGGCCTAGTCTGTTTGATGAGCTCTTCGGCCTGGTTTTTCTGATGTATTAGTGGGTCGCTGTCCCCACTCTACTTGGTAAGTCTAGTGGGCTCGTTTAGGTGTAAGTCATTCATCAGTACCTCCTAGGGAGTGCTGCACAGCTCCTGGGGTTCAGCCGGAGTGAGGTGCACACTCATTCTGCCTCAGGATTCGTGCCTTCAGCGAAGCTAAGTGCAGTACGAAGTCATTTCAAGCCAGGAGCAGCCTGCAGCTCCTTTAACCTTCTCCCTCCCTCCCTGCTGGAGATTTACAGCTTGACAGCTGTGATTGCTGTCTGCTCACTTTTACCACCCACTGTCTTCACCGCTTCACACTGTGTGTGCAGAAAGAGAGATTTATTACAGTGACATTTGTTGGAAACAATGGATTAACATTTTTTTCAATTTACTTTCTTTACCGACTCTTTGGGAGTTTCACATCATGCACCCCAATTTTGTTCACCTCCTGGTTCACCCTCCCCTCACCCCTGCTGTGCCCTCCCCCCACAAAATAAAAATTTTAAGAAAACTCAAAACAAAGCAAACAGCAAGCAAAAACAAGAACAAAACAAACCAAAAAAAGAAAGAAACTCTTTGTTTCTCCTTTCGTTTCTCCCTCTCCCCCACTTCATCGGCACTGGTGGCGCTGGAATCCTTGCGTGCTATAGCGTAGACCCTCTTGTCCAGTCAGCTTTACTAGCAAATGTTGGCTGTAGCGAGTCACTGCTCTGGTCCGAGGCCTCTGGTTTCTGGCACACATCATCCCTGGGTCCTCACTGGAACTTCTCTGGGGTATCCTGAGGAGGCCCAGAGTCATAGAAATCCTGCAGGCATTGTTCCCCAGGACCAGTCCCTTCACAAGCTCCAGCAGGTCCTAGATGGGGTAGATGTTAGAGCCGTCAACCCAGGGCCTGGCTGTGGGCTCGAGTGGTAGCTGAGCCGGTCAGTCTGGGTCCCTGGGGCCACCTGACTCAGGTGAGCCATCCCCTCCTCCCCCGCGTCAGTTTCCCTAAGCCCATACCCTCAGGGTCGGCTCACCCCTGCCTGTGGGGTAGGGTGGGTTGGGGCCATCTCTCCCAAGTACAGAGGCCCGCTCTCCCATGAGGGCCAGCTCTCTTGCTAGAATGTTTAGTGAGAGATAAGGCTAGCTTTTCTTGGACCAAAGAAGCACGGAGCCAGCTCAGCATGGTTCCTATGAACCCCGAGGTGACACAGTCCTCAAACATCAACACAGATACCAGCTACAGTTTTACCATGGACCCAGACATGGCTCTTGGCAGCAACTTGGGCCTGGACAACATCTTGACTTTGGATGGAAGCACAAACAGACCATCCTGACTCGGGTCGGGATGATTTCAATAGTAACGTGGTTCCTGGACACTACCGATGCCTCACATTGTGGCCCTAACCCTAGGCTTCTATGTGACCTTTGGTGGCAATATGGGACTCAGACTTAATGCAGACCCTGGCTGCAGTAGGACTATGAACCCAGGCTCCAGGTAGATGCCCCACCCACCCATTTCAGGATGGCTCTGGCCACAGCATGGGCCCTGGACACCAACAAGGCTATAGGTTGTGGCCCAGACCCAAGGGTCCATGTGGCCTTTGGTGGCAGCTTGGGCCATGGACTTCAACACAGACCTCAACTACGGTAGGATCATGAACCTAGACATGGTCCTCAGTAGCAGCCCGGGTCTGGTTATCACCATGGACCCAGGTGGTGGCAAAGGTCACCCAGATTGGCATGGTCCCAGGG
This sequence comes from Arvicola amphibius, assembly GCF_903992535.2. Classification (NCBI taxonomy): domain Eukaryota; kingdom Metazoa; phylum Chordata; class Mammalia; order Rodentia; family Cricetidae; genus Arvicola; species Arvicola amphibius. Next base: position 107,380,021 of record NC_052056.1, on the reverse strand, counting down.
GCAGCATGATCCCTGGACACCAACAGACTCTGGCTGCAGTAGGGCCGTGGACCTAAATGTGGTCCAAGGTGTCTGATCAGACACCCCCGGGCAACCACATAGTCTTTGACAACTGATTAACTTTTAACCTACGAATCCACATCTCTGTTGTTTGAGATCTATGCAAAACTATCGAGGCAAGTTAGTGACCTAGATGTTTTGCTTCCTGAGTGACAGTTCTGAGTTCTCCTAAAGTTCGGCTTGGTACCTTCATTCCACTGGGCACTGAGCAAGACACTAATTGAGCCCCTGCCTCACTCAGGTGACCTGTAGCTCCGTTGCTGGTCTTGCAGAACTCAGTCCTGTTGCCATAAGCTCTGTGCCTGCACCCTCCCCTATCACTCTTTGCAGCACAGCACCGAGAAAGTGCTCAGCATCTCCGGACTCCACTTCTCTTCTAGGTGTTGCCCCCTTGAGATGTGGGAGTCTTGTCTTTGCGCATGCTGGCTCCACGCATCCTTGAGACGTGGGCGTCTTGTCTTTGCGCATGCTGGCTCCACGCATCCTTGAGACAGCACATGCTGTCTGCAAGCCCCTGTCATATCTAGGGTGCTGCTTTCAATGTCATCACACAGCTCATATTCAATACACAAGCAGTGTTTGTTGAGAGGAGAAAGAAGAAAGGAAAACACACAACAGAACTAACCAAACAGGCAATGGCTTAATCAGTTATAGGCTTGCCTCAGGCAAACAAACTTCAAAGTCAAGAACCTGGCCATGCCATTCACAGTAATGTAGACCCAGACCAAAATATATATGTTGAGCAGAGATGAGGAACTATAATAAGAATGGAGACATAGAGTAGAAATGAGGAAAAAGAGAAATACCTTCGCTTGTGTGGGTAACCGCTGATAAACTGTGGTCAGGGTTATGTCTTTGTAAGCCCAGTGTTTACAGACAAGAGACCTGGAGCTCACAAAAGGATCTGCTTTCCCCCAGAGGGAAAGTGACAAAGATGGCTTCTGGATTTGCATTCAGTGCACACCCCACATTTTAGCTAACCTAAGAGGAGACAAATCTAAGATATTAATAAGAACTCACTTTAAAAATTCTATCTGCTCATTGCTCTGCTTTAAAAATATATTTATCTTAAATTATGCTATGCTAATCAGCCCTACCATTTCCAGACAGCTAATCTGTTATTGGGTGTCACTTTCTTAATTTAGATGCCACTACTAAACCCTAATTTAGACTCATTCCTTTTTAAATACCATTGACAGAAGTCTGTGCCTCCTAACATCTTCTGCTGTTTACTGCATTAAAATGTGCTACATTCCTGACATTGTGTGTATGAGGCTCCCCTACCAGAACGTTCTGAATTAGTTCTTAATTTTAAAGATGATGCTCTGTGGTTTTTGCAGAGGACCAGAGTCCAATTCCCAGCACCTACATCCAGACTCCCCTATCCACATCCAGTGACTCATAGCTTCCTGTAACTCCAGTTCCAAGGGATCTAATGTCCCCCTTCTGATCTCCTCAGGTACCTGCCCCCCCATCCTCCCCTCTCTCTCTCTCTCTCTCTCACACACACACATACACACATTTTAAAATGATAAAAATAAATCAATAAATCATGAAAATGTTGCTTGCGGATACATTTGTGATCTTTGATGCCTACTCAATGTTTCCTGATAAAATAAAGTCCTCTTTGGGAGGCCTTATTTTCCTCTAAGATCTGATGTTACAATTATTCCTTTTAGGGTAAATAGGAGTTGTAAATTGTTGTTTTTATTTCCTTTTTTTTTTAAAAAACAAAAAAACAAAAACAAAAAAACAGGATTTCCTTACCCAGCCCTGGGTGTGCTAGACTCATTATGTTGATCAAGTTTGTCTCAGATTCTCAGAGTTCCACCTCTGCCTCCAGAGTGCTGGGATGAAAGGCCAGACTGTCAATCACCTACTAAACAAGTTTCCAGAAATTTCCACTGTGTATTTCCTGAGCCCTCTTCCCAAGAGTGAATGGTAGCTGTCTTCTTTTCTGGAGCCGTTCAGTAGTTACTAAGCACCTACTATGTGACTGATAACCAGCAGTTGCCAGGAATATGAACACAAGATACTGTCTGCACCCAGTGATGAACACGCAGCTTCTTGTGTTATGAGGGAATGTTATGCCCAGATCATGGAGTTCCCCCAAAATCAACTAGGAGACTGAGTTCTGTATGCAAAGGCAAAGAGCCTTTATTTTTACACAAGTTCACAAACTCGGACTCTCCATGTATCCATAGTATTGGAGTGGTCAGAGAGCCCTGAGCTCAGTTAGTGCTTGTTTTTATGGTAGCAAAGGTGGGGGTGAGGGATTTCAAAGGTTCAGGACCCCTGATTGGCTGACATTTGTCTAGGGGTGTCCTGGTGAAAAAGATGGGTGTGTGCTGGCAGGTGATCCTTTCTACAATGGTTGGAATGTTAGGAATTTCCTTTGGATGTTCTGTTCCTGGCTGGTGCCTAGGTAGTCTGTTTGTGGTCTTTCTTGGAACCAGGTAACTACTGAGAGTCAGGCCTCTATTGAGCTTGTCATGGCTGGTCCTACAGAGGGGTCCCATGAGTGAATGAGGGACTGCAAACAGCACTAAGTTTCCTGAGTGTACAATGTTAAATGTTAGTTCAATCAAAATCAAGCATGTAACCTCAAGACCCTGGAAGCTTAGGGTGTTTATCATACAGAGTTGAACAGAGAGCTTGGTTATTACATAGATCTGAGCAAGAGACCAGGTTGTTACATGGTGATAAACAGGGAGTCAGGGTTTATGGTATCCATGGAGACAGATATAGATCCTAATAATCTCTGGAAAGAAAGTTATAATGCATGTTTTCTGCACACGCTGTCCACATCCATACTCAGACCACTGAGGAAGGTTTTGCTATTTTCCTCTAAGCCTCAATCAGGAATACTCCATTTAAAAAAAAAAAAAAAGGGCTATTTGATTTGCTGAGTTGAGTTTCATAAAAATCCAGTAATGAGTTTTGACTTAGGGTTGGGGCAGAACTTCCATTTTTGGAATGGGCCTAAACACACTTCTACCAATTTGTACTTGGTATTTATGCAAAATGGTCTTCCGGTGTTGGTGATTACAGAAACCAAAGTTCTGGCCAACGCTGAGAAGAGCTGAAGACAGTGAACCCAGAAGCATCTAATATTCAGCCAAGATTTAATTCTTTATATAAAACAAACAAACAAAACCATCTCATTAGTATGAAAATTTGCTTTTATCTTTCATAGATGGTAAAATTATATGCACAGCAATGAATTGTTTTAAAATAAAGTTCCCTGTGGTTATTAATAAATGTTTGACCTGTGTATCTGTTTTGTAAACCTTATATGCCTGGCTTGCATAAACATTTCTCAGGCACAGAGTGGTCACCAATGGGAAATAAAAAGTCAGACTCTAGCATGCATACATAGGTGGGCAGGTGGGTGGGTCAGCATACAGTAGCGTATTGGCCCTCACTGTATCGGATGGTTGGTACCGGGAATGCAGTTTGTACGTTTTTATACTTTTTAAAAACAGGATCTCCTGTAACCCAGGCTGCCCTTGAACACACTATGTAGTAGAGGATGATTATGAACTCTTGGTCCTGCTGCCTCTGTAATGGAAAAATAAAAATTGCTGTGGATCCCTGAGTAGCTGGCTGTGGGCTCCCCGGCAGCGGCAAGCAGTGGGCAGGGGGTCCCAAGAGCAGCCAGTCCTAGGCAGGGACTGTGCATGAGACCATGCTGCAGGTCTCCGAGGTGAGCCAAGTGGAGACAGCAGGTGAGAGAAAGACAGATAGGCACACCATGCAGTGAGGTTGGATATTTATTCAGGGGGTTATGGAGGGGAAGGGAGAAGGGGAGAAGAGCAGAGAGGCAGAGGGGGGAGGTCGAAGCTGCCTCTCCGAGAGGAAGATGGAAAAGAGAGAGAACTCAGGCTGGAAGCTGAAGATCAGCTTGCCTCAGGATGGGGGAGGGAGTGGGCGTGGCTTGTTTCTTAAAGAGACAGATCATTACATTCCAATCTCTTTTTTATAATAAAAAGGTGGGAGGTTAGGCACCATAGGTTGAAGGAATTGGGGCAGCGGATTCTTAAGACTTCTTCCTGCTTATTTGTGGGCGTTGTCTTGGGGGGGGGGAACCTGAGAAGGCTGGGTATTGGTCACATCCTGGCATAGTTGGGCTCTTTGCTCCTGTCCAGTGTTTGTGGTGTGGAAATGTCTGGTGTCTCTTACACCTGTTTAAGGTATTGGCAGAACAGAGGACAAAGTTAAGTTAAGGAAAACAATTTTAGGACCAGGGAATTGAGGGGGGTGTATCTGACCTGTTTAAGGTAGATCCTTCAATTCGGCTCCCTGGAACTCACAAGAATTCTTTGGGTTTGTGAAAACAGAAGTTTTAGACATATACATTGTATAAACAGTAGCATGTTTATGTCAGAATGACTGTGACAGATGTTTTTGCACAATGAAAAGTATTTTTAAGACTATGGAAAGCAACATGAGAGAGAAGTCTGATAACTTGTATTTGTCCTCACACCTTTATAACTTGTAGGTCTTGTATTTGTATTTTACTGAAATTTGTTTGGTCTCAGCTGTCAAACTGCATCAGAGATCTTTGAGGAAGATAAAATTTTACTTGAGTTACTGATTAAAAAATAACAGAGAACTTACTTGGTCAACACCTAGATAGAGCTGCTCCTCAGGGTCCTCCATGGTTGCTGAATGTCACATTTGCCTTTTGCTGTTTAGCACAGGGCCTGCCAGGCTCCAGAAGATCCTGAGGGCTAAGAAATCTGTAGGAAGACAAGTCTACCTTGACCTGAGCAGCTAGGCTGTCGATTCCAGTGATTCTGTCCACATCTGGAGATCTTTAGTTTAGATGAAAGGCAGTTTTTCCCAGTGGTCAGCACTTGGCAGTTACAGCGAATTGCGGGTGGACATTTCCAGTGCCCATTTTGTCTTCTGTCTTCTTTGGAGGAAGTAGAGCGCTACTGCTAGGAGCCAAACTGTCTCTTTTTGTTATGAAAAGTTTTTTTTTAATAATTAAATATTTAAATGTCATATTCCTCAGATCTCTGAGCAGTTGAGGGCTGTTTATCAGGTATAACTACAGTATAGAATCTGCCTGGAGAGCTGGGGCTGAGCTTGACTGTACTGGTTCTCAACTTAACAGATAAGATTCACACTTGTAAGAAGACAGAAGGGAGAAAAAAACAGCTTGCAATAGAAGGTTAACGGCAGAACTGACAATAGTAGAGAACATCTTAATATATTTTAAATGAGGGATGGATAAAATATGAAGTATTTTTGTAAGAGACTTAAAAGTACATACCAGTTTAAAACATGAGACTTATTGCTTTTGAAGTCTGAAATGAGATGCAATAAACAGACAGTTATAACATATAACAGTAAACATGGGTGCATTTAAGTTGAACACACAAACACAGAATGAACAGGAATTGGGCAAAGTGGATGCTCTTGGTGGACCCTACCAAAGGCATGCCACTTCGCAAAACACACATGTAACAGAGTCAGCGAGAAGAATTTAGAGACAAAAACATAAGGAAAGTGGGGGACAAGGCAGGGTAGACTTCAGTAAAGATGGGAGAACTTAGTCACCTGACCTGGCTCTCAGTTCTTCTGAAATCAACCAGTATTTTTAATATTTTTAATATCTCTACTAAACTAGATCACCAAACTTGCAGAAGAGATTAAAAACAGCTAACCTGCCAATCACACACACACACTTCCAAAACTAAGCTATTGTATAAGCATATCTAGCATTTTGGGGCTACTCTTAGTTAAAACCTTCCCTCCTGTCTCAGAGATATTTACATCAGATTAAGACATTTACAAATAGTCCATAGTGAATAACAGCTGAACTAGGATTTATCTGTCCTGTGTAAAGAACTCAAGCATTTGAAAGCTTCTAAGAAACCCAGTGCATTCTCCAACATAACACAACTACTCTAAGTGGTTTACATTTCCTTCAGTGCATATTTCCAAATGTATTAAATGGAATGAAATTATGTTATTACATGGCTATATCAACAATATTTAAACATCTATGAATCTACATCACAATTCATTTGTGTTAACACTATAAACCACTCTAAAGAAACAACAGGCACACACAAAATAGAGAACAAAATGTATGTTTTCTTTAAAATAAATTTAAGGTATCCCATCTACTTTAAAACATACTAAAAGATATACTTTAACAGAACAGCCAATTCCCAAAACCTGTTGTCTAAGTGAAGCATAAGGAAAACTCAATCCATCCGAATCTTCTGGTTTGTCATCCTGTAAATGATGCTATCATATCCAGGATCCATATTCCAAATGTTGTAAGAGGTGATGATCACAGCCAAGGCCAAGCCGATCATAATCCACAGTACCAAGTTGAAAACCACTGAATACTCCAAATTATAATTATATGCAAGGTTATAGGGATTTGGGGTGGTCTCTTGTTTTGCCTCAAGGATGGCCCTTGACTTCCTCACAAGGGATGTGTCAAATGATTTGACAGTCACTAACTCTACCACTGCGTTCCCACCATAGAGACTGTACATGTCATCTGCAAACGTTTGGAGAGCATCCACAAGGATCCTAGAGGCATCCCTGAATTGTTCAGAGTCTTCCCCGTAGCGCTTCCCAAGTTCATCCAATCCCGCCAGTTCCAATGAATACAAGTCGGGAGAATAATCCTTGGCTAGATGCTTATGACGAGACAACAAGCTCGAAATATCACATAGCACTTGCAGTTCAGAGAGAAAGAGCAAGTCAGCTTCCTTATTCCTGCTCAGAGAATTGAGGGGAAGAGAGCTGAGGACGGAGTTTTCCTGAAGCAGACGATTACGTAGCTGCTTTAATGTGACTGAAAGGTCTTCAAAAGCGGAGTTTGCTTTCCCCACCATATCTATTCTTTCCTCACGGGGAGCCAACTTCAAAACCACGGGAGCTTCTTCAGAAAATAAGGAGTGGATGGAATTCGCAACACTGTCGAGACTGAAGGGAACTGCATTCTCCAAAGGGTAGGAGATGGCACTGCCCGAGGGGAGAGCCAGTTTGTCCACACCCTTCACCACCACCATGATGGTAGCCCGTGGCCGGTGGAATAGGTTACCCACGGCAAGTCCTGGCCAAGATAGGTCTTCTTTCACAGAGAAGCCCATGGACAAGGCAGCCACGTCTGGGATTCGATCTCCTGGTATGGGCCAGTTTCCACTTCGGAAAACAACAGACCCTGGCGACTTTAATATGCTAAATTCATTCCCCAAAACACCCATCACCTGCAAGGACAGGAGAGCGATGAGGAACACAGCCATGATGCCACAGCGGCCGTAGCGGAGATGGGCTACACGAAAAGGGACGCTAGGACTCGAGGGAGCACCGCAGCCCAACCGAGTGACGAGAGAGAGGAGAGAAGAGGGAGCCGGAAGCTGCTTCTCAGAGAGGGAGCTAGAAAAAAAAGAGAGAACTCAGGCAGGAAGCTGAAGATCAGCTTGCCTCAGCGGATGGGGGAGGGAGTGGGCGTGGCTTGTCTCTTAAAGAGACAGAGACCATTACAGCCTCCTCCTCCCAAGTGCTGGAAATGCAGTCCTGTGCCACCAGGCCTGAACACCCCTTTGGACTTGTACTCCCCCTCCCAAAAAAAGCCTCAAGGCAAAATAAGCTTTTCTTTGTAATTAGCCCATGCCTAGTGTTTCCTGGCCTCAGCTCTAAATTGACCTAGCAGGGACCTGTTAGAGAACCTCCGAGAGCCTTTCCACTTATACCAGATCCTGTAGCCTGCAAATTTCCAGGCCCACCTAGCCTACATTTGCTTGCCCTGAAATTTATGAGTGGACACAAATGTGTGGTTGGGAGTCTGGCAGTACACTTTGGTGTTTTTAATACTTGGGGCATTCAATATTTTGAGGCAAGACATCTCTTTCCGGGTCTGGCCTCCTTCCTACCTTGGCCTTCTAATTCTGGGGTCACACTCACGCGTGTGCACCAGTACACGAGGCCTGAAACTAGATTTCAGTTTGCTCCTGTTTGCCAGTACACAAAACAATGGCGTGGAAAGTATTGCTCGGACTAGAGAAGCCGGTGGAGGCCAGGGATTCCCCCCAACCCTCCGCTGTGAAGCGTCTACCTTCAGAGCCCTGGCGCCGGAGACTCAGTGGAAAAGAAGGCTGCGGGGTGTTTCCATAGCGACGTGTCACAAAGGCACCGCTCAGAAGGTGGGGCTCCGAGTGGAGTATTTCTTCTACAGGGGGACGGCCTTTTGAGACAAGATGGCCCAATGTAGTGACAAGGCTCCGTGCCCCACTGAATGTGACCCCAAGCTCCAGTCAAGTAAGACTGCCCACGCTGCGGGACTGCGGGGCAGGGTGTGTCGTGTGTGCGGTGGGGGTGTCTGAAGTTGGGTACTTTCTGCTCAAGGGAGTCCATCTTTAGGGGTGTTGCCTCGCTCTTAGAGGAGGGTCTAACCCAAGGAGGCACAAGAGAGTCACCTCGTAACCTCGCCACTCTAGGGTGCCCCTTTAAACACTTCAGGCATAATCCTGAGAGGACACGATAAAAAAAAAAAAAAAAAAAAAAAAAAAAAAAAAAAAAAAAAAAAACCCTACACTGTCCATGCAGAGATAACAGGATCGAGACAAGTGAACAGAACCAGGAAGCTTGGGAGGGAGAGAAGGAGCCAAGCTGGTTCTTTAGTGGTGGTCTGGCAAACAGCAAATACTGTGGGTCCGGGAGGGGAGGGGCGAAGTCTGTGGGCGGGGCGGCGGGAAGGGTGGGGGTCAGCGGGTCTGGGCTGCTCTGGCTGCAGACTGCGCTGCGAGCTAGCTGGGCCTGTTTCAAAGGCTCTCTGCCAGGTGACAGATGGAGAGCTTTTCTCTGTGGTTCTTGCTTGCGGAGGCAGCGGGAGTTTACCAGCTCAGCGTTTTGCGTTCGCGGAAAGACAACCTCCCCGACCGTTAGCTGTGACACCAGTATCATGATTACTAACTGCACCGTCAGCTCCTCCATTCCTTCCGAGCCATAATGGCCAGCTTCTGCCGTCTAGCCTAGCTGGTTATAGGGCTGTGCAGATCCTTTAGAATTATGCTTCTAAGAGAACAATGAAGTGTGTGTGTTTACATTCCAATCTTGTTCTCTGTAAACTAAGAATGGAAAGTGAAAGCCAAAAAAAAAAAAAAAAAAAAAAAACCCAGTCCAAAACCGTCAAATGTTCTCAGATTCTATGGGAGAGATGGAGTGGGGACATCTCCCAGGATTCCCAAGGGGACTCCTTAATTCCCATTTCCCTTTCTAAGCGCTCCGTCAGGGTTCACTGTCGGTATCCGCCCTCCTTGTCTGGAATAGGTGAGGTTAGGAGTCCCCCTCTTACCTGGGTGATCATCCTCCACAGGACTTCCCCCGCTGCACAAACTGCCAGCGACGCTCCTCTTGGTCCTCAGCTCCAGATGTTCAGATGGGAACTATCCAGCTGTTGACCAGGCGGTTTCATGTGTGTCCCAGAAGGGCCTCTACCTCAGCATGTACAAAATCCCGTTCCTGTTCTCCTCGGAACCTTCCAGACACTGAGAGCGTAATGCTGAGGGCCCAGGCTGTTAGAGAAGGCAGTTTTATTGGTACCTTAATTTGTTTACAGAGCTCTTTGATTCTGCCTCCACTTTTTTTCTCCCGGGTCATCTTGACTCTGACCCTTCAGTCTGTCACAGCCACTCACCAGCCCCATCTTCTGTTGCTTATAAAGTAGCACTCCTAAAGGAGCCACTGTGTGTCACTATTTAATCTTTGGTCCCCAAATAGATAGATGGTACCGTTTTTTTTTTTTTTTTTTTTTTTTTTTTTTTTTTTTTTTTTTTTTTTTTTTTTTTTTTTTTGTCACTCCCATGACTGAGTGAGCAGTTCTGGGGTACTGTACTCTTTTTCCATGGTCGCTGTGCAAAACCACAGACTTAAAATAACTTCAATTTAGGAGCCTGCTGGCCAGATATAGATTCTAAGTGCAGGCAAGGCCTTGTGCCTCTGGAGTCTCCCGGCCAGGAATCTTCCTTCTCTCCTTCAGTTTTAGCTGACTGCCAGTAGTTGTTTTGGTTTTAATCTATTCATTTTTGAGAAGAGTCTCACTAACTAGTCCAGCCTGACCTTGAACTCGTGATCCTCCCTCTTCTGCCTCTGAAGTGCTCTGCATACTGGCACGTGCCTCCACCCCTGCTTCTGTAAGCATTCATAACCATGGGCATGTCATCAAATCTCCGCTTCTGAGGTCCCAGTGTCTGTCATAGGGATACTTGTCTTGGCATTTAAGGTCCCAGAGAACAATCAGGATGATTTCCCTATTCCCAGATCCGTGACTGTATGCTTAAGGATCTCTTCATCTGAACACCGTCAGTTTCCAAGTTCCAGGATTTCAGACAAAGACCTCATGAGCGCATGGGTAGTACGTATTACTTAGAGCGTTTGGTCATCTGTCGAAAACCATGCCATGTTGGGCTGCCGCATGTCAAAAGCCAACTTCAACATAGCTCACACGTTCCAGGGTAGGAGCATAAGGATTGGAAATGTTAGGAACAAAGATACAGAAGAACTAAGACAGAAACACAGGACAGCATTGGGACATTCCGCGGATACTGAATTCCTCTCGTTTGTTCTTCCATGTGCTTATATACTTCACTCCAAACGGGGAGGGGGAGGCAATGGACTTCGCTAGCATGACACAAGGAATAGACTTGAGTTCTCCGACCTCTGGTCCAGGTGGAGCAGACCTGCTTCAACACTCACAATACTAACTAACCACACCCTAGGCCGAACTCGCTCGATTGCAGCCGCTTGTGCTGTTAACAACTTTGCAAGAGCAGAAGTAATCTCAAACTCTCTGACCTTCAGACAAGGTGGAATAGGCTCACATTTCCGGGTCTCCACAGTCTTCAAACGGTGAGAGTGAGAACTGACAGATGCAGGGCTGGAGGAATGGTTGGGCAGCTAAGAGCACTGACTGCTCCTGCAGAGGGCCTGGGTTCGGGTCTCAGCACCAGTGCGATGGCTCACAACCAACTACAGCTCTGATTCCAGGGAATACCACAGCCTCCTGGCCTCTGTGGGCCACTGCAGACACCTGGTACACACAAATTCACACAGGCGCACATATACACATAAAAATAACAAAGGAATCAACTGTTAAAAAGAATCATTTGATGTTGTTAGTACCTGTGTAGTCAGCCCCCCAAATAATGACACAGCCCCCCAAATAATGACACAGAGACTTCTTATTAATTAGGAAAGCTTGACCTTAGCTTAGACTTGTTCCCAGCTAGCTCTTATAACTTAAATTAACCCATTTATTATTTACAGATTACATATATATTATAGAGTATATATAATCTACAGATTATATATATAATCTACATTCTGGCATGTGGCTCGTTACCTCTCCTCCATACTATGTGTCTGACTTGCTCTGCTCACTGGCAAATCTCACACGCCTCAGATTCTTCCCAGAGTTCCTATCTCTGTCTGGAAGTCCCATCTATCCTCTTCTGGCTAGCTATTGGCCGTTCAGATCTTTATTAAGCTAATCAGCAGGTGCCTTGGCAGAGACACATCTTCACAGTGTACAAAAAACATCATTCCACGGCATACCTGCCTTATAAGCCCATATAAACATACTGGCAGTTTCATGGGTGTCCCAGAAGGGCCTCTACCTCAGCATGTGCAAAAACATACCAACATATCAGACTGTTGAGAGAACCAAATAGTATACACAGAAAACTTTGTATAGTTTAGTACAATATACACATTAGTCACTATTTAATAATGTAATAATAATATATCATTTATCTTTTTTTTTTTAGACAGAGTCTCACTGTGTAGCCTTGGCTAACCTGGAACTCTCTGTGGAGATCAGGATGCTTTCAAATTTAATAGAAATAAGGGTGTCTCTGCCTCCTGAGGGCTAGGATGCAAGGCCTCTGCTTCTGCACCCTGATTAACACTATTAACACAACCATGAACACCTTGGGTAAGTCACCATGGTTACCAGGCAGGGTAAGGCTCTCTGAGATAGGCACTCAGCAGCCAGACTGTCAGTTTCACTCACAATGGGCCCTTGGGTGCTTCAAGCTCTCTAGCTTCTTCTGCACATCAGGAAATGCCTTCTTCACATCTCTTTCCCTGTCAGACCCTATCAAACTAAACTACAACTCAGATGGTCTCCCTCCCCCCACTTGATAAAATCCCTCTGGGATCTGACCTTGCCCCTCCCCCACATCTGAGCAAAAGGATGGCAACCTTCTCAGGGTGCCAGGGGAGCGTCGGATGTGAGCCTCCTGCTGAAATCGTGCTCCCGTGACTCAACACATGTCCACCGTGTGCTTTTCCAAGCTGAGAAGGGGCTCTGTGTCCCAGTGTTGAGCACCACATTGTCCCACACCGGGGGCGGGGGAGGTGGATGAACTAGAGCTAGAGAAGAAAGAACCAACCAGGAGGACAACGGCACCACAGGAGAGATGGGTTTGGGGCCATTGAGAAAGCCTTGGGGATTCCGCCGACCTCTGAGAGCGCAGAAGAAACCAGTGGCCTGCAAAGATTTCCCCGGAAAACAGTTTGTGGATGTTGTCACTGTGGATCATGGGATGCTCAAGGAAGGTAGAGGAGTAGCACCGTTTCCAGGACCTTTGTCAATGCAGATCAAGCCATAATGTGTACAAAACTGACAGACAGGATTGCAGTAAGAAGAGCATTCATCAGGAAACGGAGGTACACTGGGAATCAGAGGGGCATCCGAGAGCGCTGGGATGTGAGGACAGACAGAAGCTGGGTTGTGCTCAGGTGGCACGGAAAGGAGACCTTCTTGGCCTCGGGCCCTAGAGGCAGCCAGGCATGATGCTCCTGTTCCTCTCGACTCCTAGAGCCAGGCGTGCAGTAATCCATGTTGCCAGCTGCCGGTCCTCAGCTGTCCTCGGCGGAGGAAAGACCCCTGTACAGGAACATGTGTCTGTGTGATCGACTGGAAGGTACTGCCTGGAGCGGTCTCACCGGGGTTTTCAAGGCGTATCTGGGTCCGATGAAAGAAGTCTTGCCTCTATACCGAACGGACACACATGTACACAAGAAATTCCAATCCATATTCTTACAAAGTAAAAAAAGCGACCAATAATAACCCAGAAATGCAAAATGAGACCATGACTGAATTTTGACTTTACAGTGATCACCTCTGGAGGCACTATGCTCTGACATCATGTTTGGTACTGGCCCCACATACGACCCACTGGGAACTGCCAGAAAGGGTCTGGGTTACTACTGGGCAGGCAGTGTATGCAGTGTGGTTATGATGGACCACGAGTGGTACGCAGCCAAAGCTGGAGGGATCTGGATGGCCCGAGATTCTTATCACTGAACTCAAAATGGCATGCGGTTTTAAACTTACAAGTTCATTTCTAGAATTTTGCCTTTGAAGTTTTGGATGGTGGTTGACTAAAATATCTTTCATTAAAATTGCAGATCAGGGAGACTGCTGTATTCTTAACAAATTTTATGGCACTTTGTTGATGTAGGGAGCTGGTGTGTTAGTGTAGGGAGCTGGTCTGTTGATGTAGAGAGCTGGTCTGTTGATGTAGGGAGCTGGTCTGTTGGTGGAGAGTAGGTCTGATGATGTAGAGAGCTGGTAGATCTCAGCATCCTTCTGGAGTCATTGGCTGACATAGGAAGTTGGGCAGATAAACTCTGCTACTGCTGATGCTCACTGATAGATCTCAGCATCCTTCTGGAGTCATTGGCTGACATAGGAAGTTGGGCAGGTAAGCTCTGCTACTGCAGATGCTCACTGGTAGATCTCAGCATCCTTCTGGAGTCATTGGCTGACATAAGAAGTTGGGCAGGTAAGCTCTGCTACTGCAGATGCTCACTGGCAATCTCAGCATCCTTTGGCGTCATTGGCACTGTTTCCTCTGTCACCTGAAGTCCCTTTCCTTGCCTTTCATGACACCACATGTTGTGTTTCTCCTGTACTAGCTGGATGCTCTTTACAGCTCCTTCACTGCGTTCTCTTCTCGGTCTTCAAGTTCAGGATTTAGCCTTGTAAGCTAACTTCCCTGTTGATTTACCTGTACTCATAGTTTCAGTGACACCCATGCTACAGAATTTTCGTTATTAAGAAGGCTGAGTTATTATGCCCCAGGTAAGTCACTGTAAGACACTGATATAAGCAAAAGATACCTTTCATATATAAATTCACTTTTGTAAATCCAAACTGTGAGAGCCAAGTCCCACTGCCTTAGTTACTTTTCTATTGTGGTGACAAAACCCCGCCACCAAGGTTACTTATAAAAGAAAGCATTGAATTTGGAGGCTTGATGTTCCAGAGGGTTAGGGCTCAAGACCATCATGTCGTGGGCCATGGCAGCAGGTGGGCAGCGTGGTGCCGGGAGCAGTAACTGGGAGCCCACAGCTGATCCACATGTGGGGCACAGAAGGGAGTGAGAGGAAAGAGAGGAGAGAAAGACACTTGGCCTGGCATGGGCTTTTAAAACTTCAAAGTGTGCCCACAGTTGACACACCTCCTCCAGCAAGGCCACACCTTCTAATCCTTCTCAAACACTGCAGACTGGTGACTAAGCGTGCAAATATATGTCTATGAGGGCATTCAGACTCAAACCACCACGCCCAGTATGTCTATGTTTACATGTATGCATATATTTCAGCAGATGATCACATGCCCATGTGTGCATGCCAGGGGAGGCAGAGACACAGTTCCATGGGGCTGCCTTCAGCATCCAAGGAGTTACCTGAAAGGCAGGTCCTAGGAGCTCCACCGCAGAAGGTATTTCAATGAGCAAGCATATGATGAAGCGCTGGAATTTACTAAAGACACTTCTAACATGGACTTTAAGCATCAGGGTTAAGAGAAAGAGAAGCACTTAGAGAAAGAATGACACATAGCTGAGTGTGGGTATGGGCTTCCCCAGGAATCCCCTGGCTTCACTGTCTACAGTGAACTCATACACATGATCCCATGGCTTTCTAAGTTACGACATTTCAAGGGTGTCATTTATAACATAGTTTAATGATTAAACAAAGCCTAGAATTTAAATAAAATCTAAAAATTAAGTAAAGATATATACGCAAGCTTACTTATTTCTTGCATGAAGAATTTCTGGTGGAGTTGAGATTTAAGGTAGCTTTTATGTTGTTTAAGGTGGTTCTGTGTGTAGATTTAGGGATGAGTGAGGAGATCTCATACGGTAAACTTCTGGCCCTAAGCTCTTGTTGTCTTTAACATCCTTGTTTGAAGTCGCTTTGGTAAAACATGCCTGCTCTCTGCAGGCAAAAGTCCCTGTTTCCTCTGAATTGTCTTTGTATTCGGCCTCATACAGCTGTGGAACACAATAGGTAGGACTGCTAACATGGGCTGGCAGGAAGGAAGCCTGGGGAGGAGGGTGGCAGTGGACACGAGGATGAAGAGGCAAGGGGAGATGCCAACGTGTGCCCGTATTTTCCTAACATGGCACAGACTGGTCACTAAAGTGTAATAGGGGCCCCTTGAAGGTAGAACTCACGTCAACTTTCTTCACACTGTCGAACAAACACGTTAGAGTTGTTAAGATAGCGTGTATGAGGGGCTGGAGGGCTCCCTCAGTGGTTAAGAGCACTGACAGCTCTCGCTGTCAGAAGACCCAAGTTCAGTTCCTCATTGGATTGTTCAGAATCATCTGGCCCTCTTCTGGCCTCTTCAGTCACTAGCTCATGTAACATACGTTCACACGTGTGTGCATTCACATACACCTAAATTGAGAAATAGCACATACAAATGCTCAGGAGAAGCGACTAGCCTGTTATAATGTTATAAACCCGATAAATAAGTCCACCTTCCCCTTTCTAACTGAGACCATCAATTGACCCTTTCGGCTCATTGGACCCTAAGATGAAATTACTGTACAGATTTTCTTTCTTTTGCAGTCTTATTTTAGTTATGGAAACAACATCTGGTTGGGATATTCTGCGTTTTGCCACATTTCAAATCACCCTGGTGTCCTTTTAGCAGGTGACACCAACTGGGATTCCTATGCTACCACCATGAAGACAGCATTCACGCCTAAAGCAGGAGCGGTGGCCAATTTAATACGGTAGGTGTCTTCTGGTGTCACGTCCACAGACCCTTTGCACCTTGACTTTGTCTTTTGTTAATCAGAATCCAAAACGAGTAGAAATAGCAACTGGAGACACGGGTAGAGTAGGACCTACCATCCTCTCTGTGGTCATCTGCATAGCTTGAGAACCCACCTTTCAAAATTCAGCCAGACTTTCTATAAAGAAGCCAGAACAAACCCCCACTTGCTCTTCCCAATGTCGCTGAACACTGTGCGTTGCTGTAGGCCTGTGTTGACAGACATTAGAAATGACTCGAGCACCTCCCATAGACTACAGCAGGCAGGCAATGCGGTGGCTGCTGAGTGCATGGATGAGTGCATGGGAGGACATTTGTCACGCTGTCACCTGAGTTGTCCTGGAGGCTCATACAGCTGTCCTCTGCCTCCACTCTCCCAGTTACTGCAGTGTTAGCTTTCAAAACTAACACTAGATGCCTGTGAGCTGACTAGATGCAGGTGAGCTGAGGGCTGTGGGGTTTTGGACCACTTCTGAGCTCAGTGGTGTGTATGCATATGTGTGTGCATGTGTGTGTACATTTGTGTGTGTGTGTGTGTGTGTTACTTTTCTGTTGCCATGATAGAAGAGCTTAGTTAGCCTCATGGTTCCAGAATGTTAAGGAGGTGTCAGCAGGCAGCGGGAGCAGGAAGCTGAGAGAGCTCGTCTTCACCACGAAGCAGATAGAGAGCAGTCTGCAAGTGAGCTAAGCGATGAGCCCACCTTCCCACAGAAATGCACTTCCTCCAGCAAGCATCACCGCCTAAGGGTTCCATAACCTCCCCCAAACAATGCCACCGAGTGCTGAAATACCCGAGCTTATGGAAGACATTTCTCATTTAAACCACCACAGTGAAGGAGCAGGGAGGGGGGGGGCAGTGCTGTCTTTCACTGCATGACCCCTCGATGGGTCTCCACGGCCTGTGCTCACTCTGGGAACCAATTTCGTGAATGAGAATGTGCCCTTTAGAGTTGATCCTGGGAAGTCAGGTGGATTGTGAGCAAACTTCTGGCTTGCACTTCTTATCTCTGCCGTCCAGGAAGGCATCACACCACCCATGCCTCGGTTTACCTGTCTGTACAAAGGGTACGATGATCCTCGCCCAGCGATGGAGGGTGTTCTCAAGCCACTCACTGAGCAATTAGTTCAAAGATGCTTTATTCATTTTTATTTCTAGGCAAACAAAATGACTGGTAGACCTACAGCAGCACAAGGCTGCAGGGCTCCTAAGGTCTGAGCTGCCGGATGTCCCACAGAGCTGGGGAAGTCACCACTGTCCTCTCCTGAGGAGTATGCCAGGCCCACGGGCTCTGACGGATGTCTAAAGAGGGGGCGTTTGGGATGAACGCCAAAACCAGAGGCATCCGGTGATTTTTCAAATTCACATATTTTTAAAGTTTTCATAGCTGCAAAGGATGATACTTCCAGTCCGATCGAAACATTGATATTTCAAAATAAGCTTTTAAACATCCTCAGTGGGTACTTCAAATGCCTTAGCACATTAATACTAACTGGAGCTATCTAAGTAGCTCAGGTTACCCTTGAATCCACCCCCCTTTCTTTACCTCTCAAGGGTTGTCTTTTTCCTGAAGTGCTCTACTTTTCCACAAATGCTCCTGCTGTTGTGACATGTTTATTTCTCTCTTATTAATTCACTTCTTCTTTTCCTCCCACAACCCTTTCCATGTAACCCCCTTTGATCTCTCTCAAATTCGTGGCCCCTATTTATTTAATTATTGTTTCATATGTATGTGTGTGTCCATATATATTTCTAAATATGTAACTACAACCTGCTTAGTCCATATAATATTACTTGTATGGACATGATTTCATGGTTGACCACTTGACTAACTGGTGCGTGCTTCCCTGGAGCAGACTATTTCTCCCGTTCTCAGAATTCCGTAGCTGTCTGTAGCCCTTTGTCTAGGGTTGAGGCCCTGTCGGATTTCTCTTCCACGTTGGCATATCTATTGGTGTCATCCTTGTTCCGGTCTTGTTTAGGCAGCCACTTTGGCGAGACTTCACAACTGTAGCTTCGCTGATGTTTTTAGGAGATGCAGACTCACAGCAAACGTACCGTTCCTCTGGCTCTTCCAATTGCTTCATTCCCTCTTCCACAGTTACCCCTGAGCCTCAGGTGCAGGGGTTGTGGTGAAGATGCGTCAGCTGGGGCGGGGCATCACCTAGTCACTTGCTCTTTGCATTTTGATAGGTTATAGTTTTATATAATAGTCTCTGTCTGTTGCAAATGTTTTCTCTGAGGAGAAGTGAGGCATATAGTTGTATATGAAGATTTGGAGTTAGGAACCACAGAAAGAGAGAGAGAGAGAGAGAGAGAGAGAGAGAGAGAGAGAGAGAGAGAGAGAGAGAGAGAGAAACAGGCAATGTTTGTCTTTTGGGGTTGGAGTCACCTCACCTAATACGATCTTTTTTAGTTCCACCCATTTACCTGCAAAGTTCATGATCTCATTTTTCTTTATATGCTGAGTAGTATTCCATAGTGTATGTATACCACAGTTCCTTCTATCCACACTCCAGCCGAAGGACATTTAGGTTGTGGAAGCAATTTATTGATCACCCTATTATACTTCTTTGTAACTGAGTATATTAATTGGAAATAAGTTTTAAACATTATCTATGACCTAAAGATTTTAGTTACCACAGTTATTTTAAGCACATAATTGCTCAAAGCAAGACATATGAAGCTTATAATAAATACATTTTTTATAAGACAATTTATATATTATATATGAAGTTAATCATTAATAAATTAAAAGTACTTTTAGAGGAACTGTGTGCTGAGATAAATGAGCTTATGCATCCAGCCTCCTGTGTCGTTTTTAGGGTGATAGGGGCACCTGGGATCTGCGTCTTTCCCCTTTGGTTTTTTTTTTCCAATGTACAGACGCTAGTGCCCAGGAAAATGGTCCGTCTATAAATGAGCAGATTGTGTGTGTGTGTGTGTGTGTGTGAGAGAGAGAGAGAGAGAGAGAGAGAGAGAGAGAGAGAGAGAGAGAGAGAGAGAGAGAGAGAGAGAGAGAGAGACAGAGAGAGACAGAGAGAGGAGAGGGAGATCCAGTGCCAGAGTGTCATCTAGATGCCAGAAGTCCCAAGGAGACTGTTAATGACTGATCTGTTGATGGCTTGGTGGCGGAACCCCTCCCATTTTATTGAAAGCAAATGGCCATGGCCTGTCATCCATTCACTAAGTTAGCCTTGTTGTCAAAATCTGGGAACAAACAGTTCCTCCGAATCAAAGACCGACTGAATTATGCCTATTCTTCTACTCTGATGTAACTTTAAAAATGTCATCTAACATATGACAGACTTGGAAAACAGAAGCAGGAATTTTGACAAGTGTGTTTGTGTAGATTTAAATTTTTTTAATTCATTTTTATTTTATGTGTATGGATGTTTTGCCTGCATTTATGTCTGTGCCCCATGTGCTCGCCTGATGCTTGAGGAGGCCAGAAGAGGGCTCTGGAGCCCCGGAACTGGATGTTACGGGTGGATGTCAATGTCATGTGGGTGCTGGGAATGGAACCCCGGTCCTCTGCAAGAGCAGCCAGTGCTCTAGCTGTCTCTCCAGCCCTTGGCAGAATTTTTTAAAGAGAGGCTTACTACTATCTCCGACTTTAAATACATTTTGTCTAAATCTTGCAAGCAAAATTTTAGCTTGTACGGTTTATGCCATCTTTGTGTACCTGGTCAAATCAGTTTTTATTGCCAAAGATACAAAACTATATTATTTCCTGTCAAGACGAAATCTACCTACACTTATTCACATAAATGCTAATATGTATGTTAAGGAATATTAAGAGTAATATCGAGGAATAAATTATGGAATAAATTTCTTTAGAAAAGATTATCAAAAGTAGGCAAGAGAAGTATAAAATAATATAAGTTTCGCATGATTAACTATAGTGAAGTAACCAAAAGAAAGAACCAAACCATGTATGTTTTCCATAAACTGAGGAGTATTGGAGAAAACAATATGGTCTGGGTTTGGTGCCACAAGTCTTTTAATCTCTGTGAGTTCAAGGCCAGCCTGGTCTACAGTGCGAGTTCCAGGCTGTCCAGGGCTACCTAATGGGACCCTGCCTCAAAACAAACAAATAGGCGACAGTCCCTAGTTTAGTGTGTTGGTGTATAGAACACCATGCTAAACTTCTGAGAATAAATAACAAAGTCAGAGTTAGCCAGGCAAAGTGGCCCATGCCTGGAATCCTAGCACTCAGGAGGCTGAGAAAGATGGCTGGTTTGAGGGCCAGGCTGTCTGTCTGTTCATCTGTCTGTCTCTCTCTCTGTATCAGAAACAACTTCACTGATTTATAACGCAAAAGAATAAACTAGACCACAATACTTCAAACTGCGATTAGATTAAAGATAAGGTGAAAATACCTTGCCAAGCGATGAGCGCAAACCCTGAAAGGTATCAAATAGCACGAGATTCTTAGGAACTAGTCTTGGGCGGTAATCTTGAAAAGCCCCGCGGCCCAGAAAAAGTCTAGTTCTATTTAAAGTCGTCAGCAGCAGCTTGTGCAGCTTCCTGCGTTCAGTCTCGTCTTCCTCTCCAGATAATGACATTTCCCAGGGATTTTTTTTTTTGGTGCAGTTGAAAAACAAATCTGCTTATCTTTAAATATGTGAGGGGGAGAGCCATTTAAAGTATGCTGTACGCGCTGCCGTCTTCGCAGAAGCTCTCCTCCCCCTCAAGACTGATGGACATTTTATAGCCCTTGGAACACGGGGATCCCGATGTCGTTCAGCCAGCCTACCTCTGGCTTGGGAATCTGCAGCATCCGGTTCTGCCTGTGGTACCCAGACCCCAGCGCCATCCTTTACTCTATAGAAACAACTGCCACAGAGGATGAGCCCTGGCCAAGCGTGGAGGCCGAGTGACAAGCAGACTTCCTTGAAAGCTCTCTGACCAGGATTCTCCCAGTGACTGCCTTTCTCTCCCTTTCATGTATTTCCTGTAATTCCATAATCTAAAGGTTTCAGTTGATTCTTATTTTGTATTCTGGTAAAAAAAAAAAAAAAAAAAAAAAAAATTTGTGGGTGGTGGTATAAAATGTCCAGGAGCACACAGAATCTGGCGGTAATATCTCATGATAATATCACGTGGGGGTGATTCCTGGAGATGGTGCCATGGGTGGTAACAGCTGATGATGATATTTGGTGTCCTCTTTTTGAGCTGAGTTACATCGCTGGCAGCAGGCATTTCACTGGGGACTTGCACATGGAAGAAGAATATCCAGCCTGGAGAGATGGCTCAGTGGATATAGCTCTGGCTGCTCTTCCAGGGCACCCGTGTTTAGTGCCCAGCACCCACATGTGGCCTCACAACCATCCAGTTCTAGGAGACCAATGCCCTCTGCTGATCTCCTTAGCTGCCATATGTGCCGTACAGGCAGGCCAAACACCCATGCACATAAATTAAGAGGAATGTTTAAAAGATAGCAACATCCCAATTTCTACATCTTTCCCTTTAGCCTGTAAGAATATTTCTCTAGAGATATGTTTCTTTTCACCAGTTATCCAGATGCATCGAAATAATCTTTGTACACAAGAATCTGGAACTCTTTTAAGACACTAAGATAGAGTTTAGAGTTATTCTTCATTTCCTCTTCTCTCTCTCTCTCTCTCTCTCTCTCTCTCTCTCTCTCTCTCTCTCTCTCTCTCTCTTTTGTTAAGTATCAGCCTAACTTAGAGAATTGATTTCATTAAGGGAATCTGAATATTAAATAATATCTGGCAAGTCTTAAGCCAGCAAGTCTTTTAAAAATTGTAAAATGCATACAATAATTTGACATGTGTGTCATTGTGGGATGTGGTACTTAGTCTATTTGATGGTTAATGCTGTCATCTTGATAAAACCTAGCATCACCCGGGAAACAGGTTTTGGAGAATGCCTGCAAGGGGATGATGCTGGTTGTATTGACTGAGGTGAGAAGGCTCACCCACTGTGGGCAGCACCATTGCTACGTGGCTGGCTGCTTCCAGCCCCTGCCACCTTGACTGTCCTGCCATGGTGGACTGTGCTCTCGGACAGTGGGCGCAGCATTCTTTCTCCCCCGGGTTTTTGTCACCGTAACAAAAAAGGACACCAAGACAGTCCCTTACTCTAATCTCTACTTCTTGTCTTTATAGTCCAAAGAGCACCAGAAGATTGGGCTACACCTACTCACTTAGTGATCCTATTCTGAATCAGACACTTTACAGTGACGAATATTCTTGGAAAACATATGCGAAAGAAAAAATGATAAAAAGTGGGACTTCAAGAGGAATAAGGACCCATAAAGCGCATCTCGGTCAAGTAAGACACCAGCTACTCGTCTGTTGGATTTAACACTGTCTTAAACCCGTAAGAGCCCTCCAAAGACTGTCCGTCTGTCTGCAGCGGTGAGAGCCATGCTTCTCTTTGGACTGCCTTTACAGTCTCACGTTCCCCTATTTCTAGTCCCTAGAGTTCAGAGATCTTAAAAACTGAAATGCTATTCATGTAAAATATAATTAGCCACTGCAGTGGACAGTTAGTACGTTCATGTCGCTGTGTGTCTACCTTATAAAGCGTCTTCTTCATTCCAGAAGGAAACTCCATGCCCATTAAACAACCACTTTCATTCCCTATTCCCTTACCCTGGCAGCCTCCAATATGCTCCAAAAGAGACTTTACCACTGCTGCTTCTCTTTAGAATCCCCTCTTCCGCCCAAAGGGAGCCTCCCTTCCATTTCTTCATGGCTCAGTCCAAAGATCTACCCCTCGCTTCCCCACTGGACAGAGGTCCCTGATCCTCCAGCTGTGGTTCCTTGGCACCGCCCATTCTCCCATCACAAGAGGCTCTGTTGTAAAGGGTTTCATTACCGGGACGGCTGCCTGGGTTGGAGCCACCTGAGGGTGTCTGGTGACAAGGTGGAAGAATGGATGTTGCTGATGACTAAGAGGGAGGAGAGGAAGATCCCGTTCACATTTCTGACTTGTCTGTGTAATGCTGATGCAGCAGACTGGGCTGGATGGACTCCGTGCAGTGCTTAAAGAACAGGAGATGGGAAGACACACTGGCTGGAGATCTGTCCGGCAGGTGGATGAGCTGGAGATGTAGACTTGAGGCTCAGAAGAACAGGCATCATGCCACATTTGATTTGTCTTCTCTCAGCTTCCATTGACTCAGCCATTAAGAGCACTTGATGCTCTTGCAGAGGGTCCAGACTCAGTTCCCAGAACCCACATGACAGCTCATAACCATAATTCATAATTCCAGTTCCAGGAGACCTGGAAAACTCTTCTGGTCTCTGAAGCACCAGGCGTGTACATATATACATATATATGTCTATATATATATCATATATATACATGTATAGACATGTATATATATGATATATATATATATAGACAGACAGACACTCATACACAGAAAATAGAAGTAAATATTTTTTCCAAGCAGATTTTTTTCTCTGTAGCCCTGGTGGTCCTGGAACTTGCTATATATACCAGGCTGGCCTCGAACTCAGTGATCTGCCTGCCTCTGCCTCCTGAGTGCTGGGATTAAAGATGTATGCCACTCTACATAGCCTTAATAAATCTTAAAAATTAAAAATAATACAAAATAATTTGTTATATTTACTTAAAATGTATATACATACACAGTCATAAATCTTTAAAGTACTACTAAAGACTTCAGATTTTTGTGTGTGTGTGTGTGTGTATAGGTATTTGCTTGTATGTACGTCTGTGCACCATGGTGTATCTGATGCCCCGGGAGCCAAAAGAAGGCATTAGATCCATGGAAACTGGATTTACAGATGTTTGTGAGCTTCCATATGGGTGCTGGGAATCGAACCTGGGTCCTCTGGAAGAGCAGCCAGTGCTCTTAATTGCTGAGTCACCTCTCTTGCTCCCTATTAAAGATCTTTAGCGAATGTTATCGTGGTGTTCCTAAGAGTTCTCGGCCAACAAGAGCTAACATGTCGGATGCGTGTGTACTTCCAGACAGTGAGAGTTGGTGTGTCAATTGTCCTCTGTGCTCTCAAGCAGCAAGTGTTAGCGCCAGACTCTGGACACTATTAATCACTGAGTCCCAACAGCTGCTACCATTATACATAGAGAAACAACATACATCATGTGGCTCATTCTGTCTTACCCAGACATCACTGATAGTCTGTGCTAAGGACTCTGCCTTCAGTCTATGACCTGGGGACAGACACTCACTAAATAACACAGTATGCAATCAACACAATCCAGACAGAGGACCTGTACACCCAGTGGTGTCTTCAACACATACATTAAGTTTGTAATTGCTCCCTACAGAGGACAAATCACAAAGGGACGAATGGGTACTGCGAAGCACAGGTACCCATAACTATCTTGTAGAATTTTGATGCAGTTCTGAAAAGCACTTTCCTCGCTGCAGGGGGAAGGGAAACGGAGACAGGGCTTTCTCTGAAAGGCAGGGAAGCAGGCTTCTTTTGGTTGGTGGCAGCCACCCAGCAGAAAGGGAGAAACTGAAGTTTCAAGGCCGAAGTAAAAACTGTTGGAGAGTGCTGGCCTTGGACCCTGCTGGGGACACCTCGAATTCTCTCACCACTGCCATTTCCTACCGTATCAGCCATGAGTCCGGCTGTGGTGCCTGGGGCCTGGCATGGTGGATAGCAGAGCTCTCTGACCGGCGGTGCCATCTTCTGAGGGAGCGGGAAACATGGTTGCTTTTGTGTCACTGAGATGAAGCACCAGGCAGGGACAGCCTGAGGAAAGAAGGGGTAACTTGTGTGACTCGGGCTGTCAGTGTTCAACCCATGATATCCTCGCTGCATTTAGCAGAACATCCCGACAGCAGGATGGGGTTGGCTCTCACCCCTACACGTAACTCTCTCTGGAAATGCCTCCTGGACACGTAGGAAGCATCTCTTTGATGCTGTAAAATCCAACCAAGCTGACAATGAAGATTACCTGTAACACACAGTCATGAGAGAGGAAGGTGAGAGGAGAGATCGGGAGGCGATTTCAGCATGTGTAGTCCCTGGCTGTCTGTGGAGGTGAACAGAGGAGAGTGCCTCCCTCTATAAGGGAGGAAGGGACACCAGACACTATCTCTGCTCCTTACAGATGTGTCACCAGGACCAGAACTAACATGCCTCAACAGGTGAAGTTGACAGTATTCTTCTCTTGTCAGTGTCAAAGGTCAAAGCAAGCACACAGAGGTTATCTGTGATGGTTGAATCGTCATTGTTAACTTGACCGGATTTAGAATCCCATCAGAGACATCCTGCCCTGTGTGTCTTGGAGTTTGCAGAGATATTTAACTCAAGAGAGATAGATACACCCTGAATATGAGTGGTTGTCATCCCTGGTGGCTCTGAATAAAAAGGAGTGGGGAGGAAGCTAACTGAGCTCAGACATTTATCTGCCTATACATCCCAACTAAGGATGCAACAGGACCAGCCACCTCTCAATCTTGCATTCTCCACCACAATGAATTATAACCTTCAAACCATGACCTAAAGAAACTTGTCCTTCCTTTAATTGCTTTGGTCAGCTATTTGTCACAGCAAGAAAAGTAGCCAAGCCAGTACTTGTGCTATGGCTCGTAACTGCCAGGCCCTCTTGCCACACTCTCTGTATAGGCAGCTGCAGCACGACCGCTGGTTATAAGGCTTCCAAAGACTACGGACACACAAACACTCACAGGTATTCTCGACTCCATGAGGCGAGCCTTTCTGGATTCTTACTAAAACCGTACTTGCATTGATTGACAGGAATTCTTTCAGTGGACACTCCCCAAAGGGAAACCAACCCACACCCTCCCCTGGATAGTCCCTCCACCCATGGAAAAAGTCCGGGAGGCGATAGCAAATCAGTTTGTTTCCCACACCAAGAGGGACTTCGTGGATGTGACTCAAGGTAAGCAAGTGCCCCTCTTTCCCTGGGCATGGGCCTGGGTACTGCCACAGTGCTGGTAAATGGCACGGAGGTAGTCTTTCTCTTACAGGAACTCCCAAGCTAGTGTGGGACAAGAAATTTTACCAACAAGATACACGTTGTAAGAAGCATGGGGGGCGGCTGGAGCATGGCTCAGTGGTAGCAGTTTTGATCCTTAGCACTGAAAAACGAACAAGCAGATAAATGTGCATTGCTACGACTGTCTATCCCAATAGAATCAAGAGTCTGGAAAAGACTCCCACTAGTCAGGAATGGTGGTGAATATCTATAACCACATCTTTGGAGGCCAAGGCAAGAGGACTTGGAAGTTTAGCTTGACATGTATAACAAGACCCTGTCTCAAATGACAAAGCAAGGAGAAAAGAAAAGAGAAATGGGAAAGAGGAGAGAAGAAGAAAGAAGGGAAAGGGGAAAAAGAAAAACAGATGCCCCTTCCCATTCCCAGAGAGTGATTGGAACTAGTTGTGGAGAGTCATGCCCAGAGATGCCTTCCCAGTTGGCAGCTGGTTTAAATGAGTGATGGGGTGATCGTGTTTAGAAGAGGGTGCTTGTAGAACTAGGAGGCTAAGCACGTGACTGCTGGGCTAGAAGGAGGCTGGAGAGGGAGGCATTGAAGTCTTCTTGGCTGACGAGCAGTCTTTAGCCTCTCTCTTCTCCCAACCATCATTCCACCCATCTTCCTCTGAGTCCGAAGTACACAGCTCTGAAAGAATAAAGTGTTTTGAGACTGGACAAGTCATTGAGTCACTACATCAACCCATCTGTGCGATGTTTTTTACCTACGAGCTCATTACCATAAAGTGATTTTTGTATTAATTCCTTTTCCTACAAAGGGAAATGTCTGTGTTTTCTCCTGTAGCAGAACACTGCTGTCTGGGCACTGTTGAATGTGAGTATCTACACAGCTCATGTGTTGAAGGCTTGGTCCCCAGCAGGTGGCACTATTTTGAGAGCTAATTGAAACTTAGGAGGTAGGGCCTTCTCTGGAGGAAGTAGGGTTGATGGGGATGGACGTTTGAAGGCAGATCTTGTCCTGACCCTTCTCCATCTCTCTGTGTTGTTTCCTGGCTGGTGTGGGCTGAGAATCTTGGCTCCATCATATCCTCTCCACCATGATACCAAGGCCCAGCAACAATGGAGCCAGACTGACCATAAACCAAAATCCCTGAAACTGTGACCCCCCCCCAATAAAACCTTTCTCCTGCAAATTGCTGTCCTTATGGATTGGGTCACGGATTTGATGACTGACTAGGAATTTATAAACCACAGTTTAGTTCATGGTGCTGGAGGCTAGTAGGTCGCAGATACAGGGACTATATCTGCTGAGGGTCTTGGTGTCCTTAGAGGCTGGAGATGTTGGATCCCCCAAAACCTGGCATTACAGGTGGTTGTGAGTCAGCTGGCATGATGCTAGGAACCAACCTGGGTCTTCTGCAAGAACAGGAAGAACTCTTAGCAGCTGAGCCGACTTCCCAGCCCCTCTTACCAAGGGTTCTTTCCATTGTTGTTTTTGTTTGTTTTAATCTTTCATATTTGGTTTAAGACCCCTCTCCAGAGGCCCTAGCTCACTCGTGGCCAGTGAAGGGCTTGGTAGCTAGAAAGAGCTGGGGAAATACTTGCTGAATGGCAGAATGTATGAAAAACACTATTTTGGAGCTAGACAGGTATAAGATCAAAGGACAATGCTATCTGTAGATAGACATCGGGACCACTGAGAAGCATTCAGATCTCTGTTCTTTATGAAAAGCATGTTTCTATTCTGCTCAGTGTAAGCCAATCGCTGTTGTCCCACATGTAGGCAAACTCCTGTCAAGACTCCTCCTTTGTCTCTTACTCTGTCCGATTCTCGCCTTCCACACAGCCCTGGCTTGGTTCTGGGTGCCAGTGTCTCTTTTTGGATAGCCTCTTATCTAGCTCTCTTCCTTGGTATGTCACAGTGGGTTCAATGGTGTGCAAGCCGAAGTCATCTCTGGCTTACAACCCTCAGTGGACTCTTGTTGACTTCAAGACGAAAGCTAAATGCCTTAATCAACGTAATTTGGGTTATCTGGTCCTTGCCCCCTCTCCGTTGTTCTCCTCGGCTGCCCCCTCCACAGATTCACCAGGGCCCTGATGCTGCCTGCGGTCTACAATGCTACTTCCCTCCTCCACAATGCTCCACGTTTGACCTGCCATCTAAGTCTAGGCTTTGGAGATCTCTCCTCTCTCTGTCTCTCTCCTTCTCTCTCCCTCTCTGTCTCTCTTGCTTTTGTGTGTGTGTGTGTGCGTGTTTCCATTGTAAGAACTTTTTACAGGATCCACCACATAATGTTATTATATTGAGTTCACGTCTTTAACACTTTACACTTCTGAAGCAGAGAGCCCTGCCGTGGTTTTGAGTGTTCCTTGAGGAATTAAAGCAAATGAAGAGGCAGAGCACTGAAAAGTGGCTGTTTCCACGTTCAGACTCGGAGAACTCGGCTTTGAAGAATGAGAGCCGCATGTGAAGACTGCAAAACCAATTCCCCTTGTTACAGTTCATGTTTCTGGGGCTAATGACCTTGAATGGTCTTCTATTCTTACCTTTAGGTTGTGCCTTTCTGCAGAGTCTTTGTTTGACTTTGAGACAAGACTGCACTATGAAACCCTGGCTAGCAAGCCTATAACTCACCGTGTAGACCAGGCTAGCCTCACATCTGGTCAGGAAACACTTTTCATCATGATTCCATTAGGGATTGAACTTAGGACTGTCACCATGGAAACAGATATGATCACCATTACACTATGGTATTCAGATTTAAATGAGAATCCTGCTTCATGTAGCAACTCTGGACATACCCCAAGCCTCTCTCTCTCTGGTTCTCCCTGAAAAGGCCTAGAAAGACCCCAGCAGGGTTACTGCTGCTTTCTGTGCCCAGCAGCATGTTCCTAAGGACTCCTCATGGCCATGAGTATCTAGCCGTTCAAAAATGACTTAAGGTCTGTTGTGGAATATTACTTGAAGATGTGTTACATTCGTTTATGCTGTGGAACATTTGTTTAATGATGCAAAGATGTGTTGCATTCTTTTACATTGTGTTTGTTTAACTCTGTGAAGCTTTGTTACTTTGCCTGCCTAAAACACCTGATTGGTCTAATAAAGAACTGAACAGTCAATAGCTAGGCAGGAGAAAGGATTGGTGGGGCTGGCAGGCAGAGAGAATAAATAAGAGGAGAAATCTGGGGAGAGAGAGATCTAGGAGTGAAAGGGGGAGGGGAGGAGGACTCCGGGGGCCAGTCCCCCCCTACACAGCAAGCCACAGGGTAAGAAGTAAAGAAAGGTAAAGAGAAAGGTAAAAACCCAGAGGCAAAAGCTAGGTGGGATAACTGAAGTTAAGAAAAACTGGCCAGAAACAAGCCAAGCTAAGTAAGACTGGATATTCATAAGAGTAAGACTCAATATGTTTATTTGGGAGCTAGGTGGCAGGCCCCCAAAAGAACAAAGAGTAAAAACAAAACAAAACAAAAAAACAGAACAAACCTACCATGGCCAGTTGAGCATATACTCTGTGTCCAAGAGCGGAAATAGTTCCTCAATTGAAGTAGTCATAAAGTACACAGACTAATCCTCTAAACTCGAGGAGAGTCGTTTAATGGTATGCATTGGAAACTGCTGGCTGAAACGGTGCTGTGACCAGCCACTTGGACAGTTGACAAAGGGGTAACATTGTCTTCCTGTCTCACCTCAGCTAAGAAGACCATGAAATCTTTTCCCATGTCTCTGGACTGGAAAGAATTCCTTCCCCGACCTTTGGACACCGAATTCCGGCACCATTACCAAATTCCAGCTAAGATTCCCGAACTGCAGGATTTTAGTTTCAAATATGGATGCTACTCGAGCCTGCCTGTCGCTTCCCAGGGTCTAGGTAAGGAAGCCTTTGGGGATTACAAATGCATAGTGACCCCCTAAGGTTCTCAACCCGACGCATAGATGCCAACACTATGGCGCTGACTTTTGAAAAAAAAAGTTTTATTGTTATTAACTGACAAGTAGAGGAACGGGGTCTGTCTTTGATATTGTCCACTAGCAAGGAGACCAAAGTGCAGGGGATGAGGGAAGGAGGAGCTGGAACTTTTCAAAAAATATGTATGGCTGTTTTACCTGCGTGTGTCTGTGCAGCTCATTTGTGCCTAGGGAGACCACTAGAGGGCATCAGACCTCCTGGCACTGGAGTTGCAGATGGTTGTGAGGCACCATGTCAGTCCTGGAGATTGAACCCAGGTCCTCTGCAAGAGCTCAGTTCTTACCCACTGAGCCGTCTCTCCAGCCTCTGCACCTGGGATTTTTGGTCTGCTCTGGCATCCAGTGTTCAGAACCAGTTGTAAATTGTACATGCATTGTGATTGGACATCTCCGGTTTCTTCTTAGTCTGACCCACCGTTCCTGGTCCCTCACTACCACCTCTTGAGGTTCCCACCTCTGGGTCCTACCAAAGCCTGAGCCCTGGAAAAGTTTGCCCAGCAGATGTCGTTTGTTTGTCTTTTTTTTTTTTTTTTTAAAGAAGCAGTCATTGCTGCTATGGCTTGATGCTGTGAGCACTCTCAGTAGCTTGCCATCACCAGTTCCCTGCTCCAGTGTCAATGTTGCTCAAGGCCCTGGCAGCTAGTTTGGATAATGGCCACACACGCAGTCTGGGCCACTGTCGTGCCCAGTCTCAGGGCAAGGGAACTGTGAATCTCAGAAGACTGCCACCTTGTGCCTTAAGTTGATGGCACTCTGCCTGGGTGGAGCAGTGGTTGGAGTCGGGAGATGCCTTGAGGTGACAGAGCTGAGAGGGAATCCCTTTAGGCTTGCCAGCCACTCAGTCTTTGCTTGTGGCAAACTGATAAGCATTCGCAGAATCAGTTCCCATCCCGTCCCAGCAAACTGCCACGATCCCGATCCCTATCACTTTTGATAGGAATGTCTCACGAGTTCCATCACCGGGCAACCACTAAGCCACTCGTTAAGAAAATCTCTCAGTGGGTTGATGAGATGACTTTGCCGGTGAAGGTGCTTGTAGCCAAGCCTGATGACCTAAGTTCGAGACTCCAGACCTACATGATGGAAGGGCAGGCAACACAGACTCCTAGGCTAAAACCTTGAGTCATGAGTGAGTTCCAAGTGGTAACAATGAGGGGTGACCCACCTTTGCTAAGGGCTGCCCCTGCCCCTGTGTGTACACCCCGGTCAGTGCTCCACACTCCAAGGTAGTACCCTCATTATCTGATATCACATCTGCCTGAATCTTCTTCGTCCCCTTCCTAAGCTGGTAGCTGCCGATTCTGTTTCTTCCCAGGAGATTAAGGAGTAGAAATTTTCCACCCTGTGAAGACACAGGGTAAAGGAATCCTGAGAACCACGGGAGAGAGGGACATCAGTGCGCTTTCTCAGTTTTCAGACCCTGGCGCTCTTCTCCTGGGGGAGGGCTGAGGTCTCGTGTTCAGCCTGTTCCTCACATTTGTTCCTTTAGAAGGGGATGCCTGAGACTGGGGACAGTATTTAGGGTGTTTGTGTTTTACAAAAGTTGGGCCACTTATTTAAAAAAAAACTCACTTATTGAAACAGCATATTTCCATTATTGAAAATTACAGCTCCACAAATCTCAGGATCCAGTTTAATCTAATCATAATTCATATCAAATGTGAGTGGCTGGAGTTGCTTGCCCCTCTGACTGACTGGTCCCTCTGAATGGACAGCACATGCTTGCTGTAAATGTCACCCTCCTTCCAAAGTGTTCATCCTAAGGCTTTCCAGGTCCCTGGAAATGGGTCTCTTTGCGTGCCCCTCTGAGGATGCAGGGAGAGGTCCTGAGAGAAAATGAGACGTTTACATTCTGTTTAGCATTAAGAAAGTGGTAAACATTACACATAGTGTTGAGAGCAGATCTCTTGAAGAGCTGGGTTTCTGGACACGGTGCTCACACTCAACCCTGGACCATGTCTCCCATCCCTCCGCGTCCAGCATCACCAACCACAGCCGCTCGGCACAGCCCCTGGTCATTGGTGGGAGGAGTAGGTGGCATCCAGTAAGGATGCTGAGTAGGCTCCAGGCTAGGCTCAGGTATGAGGGTGTGTTCAGACAAGGATGACATTTTGGCTTACTGACAGCCTGTGCTGCTGCCCTGTGTCCCTGCAGTGCCCTCTGTGCTGCGTAGCTACATACGGAACCAGGAACGCACGAAGAATCAGACCACGTACGAGAGTGACTATGGGAAAGACTGCCTGGACTTCTTGATGATCTTAGACTCGTTCTCCCCCTCCCAAATCCACAAGTATCTGCAAAGTGTTTCCTACAAAGGTAAGAGGCCTCAAGTCACCGCTTCTCCTGTTTGCCAGCACAGTGAATGCCTTTCTTAACATGCTATTCCCACGCCTAATGAGCTGTTCCCATTTTAACCACCAGAATTGAATATAAAAACCAAACCAAACCAAGCAAACAACCCCGCCCCCAGAACAAACAAACAAAAAACAAAGACTACTGTCTTAGTGTTTTATTGCTGTGGAGAGACACCATGATCACAGCAACTCTTATAAAGGAAAACATTTAAAGTCCAGAAATTTAGTCCTTTATCATCATGGTAGGAAGCAAGGCAGCATGCAGGCAGGTTGGTGCCGGAAGGGGATCTCAGAGTTCTACATCTGGATCCACAGGCAGCTGGAAGAGACAGTGAGCTACCCTTGGCCTGGCTTGAGCATCGGAAACCTCAAAGTCTTTCCTTAGAGACAGACTTCCTCTAACAAGGCCACACCTACTCCAGCAAGGCCACACCTCCTAATAGTGCCACTCCTTGTGGGCCCATGGAGGCCATTTTCTTTTAAACCACACAACTACTTTTTTTTTTTTTTTTTTAAAGAAATCCACGATGCCATGCAAACCTTGGTCATTGAAAACTTTTCCTAAGAGGCTCACCAGAGTCCACTGCTCACATAGCTCCATGTCTAATGTGTCCGGTCCCACCTCACAGGTGGTTGAGCCTCGTGCACCTGCGCTGGGGTAACTTCCCTTTCCTCCAGTTGGCTTTTGTACTGTCTCACAATTTCATTGTATTTTGTTTACGTTTGACTTCCTGTTTGGTTGTGCGTGTTTATTGGCAGGCTATTTACACACAAGGATCTTCATATTTCACACCCCTAAATAGCAAGTGCCATCTCAGGACAGGGTGGAGTTAGTCCATGTAGCAAGCTTATCAGACCAGCTCTGAGATGTCCAGTCACCTGGGAAAGTATAACATGCCGACAAGGGAACAAAGAAGTTTCAGGACAGGAAGCAATCCTTCCCAGAGCTGCCTTGGTGTGTGTGTGTGTGTGTGTGTGTGTGTGTGTGTGTGTGTGTGTGTGTGTGCTTACAACCCAGTGTAGGTGAGTATTCTTATAAGTTTTTATGCCAAGAGGATCTAATATTTTCACATTCCTAAGATTCCTCCTATACCCAACTTTGTGAATAAGGCAATGTGGAGCCATCAGCTTCTTCCTTTTCTGTAATCAGGCCTTTGCTGCAGATGGCTCCCAGTTGCTCACTCTTCGATGGCACCCTTCCTCCTCACCCACCTCTGTGCCCCCTCCATCCCTAATCACCACTCCCCATTAGTCCCAGCCTTCACCCCTCCCCTGGCAAAGACTCTACCCCTACCACGAGACCTCCTGCTCCAAACAAGGCTGAAACCCTACGGTGTATGCATACACAGAAGCCTGAGGAAGCCTTGGGAGTCTTCCTCCTTCGCTTCCCATCTTTCTCTTTTTCTCAAATCAGAAGCTCACAGGATGGGTTGACTGACCAGCAAGCTCCTTGGGAGCCATTTATCCTTGCTTCCCAGTGTTGGGGTTATAGGCATTTGAAACCATGGGTGGCTCTTTTTATGTGTACAATAGAACTCAAACTCAGGTCCTTGGGCTTGCAAAGTAAGCGATTTTACTCACGGAACCATTGCTCTAGCCTTTCAAATGCTTTTAAGGATGGAGTGTACACACACACACACACACACACACACACACACACACACCTCAAGAAGAAGAAACAAGCGCCAGGCTGCTGGGTGTCAGGGAAATAGGTTAAGCAGCTGCTTTGCCTCCTATGGAAGCAGAAGTGTGTTTTCTTCTGAAAGCCTCATTCCTCCCAACACCTCAAGGCCAGGCTGTCTCTTCAGGAAGGACTGAGAGCCTTCTGGAAACCTGCTGAGCAAGTCCCTGAAGACACAGGGGAGTCTACCAGCAAAGCCAGGCTGCCTGCCTGCTCTCAGTTTCCATGCAAATGGTGTAAAACCACCCTCTGCATTTACAGAAAGCTCGCTTTACCTTTAAGAGCCACATCCCTTGGGCCCACAGAAAGGAGGATTTTGCTTCCTTCAGAAGGTGCTGACATCTGCCCAGGGATCAGGGACCGGCCATACCAGATGGAACCATCACACAGGCCTGATTTCCCACTCTCTGTATGTGTGCAAGCTGAGGCTTGCGTGGCCTTGTTCCCTAGGAGTGAGCGGAAGTGCAGGGGTTGGGGGATAGGGGAGGCTCCTCTGCTATGTGCTGTTAACAGCCAGCTACATTTGTCCATCCGGTCACCAGCCAGGTTAGCTCTGGGACAATTTAGGCTTCTGTTTCTACTTGGATGTCCAGGGCAGCACTGGGAGCAGATCCCAGAACTGTGCCACGATGCCCTGGGCTGCTGGAGAAGCCACTCTGTCCCAACTCCACTTTAAGGCCCTCGCTCATCGCTGCAGCTGTTAGGGGGCGACTGGCAAGTAGGCGTTTCCCTTAAAGTTTTCATGCAGCGAACCTTGTCATTTCTTAGTGCCAGGGACGATGGCAAGGCCTGTCAGCTGTGACCATCCCAGCAGCACCTTCACAGAGGGGCTCAGCTGGATGTCAGGATGGAGGGACCTAAGATGTCATAGGCTCACCTATTATTGGCTCAGCTTAAGTCATGTAGTAAGCTTCTGTGGGCTAGAAGACCACGGCAGTGGTATTTTGATGGAAAGAGAAAGATAGAGAGGGAAGGAGGGAGGGAGAGAGAGACAGAGAGAGACACCCACAGAGAAGGACGGAGAGAGAAAAAGAGACAGAGAGAGGTGAGGTGGGTGGGAGGGGACACTAGTCTTCCCCACTAAGTGATCTCCCAGGCTGGGGTGAAGAGCGGACAGGATGAGCAAGGGTAGAGGAAAGATCAGCACTGGGGAGAAAGAGAGGGACACTGAAGGCAGGCTGTTGTTTAGTACAAACAACTCTCCCGTGAAATCCGAACCCCTGTGAGTACCCATGGGACCACCGGGGACAATTCCCACACCTCACTTCACACCATCAAAGCACAGGCATGCTAAAAATGTTGCACGCAATTCTCCCAGGCTTGTTTCTGCAAGGCGTATAGGAAACAGAAGCAATTTTTGTGTTTAGACTTGGAGCCAATCTCCCAGAGACCTCACCATGTATATGCCCATATTCCCAAATCCAAGAAAATCGGAACCATTTTGAGTTCTGAGCATTTTGGAAGGGGGACGTTGAAGCCCATATTGAGTTTGTTTCTAACTTGAGAACCTCGGACTGTGTTCATTAGTGGACAGTCTAGGTTCTGAGTTATTTTATTCCCTGGGTTTGATTCCAACAAGTTGGAAGCTAGCAGTTCCTGCATATGTTATCTGCTGGTAAAACCCTGTCATCTGCCCACTGTCTTCCCACTTGAGTGATAAAATTATCTGAAAGCTGGTTTTCTCGATAACTTTTTAAGCTATGACTCCCTCCCCATTTTTCCACCGACATACAGCTTGTAAGGTGGTTCTCTCAAGCCCGTAATTCAGAATTCAGAATTGCACGGATTGGGACTGGAAAGATGGCTCAGTGGTTGAGAGCATTGGCTGCTCTTGGAGGATCTGGGTTAAATTCCCAGCATCTATCTGGCAGCCCACAACCATCAACAACTCCAGATCCAGAGAATCTGAACACCATATTCTGACCTCTATGGGTACGGCAAGCATATGGTACACAGACAGACAAACATGCAGACAGAACACCCATAAGCATAAGTAATTTTTAAAAGAATACATGTATTCACTCATTCAGCAAATGTCATTGGTTGCATGTCTATCACACTCACTTAATACAAAGATAAATAAAAACAAATCCATCCTAGCAGGGAACCCACCTTCTGGTGTGGAAGACAGAGGTATAGGCATAGTGACATTTATCACCATTAAAGAAATTGTTGGTTATAGGAAAAGGCTGTGTGAGGTGCTGTTAGCCCTAGGTCCACAACAGAAACCATAGAATATTTGTATAAGAGGGGATTAGCTCGCCTTATAGGGTAGGGGCTGGGTGGTCCAACCATGGCTACCTGGAGATAAAGAGAACAAGATAACTGTCCAATTCAGGCACTCCCAATAGGAAACCGCATTAAGTCCAGACATTCTCTGGAGAGTCTTGAGTCTATGCTGGAAGGACAAGGAAGTCAGCACAGGATGCCAGCAGCAAGACAGACACACTGACCCAGGAAGAGGCATTTATCAACACCTGCTGGCGGCTGCTTCTTCTAGACTCTTTTCATCCAAGCTATCCTCTGAAAGATACCACCCATGTTGTGGGCAGCCTCCCCCGTCCCCGCTCACCCATCCGTGAGTTGATCTTCTCTGGAAGTGCCCCAACAAACCCACAGCCGTGCCCTAGGCATGGCGGAATCCAGTCAAGTTGTCAATCAGTGTCAACCACCGCAGACACAACTGCCAAAGCGCAGTTGACTGACATTAAGTTTGGTGGACACTGGGGCATCTTGTTTTGGCTAATATGTGCCCAGTTTGATTTATGCTCTATGCATGTCTTTATTATAAGAAGGGCACTTTGTTGCTTCTATACTTCAATATAAACTTCAAAACTACAGACAAGCTGAAAAGGGAGCAGATTGGGTGGCAGCAGTTGGGGGTAACACAGAGCATCCAGAATTCCCACATGCAGGGGAGTATCCAATAGTGGGATCACTCTGGGGAATGCTCCGATGGCATCTTGCAAAGTTAAACATATGCCTACGTCATGGCTTAGAAATTCTACTTCTGGATATTGGCCTGAGGGAAATGGAGGCAGGCAGCTACAAAAGGACTTGCATAAAAATACAATTTCAGCCTCGATATCCCAGAACTGGAAATAGTCCCCACCTCCAGCGACAGGAAAAACGGATGAGGTGAAAGGGAGCACATTCCTGATCCATAAGACAAAATGTAGACACTCAAAAGACACTGAGCCACAACAAAATCCAAACGTTAAACAGGCGCTCCTATAGGATTCCGTTTATCTGAAAATCCACAGCAGGAAAATCTCATCCACGGTAAAAGAGATAGGACCAGAGGCTGTCTTGGGGTCAACGGTATTGCCTGGGAAGCATCTAGAAGGACTTCCTGGGTGGTGGAAACAAATGGGTGTGGCTCATCAGTGGTCAAATGTCAACTGGCAAACATTGCACATAAGGATAGCGCATTTCATTCCACGGGAGACACAGCTGAGTGGAAAAGTACTGGGACCAAGGGAGGGGGAGGATAGAGTAGGAATAGCTCACAAACAGATGCAGCTGTGACTGGACAGAACATAGGCTACATTTCCGCACTGTGGGAAAAGACTAACCTTGTTGGCATCACACAAAGACACACAAGAGAAAATGAAAGTAACCTGGCAAAGGCAACTCGTTTTTGCAAAAATGTAGGCTGTGACCGAGACTGGGCTAGCAGGCACCCAAGACCAAGGTGGCCTCTGTCTTCCATCTCTGATGCGAGGGGAACTTGGTGCTTTCTCTCTGACTATGGTTTGACCTCATAGTCTACTTTTGATTGGAAAGTGGCATGAGAGAAAGAAAGAAAGAAAGAAAGAAAGAAAGAAAGAAAGAAAGAAGGAAGGAAGGAAGGAAGGAAGGAAAGGAGGAGGAAGAAGAAAACTTCAAGAAACGCCCATAGAAGCCCGCTCCCACTAAAGCCTAACACGACCCTGCACTCCAGCCATCCAGCCTCCCTCCCAACACTACCCCCCCCCAAGAAAAGAAGCCACACTCCCCTCACCTACCCTCAAGACATGAAGGAGACCCCGCCAACCAAGACAAAGAAAGGGAGGAGTGAGCGCTCCCAGCATCAAGTCTGGGAATGCGCCAGGGCTTTCCATGAACAAAGTTTTACTGGGTAGAGGAGTTAAAAATTTTGAGTTCCTTTGCATAAAAGTTTACAAGGTGTGAGAAAAGTGTGGTGGATTGGCCCTTGGTGAGCTAGTTATGTTTGATAGAAAAGTTATTTTTTCTTAATACACGAGCATACGCGAGTGCACGTGCACACACACACACACACACACACACACACACACGCACGCACGCACGCACATGGAACCTTCAGCTACTGGTCTCAGCTGGCATTGTGACACCGAGGAAGAGGATGAGTGACAGATGACCCTTCTGGGAATGAGGAGTTTTACAGTTCCACCCTATGTGAACGCTGTAATCAAGACTGGGGAGTTACCGGTGTTCAGAATCAAACAAGACCCCGTCACAGCCCAGGGCTTCCCAAGGGCAGGCAGGTACAACTCAAGGACAGCAAAGGCCACCAAAAGTCTACAATTTTCTTCACCACTGTTTACTACTGTGCGTCCTATAAAGGTATATATGGCTGCTGATTAATTAATGACACATTAATATTATGTGACATCACCCATAGTGTGCTTAGCCCTTCCCACAGGGTGAGGTAGGCATGCGATCTCCATTACGGGATGAGGGACAAAGAAGGGTGTTAAATAGCGCTTGCTGGCACAGAACCATACTGGGTTCTGTTTCTTTGCAAACCCACACCCTTTGCGGGGAGCTCAGAACAAGTAGGGCCCCGGGGTGCTCTACACCATACACAGTACCCTCCAATTTTCTCTCATAGCAAACTAGTGCATAGCATACTCCTACCAGATGCTTGCTTCCTCCTAAGATCTTGCTGCTTCATACTTAAGTTGGAAACCTCTGCTTTTCTTCCTTGGCAGACAGACAAATTCTTGATCGCTTCATCCATTCTCATTGTAACATTGGTGAGGGGAAAATTGGGAAAGGGAAACGAAGCCGCGGGAAGAGACCCTGAGATCAACGGACGCGCCCACCTCAGCCCAGTCGCTTGCTAATGGTCAAGGACAAATAGGTGAAATTGCTCCAAATAGATTGTGGTAGTATGGATATGTATGCACTGCTGTGATCCAGTTTTAAGTGAAATCAGCTAAAGTTACAAATCACTCCCGGCACACAGCTTTAGCTGTGTCTCGTAGATTTTTGATGCCACATGCTTTCTTCTTTTTATTTATTTGTATCGTTTTTGGTTTCAATTTTTTAGTTTCTCTCCAGAGAAGTTTCAACTTCCCAGTAATGAAAATATTTTAAAGATGTTTCCAATGTTGATCTTCGTTTTGGATGCTGTACAAAACAATCTCCACTTTGGGGACTTCTTCAAAGTTTTGCTGTATGTTTTAATCCAGCATATGATTATACCTTACAACAATTTATGAGAAAAATTCATTTTTGTACTTCTGAAGTCCTTCTTACTGTTGCCTTACTATATTTTGAACTGTCAAGTTCTGGAAAAAAAATGTTAAAGACATGACATAATAAACATGACCTTGTCAATCTCTCCCTGCATTTTGGGGATTTATTTTCATTTAAAAAAAAATATTTGGCCTGGTGATGGTAGCACACACCCTTAATCCCAGCCCTCAGCACTTGGGACACAAAGGCAGACGGATCTCTGTGAATTCAAGATCAGCCTGGTCTACAGTGTGAGTTCCAGGACAACCAGAACTATTACATAGAGAAACCTTGTCTCAAAAATAAATAGATGAATTTTTTTTTTTTTTTTAAGTTTACGTGTATGGGTGTTTTACCTGCAGGAATATACAAACTCCACATACAAGTAGTACCTGGGAAGGCCAGAAGAGGGCGTCCGACCCCTGGAACTAGGCTTAACAGATGATTATTAGCCACCTTGTGGGTGCTGGGAACTCCATCCGGGTCCTCTGGAAGAACATCAGGGCTCTTAACCTCTGAACCACCTCTCCAGCCCCCTCTGCTTTATTTTTGACCCTGAGATTATGCAAAGTGCTTCTGCTGACTAATATTGTCCTTTTTAAAAACTTGGTTCTTTTGAAAAATTTGGTTCTTTTTAAAAACTCGGTTCTTGCTTTTAAACTGAATCGCATTTAAATTCCTATGAACATAGCGTTCATCTGTTTCTTTTCTCTTTGTCTCTGCTCAGTGCTCTCCCCTGCTCTTAACCTCCAGTCTGGTTCTTTACTTTCTCCTTGTAAATTTTGTGTGTTGGGAGGTTGTTTGGTCTGCACAATGAATGTGACCATGTGCGTGCTTGGTAACCTCAGAGACCAGAAGACGGCACTGGATCTCCTGGAACTGGAGTTGCAGCTGGTTGTGAGCCATGCTGAGGTTGCTGGGAACCTGGGTCCTCTGCTAGAGCATCCAGGCTTCTAACCGCTGAGCCATCTCTCCTACCTTCAGTCTGATTTTGCAGCTTGCTTTCAGGGCCTGTCCAGAGAGACTGACTGCCTTTTAATATGGCAAGCTGTGTCTTTTGACACTAGAAATTGCTTAGCCCCACAATGACAGTTTTGTTCACTTGCTTCTGGGTTTTCTGTACCATTATTGCCATTTCCATTCTTATTCTTCCCGTTTTCTAGTTTTCTCTGCCTTTCAAGAATGCAACTTTTTTGTTTTCATCTTTTAATTGCACATTATTACTAAATTTAAATTCCTCCACCCATTGTGTACGTAAATCATATCATCTCTATATTCTCGCTACCTTTAGCTCCTTACCTCTCCCCCTGTTTACTGAAGAAAACACATGTCATTTTTCCATTTTGTTTTTTTTTTTTTGCCTCTAATTCCATCCCCTGCACACAGAGCAGGAGCTCACCATCCCCTCCTGTTTAGATACTGAAGTAGTTTGGATTTTGTTTTAGAAGAGATTTTCCCTGTTTAACATTAAAGTCATGGACATTTTATATATTCTCAATCACTTACCAATATGATCTGTTCTACCCTGCGCCCCCTTATTTCTCTCTGCGGCGAGCTCCGCTCATGGATTTGCTCTCATTTGGAGGGAAAATCTCCCATATTCTTCTAATCTTTACTTGTTCAAGCACAACTTAGAACTCAGAGATCCATCTGCCTCTGCCTCTGGAGTCTGGGATTAAAGGTGTGTGCCAACCATGCCCAGTTTATATTTTAATTTTGATGTTTCCCTTTTTCCCTCTGTATGTTTCGTTAGGTTAACCCATGTTATTTTTTATTATATCACCTTCACTATCAATTTATTATGTTGCTTATCTAGTTATTCGTTGTCCCGGTTTTTCCAGTATACATCTTGAATTAACCAGATTTTTGTACCAAACATTTCCCCCAAAGTATTTCAAGGTCCTTTACCTGTATGTACCCAGTACCACCATCCTTTGCCTTTTGCTAATCTCATGTCCATTTTATTTTTTACCTGGGGAATAAGCACACATCTCTGTGGATTTTAGATGGATAATTTAAGCAGAGTTAGGTATTTTATGTCTTTACATTGCTACGTTTGCCACCCTTCCAGCCCTCTTCCCTCTGTCTGCAGATCTGAGTTTGTCTGTGGGAAGATTCTGTGCCATTTTCATAGCTTCTCTTCCTGATAGACCACTCCTGCGGTGATATTAACCTAGTCTGAATACAGAGTGAGTCTAAGGTTAGTTGTTGGGGTTCGCAGAGCATCAAAGGCTTCACACTTTCCTCTCTCACTCTGTGTTTGCCTAAAAACGCCATTTCTCCTGGGTTCATGAAAGGTAATTCTTCCAGGTACGGAATTCTTTTCCAACAGGTGTTTCAGCCACTGATTGCTCAATTGATGGTGTCGTTTCTAAAAGGGAATGTTCTGGAATCCTTGGTTCCTCCATGTCTGTCTTCTCTTGTTGCCCTTCTCAATTTCCATCTCTGTTCCCAGAATTTTGAATATGCTATAAAGTGGTTTCTCTCTTTGGCCAGCTTTGGTATGTAGCCTTCTAGTTGTTCCCTGAGCTTCCTAAAACAATGGTTCCTGCCGTTAACTCTGGAAAGCTCTCAGCCACCAGGTCTTCAAATATGTCTCCTACCTGTTTCATTTGATGCTGTCACACAGTTCTGGAGTGCTTTTCCCCTGAGTGAATTTTACCCTTTATACTTCATCTGGCTTCTGCTGAAGCATCTATTGAAAGTGGCAACCACAGAATGTCTACCATGGTCACTGGTTCTCCTCTTATCTGAATCAAGTCTACTGTTCAGCCTTCAGAGGGGCTCTTCATCTCTGCTGCTATATTTTCAGAACGAACATTTCTGTGCCTGTCTTTCTGTGGGTTTCATCTTTACTGAAACCCACAGTATTGTGTGTTGTCTGTTTTCATTGGAGACGTCAGCATTTTAACCAGAATTCATTAAAAATTTAACTACTGGGGGCTGAAGAGATGGCTCAGGGTTTAGTGTCACTGACTGCTCTGGCAGAGGACCAAGGTTCAGTTCCCAGCCCCCACAGGGCAGATCACAGTCCTCTGTAACTCCAGTGCCAGGGATCCAGCTCCCTCCTCTGGCCTGCTCTGGCACTGCATTCATATTATACACATGCACACATGCAAGCAAAACACCCATACATGTAAAATAGAAAGCAATCTAAAATGTTGAAAGTAAAATTTGATTAACTGTCCCATGTCTGTTTGTTTCTGTGTCATTTTCTTTGTGCCTTGGTGTGTTGTTCTTGTTTCCGGTCACACCCACAGCCTGCTGCTTTCACACAGGGGAAGTGCTGCGTACTGCCAACAGTGCCCTCAAACCACAGGGTTTTCTTACCTAAAACCCCCACACCCACACACGACAAAAGTTCATATGAGTCTTCAGAACAGATAGATACCCGGCAGTCCGATTGCCTGAGTCCCGATTGCCCGAGTCCCGATTGCCCGAGTCCCGATTGTCCGAGTCCTCAGAAAGAAGTCAGTG
Organism: Arvicola amphibius; assembly: GCF_903992535.2. Classification (NCBI taxonomy): domain Eukaryota; kingdom Metazoa; phylum Chordata; class Mammalia; order Rodentia; family Cricetidae; genus Arvicola; species Arvicola amphibius. The sequence continues at coordinate 107,336,956 of NC_052056.1, read as the reverse complement.
CGGTTTCGTGTTTAGCTTCCTAACACTAAACCCAGGAAGCTGTTCAAGCTCCCATCCAAACTCTCCTGTTGTGCCAATGGCCTTCTGGCCTTGTAGAAACTTCAGTGGGAGGCTGAGCTCCAGGCTTCTGTCATCCCTTTCAAGGGAAAACACAAAAAAGACAGGAATGGTCTTTGCTCCCACCCACCCACCCCCCCCCCGCCCCAAACTGCCTCCCACCCACTACCACACACCCCCACAACCCCCCCACCCGCCCCCCCCCCCCCCCCCCCCCCCCCCCCCGCCCCGCCTTCCCTGGAGGTTTGCGGACCACAGCTGTCTGTGTTCTTTCTCAGGCACCTTCCTTCCCAACTCAGCGATCAGGGGCTGATGGAACGTGCCCCTGGGTGGTTAGCCGTGTTATTCAGTGCTGGGACAATTTGTCTTAAGGCTCCATGAAGTCGTTTCTCTTTCCCCGGGAAAATCCTTCTTGCCTTCCCTTTGGCTGAGCAAACATGAAAAATTCTAAGTCTTGAGTAAGGGGAAATTCAGGCTTTATTCTTGCCACCACGCGTTATTGGACCACGGCAAAGAACAGTTAAAGACAGGGCTCCCAAATTGAGAGACTCCGGAGAAGGAACGGGTTTTTCTGGGTGTCTGTGGAGTCTGAAGCGGTCAAAAGGGTGCCAGGCAGAAGGGTCCCATCTTTCTTGGACTCAGTTGATCGCGAACTTAACGAACTGCTTTTCCAGTGACCACCATTTCTTGTCCCTGTCAGCAAGTGCTGCGGAAAGCCAGCGGGAAACCAGGCTGGTCTGCCAAACGCCCGCAGATGGAATTCACTGGGTAAAAGGAATGCTAGCTATGCTAGCTTCAACCTCCTCGGGAAAGAGTGTCAGCGTTTTGCTGCTGGAATTGACTGGATGCGTGCAGACTGTGCTTTTCAGTGCTGCCACACCCAGCCACAGGCGGCACTGCCTCTTGGTTCTGCCAGCACTGGCCTGCAAAGCACAGCCCGATCCTGGCTCCTGAGGCCAGGGACAACCACCAGAACCCTTCCCAGTGTTCACGGTCTCCACTGCCAGAAGAAAAAAATGCTGCTGAATTTTACATGCAGCTAATTATTGCAGTGTAGGGTGGTAAAGGCTGAGAGTGGGCATGTTGACACAGGTTAGTATCAGAAGTTAAACTGAGTGGACGTTTGCTGTGGCTATGTGTCTTGGACTATTGAGACTGTTATAACCATCTGCCCTGCTCACTGTGGCTTGTGAACAGCCTAAGGGTTATACCAAGATGAGGCACAAGCTGGTTTGGATTGAGTGAGCGCTGACTCCTGACTCACCGGTGACACCTTGCTGTGTGGCCGAAAGGTTCCTTGTTCCCTTGGGCCTGTTTCATAAAGACACTAAAACCATTTGTAACCACCTCCTAAGGGCCCCACCACCTAATGCCACACCTGGGGCAAGGATTTCAACAAAGGAAGGAGAGCACACACTTTCAGATGGGAGCACTCCCTCAGTGCACAAAGGAAGGAGAGCACACACTTTCAGATGGGAACACTCCCTCTCTCAGTGCACTCACCTAGCAGTAGGTATTCTTTAGGGAGTGACTGGCTTTCAGAGGGCTTCTCTTTATTTTAAAAAAAATCATACAAAATTATTTTTTAATTACTTGTGAATTTTAGATTGCATTCTCACTTCCCACTTCATTCTCCATCCTCCATCCCTTCCTAAATACCCTTCCCTCCTTGGTCTTTTTCAAGTTCTTTTTTTTTTATTATTTTAAACAATATTTAAATTTAGATATATTTTGATTATATTCTTCCCCTCCCCACCAGTCCACCCAGACCCTCTTCTCCTTCCTAGTCATCCAACTTTTAGCTATTGTTTTAAGATAACCCCAAAACCCACTGCAAGAATAAAACCTAGAAAACAAAATATAGTAACACCCCAAAAGAAGAAAACCTACCAAATTCTAACCAAACAATGACAGTTATTTATAACCAGAACAAACATCAGTTCTGTGTTAACCTTTACCCTAGTGTCTAGGTTTACATTCATTCATTCATTTATTCATTCATTTTTAATTTAATAAAATAAAATACCATAAGATAAAACTAAAACTAGCACATCGAAGGTGGACCAGAAGAACCTACAGAAGGACAGAGCCCATGAGAAGGCACCGGAGTCAGAGACCCACTTGCTCTCTTACTCAGAAAGCCCATAAAGACACTAAATGGAAGCCACGATTCACGTGCATAGGACCTGGCGGAGATGCATGCAGGCTCCAGGCATGCTGTTTCAGTCTCTGTGAGTTCTTATGAGCTTTGCTCACGTTGGGCTAGAAGGCCTTGCTCACCTGGTGTCCTCCATCCCTTCTGGTTCTTACACTCTTTCTGCTTCCTCTACCTTAGGATTCCCTGAACTCTGAGCAGAAGGCTCCGATGGAGGCATGGAGACATCCTGTTTAAAAATGAGTGTGCCAAGGTCTCTCACTCTGTGCAGTGCCTGCCTGTGGGTCTCTCTACACTAGTTCCCATCTGCTGCAGGAGGCGGCTTCTCAGATGATGGTTGAATAAAGCACTGATCTATGAGTATAGCAGACTATCATTAGAAGCCAATCTAGCACCACACTTCCTTTTTTTTTCTTTTTGTGACAACTATTATTTGGTTTTGCTCCAGGTCTCTGGGCTATCTAATCTCAGGTCCTTGGTCACCCAAGCAGTGTTGGGTGTGGACTCCATCTTGTGAGCAAGCCTTAAGTCTGATTAGTTGTTGGTTGGTTACTCCCACAAGCTTTGTACCATTGCACTAGCATAATCTTGCAAACGGGACACCACTGTAGATAAAGGGTTTGTGGCTGGCTTGGTATCTATAAGTGGTATTATCTCTTTCGACAGCAGGCAGAGTACCTTCCTGTAACAAAGACTCTGCAATGTGGGGCTGAGGGCTCTATGCAGCCACCAGTTCAACATTTCCATGCTCAATGAGTTGTGTAGGTGTTGTCTTCCGCAATGGGACCTGTAATGACTCAGCCACACACCATGGCTGACACTTCTGGGTTCCAGGGCCACGCATGTGAGGACAAGCCCTCAAGAAGAAGGGCCTAATGGCCCCGGGAATCTAAAAGGACCCTGTGTGACCTATGTGCACCATGGTTGCATCATCTACATACGATGCAGCTGCATGAGCCCTTGTGCCTATGCCGTAACCACGCCATCCCCCTGTGCGCATGCGCTAGGCAACACTTAATATCTGGAGGCACCATCTTCAGCCCCCCCCTTTGCACACCGACCTTCACCAGGCCTATTTATCCCCCCCCCCAATAAACTCCTAAGCGGGTTTGTTGCGTGTTCCATGTTTCCTTCTCACTCATGCCAGGTAATTTCAGGACCTTTCTGTTTGTAGAGAGCAACCTATAGTCTTTTATAGTTTTGTTTTGTTTGAGACAAGAGTTTCTCTGTGTAGATTTGGAGCTTGTCCCGGAACTCACTGTTAACCAGGCTGGCCTCAAACTCACAGCCTACCTCTGCCTCCCAAGTGCTGGGATTAAAGGCATGTGCTACCACTGCTTGCCTTTTTTTTTCTCCGTAGGTTTTTTTTATTATTATTATGTATACAGTGTTCTGCCTGCACATATGCCTGCAGGTCAGAAGAGGACACTAAATCTCATAATAGATAGTTATGAGCCACTGTGTGATTGCTGGGAATTGAACTCAGGTCCTCTGGAAGAGCAGCCAGTGCTCTTAACCTCTGAGCCCACAACCTATATAGTCTTAATAGCTTTGGTTGTTTGGGGATTCCCATGGATCCCTTTGGACAATAACTCAATTAGATGTAACCCTAGCCCAGTACTAGAAACTTCATTTGATGACAAGAGATGCCAAGTGGGGCCTCTGTTGCCCCCGTTATTTGGCAATTTCCTTTAGAGTGCCTCAATATATATATGGGTTCTACTATGTCAGGTTTCAATACTAACCCTCAAATGCCCTTTGATTTTTACTGTCTCTGCCCATATTCACTCCCTTTCCTCCCTCCCACATTCCCTCCCTCTTACCTTGATCAATTCCAGAAACTACCGCATCTATCCATAAATATTCTATTTCCTTTTCCTAATGAGATCTACCTGTTACCTCTAGTCCCTTACTCTATACACACCCTCTGAGTTTTTATGGATTGTAGTTTGGTTATCATTGACTTAAGAGCAAATATCCACTTATATGCAAGTACAGATCTTATTTGTCTTTCTGGGTCTGGGACACCTCATTTAGAATGACTCTTCTTCTAGTTCTATCCATTTGTCTGCAAATTTCATGATGTCCTTTTTCTAAAAAACAGTTGAACACTACTCTTTTGTATAAATGTACATTTCTCTGTCCATTCTTCTGTTGATGAACATCTAGGTTGTTTCCAAGTTCTGAATGTTGTGAATAGAGCAGCAATGAGTGTGGTTGAGCACGTGTCTCTGTGGGAGGATGAAGCATCCTTTGCAGTTCAGAGGTTTAGACCTCTGTGTCACGGCAGGAAGCCTGGCAACAGGCAAACAGGCATGGACCTGGAGAAGAATCTGAGAGTTCTACATCTGGATCAGCAGGCAGCAGGAAGAGAGAGTGAGCCACTGGGCCTGACATGAACAACTGGAACCTGAAAGCCCGCCCCCAGTAACACACTTCTTCCAACAAGCTACACCCACTCCACCAAGGCCACACCTCCTACTAGTGCTCCTCCTTATGAGCCAATGGGGGCCATTTTTATTTAAATTCCTGCAGATCCCAATATGCTGAGGTGGGAAAAGAAGCCAGTTTTGGGGTAAAGCCCACAGTCATTCTTTTGCTGGGTTCTTTGTAGAGTCTATAGCTTCTCTCCTAGGTCAGCTAACAAGCATCTTCCTTCTCCCCAAAAACGTCTGCCGTGTCTCCTTAGGTTCTGCTGGTCCTGGGAAGGGAATTCAGCTTTCTGAATGACTCAAAATGACAGCTGTGAACTTGACACTTGCCCCTGCTTTCTGTTGTTCCTGAAAGTATAGAAGTGTGACATTATTCCCAGCTCTCTAGATACCCAAGCAGGAACGGCGACAGGCGTGATAGAGGACTTTAGGCCTTTTATTTTACATTTTCAACAAAGTCTAGAATGGAAACGGCCCTTGGGTGTCCCTCTGAGATTTCTGTAGGTTCATGAAGCCAAACTGCAGGTGACCCTATTGCAGCACAGCCTCCCTGGATTTGCCTTGGTTTGTTTGTTTCCTTAACTGATGGGAAGGATCTGTTATTCAATAATTCATCGTGAAGAGATTTTTATTCATTTTCAGTGTTTATTTAATTTTTATTACAGATGTATAAGGGTGCAAGCCCATAAGATATATAACGTTTCTCTGGAAGTGTACAGAACCTACATGAGGAAGCTTCCTGAGACTTGGTTCACAAAGCCGGCCTTGAGGAACTGCTAGGCCGCTGGCATCTCAGGCAGGAAAGAGAAGAGGTCACGTGAGCCAGGGCTTCCTGAATTGAATTTCAGCACCTTTCCAACGATAGTCATTGCTCGGCTGCTGCACAGTGTGCACGGAATTCGAAGCAAAAACATTGAAAACTCATTTAAACAGCGTACGTTTCTAGAAAGGTCAGAGGATTTATGATGGCAAGACGGGTAAGCAGCAGCATCTCCCTCATAAACACTAAAATGTGTTGAAAGTCATTCAGAACTGTGCTACAGGTACAAGGCGAGATGAGGCTAATGACACAAAAAACAGTCTAGAGGGCTGGAGAGATGGCTCAGTGGTTAAGAGCACTGCTTGCTCTTCCAAAGGTCCTGAGTTCAGTTCCCAGCAACCACATGGTGGCTCACAACCATCTGTAATGGGGTTTGGTGCCCTCTTCTGGCCTGCAGGTGTACACACAGACAGAATATTGTATACATAATAAATAAATATTAAAAAAAACAGTCTAGAAAAAGACATAAATTATATATATTAATCTATAAATTATATGTATGTGAGAGCTTGATATTTAATAAAGGTGCCAATAAAAAGCTGCATAGAAACTGGCTTATTGAATAAATTACCACAAAAGCTAACCTTTTCAGGGAAAAGATGTACTTATTATATATTACTCATCAATAAAAACAAATGCCAGATAGGTGAATAATATTATATAATAAACACACTTATTTTTTATATTGACATAGTGTCAATTTTCCCTAGCATAAATGTCTTATTAATTATTTGGGAATTTCATACAATGCACCCCATCACACTCCCTTCCCATTCCTCCCAGATCCAACCTCTCACCCTCACACTCCCTACCTCCCCACCCCAAAAAAATATAGAAAAGGAAAAAAATCAACAAATCCATGATGTATTACATGGCTAAACTCCCAGTGGCCAGCCCCTTAAAAAAAAAAAAAAAAAAAAAAAAAAACCTGAGTGTGCCCCCCACATGCACTGGTGAGAAGCCATCAACTGTGAAGCGCTATCCTTCAGCATCTTGATCACAATTGTAAGGACTTCATGTCTGGACTATTTCTTTTCGGGAGATGCAGGGTAGGGGACATTGTCGCTATTAATGTCTCTCATTCTCAGTCACGAGTCTACAGTCATCGATACCCCTGCAAAAGAAGCTTCCTTGCCCATAGCAGCTGATAGCAGCATGGATCATGGACATGAGCGTGGTTTCTGGCGGCAGCAGGAACCGCAGACACCAACATGGCTTCCAGCAGCATCTCAGACCACGGAGGTCTTTGGAGGGCCTTAATCCAGAAAATGAACCATTCTTTATTTTGGATATCGAGTCAGGGTGATCCTATGGTTGAGCGGCATGTCGGGGGGGGGGGGGGGCAGAACCTGAGCCAACTCCAGAGTGCGGGACACCACGCCGCAGCAGGAGTGGCCACAGCAGTGGGGACCCCATGCCTTGGTCAGGGCTTGTGGGTGGAGCGGCAGTAAGGACCAAGTCTACTCAGCGATGACAAGCACCTTTGTCTCGGCAGGCAGCCGAGCTCCCCTTCCTGTTGGCACTGAGTCTCTAGTTCTGCTTCTTTCAGCCCTTGCCACTTCATTCTGCCATCTTCTTTGTTCAAATGTCACCTTCTCTTTAAAGAAAGGAAAAACGACTCAGCTTCTCGAAGAATTCCTTTTTTGTTGGCTTGGTTTTTTGTTTTTTGGTTTTTGGTTGTTTTTTTTTTTTTTGGTTTTTCGAGACAGGGTTTCTCTGTGGCTTTGGAGCCTGTCCTGGAGCTAGCTCTTGTAGACCAGGCTGGTCTCGAACTCACAGAGATCCGCCTGCCTCTGCCTCCCGAGTGCTGGGATTAAAGGCGTGCGCCACCACCGCCCGGCTGTTGGCTTGTTTTTTTAAGTCTGTGGCTAAGGAAGTCTTTTCTAACTAAGCATGTAAAATTCAAAAAACTTAAAGAGACTGTTAAATCTGTCTTTCCAAGACATAAAACCTTCACTGTGGTCAAAACAAATTTAAACCAGTGTTTAGTCTCAAAAAAAATTCTCTGTCATATAAATATTTAAGAGACAAAGGGACAATGAGCTATTTACATCATCTATAGCAAAGTCCAATGGACCATTTTTTAAATACTTCTAAATAAGAATTTAAATCATCGCCAAGGAAACTTAGGCAAAGATTTGCCATATTGGCAGAGATGAACCAAACAGTACTGGGGAGGGGACCTCATGATGGTTGGAGTATGTCTCCTAGGGTAATACCCACGTACAATGAGCTAAATGGCTTTAAGCAAAATAAAAAATATAGTCTTGTAATACTGGGTACTAGAGGTAAAAATCAAGGTGTAGCTGGGTGTCTTTGTTAGGGTTTCTCTTGCTGTGAAGAGTTGCCATGATCACAGCAACTCTTATAAAGGAAACCATTTAAATGGGACTGACTTACAGCTCAGAGGTGCGGTCCCTGCTCTTCATGGCGGTATGCATATGCAGACAAACACGCTGGAGGAGAGTTCTACGCCTTGATCTGCAGGCAGCAGAAGCAACTATGTGTAGCTTGAGTATATGAGACCTCAAAGCCCACCCCACAGTGACGCACTTCCTCCGACAAGGCCACACCTACTCCAACAAGGCCACACCTCCTAATAGTGTCACTTGCTCTGGACCAAGCGTTCAAACCCATGAGTCTATAGGGGCCATACCTATTTAAGCCACCACACCTGACGATGTCCTTCCCAAGCCTGTCAGGCACCATCCCTGCTGCTTCCGGCTTCTGGTGATCTCAGATTTGTCACTCCGACCTCAGCCCCAGCGTTCCACGTGCACCCCATGTGTCTGCATCTTTCCGCAAGCCATCTTTCTTTGTGTCAGTCCGTATCATTTCCTCCCATGCTCAACTGTTGAGGACAGTCCTTCTACGATGCTACTTTGATTAATTTCTTGTTAACGAGCTCCTCATATAGAGGGAAACTTTACATTTAAAGTTTACCACTTGCATTCATCAAATCGACAGCTTTGATGAAAGAAAGTGTCAGAAAGCTTTCTGTCCATCAAGCAAGGGCCTGCAGTGTGGCAGTTTAAATAAGACTGTTCCTTGTAGGCTAAGACGTTTGAGGGATAGGTCCCCAGTTAGTGGAACTGTTTGGGGGGAGATGTAGGAGGTGGCCTTGCTGGAGGAAGTATGCCATGTGGGAGTTTGCTTTGAGAGTTCAAATCTGGCCTTTTCCAGCCCTCCCCCCCCCCCCGCCCTCTGTCCTCTGTCCTTTGTGTGTGTGTCTGTCCCTGTTCCAGCTGCTATGCCTACCTGCTGCCTCAACTCGGCTGTCACAGACCCTAGCCTTCTGGAACCGTAAGTCAGAAGGAACTCTCCCTTCTGTAAGCTGCCATGGTGGTGGCGTTTGAATCGCAGCCACAGGAAGGAACTGATGGAGACAGTGACCTCAGGATGGAAAGTCGCGCGCACGTTTCGGTTGGCACTGGCTTAGAAATAGTCCCGCTACCTTGCTCAGTGAAAGAGGAGGCTAGAAAAAAATATCAATACAAAACGCTAGTAGACAACTTCAAAGCGGTCCTGGTTACTATGGGGACGGGGGGGGGGGGGAAGCAGAGGCACCACCACTGTTAGCTAATTTGTCAAACGTTGTTTATAAATGGGATCTCGCCATTTTCTAACCTACTTTCTTGTTGCTCGGCCGTCTGGCAGTCTGCTCAAGATAACATTTTTATAAGCTCACGCTAAGGAGCTCTTTAAATGGGAGAGATATAAAACTAGTTTATTGGCATTGCTAATCGAAGCGCTATTACAGAAACACACACGCGCGCGCACACGCACACACATGCACAGACACACACACATGCACACACACACGCACGCGCGCACACACATGCACACACACATGCGCACACACACATGCACAGACACACACACAGAGTCAGTAAAGCCCATGCTCCTCTTTCTACCTGGAATGGAATGGACTTTGGACAGAACATTCCTCTGAGGCACAGGGGAAACTCAGCTAACCCTATACAGAAGTCACCACAGCAAACCTGACCTTAACACCAGAGCTCTATGGGTAAGAATGCGTGGATAGCACCTAAGATTTAAAAAAGAGCAGAAGAGGGGGCAGAAGGATTGTAAGAGCCAGAGGGCCAGGACAGCGACAGCTACGGTGGCTTCCAGACCTGACAGGAAAGCTATACCCATGAAATCTCAAAATTATGGTTGCCTAAAGCAAGACCTGCACAATGGTAACAGCGGTTAACATTCCAGTGTGGGTGGAGTGGGGAGAATCTCACAAGGACCCGCTTCTATGTGAAGAGCTACAGGCGTTCAACTGCTGAGGGAGAATGTGTGTCCTCCAGGGCCGAGCTCCCTGATAGGTTAGCCAACCTCAAATGATCAGTCCTAAACACATGTGCATATGACCAACACTGAACAGACATGTGTATGTGTGCGTATGTGCGCGCATATGCGCGTGCATGCACGTGAAACAAAAGAGATCATGAATTTGAGAGGGAGTGGATATGGGGAGGGATGGAAATGATATAAATACAGCACTCAGGCATGAAACTCAAGATATTAAAAATCTAAATAAAAACGTTTAGTACATTCCTACCCTTTCTATAGAAGTTTATGGGAGGCCAGGGGTGGCACAGGTGTGGAACAGGTCAAAGGAGCCCACAGACAGGACAGAGCTCAGTCAGCCCATCCCCAAACAGGAAGGATCCTACCACAGGGTCCACTGAAGCTGAAGTGAGCCATGCCCCTCTGGGCTTCTTTCTTCCTCTAGAGTGAGAGCGGCAACACTTCGGGATTATTGTAAAGGTTTCGTAGACGGGGGGGCCGGAGAGATGGCTCAGTGGTTAAGAGCATTGCCTGCTCTTCCAAAGGTCCTGAGTTCAATTCCCGGCAACCACATGGTGGCTCACAACCATCTGTAAAGAGGTCTGGTGCCCTCTTCTGGCCTGCAGACATGCACACAGACAGAATATTGTATACATAATAAATAAATATTTAAAAAAAAGGTTTCGTAGATGAAGTCTTTGTAAGCTGTTGGCAAACTGGAAAACATCGCTCGCTCACTCGCTCGCTCGCTCCCTGCCTTGCTTGCTCATTTATTCAACTATGCCCTACATGCATAATCCTAGGTTCTGAGGACTGATTATGAAAAGATAAATTCGTGTTCATGGCTCTTATGCTACGAAGGGAAAAACAATGACTAAATAAGTACTGTATGTGACATCAAAGGAAGGACAGAAAAACACACATATGTCTAAGATACATGCACAGTGTGCCATAAACTAAATAAGTACTGTATGCTACATCAAAGGAAGAACAGAAAACACACATAAGTCTAAGATACATGCACAGTGTGCCATAAACTCTCAATGCAGTAAGGAACCCTGGAGGGGGGAAAACATCAAACGGGCTAAAGGGACAACTGTTCCCTTGGAAGGGGGTTAAGGGTGCGAGGAAACAGCTTTGAGTTTGTCACTGGTGGCTGTGACCGAGGAGGGGAAACTCTTGCTATGGGGGAGGGGGAAAAGAGTCTCCCGACTGGAGAATGAGCGCAGAGTTCTGCCTGCCCTACTGGAAGCAGAGAGAGAAGGGGAGGAGGAGGAGCCAGAGAGGATGGAGGTGCCTCTGGGGCCGTAGTAAGGTAAAGTCTTTGAATTTTTCTTCCAATGAGATGAGAAGTGTCGCGGGGTTTGAGAGGATTGCCATCACGTCATATCTGACTCAAACAGTCACGTCTGTTCTATCTGGAAGAGAAGTAGCCAGACAGCAAGCGTCATTGGAGGCTGTGCCAAAGTCCACACGAGGCAAGGAGGGTGTGCCAGCCCAGGAGGTGTTGAGAGCCTGAGAGGACGGGATGGGGGGAATGCGTCTGCAGTAGAGGTAAAGCCAACAGGATGTAATGGGGGGAGCTGGCTGTCTATAGTGGGAGGAAGAGAGCTTCGGGTGATTGCGGAGTTTCTACCCCAAGCCGCCTCAAGACTGAAGTTTGATGCGGGAGATGGGGAAGTTGGGGGAAAGGAGGGTTGATAAGCAGGGTCCAGTCTTGGGCGACAAGATGGTACCTTGTGTGTCATGGTCATGTTGAGCACACTTTGACTAAGGTGCTGGCGTGTGCCAGAGCTGTTCCCTCTCTCATGTTCCTCCGTCCCACAGTGTCACATGGCTATTGATTGCTGACACCTGTGAAGGGATTACCGGGGAGGAGTGGAAGAAGGAGGGACCTACAGCCTGCAGGTCCTTCCGTTACAGATCCTGGCACAGACAGTGGGCACCGAAGCCTCTGTCCTGGGCAGACTTCATCAACGTGGGCTGCTCCCAGCGAGAAAGCACACAGTTTTCTGCATGCAGCATCCCTCTGGTCATCTAAAACGGTTTCAAGGAGCTGAGTAGACGCGACTTCAGTGAAGGGGACCCGGGAACCCTTGCCACTTGCTGCCATGAACTGGAGACAGAGACCATGCTCTGCTCTGGGAAGGTTAGAAACTTCCCAGGATAACAGGTAAGGGAAACGTTACTTCTGTTTTTGTTGAAAAAAAAATAAAACTCTCATAAAATGTTCTTCGCTTGGGGTATAGGCCTGGATCTGTTTACTGTAAAAGCAGGCTACGCAAGCAAGGTAACTGTTTATGTTGTCAAGGAAGATGGAGGGACGTTGTCTCACTCACCGTGACCAGCTCCCCCTGAGCCTGGAAAGAACAACATGCCCAGAGATGGCTCCAGCTCTGTGTTCTTACTGGCTGTTGCTATGGAAATTTTCCTCATAATCAGACCCTCTGCCCTGATAACTTGATTACACACACACACACACACACACACACACACTCACCCACGCACACACGCACACTTGAACTGGAGTCAATCCTGAAAACAAGAGAGCTTTTGATTAATGCTGAATTAAAGCTCTTTCCAAAGCATTAATAGGATAAAGAGAAGACTATCCGGAGAAGTGGAGGACTGTCCTGAGCCCTTCACAGACGTGGCAGCCATGACCTCAGAAACTACTTGCTCAAGGGACTAATGGTCACCGTGGATTCTTTTCCTTTCGGTTGTCAGTTTGAATTATGGCCTAAACATCCTCTAATCTTGTGGAGCCGCAAGAACCAGCTTTGGACTCACCACGCCTAAATGCTAGAAAAGTACTTATTTCCATCATCAACCTGGGGGCACGGAGCTTTCCCAGCTGCAAGATGGAAGAAGGGCATCTCCACTGAAATTCAGGGAAGAGAAAATTTCTCCTTTTGTCTCAGACACAGCAATTTTATCCAAAAAGCCACTCTGTAGGCATCTACTCAAATATAAGTGGTCAAAGTCGAGTCTTGTGGTCATGTCTGAAATGAGACACTGAGAAGTGGGAAAGATGGAGGACAGAAAAAGCACAAGGGTAGGACGGTCGCATTCTGTAGAAATGTTCATTCTGGGATGGACAGAAGGCAGTGTTTACAGTTCCGAGGGGGATAAAGCCGTCCATTCTCGCCACTCAATCATATCCCTACACATCTTTGGGTGGACTTCCCTAAGCAGAGAAGAAGTGAGTTGAGACTCTTGCAGGTTTCTCTCCGTCACCGGCCTTCACAGTGTTCCAGCAGTGATAACTGTGTCTCAGGGTACAGTACACAGTCAATACCCAGTGTGACTTGAAATTCTAATAATGCATGAAATTTATTTCACAGCAGTGTGAGGCTCAACAATGGTGCTGGCTCAACAAAGATCACCCCTTGGCCTCTCCTCCTCAAGGACTAAAAGATAACACCAAAAGTGTGCATAGGGCCAAACCAAGCCTTATACCTTAAACCGGGAGCAGAGAACAAGGGCCAGACTTGCTCCTTTCCACAGGGCTTTCTGAAGAACTCACCTGTGAACTAACTACCTTATGCCTCTGATGACCAAATGTGCCACAACACTTCCCATCACTGCCACCCTGCAAATGGGACTTTTGATCACAGGGGGCCTTTGTGGGCAAACCTAATCAAACTGCATCACGGATGACCATGATAGTAGAGACAGTTGGAGGGCAATTTTAGACAGCTACGGCTTCTTAAGAAGCATCCACAGAACCTTGGTTGCATTTGGCAATGGGCGTGTATCTGCAGCTTGGCTGGAGTAACTGACTGGGAAACTCTCCAAGCTGAGGTCTGGTGGCTGGATTTGGTGGGGACAGTGGCTGTCCACCATGTGTTCATTTGCATTCCCATTGACGGGCACAGAGGTTCCCCAGGCAGGCTCTTCTCATGGGGACAACAGAAGCATAGCAGGACAACTCTCGTAGCCTTTTAAAGTCTCATCTCAGAACTGGCTCTCTGCCACTTTGTCAAATTAGTCAAAGCAAGCTACAACACCAAGGCCGCGGCCAAGCACAATGCAAGATGGCTTTCATGGGAGGATGCGCAGAGTCCCTGGGAGGGGGCACGGACAGGGAGGAGAGGAATCGGAGCAGTGCTACCTCAATCTGCCCAGGGATATTCAGCGTGTTAAAGACAACAGAAGGAAATCGCCCAGCAAGTGCGGAGCCAGGGTGCCCAGGGCAGACCCGTAGGTTTCTCTCTCCCCAGCTACATCTCATTGTAGCTCATCCTACACCCCGCAGTCTGTTTAGAATAGGCTGCCCCAGCACTGGCTCCCTCCCACTCCCGTCCGTTTTGTTATTTATTCAGCGGTGCCGGACGGCTCTCCAGGAGGGTCCTCTGGATGTTGATTCCTCTACTGTGGTTGTTATGGGAAACATTTCATTTCGCATCTGCTGTTGCAATTTGCTGTCTCTCAACTAAAAATGGCGAGGTGGGGAAGAAGGAAATTCATACTCCGCTGGCTGTAAAGGATAACGATTAATTTATTCCGAGCTATACACAAATCAGACTATCGTCTTTCAGACAGAATCAATAATACCATTTTAAGCCCACACACGTTTACAAACGCTAGCACTCCAGTGCAGCTGGGTTGCCATGGGCAACCAGGGCATGCCAGCTCATGATCTGAAGCAGGCTGCTGTCTCCCAGCCTTGCAAGCACATTTGGCAGACAGAATTCTAGGGAGCCCAGGGCACCCGTGTTGGCTCTGATCTGACTGCTGTACGAACGCACCCCTGTGATGGTTTGGATGAGCTCTTGTCTGAATTGCTTAGCGCTCTTTAAGCTCCTTCTCGCACCAGCTTTCTTTGATATACTTTCTGTGTCTCTGCGGACTGGGCATGCGCAGAGAGTAGATGAAGGCGCTGTAGGGGGTCAGCGGATGATGAGAACAGGTAGAGAAGGAATGGTATAGGTGCTTAGTGTGGCCTGAGACAGAGCTCAGCTCGGTGGGCAGGTGGCTAACTGGAATGCGGGGCCAGAGGAGACCGTGGTACGGCAAAGCCTCTCCGTGGAATAACTCATCTGTCTGTTGACAAGGAGACAAGGAGAAATGGGATTACAAGCTCTTTTTGCCTTGTTGGGCCACCAAAGAGGAAAGTTTCTTTCTGGTCTATGTTTATCAGAAGGTCCAGCAAGCAAGATTTTTGCACTGTTGTTTTATCAGGGGACTAGCGGATGCCACTCTAGGGGCAAATACCTGAAGGTCTCCGTGCTTCAGAAGAGAAGTCTATAAGCCATCACTGTCTCTGTTTCTGTGTGATGCAAACCCTCTCTGGGTGAACCAGCCACTCCCGGCCCCACTAGGGATTCCGTGACACTGTGGCAAAATGAACTGAAATTAGTATTATATCTAATTACCATGTACTACAATCAAAATTATCGTGAAATACTTGTCAGATTCACTTTGTTGTTGACTTTATTTAATTGCGATTCTTCACTTGCACAGATATTGCCTGGATGCATCCTTGCTTCCTTGCTATTTTCTGTTTGGAACAGAAACTACTTATGAACACCTAGGTATTAGGATCAACCCTTCCTCCTGCTCTTCTTCCCTTTCTTCCCACAGTGAGAAGGCCTCAATTTATGCTTCCCCTCTTGATCAGGTAAGGTAGAGACTCTGCCCTCACACCCCTAAAAGTCTTTTCTGAATTTGAGAGTCCTAGCTAAAGCCATGGCTATCTAGGCTGCTCAGAGTGATGCACACACATTCCAGGTCGGGTTAGTCTCAGTCCTTCAGAGTTCCCCTAAAGGAACTATGTCTGTCTGGTGTCTGTGCAGCATCCTGATACGAGCAGCCATCCTGGGGGAGCCTGTGAGGATTCGAGCTCAGACATCTCCCACAAGGCCTCAGCCTTCAGAGGAGTCTGGCCTTCAGAGCGTGGAGCCCCCTGCCTGGCTGCTGCGGGCCTGCCTCACTGGAGAAAGGATGCGTAGCCACTCGGTCAGCACTCAGGAGCCCACACTCAGGAGGACACCTCTGCACCATGCAGACCTGACCCAGAGTCTGAGGGCTGAAAAGGTAAGAAAGCAGCCAATGGACTGCATGCTCATTCCCAGGGCAATCTCTAGCAGAGCTTGGGGCTGGGGCCCCAGGCATATCAGGAATTCACCCATTGCCAGCGACACAGTGAAAACCTGGGGCCATAATTAGATCCCTCTGCATCTTGGTGCCTACCTCTTGGCTATTGGAACACCTCTAGGTACCCCCCAGGGCCTGACTAACCTCTACACCTCTCTTCTCTCTCCTTCACATGCACAGTCTTAGGGTTTCTATTCCTGTGAAGAGACACCATGACCACAGCAACTCTTATAAAGGAAACCATTTAATTGGGGCCGGCTTACAGTTTCAGAGGTTCAGTTCATTATCATCATGTAGGGTATGGTAGTGTGCAGGCAGACACAGTACTGGAGAAGGAGCTGAGAGTTCTGCATCTTGATCGGCAGGCAGCAGAAGCACTGGGTGTAGCTTGAGCATATAAGACCTCAAAGCCCGCCTCCACAATGAAACACTTCCTCCAACAAGGTCACACCTCCTAATAGTGATACTCCCTATGGGCCAAGCATTCAAACATATGAGTCTATGGAGGTCATACCTATTCAAACCACTACCCCCACTCACAACTTTCCAAGGCCCAGCTCCATTCTTTTCTTTCTTAGATCCTTGGATAAATTATAGCCATGCTGATACTATCTGTGTTTAAATAAATTCCAGTGACCCAAGTCCCAAACACTTATAGAGAGGGCACATGAGCTTAGCCCTGGAGGAAACCACACTTAACAGACTCTATCCCAGGACTTGACCTGGCTAGTACAGCTTTGCCTCAAAGGTGGTTTTAGGTGGCAGCAGGGTGAGGTTTTAAGGAATAAACATGGGTTTTGGTTTAATGGTACCGCACTTGTCTAACAAACACAGGTCTTTGGTTTGGTCCTGAGCAAAGACAGAAGGGGTAAAAGAGAGGTTGAGGTGTTTTTGTCAATGTTTATGTCCTTGTGGTTTTTGTTGTTGTTGTTGTTAACTTGACATAAGCTAGAGTCATCTGGGAAGAAGGAACTTCAGTTGAGAAGATGCCTCCATTAGACTGACCGTAGGCAAACCAGTGGAACATTTTCTTAATTAATTTATTATTGATATGGGAGGGTCCAGTCCTGTGGTGCCACCCTTAGGCAGGTGGTCTTCGGTTATATAAGAAGTCAGGCTGAGTAAGCCATGGAAAGCAAGCCAGTAAACGGTGTTCCTCTGTTGCTTTTGCCTCAGTTTCTGCCGCTCTGTTGCTTTCTCGACCTCCTGCCCCAACTCTGCTCAAAGAATGTGATTGGGAGCCGTAAGCCAAAGAAACCCTCTCCTCCCCAAGTTGCTTTGGTTCTGGTGCTTATCGCAGCAGCAGAATGCAAACCGAGACTGTCCGCCGGGATGACAGTAAGCACACCGCATCCAGGTTTCATGGTTACTCTGGTTTAGAATCCAAGGAGGATAGTATTTCTCATACTATCTTCAACCGAGACCATTTAAAGAAAAACATCTGGGAAACAACTCAGAAATACCAAGATCTGTACCGAGGACGGACTCTTTGGTCAGTTTTTAGGAAGCAAGAGGTCATGTATTCGAAAGCCATGTACATGCTCCCAAAGAGGAGCAAATGACCACGAGACCTAGGGAAAGCTTCGTAGGGAAGGCAACGTTGGAGATGGGGCGTGAGGGATGTGTAGGAGTTTCCTATGACTGTGTGGAACAGAGGAAAGAACACAAGTGGCTACAGCCCACCGCATCTAAGGAGCAGAAGTGGGGCCTGTGCTGAGTGGCAAAGGCTGGAAGGGAAGGAGGTAAACACTGGGCTTGGTTTTGTCAGCATCATAATGGACAACGCATCAAGAGGAGCTGTCTGTGTGCAGGGGTCATCTAACTGTGGCTAAGACCAGCGGGTCAGGAAACTGGCTGAGTGGATTATGGTGGCCATCAAAACTAACTCCACACGGTAGGCAGCCTCTGAGTGTGCCTCCCAGCGAAAGCACAGGCAGTGCATCATGGGACGTCGGCTCTCTACACAAGTGCTGAGCCAGAGTGTGAAATGCACACGGCGAAACCACCTGCGACCGACTGCCTCACGCGGAGACTCCCAGCTGTGGGGGCCTCCTGGGAATCTGTGGGCCCCTGTCCAGTTGGCTCACGTGGCTGTCGTTTACGGTCTCCTCTCTCTAAACAGCTTCACGGTGGTGTGATTGACGTGTAGTACAATAGTACAGTAAACTGCACACGTCTAACACACACAGCTGATGAATCCGAACATAAACTGAGGCTTGGGAAACTGTCCCCACAGTCAGGGTAACAGATATCCCTCAACCCTGAAAGTCCCCGGTGACCCTTCTGTGTATGGATTAGGAGCATTCCCTGACCACGGGTCTCACTTCACTTGTTTGTTTGTTTGTTTGTTTGTTTGTTTTTGAGAAGAGCTCTCACGTAGCTCTGGCTGTCCCCAAATTCCCCACGAAGCCCAGCATGACCTTGACTTTCTGATTCTTCTGTCTCCACATCCTTTGTGCAAGATTATGGGCATGTTCTACCACACCCCTTTTATGAGATTCTGGGGATCAAACCCAGGACCCCGTGCATGGGAGGGGACATTCTACCAACTGAGCTAACCGCAGCTAGAGGCCCACCCTGTTAGGTAAATTTTTAGGTGCACAGTCCAGTATGGTTCTGGCCACTATACCGTACCACACAGCAGATTCCTAAAACCAGCTCATCTTTTGGGATGGCAGCTTCATGGATGGTCCTTTAAAAAGCTAAGATGAGAAACACCATAAGATCCAGAGATCCCACCCCAAAGGAATTAGAGGAGGTTTCTAAAGAGAAAGATGAATTCCTGCAAATACAGAGCCATTTGAGCATAATTGAGAGACAGAGATGACACTGCCTGGGTTTTGTCTGAGGTCTGTACCTCCCTGGGAAGTATTGTTTTTTTTTCCATGTCAGAAATATGATAGGATCAGAAACTCCCAGGGTGGGGGTGTGGGAGCGGGCACATCGTCGGGAGTGCGGAGGACTGTCGGATGATGTCATTGCCAAACAAGAGAGACAGCCTAAAAATGGAGTGGATTGAAATTCACTGTGGGAAAACAAGCACGCAGGAGCTATTTTAATTTTATGTTGGAAGAGACAAGAGCCGGAGTCGTTCGTGGGGCAGAATGTTGGCTTTGGATGTAGGAAATGAAGACATCGTCAGACTCCTGTCTTCACTGACAGATGGCAGCAAAGAGCCCAGGAAGAAAGTAGGCAGGAGGAACTGGCCCAGGGTTTGTGATTAGGACCTTTCCACGTGTGAACTGGCCTGGGTTTGTAACTAGGACCTGCCCACGTGTGAATTGGTCTGGGTTTGTGACTAGAATTTGCCCATGTGTGAACTGTTCCTCCCCCCCCCACAACTTACGACTAGGACTTGCCCACGTGTGAACTGGTCCCCCGCTTATGACTAGGAACACCAGATTCCTTTCATCTCTGCGCAGCCCAAACTTGCTCACACCACCCTAGGCCAGCTTCTTCATATTGTACTTCATCCTTCCCCTCTTCTTGTTCCCAAGACATTTCTAGACGGTTCACAGTCCTTTGAAGACACTGCTGTTGTCCGGGAAGGCTGAGTAGCTAAATAGCTAGAAGTGTAGTGGCAACTGGAATATCTGTTTCAGTCAGCGGGGAGATCCATTAAGGTGGGGACCGATCTTGATGCCATTGAAGCACTCACAGCATGGAATTCCACTGCCCTGCCTGCTTGTGTTACTGTAACAAAACATCTCACATTGTGCGATATATAAAGAAGTTTGTTTGGTTCATGGTTCTTGAGGCACCAGAAGCCCTCCCCTCCCTGTGTCTGGAGAGGACCAAGCGGGTTGTATTCTACCGTGGCAGAGAAGAAGCAGCAGGCAGAAGACATGATCTCTCTCTCTCTCTCTCTCTCTCTCTCTCTCTCTTTCTCTCTTTCTCTCTCTCTCTGTGTGTGTGTGTGTGTCTGTCTGTCTGTCTCTCTGTCTCTGTCTCTCTCTGTGTCTCTCTGTGTCTCTCTCTGACTCTGTCTCTGTATGTGTGTGTGTCTCTGTCTCTCTGTCTCTCTGTCTCTGTCTCTCTCTCTGTGTCTCTCTGTATGTGTGTGTGTCTCTGTCTCTGTCTCTCTCTGTGTGTCTCTCTCTGTGTGTCTCTGTCTCTCTCTGTCTCTGTCTCTCTCTGTATGTGTGTGTGTCTCTCTGTCTCTCTGTCTCTCTCTGTCTCTGTCTCTCTGTCTCTGTCTCTCTCTGTGTGTCTCTGTCTCTGTCTCTCTCTCCCCCCCCCCCACCCATCAGGTCATGTGAGCACTCCTCTTCCTCCTTCCTCTCCGCCAGGCCCCGCCTCTTAAAGGTCTCACAGCCTAACACGGCCACACTGGGGACCTCTGATGTAAAGACCACATCCGACCACAGTGTCCTCTTCTGCAGTCTGTCAGTTTGATTGGTGACGGGATTGGTGACACCTGGGGCTAGACTTTTAAAGGTGCAAAAAATCAAGTTGAATTTCCTTCCCTTGGAGATAAAACAAAAACCAGAAGCGTGAGTTCTTGTCAATTCGTCCATCCAGAAGCTTGAGATATTGTAGTTTGCTCAGGTGGTTTGGGGGCACCTATGCACAGCAGACCCCAACCCTGATACGTGAGGTTCCTGACCTCCTTCTGGGCCTCACTCAGACAGTCTTGCAGACTCTGGACATTCCTGTTTCTGGGGGTGGGTCTGTCAAGGTTGGGGGGCAGCCAGCCAGCCACCATCACGGCCAGCACTACCAAAGATTCATTCATTAGTTGCAGCCAGGAATAACGACTCATAAAATGTCCCTGAAGGAGACGTCATAGTGGTACCTCTGAAGTCCTGAAAGGGGACAGTCAGATCCTGGAGGTGGGGGATGGGGTGTGGAGGCAAACTCAGGATGCCTGTAGCTGCAAGCTTGTCTCACACATTAGTTAAGTGCCCACTATGCTCGTTATTTACAGTTGAGAGCTCCATGGTAACAAAGTCTTCTTACAGAGCATCATGTGGCTTCCAAACTGCAGGTTCTGGCCCATCACTGGACTATGACATCAGTTTAGTAGATCAAGGACCCCAATTTGGGGGGGGAAGCAGAATTAAATGGGAGCAAAATCGCACAGTGCCTTAGACATATTTAAGACAAATACATTTCACAAATGTATGTGTGTGTGTGCATGCATACATACCTCTGGTGGGAGTGATAGTCCAGCTCTGGGATGCATGCAATGCAGTATTGGCATGCATTAATAGATAGTGTATCAGCTATCTATTGCCCGGGTAATGCTGTATCACAACCACTAAATCCCAAGGGCTCAAGGAGCTCTGGTTTCTCACCAGAGTCGGTGAAGCCAGAGCCGGTCAGAGAGCTCTGTTCACTGCGATTGGCTGGCTCGCACATTTGGGAAACAGCAAAACTACTAGCTGATCTAAGATGAATGTGGCAGGGGTGGCTGGGGCAATCGCCTGCTGTGCGTGTGACAGGAACTGGAGGCCAGATACGCTAGTAATAGCCACCATCACGTAAAACACACACGGAACTCAGCGACGGTTACGCCGCAGCAGAAGGAATGCCTGAGCCCGCGTGAATTATTTTAACACTGAAGTCACTTCACTGATCTTCTGACACCTAACAGATCTAAAAAAAAAGATGATTTTGGCTAAATGTTTTTGAATGATTTGTTTGTTTCTGCGTAGACAAGGTTGTTTTGAACACCTCCTGACTCTCCAGTCTCAGCCTTCCTAAAGCAAGACAGTATTTTTTAAAATTATTTTTTAGATTTTTTTCCAAAAAAAATTTATTTTATGTGTAAGAATGTTTGTCAGCATGCGTGTATGTGTACCACATATGTGCCTACTGGATCCCCTAGAACGGTGCTACAAATGTTTGTGACCTATGATGTGGGTTCAGGAAATCAAACCCAGGCCCTCTGTAAGAACAAGGGCTCTTAACCACTGAGCCACCTCTCCGGGACCCAAGACAGTCATTTTAAAGGCTTCCTATCCTTGTGATTTGGGGAGGCCTCGATATAATCCCCCAGACCACTTGTTGCCCTTTTCCCTCACTCTTACGGTGATTTCTTTTCTTTAAAAAGTGTTCTCAGAACTCTGCCAGCTTCCCATTGCTGTGACAACGCCCAATGCAAACGGCTTCTGAGGAAGGAAGGTAAACCTTCCTTCAAAGGGATACTTGATTCAATTAATTAGTCCCGTGACCCAAGTTCCAGTCCACGGAAACGCGCCCTGCCTGTTGCTTTGGGTCTGTGGCATCGCAGTCCACCGAGGAGGGGGCATGTGGCAAAGGATTCCCAGTCACCTCCTGGCTGCTGGGAGGCAAAGACCAGATTCTCAATATTCCTTTCAAGACAACACTCCTAAGGTCTTAACTTCCGCCCACTAAACCCCGCCCCTTAGATGCCACCACCACCTCCCAAGAGTGCCATGGGATTGGGATCAAGACTCTGATCCCTGGGCCTTTGGGAACTTCTTCAGATCCAGTTTATAGGAATAATCATAACTGCTTGAAGCTCGTTCCCTTTGGGACCCGTCTCCCTGCCCTTCTGGAGTCCCCTCTGACTCTTGGGACTTCCAGGTCATGTCTACATTCTGAAACTGTAGAGACAGTCACTCAAGAAACAGGCTGGCCTGCCTGCCTTTTTTCTTTCCACCCATCCATCCATCCATCCATCCATCCATCCATCCCTCCTCCCCACTCCTATATTACTTAATTTTCAAAAGGGAAGCTATCCTGAGACAGAGGCAGGGAGCAGGAAGGCCCAGTAGGAAGAAATAGGTTTTCAAAGGGATACTTGATTCAATTAATTAGTCAATTCCCCTGTCGTAGAAGAGAAATTATCTGTAAACCACACTGACAGAGGAGACTCTTACTGCAAGGAACAAAATGACGCTTGGCTGTTAACAATAGAAGAGTCATTTGCAATGTAAATGAGCAACCAGCAGGCAAATGAACCCTTCCGGGAAAACCACTCTAATCTAAACCTGCTTGCCTTGGGGAGACTGCAGAGTCAGGGCTCCTAGAACTCCCTCTAATAGGGCCCCCAAGGGGAGGATGCAGGTAGTTTTCTACGAAATTGCATTTGAACGGAGCAAATGCATTGCTTGGCAGTGGCTGGTGTCTCTAAATGTCCAATCCATGATTGCAGACTGACTTATTTACGATTATCATTGTATAGCCACAATAGTTTGGATATAAATAGTCAGGCATTTTCCCCCTGTGTTTTATCTGTAGGAAAACACGTCATTCAAGTATCTCAGTGATCAAAAGTGACTCGCTGGCGATGGCCCTGCCAAGCACAGGAGCACCCAGAAGGGACATATGTTTCCTCTGCTTCATGTTCCAAATTTGCCTTAGAAACATGCAATTACAGGAAAGCCTGATTTATATTTTCAAGGAACAGCACAATAATGGCCCTGTTTTGTTGCAGTGTTTTTTTTCAAAAACGTATGTTTATTGCCGCCTTTTTTTTTTCCCCAAAAGAACTTGGCTAACGATCACTAGGTTTTCACTTTGCTCCGTCACAGATGAAAATTTGATGAGGTCTCCGAGAGCTAAAGATGGTTTCCTTAAGGGCAACGGGAACTGGGTTAACACGAGCTGACAAGGACGGACAAACCTCCTCTAGTCACCTTCACTTGGTCCCTTCTTTGCAGAGGAGGTGGAAGAAGCAGGCGGGAAGGTTTGTGTACCTCACATAGTCAGGAAGCAAAGAGACATAGAAACTCCAGAAGGGCCCCGTGCACACACACCCTGCCAGATACCAAATGGCTGCCAGTGTATCCTCCTTGGATACTGGAGGTGGCCACAGTAGGCTGTATTTGCAGGGGCTGACTATGGGCAGGAGCTGGGAAGGGTCACATCTTATTCATAAATAAAAATTACCATAGAGTTCTTGATAAATTATACACTCACACTGGCTTGCATATCCTGCCCGCTGTTACTATTATTAATGAAGGCTTTCACTCCTCTCTCTCAGAGTTTTTCTAACACATCCATAGAGCACACAGAAGTTCATGTCTTTCTGGACCTGGGAGCCCTCTCTCGGGAGGCAGGGCCATATTTTGTTGCTATTGTTAATTGCTCTTTTATTCTGGAATGGAGATCCAGGAAGACAAAAGACCAATTCTCTACCTATTATGCTATGGCAATGTAAAATTTAAGGAACTAATAAAGACAGAGAAAATGTTTCTTTAGGCATTTGAAAGATGGAAGTTTGTGTTAGAATAACACATGGGCACTCGGGGCTTTCCTTCTGAAACAGGGTCTATTAGTGTTGCTGAGTCTGGTTTTGAACTCTTGGGCTCAAGCGATCCTCTTGCCTCATCCAGTTGAATAGCTGGGATTATAGGCATACACCAACATGCCCAGTCTCTCTCTCTCTCTCCTCTCTCTCTCTCTCTCTCTCTCTCTCTCTCTCTCTCTCTCTCTCTCTCTCTCTCTCACACACACACACACACACACACACACACACACACACACACACACACACATATGTACAAACCTGTAGTTACCTGGTCCTCCCAAGACTTTGCCTTCTTGTGAAAACTCAGCTTGCGTATTTCATTTGTGTGACCGTGAGTCTGGAAAAGTCATACCAGCTTTTGTGGATGGATACTGGGCAAAATTTGGTTGAAGAAAACACCGAATTAACTCCCTAGAAATGTCTTTTCTGTGATCATAGAAACAGCCCCTCAGATTGTCGGGCTGTTTTTAAATACTGTCCAGATCCTCCCTTTTACTAGTTGGTCGCTGCTCCTGGGTTTGAGTTTTGCTGGAAGACCCCTACAGGGATATTTTCAGAGAGCTGGGTTTCCGATTTTGCTCCTCCATGAAAATGAATTTAAAAATAGCTATGGATCATTCAAGATAGAATTTAAAAGATTTTTGTATTTTATCATGATGGTGACTTAACCAATAGCTTTGGGGTCAGTCCGAGTTTTTTGGGGGGCACCACTTTGGAGGCAGGCGCACATGGATTTCAGATGATCCTGTTGGGGGAAAGCCAATTTCTCTGTCCGTCTTTCGTAAGTTACACTGCAATTTAATTCATCCCTACCCACTGCCTTTCATTCAAAGCCAGAAGTTTGGGAGTCTGTACTGATAAAAGAGAAAATTTGGTATAGCAAATAAGAGACCGGGAGTGAGAAATGTACGCTGGTGATCTGTGTGCTGAGCTGGAGGGAGGCAGACCAAGATAGAACCTGCTCTTTCCCACCAAAATGTTTAGCCCAGGAAAAGATGGTGGAACTGTTCTCCCCAGAACAACTTTCCCTAGCCCTGAAAGCCGGAATGTGCAGGGATCCTGGATCGTGGTGTGGTCAATGAACAGGTCCTTAGACTCAAGGCAAAGTGTTCTCCTTCTCTCCTTTCTCCTTCCAGTTCAGCTTCTGATCTTTCTTTCTTCTTTTATTTCCTAAGCTCATCCTCTCTTGCATCCCCTGTCTTTCCGTCCCAGCCCAGACCACCCAGCTTGATGCCAGAATCTGGGGCTGGGCACTGAGCAGAACCAGCAGCTCAGCTCTGCCACTGCTTTATAGGAAAAGAAATTACCAGTGACCAGAAATTCGCATTCTTGGTTGTAATTCGTTTTCTTTTCTTTTGATGAGATTGAGCATCAAGTGACCTTGGAAGAGCTACAGCACTTAAATGCACTCTTTCAGGTAGGCACAAACCAGGTAAGCTTTGAAATGCCTCTCTGGATGATTTGATTCTTTTCTTGATATTTGATTTTTTCATTACAAAGTACAAATGTTTAAAATTTCTATAAAATAACCACGAAGGATAATTTTTTGATTGTCACTTCTTAGTGGAACTAAAAACAAATTGCTTTGATTTTTCCCATTTAATTTGTTTTTTTTTTTATTTTGCTTAACTTTTAACTGATTAACACAACACAGAAATCCTATGGGAAATCAGCAGCGTTTAGGTGAGTCTAATTAGACCTTCAATTCTTTGGACTTTAGCTCCCTAGAGTCAACAAAACATGGCGCCTATGAGTTCTCAGCTAACGGTTTATCTTTCTCTTCCACTTGTAGGAGCACGGGAAGAGAGGAAGCCATCTGCTGGGTATGGAGACGTTCAAACGCATAATGAGGCAGTGTATGAGGTCACACAAACAAGTAAGCGGGCCTTGAAAACATCAGCTCATGGAGAGTGCAGTTAATGCTGTAGCCGCAGAAGCGAATTAGATCCCAGCACCTCTGTAGATGGCTCGCCTCTCTACTGAGACCTGCTGGATTTCCTGGACAGCTTCTTGGGAAAGGCTTTTAAACAGCCTGGTAGACTAGAGCAATGAGACAGTTAGAGACTTTTCTTAGGAGGAAAATAATACTCTTACTAGATTATTGCCTAACTGTATATATGCATTTATTCCAAAGACAACCACGTGTTTCTCTTAAGTCTTCTGCCAACCTCCCCGACAGCTGGAATCAAATGGTTCACTCATTCTCCGTCATCTTGGTTAGCTCACAATACAAACTGTTTTCTTATTTATTGTTCTTTAAATTTTCTGTTTTATTCTTTGACAATTTCATGCACACATATAACGTGTATAACGTATGTTGGTCATTTTTCACATGCTCCTTGTTCCTCCTCTATTCCTACGAAACCCTCTGCATTCCCAACAGCTCTCCTCCTACTGTCATGGCTTTGTGTTGCTGTTGTTTGGTTGTTGTTTTGTGGCCCCTGAATTTAATGAGGACGGCTTCCAAGAGCACAGGTGGGGCCGGCTTCTATTTTCTGAAGCATGGGCAGCTTAGTAGAGTCTTAGTGGGCAATACATTAGGGACGGGGGGGGGGGGCAATCCTCAGTTGCTAAAGCAGGAAGCATAGGATCAGAGTTTAGCTCCCTGGTGTACATGTACAGAGCCAGGAGGCACACACCTGTAGCTCCAGCACTGGAGGGGGGGGGAGCAGGAGGATGGATGATGGAGTCTGATGGCCGCTCAGTCTAACTGAGTGGGTGAGCTTCGGGCTCAGTGAGAGACAATGTCTTGGAAAGTAAGGCAGACAGCAACAGAGGAAGATGCCTGGTCCCCACCTCTGCCCTCTGTATGTGTGGGCACACGTGACCTTGCACACCTGAACATATGTGGTCCCACATAGACCGCACACCTAAGATCTTACTCATGGCATAAGTTATCTGTGCTAAAGGACAAGCTGTTTAGGTGCTGTCCACCAAGACTCCATAATAGTCTCTTGTTAGAGAAGAAAAGTCACCATGAAGTGCTAAGATCCAAGGCTGGAGGCACGGAGTGCTGTTACACCCAAATCTATTTCTGGGTCAGGGACTTTAGGGGAGGGACTCGGAATCTCTAAGCCGCTCTTTTCAGTGGTGAAATGGGAGGGAGATTGCCACTGCTCTGCCACTCCGGGGTCTGGTGGAATAAAACGCAGAGACCCTAAGGCCATGGGAGTAGACAGCCAGAAATCAATGACTCTTTGTTAAGTATGTGATAAAGGGCTTCATGGCCCCTCCTTGATGTTCCGGGCCACATTTTATTCGGCATAAATGGCTGTAGATAGTGCAATATCTGTCATGAATTCCCCCTGTGTGAGGCAGCAATATTTCTAAGTTCCCCACCCCCTCATTTTGTTTGTGTGTGTGTGTGTGTGTGTGTGTGTGTGTGTGTGCGTGTGCGTGCCATGTGCGTGCAGTGACCAAGGAAGCCAGAAGATGGTATTGATCCCCTGGAGCTGGAGTTATAGGTGGTTGTGAGCCACCTAATGTGGCTTCCTGAAACTGAACTTAAGTCCTTTGGAAGAGCAGCAAGCTCTCTTAACCACTGAGCCAGCCCTCACACCCACACCTTAGCTTCAAGTTGAGTGTTGGTCTCCAAGGAGTGACTATTATGAAATCTTGACAGACAGCTTATGCTCCATCATGTGTAACTCATGTCATGAGGAAAACCGTATGTGTTGGTTCAAGGTTTAGCTGCGATGACAGAAAGCCCTCAGCCCGCAAGGCCCGTGTGAAACATGGGGTTTTTGCCTCTTTACCTTTCAGCTCTGACAGTTAACCTCTCCCAGAGTTTAACACACCCTTTGGGGTTCGTTGTGAGTTTCTCAGTGAGTGGATTAACTTAGGAAGGGAGTAGCTCAGTTCCCCCCCGAGCAGCCCACGGGATCAGGCCTATTCATTTCGGTAAGAGGTATAACCTAACCCAGCGGACTCACTCCCGCCACACCTCCAGGGTAGCAAGCTGAATCTTCATGGCCCACATCCTATGACATGACTCATAATTCTGTACCGCCCTTGCTTTTGCCACTTCCCCCAGAGCCGGGAGAGGGACCCCCCTGTGGAGCTCCCAGACTCCACTGTGATCAAGACAAGCAGGTTGTATCCAGGTCGTGGTGACTATCACCCTGAGTTTTCTGCTTTCTGGTTCATCTCTGATCTCAGGCTTTTATGAGGCCATCCCTCAGGGTGAAAGGAGTTATTTAGACATCTATTCTAAAAACCTCATTAAACCTGCATCCATGGTATTGTCTGAAGTCCGCCACATCGGTACCTAGCGAAGCCTATAAACCCATTTTTTTTCTCTCTAGAGTATTGGACAAATAGAGCAACTTTTCATGAAAATAGACTATGAGGCGATGGGGAGCATCCAGTGGGTAAGTTACATTCTGTAACTCCAACTTACATATGTCAATATGCATATGACATATTATTTGGACGCTGGCTATGTCCCTTTGGCCAATCAAAGCCGAACCAAAGAGAAGTGCTTGCTTGTCACTTTCACATCTGTTTATGAAGGAGCTTACCTGGGGGTCTCAGTAGCTCGGGTAGACTCCACATAGGCCACCCTAAACCCAAGAGTCGGAGCCACATCCACCACTTCACCTAATTGCCAAGGCAAAATAGGAAGCGAGAAATCCCTTGGATGCACCAGCTGCTGGTGGCTGATGCTGTGAGCACCTGCAAAGGGTGTTAGAGCCAGGACTGTCACAGAATAAGTCCCCCACCTATATCACACTGTCATCAATGTCCCTCAGTTTCCAGTGTGGGATGATGAAGGGGTAAAGACTTCAGCTTTGACCATTCTTGGTCATTGAGCCCATCAATAGCCTTCCACTGTCTGGGGATGCATTAAGTTTAAAAATGACATATGGAACAGAAAGCCATCTCCATTCAGACCTTAGTCCAATACACCAAGAGATGCAGATGTAAATGCTTTCAAATGTCATCTGGTTCCAGTGGGCAAAAAGAAAGCTTCTAGCCGGGCGGTGGTGGCGCACGCCTTTAATCCCAGCACTAGGGAGGCAGAGGCAGGTGGATCTCTGAGTTCGAGGCCAGCCTGGTCTACAAGAGCTAGTTCCAGGACAGGCTCTAGAAACTACAGGGAAACCCTGTCTCGAAAAAACCGAAAAAAAAAAAAAAAAAAAAAAAAAAAAAAAAAAACAAAACAAAGCTTCTAGCAAGGTGGTGGCTTGGGAGAACTCGATAGGAAATAAAAATGCCTAGAGTTCACAGCTACCCACCCCATGTCTCAGGTTCAAAGGCCACCTTCTTTCTTTCTTTTTTTTTTTTTTAAATTTTTTTCACCTTTCTTTTCTTAAGATTGAAGTATCTTTCTGTGGGTATACTGCTAAGATCTCAAGGGAGACACAGAACTGTGAAGCCAAGTAGACGGGGCCACAAGCCCCCGGCCAGCCATGTCTTAAGTATTCGCTCTTCCATGAGCCGCTGGCCTTTCCCACACTTAAGTCTTCCCATGTGTAGAAAGGGGTAAACCGTATTCCTATTGAGAACTGAGGCGAAGGGCCGTGATGTGGAGGTCATGCGTGGTACATGGCTAGAAACAGCCATCGCCATTGCTGAGAAGCCCACTTGACTCCCAAACCACCTTTAGAGGAAGAGGGCAAGACATACAGGAAGGAAGGAAGCATAGGAAGGACGGCAGACAGCTGGGCAACAGACCTCTAGACCCGGCTGAAGGTACCCCGCAGTGGCCGCTCCCCAAGTTGGCAGTGTGTGCTAACAATTCTTCTATCCATGCCCGAGAAAAGAGTTTTATCCATTCCCTGATGGGAAAGTGGATTTCTGAAAGCCCAGAAGACAGCGCGGCTTAACCAGTTTTCCTTCGCTCTCCAGGATGGCTTCTGCACATACCTGCAGCTAGAGTACTCCGAGCAAGCCAAGGCTGCCGCTGGGAGGGCAGAGGCTGCCCTCCTGCTGCCTGCCGTCCAGCAGAGGCTGTCCTACGGGAGGCCATTGCTGCGCATCCTCTCTATGCCTGATGACACCTTAATCACCATCCGAGAAGATGGGGCTATTTATTTCTGGTCCCCGCAGCTGAAGCTGAAAAGGAAAAAGCCAATTTTCGTATGTGATTTTCATTTGATAAGGATGCTGAGTGCTACAGTTTGATTTTATTTGCTATTTTAAACTGCTCCTTAAGTGGCGTGATTACATAAATTGTGCCCTTGAATATGTGTATTCGTGGCAGCTTTTGTGAGTCTGTGGAAGGCACATAAAACATGAGCCCCACGTGGAGTACAAGATAATGCTTCGTTTTGCTTCTCACATCAGATGAAATGATGAATTACACATGCTTCTGTCATGTAATTCATCATGTGTCTTACTGAATGACAAATGGAATGGAATCCCCGCCCCGCCCCCCCCCCCCTTGTGGTTATGCCTGCAAGGCGGTTCTGCTAGATTTTTTCTGAATCACTGATCAGAAATTCAGAAGCCAACGTGCTTTTGGGAAGTGTAATTAGGAGAGAGAACGCCAGGCCCATCTCTGCGCCCCCCCCCCACCGTTCTCATTCAACAAATATTTGAGCTGCTGTGATGAAACAGGCTCAGTGCTGGGTGCTGGGTGTGCTGGGTGTGCTGGGTGCTGGGTGTGCTGGGTGCTGGGTGTGCTGGGTGCTGGGTGTGCTGGGTACTGTGTATGCTGGGTACTGGGTATGCTGGGTGCTAGGTGTGCTGGGTGTCCTGGGTACTGGGTGTGATAGGTGCTGAGTGCTGGGTGTGCTGGGTGCTGGTTATGCTTGTTGCTGGGTGCTGGGTGTGCTGGGTGCTGGGTGTGCTGGGTGCTGACTGCTGGCTATGCTGGGTGCTGGGTGTCCTGGGTACTGGGTGTGCTGGGTACTGGGTGTCCTGGGTACTGGGTGTGCTGGGTACTGGGTGTGCTGGGTACTGGGTGTGCTGGGTACTGGGTGTACTGGGTACTGGGTGTGCTGGGTACTGGGTATGCTGGGTACTGGGTGTACTGGGTACTGGGTGTGCTAGATACTGGTGATAGAAAGCTCTGTCTCTGCCCCTAGGTGACTTAAAACCAGAAGTTACCAGCTTAAGCTCTCAGGTTGCTGAATAGCCCATTCCAGGGGAGGGCACTGAGTCAGCTCTTTGAATATAACATGTTCCTCCCCTTGAAGGAAGAAATCAATGAAAGAAAACTATAGGGACTGGAGAAATAGCTCTGGGGTTAAGAGCATTGGATGCTCTTCCAGAGGACCTGAGTTCAATTCCCAACACCCACCTGGAGGTTCCCAACCAACTGTGACTCCATTTCCAGGGGAACTGACGCCTTCTTCTGGCCTCTGAGAGCACCAGGCACAAAACTAGAGCCCACACATGCATGCAAGCAAACACGCATGCACGTAAAATAGAGGTAACATTTTTTCAATAAAAAAATGAAAAGAATTTAAATTAAATAAATACAATTTTTTTAAGAAAATAAAAGTTATATACATTTGTTTATTTTCACTTTTCAATCCTGCAGGGCAAATCCACCAGCCGGAAGTCCCAGTGGGTGACAGACATTGTCAGCATGCCACAGTTTAACAAGCTAATCGTTGGGACTGGGCAAGTACGGGAAGTTGCAGCCCAAAGGGCGCGGTCTGGGTTTGATGAGCTGCAGAACCATGTCTGAAGTGCACAAACACACACATTTGCAGCATGAGGCTAAAGCGAGAGTCTTTAAAATATTAGGACCCATATGTCTGGGCAGAGGTAGACTTTGTGTGTCTTCATGCAGCGATAGCATTGTCTCAGAGGCGCCCTCTTGGAGGAAATACTTCTGGAACCAAGAAAGGGGCCCCATGAGGAAAACATTAGTCGGAGTAATTCTTAAGCATACTTTATTTAGATTAAATGGTGTATTTATTTTCTCATCCATCTAAATTGAGTCTTGACTGCACGGAATTAATTCAAAGGGTAAATTACACCGTGCAAACAAAGGTGTCCTGGCTGCTGTCATTCACTGCTGAGGTCCCCAGAGCAGGGTCCTGAACGCTCCAGGCCCGCAGGAGTGTGGACTGAGATCACGGAGGGAGGGTGGGAGCTGAAGGCAGCTTGAGTGGACTTCGGTGGGTGGCTGCAGTTAAGGAGCAGGTTGATGGGGTCCCACAGCTCTGCCTACCAGACAAACACCTCATGCAGGGAAGCCATCTTCACAGCTCCCTTCCACGGGTCACCTGGGCTCTAGGCCTTAACTACTTTGAAGACTTGCATGACCTCATAGTTAACCCAATCCCAGCCTATCCCAGTTATTTTATTAGATATAATTGTTCATGCTGCTTAATACGTTCTATAATTATTAACTCATCATCATCAAATACATGTATTAAAATAGCAATATAATTAATGTAATCAATTTAATATTATGCTATTAAATAACAAATTTAAGTTTATAAATTCAGCTTGATTTTTGATTTTTTTTATTATACTACTTTTTATCACCTTTTTAAAAAGACTGATTTGTGTGTGTGCGAGAGTGTGTGTGTGTGTGTGTGTGTGTGTGTGTGTGTGTGTGTGTGTCTGCGTCTGTGTAAGGGTACATAATGTGAGTACAATACCCAGGGAGGTCAGAAGAGGGTGTCATGTCCACTGGAACTGGAGTCATAGGTAGCTGTGAACCACTTGATGTGGGTGCTGGGTACTGAGCTCAGGACCTGTAGAAGAGCACCAAGTTGAACCCTCTTGCCAGCCCCTATTTCCTTTTTTTAAAAAAAAATCATAACATTTGCATACCTTTATTGGATACAATATATTAATCTGATATGTGGACACTACATGTAATGATCAAATCGTGGTGATATTTACTTTGATTAATCATCAATCAAATGCTAATAATTTTTATATGTTGGGAATTTCTAGTCATTGAGAAAATGAAAGGTATTATATTTTATTTCAAACAATAGCTACCCCCAGTGTGCTATATAAATAAGAATTACTCCTCTTTGTGTTCGGTGTTCCTAATTTAAAGCCTTCCCATCCTCCCCAATACCCCCTTTTCCACTGGCCTTCCAGTCTCTAGTGGCCCCTACTCTGCTAGGTCCTGCGAGGGCCATGTGTGCCAGTTCCACCAACGAGGACACACGATGTCTGTCTTTTCTTTCTGTGGCATATTTCACTGGACAGGGTAACTTCCCCCCCCCCCATTTAATTTTTTGAAAAAAGATACTTAACCACCTTGTTGTGTGTGGTGTCCCCACAGTTCAGAGACCGATATGGTAGAGTATGAAACACTCTGAGCCAGCTAATGGGTGGAAAGAGGGGACAGAGCAGACTCCCCTGGGGGCCGGGGAACCCACACTGGAACTGTTAGAAAGGAAAGGAGAGGAAGTGACGTCTAGCATAAGGAAGCTCAGGCCTAGGGCCTGGAATAGAGAGTGGTGTGAACTATCAGCTATCTTGGTCCTCTCTCCTCAGCAGCCCCAAGGTAGGCCAAAGGCAGGAGGATGGGGCCCGGGTACTAGCTGTAATGACCTAGGGAAGGGGGAAAGGTGGCAAGACCAGGTTAGTGAAGAGCCTTTCACGCCCCTCTTCCAATCTGATGCCCAGATGCCCTCCACACCAAAGCCCGACATTCTCAATAGTCCCCAGGCCTTGGACCAACCACTCTCTTATGGCGTCTCAGTGGCTCTCAGTGACTCGTCACTAACACAGACATTGTTAGGACCATATTTGACAGAGACCGGAAGTCAGTGGTGCGCTCCTGAGCCGGGGCAGCAGAAAACCGAGCCCACCAGGCTCTGATGGCAAAGGGCAGACCACCCAGCTTTGGGCTTAGCACCCAGCTGAAGAGACGTCGCCACCCAGAGAGCTTCAGGAAGGCGGGGACCGGGGCCCCATAGAGCAGGATTGTCACTGGTTGGGGGGTCACCAGAAATGGAATGAGGAGCTCTCGGTTACCACCGACAATGCTTGCCTTGAACAGGAGTCGGGAGTTGCGGCTGTATGAGCTCTCGAACTTGGAGCCTTACTGTCAGCTTGGTGGCCTGGAAGCTGTCCCGCTGAAACTGGACTACTGGTAAGAACGGCCGTTCCAGGGAGGCTGCCTGTGGGTAGCTGCTCAGTCAGCACATGCTAGGGCTCCATACATGCCCCGTCACCATGTCACACACCCCAGTTATGCTTAGCTGAGGGGCCATTATTTACCGAACAAAGAGTTGACCACCCAAGAAGCGAAACTGAACTGGGCAGTGGTGGCGCACGCCTTTAAGCCCAGCACGTGGGAGTCAGAAGCAGGCAGATCTCTGTGAGTTCTTGAGTTCGAGGCCAGCCTGGTCTACGGAGCGAGATCCAGGACAGCCAGGGCTGCACAGAGAAACCCCGTCTCAGAAAGAGCTAAAGCTGGTTTCTGAGCCATGCAGTTATCAATGACATTTTAGATGTGGCTAGGTGAATTTTCTGGAGACAACTCTGCTGGTAGCGCCCAACTTTTCCTATCTGCCGACTCCCCATCCAGCCATACTGACAGAAGCGGTGGGGTCTTAGTCATTTTCCTGTTGCAGTGATAGAATGCCTAAGAATGGGCAAGAGATTTATTTGGACTTGAGGTTCTTGGGTCGAGGAAGCATCACGGTGTGGTACCAGCATCAGCTCTGCTTCTGGAAACCACTTCCTGATGCTCTAATTCACAGCGGGAAGGGAAGTGCGTGATACGGAAGGACGGGGCTTGTTCTGTAACATGTGTCTCTCGCAGCAACTCAGCCAGGCTTGACCCACACCCACATGACCCCCAGACCCACCAGTCCCCACCCCACAACACTGCTACGGTCGGGACAAGCCCCCGCGTGAGTTTCAGTGGGGAATACAAATATTCAAGCTACAGCAGATGGCGTCCCAGCGTCCTCCGACTCTCCAACCTCCAATCCGGTCGCACTTTGTGCCTTGGACACAACAACCTCCAGTGCTTGCCAGACAGGGTCTCCTCACACTACTCCCGGGCCGCTTCTTCCTCCAACCATCCTTCCCTCCCACGGTGTTTGCTGAGCGCTCGCTGTGGGCCCACATTGTGGAATGTGGGGGCGGGGCACACGGGTAAATAAGAGTTGGCTCTCACAAGACCGACTGTTCTTTGAGCAGGTGGCTCCCCCGAAATTCTGCCATTCTCCACAGTTCACGTATTATCCCTGCGAAAACTCCCCTGAGGCACCTTCAGACCCAAAGTGCCCCGAGCTGCCCTGGCTCCTGTCTATGCTGTCCCTGCACCTAGCCATGGTGACTCACGGTGAAAGTAGCACCCTAGCTTTTGCTGCTACTCTCTGGCTCCTACAAACTACCTGGCATGTACTAGGAGTGAGGAGCCTTGCTCACACGCACACAGCTCCCGTCCACGGGGCCTGTCCTCCACCCAATAGATGCCCCCATTCCTCTCCACCTGCAGTCTACAGGGAGGCAAGAGGGGGGCGCACCAAATACTCGCGGCATGGTGCCCAGGCTCCCAGCCTACAAGAGTTTCCTTTCCTTGGTGAGTGGTTGGCATTGATGGATTAAAAAAGATCATGTTCACTTACAATTTTCTGAAGTGACATCGGGTCCTAACATTGCTTTGAGGAAGGGCCATAGGAAACTCACAAGGATACATCCTGCTGGGATGGCTACTCCTAGGTGACTCTTTTATCTCAGGCACCTCCAGGGCTCTGGGGAAGCTGGGTTAGATGGTAGAGACACACAGAGGCTCTGAGTCACACACCCTCAGCCTCTTTACCTCTGGAGACAGGTGACATCTTTATCCACAACCACAGAGCAGATCAAAGCCTTCCTTTAATAAAGCCCCTAACAGCAAGCAGCACACAGCAGCCAGCACTTCCCACTGGGAATGACTCCTCTTCTGGCTCACAGGTGCTCTGAGGACAGAGACAGAGCAAGACAGTCCTTGCCCTCTAAACCATTCAGACTCCCCATCACAGGCTCTCCAAGTTGAGCACAAGCATGGGCTTGCAGCTGTATGTCCTGCCTTGGGCTGTTCAGTACCACAATCCAGAAGGCTCATGTTGGACCGAGCCAGACCCAGAAACCAATAGGACTGCCTGCTGACCATGTCATTACCTGACAGCCAGTCTGTGGTCCAGAAGCCTGTGAAAAGGAAAGCTTGTCTCAAGAGTCTCAAGGCGAAATTCTGAGTGCTTCTCTGCTCTGAAGAGGACCCCTCTTTCCTCTTTGGGTTGTCTAGCTTCCAGGCATAGCCAACAGAAATCAGTTTGGAACAGCAAATGAAGCAGACGAAGCAGGCACCAGGAGGGCTGCAGATTACACCCTTGGACTCCGAAACACCCCTTTCCCCTATGACTGGCTGGCTCTTTCGTTCTAGCAGAGTAGAAAGGCAAACACTTGGACTTTATCTCCATTTCATCTCAACACCCTCTCACACCCAGACCTAATCACTCAGCCCAACCCCGAGACCCAACGTGGTATTTAGCCTAATATCCCGGGAGAGTGGAGTTCTGGGAAGTACAATGGTAGCTACTTCCAGGGGCTGGCTGCTTGAGGGAACGTTAATCACAGCGCACGGGTATTTTCATGGGAGCACATTGTAAGCTAATTACCACGTTCAGGGCCCACTCTATCATTACCTATAATGCATGATTTCACATGTACTACCACTTCTGTGTTGTTGTGTTCGCCCCACCATAGACATCCTCGGAGGCACACCTCAGCCAGGAAACATCTATATACAAACATAACACAGAAGGAGGTGAGAGAAACTTTTTTTTTCTAGGATGGAACCCGAGTCTGTAAGCACGCCAGGCAAGCACTTGACCCCTGAGTTAGATCCCCAACAAAAATAGTGCTAATGAGACAAATGCCAGCTCACAGAGTCTGCAGATGGCAGAAGACATACAAGAGCTACTTTTGACAACATGAATAAATATATTTAGCAACAATTTTTATTTTTCCAGCCTGGCCTATTATTAAGTCATATGCTGGAGAAATATGCTGGTCTCTTTGTATGCTGAACAAGAGGCAATACATTTAAAAAAAATCTCTTTAAAACTAGGGATCGAGATGTCAACCTACATCCTGGATTTCTTGAACAAGACACAAAATACTATTTCGAAACCTCTTGCTACCACAGCATAGCAGAGGGAACACACGTTGGCCTCACAGCCTTCAGGGCTCCCAGTTTTGTTCTGCATGGGTGAGGTCCCTGAGTCTCCAAGAAATGGGCTCTGATGTGCGCATGTTTTAAAATTCAGCTTCGCCTGTGTTTGCACTCTTGGGGGCGAAGCAGACACATAGCCCTTACAAGTGGGAATCAAAGACCAAGAGAGAGGCTTTACCCCTTCAGATCCACACCCATCTCATCTTACAACTGGGGAGCAAGGACTTGGGGTGGGGATCCTTATCCTTTCAGGCTGCTGGAGAGACAGGGCTCAGCACAAAGCCTTCCTAAAGAAATACCTTTGAGTTGAAGGACAAGGAAGAGAAGTGACAGGGTGCATTTATTTCAGTCTGCAGAGCATAAGGAATGATGAGGGAGTGAGGGAGTGAGGGAGTGGGGAGGACTTGGATTCTTCAGAGAAGTCAATGGATAAGACTGAGGGCCCATTGGAAGGAGAGAAACAGACAGAGGTCCGCCAACATGGTCAGGTTTGGTAACTCTGCCCTGCTAGGAATTTTGTCTTGGATCCTAAGAACATGTCTGTTTTAAATAGTTATTTATAGATGTATGGAATATATGTTTTGCTTGCATATATACATGTATGCCTACTGTGCCCACAGAGGCCAGAAGAGGGCACCAGGCCCTCTAGAACTGGAGTTACAGATAGTTCAGAGCCCATATAGGCTCTGGGGATCTAACCTAGGTCCCCTGGAAGAGCACCCAGGGCTCTTAACAGCTGAACCATCTCTCCAGCCACAGCACGGATATTTTAAGTAGCTGTTAAAGGAATATACTCTGGGGACACACTGGAAGAGGGTGTTAGTGAGGGCTGGAGAAATCAGTGAGAGAATATTTGCAGCTGTCTTGGGTCCCTCACTTGTAAAATGGGCTCTGTTTCCTGGGCAGCCCATCAGCTTTTTAACGATTGAATGGCACACAGCATACACCAGCAGCCCTTATCACTGTGACTCTCCAGTGGGTGGTGCTGAAGCCAACAGAGGTTGCAACAAGGACATAGACTGGGGAGGAGGGAACGAAAGTATCCCTTCCTGGGAGGCCAGCGCCAAGACCAGGGCTCTGCCTTCTCCGTAGCCAGACAAGCTTTCCTCATTCCTCTGCTAGCTTCTCCAGGTAGGCTTGGTGCCCAAGGCTGGGATTCCTAAAGCAATCTTCCTTCCCTTATCTTCCATGAACTCTTCATCCCCCACTGGATCCAGACGATCTGCTAATAAAAGTGTTATTGTCTTCATGTATTGGGAAAGGAAGCAAAAGTGGGGGGGGGGGAAGCAATTCCTCTGTCTAAATTCCAATTGTTCTGCTAGTTCATACCCTATCTCAGTCTGGTTTCTGTTGTTAGGGTACCTGAGGCTGGGTGATTTATGGAGAATAGAGTCTGACTCAGCATCTGAGAAGGCCCTTCTCCTGCATCCCAGTGTGGCAGGGAGCATCACAGGGCACAATGCAATCATGCAGCTCTACCTGTGATGCCAGGACAGGCATCACAGTCGCCTGCTGTCATTACCTCATCTAAGCCTAATTAGCTCCCAAAGGCTAGCCCTCCAAACACAATTAACATATCAATTTGGGGGTTAAATTTCCAACCCATGAATGCAGAGAGGGAACAACACATTTAAACCGGGCCATGTACCTTACTTACAGCAGAACTCCTCAGAAGAATCCAAACGGGGCTCAACAGAATGGTGCTGGTAATTAGAGCGCTGGGGAAGCTGTGGCTGAAGGCTGAGGTTTTAAGACTCTCTGGACTATATACAGAGTTCTGAACTGGGCTGGGGCTACACAGTGAAGCCAGGTCTCAAATGAGTGAGTAGATAAATAGATAATAAATTAGAAAGAAAGAAAGGAAGAAAGAAAGAAAGAAAGAAAGAAAGAAAGAAAGAAAGAATTGATAATAGTTCATAGAGAAATAGATGATTGGTAGATGATAGATAGATGATAGATAGATAGATAGATAGATGATAGAGATAGATAGATGATAGATAGATAGATAGATAGATAGATAGATAGATAGATAGATAGATAGATAGATAGATAGATGGTAGATAAATGATAGATTAGCTCTACTTATTGTCTCCAATCTACAGCAACCAGGTTCTCCCCTGCCTTGTGTGCATCAAGCTGCTCTTCCCTGGGTACCAACATCCTCCATCAGTTCTTGAGTTCATCTGATTTGACACTTC
Source organism: Arvicola amphibius (assembly GCF_903992535.2). Classification (NCBI taxonomy): domain Eukaryota; kingdom Metazoa; phylum Chordata; class Mammalia; order Rodentia; family Cricetidae; genus Arvicola; species Arvicola amphibius. The sequence goes on along the minus strand of NC_052056.1, from coordinate 107,297,576 downwards.
AGCCATTGTGGTAGTCTGAATGAAAATGAAACCCATAATCTCATATGTTTGAATACTTGGACCCAGCAGGTAAAATTGTTTGGGATGGGCTAGGTGACAGCCTTGTTGGAGAGGGTGTATAATTGGGGGTGGGCTTGGAGATTTCAAAAGGCTGGTATCGTTTCCTGTGTGCCTTTCTGCCTCAGGGTGTGTGAGCCCTCAGCCTCTGCTCCAGCCAGCCTGTCTGTGACTTGCTCTCAAGCCTCCCTGCCATGATGGTCACTGTCATAGTCAGGGTTTCTATTGCTGTGCAGAGACACCATGCCCACGACAACTCTTTTTTCTTTTTAATTTATTTTAGGTTCATTGGTGTTTTGCCTGCATGTATGTCTGTGTGAGGGTGTCAGAAACCCAAGGACTGGAGTTACAGACAGGTGTGAGCTGTCACATGGGTGCTGGGAATGGAGCCCACAGCCTCTGGAAGAGCAACCAGTGCTCTTAACCACTGAGCCATCACACCATCCGACCATATTTCAATCCATTATCATCATGGTAGGACTCGGTGTAGCACAGGCACATGGTGCCGGAGAGGTAGCTGAGCTCTACATCTTGCAGGCAACAGGAAGTGAGCTGAGACACTGGGCTGTATCTTAACCATATATGAGACCTTAAAGCCCATCTCTACCATGACATACTTCCTCCAATAAGACCACACCTACTTCAGCAAAGCCACACCTCCAAATAGCGCCACTCCCTTTGGGGGCCATTTTCTCTCAAACCACCACAGACTCTAACCCTCTGGAACCACAAAGGAAGCAAAGCCTTTCCTTCTCCATGCCTTAGTCATGGCGTCTTATCTCAGCGCCAGAAAAGTAACTAAGACAGAGTCAATCTGGTCCTTGATAGACTTTCTTCACCTCCATCTCCAGACACTCCACTCCCCGTTTTCTTCTGTCTCCCTGGCATCCTTTCTCAACCCCCTTCCCTAGCTCCCCCCCCCCCTTCTCCCAGACCTCACAGCCTTGGAGCATGCTCACTTCTTATTGCTGGTCCTCTGCACTCCTCCCCTTGGCCCTCTTCTCTAGTCTTGTTTTAAATACTGCTGCAATGCTCATGACCCCCCCCCAAGGCTGTGTCTCTAACTAGCAAAGACCACCCCCAAATTTCTGCCTCCTATAGTCAAATACCCTCTCAGCCCACAACTCCCCTCACCGTGAAATCTGGCAGAGGTACCCAAACGCTATGGCAGTGACTGAGCACACCTCACTGTTTACACTTTGCCCTGACACACACACACACACACACACACACACACCCTGCTTCTAAAGCTCAGGTTCCAGCCTTATGGGTCAGTTGCCTTTCCCTGCCCATGAGCTGTGTCCGCTCAGCATCCTGTTCCGTGTGCTCTCTCCCTGCCCACATGCTAGCCAGACACTTCTGACCACTGACATCCTGCCAGTCCCCAAATCCGAATCAGATGTCATCTTCCCCGCCCCCCCCGCCCCAAAAGCCTTTGTAATCCTCTGAACTGGAATTAATTTCTCCTCCTCTGAGCCCCAGGGCATTTCATTTATTATCTCTAGTGTCTTGTACCACAGCCATTAGCAGTCACTCAACAAAGACCATGGTGGGACCATTGTGGGCCAGACACTTTTCTGGACACAGGGGATCTTTGTGTCCTTCAAGGAGTGACCATTTGAGTTGGAGGAGATTGACAATGAAGTATAAATGCCAGGGGCTGGGAAGATGGCTCAGAACTGAGAAAGACACCCCACATTGACCTCCGTCTCCATCATATATATATATATATATATATATATATATATATATATATATACATATATATATATGTATATATATATATATATATACACATACATACATACACACACACACACATCTGTCTCATCTGTCCCCTCATTTCTGCTCACACTGCCCTCTCCTGAGACCTCATCCTTTCTTACCGAGGCCGGCTGATAGAGGCTGCTTCTAGCCTCTCTTTCTAACCGAGCCCAGACTCTGGGTGGGTCTGATTATGCTTTGCTCAGCAGCCTTCCGCAGATTCAGTAGGATTTGGCTCTCATGCAGCAAGCCTTTGTGCTCACTGCGGCTCAGCATGCGGGCTGCACTCTCTCCTAGCGTCTCTGAAATGCAAATGTGATCAGCATGTCTAATGGGTTCTGGTTTTCATCCAAGTGGAATTTAAGACGTTGGCTGGTCCTCTCAAGACGTGACAATCCCAGTGATTTGCCAAAATGAGCCACAGCACCTGACTGACCTGACCCTGGCTGCCTTTCAAGGCTGTGGTGCCATTAATTTTGTTCTTAACAAGCACACATCAAGCCAAAGATGACCTCCCGTCTTTCCTTAGTCGGGTTACGTGTGGGATTGTTATTTCTGGGAGTCCAGAAAAGATCTAACAGCATCAACTAGAGACATTTCAGCGTGAGCTGTAATCAGAGTGTGCTCTCTCTCTTTCATATCCTCTGAACAGCCCCGTGTAGACGGTTTTTAATCCACCTCTGTCTCCCCTTCACCTTTCATAACGTGAGTCAATGATTCCCTCGATCCTGAAGAGGAAAACCAGATTTGTTCTGCAATTCATCCTTCTGCATCTCATGGGAGGGTTGACGGGGGCAGCAATTCATCCTTCTGCATCCCATGGGGAGGGGGAAGAAGAAAGGCTCTTTGAAAATCAAAAGCAGTTCCAGTGTGGAGGTCACCAGGATTTCCAATACTGAGATGTGTCAGAAATTGCTTTCCTTGGCATTCCCTGCGATTCCAAAAAGTTCAAAGAAACAGAAACTGGAGTCTGTCCAAACGCGGTTAGGCATTTGCAGTGCCCCAGTCCTCCTTTCTCCCCAGTGGCCTGGTGGTGGGCTTGCCCTGTCCTGATGGCTGTACAGGAACTCGGGGTGTTTGCTGGGCTGAAGCGGTCTTGCCCATCACTCACCTTTGCCAGCCTTAATTCCCAAAGGAGATGGCTTCCTCTTCTTCCTAGAAGGATGGTAGAGCAGGCAGCCTAGTGGCTACAGGTGAGAAACCCCTGCAGGGACTTCCAGGCCTAAATTTGACCTCCTCCAATTAACCTTAAAAAGAAATCTAGCATGGTTGCTATCTGTGAGGGGCACTGTTGCTGCAGGGCCCATGACACACAGGCGGTCCAAATTCCTGCGACCTGGTTTCTTGCCAGAGCTTAGGAGCAATGTGGACAATTTCTGGGCTCTTTTACAGAGATGGGTTCTTGCTGGGGAGTGAGAATAAACCGTCCTTGAAGTCTGTCTCTCTCAAAGCACTCGGTCACTTTATTCTTTGAAGGAGAATTAGAGACTCTTTGGGGGGTGAGCAGAAAACTCCACTTCAGGCTGTTTTTTTCCAGTTTTTTTTTTCCCAAGACTTTTCTGAGAAAACACATTGGCATCCAGGAGCAAGACCCCACTTCATGTTGTGCCTTGTTTGCATGCCCCAAGGGTACTGTGGCACGTACGGATCAATCTATAGGATGTACCCTATTCTCCAAACTTCAATTTCATCCCTAGTTTGGGTTCCTACCGCTGAGAATAGTATCAGCCCCTTCAGGGTTTCCTCAGTAATGTCTTACTTCAAGGGCCTTGTGGTATAGGACACCATCTGTTCTTAAGGAGTTGACCACATGGGGCGTATTAGCCAGCTTTCTGTCACCATAACACAGTACTTGGGATAATCAACTTATAAAAAGAAAATGGTTATTCTGGTCCGCAGTTTTAGAGATGTTAATATTGGCCCTGCTGTTATGGGCCAGTGGTGACATTGTAGTATAGAGCTGGATAAAGCCAAGAGAAGATACTACAGGCCTTGAGACCCCTTCGGGGTCAAATCCCCAGTGGCCTAAAACTTCCTGGAAGGCCCACCTCAGAAGGTCCCATAATCACCTGACAGGGCCACCTTGGGAAGGGAGCATGCTCTCTGCACCTGGACCAACCTCAAGGCTCTGCACACAGTGACCCATGCCAGCAGCTTCTGCCTCCCTCTGTGTGACAGGGCTTTGGGCCTTGCATCATCTCAAGGTTCTGCATACAGTGACCCATGCCAGCAGCCTCTGCCTCCCTCTGTGTGCGCTTATCTCTCCGTCACACCTCAGGTCATGGTTTCAGAGGCTTTAGCTCCTGGCTAGCGTGGTCCATAACTGTGAACCTGAGACGAGGCTACATAACATGGCGTCAGATAGATGTGCAGGCGAAAGGTGCTCACTCAAGGTGGACAGGAAGCCACTGGGTTTATGTAACCTTCAGAAACGTACTCCCAGTGACTTACCCTAGTCAGACCCTCCTTGTATAGATTTTTTTACCTCCCCAAACAGCACCAGCAGCCAATACGGAAGCCTGTGAGGGTCATTTCACATACAAAACAGCACTTTACATCCCAGGGCCTATGGTGACCTCCACTTTGGGTACTCTCACTGCCTGCCTCCCCATTGTACACTCACAGCCTTCTGTCTCTGCTTCTCCTGTAATTCTTCTTCGCCTAATTTCCCCACAGCTTTGAGGGCTGGTTTACTCTAAGGAAAATCTTCCCTTCATGCCCCCCTGCCATGCCACTACATCCTGGTTCTCCCTGGCCCTTGCTTACCACTTTACTGTGGGACACCATTCCTGTGTTCTTCCAGCACCCTATAGTCCCCGGTATTCCCAAGCCTTTGTATTCCTCATTATCTCCTCCAGGAAGAATCCCTCCCCCTCTTTGCACTCCTCACTCAGTGCCCTGCTCAGAAAGGCCTCTCCCATCCCTAGACGCAGAACGATGTGTGACTCTCCCTTACTTCATCCACCTCCGTGGTGCTTTCCATCACGTGACTTACGGATATTAGACTCAATTATTTTTATTATCTGCCCCACCCCCACTGAATCATAAGTGTCATGACAGGAAAAGTCCTAATCCATGGTGCCCCAAGGTTCTAGAATCAAGAGCGGACAGATTTGGAAGAGGTCCCAGAATATGCCAGGCCCTGTGCTAAATGCCACACTCACGTAATTGGAAGCAAGGCATGATGGTTAATTTGATTGACAGCTTGATTGGATCGGGGAAAACGCTTGGTCAATTAGTAAAGCTCACCTCTGCGTGTGTCTATGGAAGTTTCCAGAGACCCTGAGAGTATAAGGACTCTCACCCAATGGATAATTTGACCCCTTAACTGATTCATAGGTGGGACGTGGTGAAGGGGGGGGGGGTGAGAGAGCCTCGCTGGAGAAGGAAGGAAGTAGAGAAGTGACTTTGGGGTTCTATCTTGCCCGGGGAGCCTTTCTGTTCTACTTCTTGGTCATGTGACTGGCAATTGTTCTTACTGGTGGCTCAAATGCGCCAAGTGAGGACGGGGGGAGTGGGGTGAGGGGGGCAGGTACTTGAGCCGGAGAGATCACGGGCAAGGGCAACTGCTGGGAAGAAGGTTGAACCTCTCGGCGGGCATTGTCGGCGTGTGCGTTGTCGGCATGGAGACCGCTGCTGACTATGGGGCAGCTGTACGGGAGCTGAAAGGATGACAGGAACAGTATTACAAAGCCTCATTTCTGGTCCCCAATGGGAGAAACCAGGTGTGCTTGTGTGCTAGAGGAACGCACCAAAAAAAAAAAAAAAAAAAAAAAAAAAAAACCCGAACTGAAAAGTGGACAACATAGAAGAGAAAGACGCTGAGCTCAAACCTTGGGTGGAACAGGAAAGGACCCAAGGCGTGAGTCAGGACTGGCTTCTGGGGGAGCATGGCTGGCTTGTCTGGGGGAATTGGAGGGAAGGCTGAGCTGGTACGTGGGTCCAAACACACTAAGTGTGCCTGTGTGATAGGAACTGGAGGAGGGTCCTTCCACGCCCTAGAAAGTTCCTGCCCAGGTTAGTTTGTGTCATCTGGGAAGAAGGAACCTCAGTTCAAGGACTGGCTCCTTCAGACTGTGGCAATATCTGTGGGACATTTTCTTGATTGCTGATTGACGTGTGAGGGATCAGCCTAGTGTGGGCAGTCCCACCCCCAGGCAGGTAGGCTCGTGTTGTATAAGAGAGGATAAGCCAGTTAGCAGCGTTCCTCCATGACCTCTGCTTTCAGCCCTGCCTCCTAGTCGCTGTCTTGAGTTCTCACCCTTGACTTCTCTTGATAGTCCACAGGAACCTGTAAGATACGATAAACCACCTCCTCCCCACCATTTTTTTCAGGTCAGTGTTTGATCAGAGCAACAGAGATGCAAACTAGGCCAGCTCCTGTCCTGTCCGAGCGAAGGCACGGGGGATGAGGTCATGGGGATTCGCAGAGGAAAGGAGAAGGGAAATGGTCTCACAGAATGAAAGATGAGGACCAACTGCCCGGAGCGCTCAGAACCTATTAGTGGTTTGTGGCCGTGAGTTTGATGTCAAACCTCTCAGTCAGTTCTGTGGTTGTCTCCAGCCACGCTTGCATTATGGACGAAGGCAAGTCAAGCCAGGCTTACCCTAGAGAGCAGCTTCCCTAAGCAAAGGGCTAAACATAGACAAAAAAGGAAAAGGCGCAAGAGAGCCAGGGTGTAGGAGGAAGTGGCTCGCTCTGCTGGGTGTGGGGCTTAAGGCAGATGGTGTGTGTGTGTGTGTGTGTGTGTGTGTATGTACCACGAGCATCAGCGACCAGGAAGTGTGTTAGTATCGGTGTCACATCCCGGATCAGATCTGGGTAATGTAAGGGGAGATGTCCCAGTTACCAACAATGACAAAGTTAAAGCAACGACAGTGACCGAATTAGAGCTGAGATTAAGGAAACAAGACCGGTAGCCTAGAAGAATAGTTCAAGCTGATACTAAAATCAAGAATCATAGGCAGGTGTTTTCGGCTTCATTCTGCTGCGGTGACAAATTCCAGGACCAAGATTACCCACAGGAGGGAAGGGGTTTGTTTCATCTTAGAGGTCACTGCCCATCACTGGGGGAGGGGAGGTCAAAACTCTAGCAGAAGCCATGGAGGAAGGCTGTGGTTGGTGCTCTTGTAGTCCTTTGCTTAGCTAGCTTTTCCAGCCAGCCCAGGATCACCTGCTCCCTACGGGGGGGGGGGGGGGGTGCGAGCCCTCCCATATATATTCGAAGCCAAGGCCCCTCAAAGGCATCCATCCCTTCAGGCTGCTCTGCTCTGGGCAGTCCTTGCATTGAGACCCCCTTCACTGGTGACTCCAGGCTGTGACAGCTGAAGTTAGCCCTGACACAAGGGGCTAAACTGTTGAAACTCTTCAGTAGGAATGTGAGCTATAGAGAAAAACAGCTTTCTGGTACAAAAAGCCCTCTAGGCTCTTCTTCTCCTCCTCTTTCTCCTCCTTCGCCTACTCCCCTCCTCCTATTCTTCCTCCAGATCATATATATATATATATATATATATATATATATATATATATATATACATATACACACACATACACACATATATGTGTGTATATGTATATATACACACATGTATATATACATATATATGTATATATATGCGTATTTGCCTGCGTGTGTATATGTGTGTGTGTGTGTGTGTGTGTGTGTGTGTGCGCGCCTGATGATGCCCTCAGAGATCAGAAGAGGATGCCAGCTCCCCTGGGACCGGAGTCATGGAGAGCTGTGAACCATCATTTGGGTGCTGGGAACTGAACGTTTATTTGCTGGGCCATTTCTCCACACCATTGCCGAGAACCTTCTTAACAGACGCGAATGATATTCTGTCCTTACTGCTGACTCAAGCATCCAAGCACTCTGAGCCAATATTGTCGCCGTCCCACGTGACGGAATGCACCTTTACTATAAGGTCCCCCTGGTCTCTGTGGGAGAGCGCGACAGGGTCTCCATCACCAGAAACTCGATACTCCACAATCCATCTCACTTCCTTTTTGCCTAAAGGCATGGATTGGCACGTTACATGTGCCCAGCAAAAGCCTTAACGATGATCTCTCAAAGACATAAAAAAAAAAAAACTTGTATATATAGGAAGCTTCCATGGTCCCTGATAGAAAATTCAACATTGTCAAGGTGCTCAAACACCAAAGCTCAGTCCGGCATCCAATCAGCCTGTATGAGATCGTTTTGCTCTTGGTCCATTTGGAGGCTAAGAAAATGAGGAGTAAGGACTCAATTAGAGCTGCCCAACCCTACCATTAAGTTAAAGTCAGCGAGAGCCATAGGATGTAGGTACAAGGGAGAGCGAGCAGTCCAGAGACAGACTGTGCTAAAATCCAGATCCCAAATTAGTGGGAGAGCTGGACCGCAAATAACCACCGTTTTCTGTCATAGTTAGCGTCAGTGGTCAACTTGACACAAGCCTAGAGTGAAATCTTGGGAGAGGAAACCTAATTAGAGGAATTGATTTCATCAGAATACCCCGTGGGTGTGTTTATGGAGCATTTTCTTGATTGCTGATTCATGTAGAAGGGCCCTGCTCGCTGTGGGCGGTGCCATCCCTGGGCAGGTGACCCTGAGTTATCTAAGAAAGCAGGCTGTGCTAGCCACGAGGAGCAAGCCAGGAAGTAGCACCCCTCCGCGGCCTCTGCATAGGCTCCTGCCCCCATGTTTCCTGGATGGTGGACTATGACCTGTAAGCTGAAATAAAGCCAAGCACTTTTGGTCGGCATTTTATTACGGCAGCAAAGAAGCAAACATGAATACTTTTCATCTAGGAAAGACAGTAAACCCGTGTGTTATGTATGAAAATAAAGTACAGGCACAGGTGACCTGGAAGCAGAAAGGCCAAAGGAAGGAGGGGTGAAAGGTCAAAGGAAGGAGGGGGATGAGGGAGGAGGAGGAGGAAAGAAAAGCAACAAAAACTATTTGTTTGGAAAAAATTCCAAAACCTAATATTTGCATGCTTATAAAAAATAAAAAGTCCAGCCGGGCGGTGGTGGCGCACACCTTTAATCCCAGCACTCGGGAGGCAGAGGCAGGCGGATCTCTGTGAGTTCGAGGCCAGCCTGGTCTACAAGAGCTAGGTCCAGGACAGGCTCTAAAAAAGCTGCAGAGAAACCCTGTCTTGAAAAAACAAAAAAAAAAAAGAAAAAGAAAAAAATAAAAAGTCCAAGTAAAGCAACGATATATAAGTTTCTAAGCTACATTCTTGAAGATAATATACAAAAATTTCTTTTTATTTATTTTCTTGTTTGTTCTTATTGTTGTTTTGAGACAGGGTTTCTCTGTGTACCCTTGTCTATCCTGGAACTCACTCTGTAGCCCTGTCTGTCCTGGAACTCACTCTGTAGACCAGTCTGGTCTCAAACTCACTGAGATCCTCCTGCCTCTGCCTCCTGAGTGCTTGTATTAAAGGTGTGCGCCATTACCACCTGACCTTTTATTTATTTATTAAAGATTTGTTTATTTATTATGTATACAACATTCTGCCTCGATGTATGCCCGCACGCCAGAGGATGGCGCCAGATCTCAGTTCAAATGGTTGTGAGCCACCATGTGGTTGTTGGGAATTGAACTCAGGACCTCCGGAAGAGCAGCCAGTGCTCTTAACCTCTGAGCCACCTCTCCAGCCCCTATTTATTTTGTTTTTAAGACAGGGTTTCTCTGTGCGTATTCCTGGCCAGCCTGATACTTGCTCTATGGACTAGGCTGGCCTCGAACTCACAGAGATCCAACCCCCTGCCACTTTTTCTGAGTGCACCATGATACCATGGTTGGTCAGGAGACTTTCTTCATCTTCGTGGGCTGAGGGAAAATGTTTGCAAGAGCAGAATCAGGAGGCAGATGCGAGAAGCAGAGTTCACAACGGAAGAACTTAGGCTGTTTTATTTTATGCAATAAAAGGCTAAGGTGCCAGAGCCCAGGGAGGCAAAACGTAGTTCTTTGTGGTGTTGATTATTAGGCACACCATTGCTCAAACATGGGATCAGGGATGTCTACAGTGATGAACATGAAAGAGAATGCACCACAGGATTCTAACCCACACACTCGTGAATAGAGACAAGAGTGAAATATACGCACAACGCTGAAAAACAATAGATGAAATATAGCCCTTAATACTCTCACCAATCTTATGAAACAAACACCATCTTTCTCCTTGAGCTGCCCAGATTTCCAGAAACACACAGAAACAGCATTCAGTGTAAGGTTTGGGTGGTCTTTAGAGGTAACTACAGTGCTCCAAAGACAGGCAGTTCTCTGAGGCTGACCCAAGTAAGAAATACATTCATTTATTCCTTTCCTTCTGGAACTGAATAAAGTTGATTGTCAGCGATGCATTATCCAGGGCCATTTACTAGAGCCACATACACGGCCACCAAGCTTGCACTGGTTGTGGGCCTGACTCCTGGACACAGCTGGTGCTTTTACATCCTTGGATCCAGTCACTTCAAGCATCATGGGAGTTCGATACACAGTCCTGGGGCTCGTCACGCCACTCAGTGTCTTCCCACAAGGTTCCCACTCTCTCCTCTTTTCTAAGCCTCTGTCTTATCTGCCTGTGCCGTCTGCCCCGCGCCAGCCCCACCCTACTAAAGTCTTTCTCCATTAGGAGAATCACTCCCTCAGTCTCTAGTTGCTCCCGACAAGCAATGACATCCAAAGCCAGACAGCCACTCGAATGGGAGTTTTTCCCCTTCCCTTCCCACTTTTCTTCAGATGGGACAGATGGGTGGATGGGTGGCCATGTCAGGGGAGTCCTTAAGCCTCCTTCCAGGCCACTAAAATGGTACATAGCCGACTTTCAGAAAGACTCTTGGCCCAGGCATTTCCCTACGGGTCTCTGAGCTCCCACACTGCACTGGGTTTTTTGTTTGCTTGTTTTTATTTTGATCGTGAATCTGCACAGTGGAAGAAGATGATTAAAGAGAGCTAGAAAACACTCCTCATCCAGGCACACAAGTGTGTTCCAAAGACTGTGACAAGCAGGGCTTGTTGGGGAGGCCTTGGCGGCTCCTGCTCTCCGTGTCCTGTCTGAAGATGATGTTTTTGTGTTTATGTCTTTGCTTTAGCTCAGTGGAGCATGACAAGTGCCTGATCCTCTATGGCGATGATCAGGTAGGTGTGGGGGTGCCACTGAGTCAACTACCAGAACGGTGTTTACTGTGCTTTCCAGGGGTGAGGTGGGGTACTCTCATGAGGGGGGGCATCTGTGTCCTGAGCCTGAGACAAACCGAGAAGGAAAATGGAAAGGGAAACAACACACAAGAACATTCAGAGAAAATGCAAGCCGTGCTCACTAATGTTTGTGGTCCTCCCTAGCATGTGGGTGATGCTCACTAATGTGTGTGGTCCCCCCTAACATGTGAATGGTACTTGTTAATGTGTATGGTTCTCCCTAACTTGCACGTGTTGCTCCGTAACATGCCTGTGGTACTCTCTAGTACGTTTGGTGCTCACTAACATACAAATCGGCTCTACTAACAAGCCTGAAGTACTATCCATTCACATCACTACACCCCACAAAGGTAGAGGCTACCATGACTCCTTATGAGAATGAAGAAACCGGCGGGGCAGTGGTGGCACACACTTCTAATCCCAGCACTTGTGAGGCAGAGACAGGAGGATCTCTGTGAGTTAGAGGCCAGCCTGGTCTACAAAGCGAGTTCCAGGACAGCCAGTGCTGTTACACACAGCAACCCTATCTCGGGGAAGGCGGGGGTGGGGGGGACGCAAAACTGAGGGACAGTGAAGCAGCACAGTGTGCCCAAGGTTCTGTGTTCCTGAGCTGGGTGACTAGTCTATGCCCTTGGCTCTGGGCTATAAGGACGACCAAGTTAACAAACAAAAATGTCCCTGGGAAACAGACGAGTAACGACATGGGCTAGGAATAGAAGACCCCCTGTGGGATCCCTGGAGACAAGATAGGGAAAGGTGAAGGGTCTTCACCCAGCCGAGATGGAGAAATCCTTCGCCTGCATTTAGTTCACAATTAGAAATAAGGCTTAAAAGCAGATTCCCCCAGCAGAGGAAACTGAGTGACGCAAGCATGAACTGTGACCGGGTGACAGGATATTCCGTACTCTCCCTAATTTAGACAGGAGGGAACGTCGCTTGCCTAGAACTGCATCTGGCCTCCCTTCCCCCATCTCACTCCGGGGCTGTCCCTCTATGCTTCCTGAAATGTTTTCATGCAGAGGGTTTTCATAGGAGAGACCCCAGAAGCAAGCATCTAACCCTACAGAGATCCACAACCTATGGCCCACGGGCAGGAAGAGAGCACAAGCATTGTGTTGCTCCACTCTAGGGGGTGCCCTTCATACAGACTAGTACAGGAACGGCGGTGTCTTGAATTTGCGCCACACAGCCTCCAGGCTGGAACTCCCCAAGTGGAAGCTGGCAGGGACTTCATGGCAGAGGGAAGCCTCTCTATGCCTGCCGTTTCCAGTGGCAGCCAGCCCCTGTGACTGGAGTTCCTTGCCTCTGCTTCTTCTTGGATGCTTTCCTGGGTATGATCTGGCCTGGTTACTGCTTTCCTGCGCAAGCCGAAGAGGGAAGCCAGGACAGGTCCAGGCAGCCCTGGGTGCTCATTAGAATGCAAGCTCGTTCCTGAAAATGCAAATGACCCATCTCACCTTATCCTTCTGACAGACGCGCTGGCAGCGATGACTGGTTGCTCCCTACCTGTCACCACTGCAGCTCTGATCATTGTGTGAAGCGCCTGCCACACTCCAGGTGCCTGAAAGCCCTCCTGCTTCAGACGCAGTCATCCACTGCCCCCTAGTGGACTCTGTGTGAATGACATAATAGGCACCCAGGGTGTGCTGCTTCAGGATCGAAGCAAATCGGGGTTGAGTCTTATTTTAAGAATGGCTTGCAGCTTCTGTTGATTTCATCTCTGCTGCTCATATCTGAGCTTCTTAATTAACAGCTCTGAGATGGGATAAAATGTCAGTCGCGGGTGACTTTGTGGAGCTGTATTTGAATGTTAAAAATTCATGGCATTTTCAAACCATATTTAAGACCTCATTTGACGATCATTTCAAAAAAGATTTTTCCCCCTTAGTCTGGGAAAAGTTTTAAAATGAATGTAGTGTTAAATATCTCAGGGTGGCATTTCGCTAAGCCGCGGAGTTATGCGACAGAGAAACAAGATTATTTGTAGGACAGCAATGTTAACCGCCCACTTTGTCATCTAATCGGCCTCCTAACCCTGCTCTGGCAGGTTTCAGGGGCTCCACAATTTGCATAGTTCTTTATTGTTCTGTATCCCTGGCACCAGGGACCCGGTCATACTTAGCATAAGGGAAGCCACATTTGTGACAGGGGACCTTGTTTGTCACGAGCCTTGTGAAGGCTGCTCCAGAGTGACCGTCCTTGAGGTGTTTGCAGCTTGGGCTAAGCCTCATGGCGCCTTAAAAGATGGCTTCCAGCAGAGCTCGGCTGTGTCTCCGGAGGCTGATTAAGGGATCTATTTCTTCTTTAAAGACTTAATTTGCTATTTTTAATTACATGTGTCTGTGTGTGAGCAGGGACACACGAGGGCAGGTCCCCACAGAGGTCAGCAGAGGGCGTCAGATCACCTTGAGTTGGAGTTACAGGTGGTTGTGAGCTGCCGGGTGTGGGTGCTGGGTACCGAAGTTGGATCTGCTGGAAGAGGCAAGATGCATTCTTAATCACCAAGCCATCTCTCCAGCCCTGAAATCTACTTCTCTTTACTATGTTTTTATTAATCTTGGGTGTGTGCATATACAAATATGAGGAGGTTCGAGGACAGTCCATTTACAGAAGTCAGTCCTCTCCTTCCTCCATACGGGGCACAGAGATCAAAACTCAGACCGCGTGCTCATGGCAATTGCCTTTGCATGCCGAGCTGGCTCATCTAAACCAGCACATAACTTTTAAAAAAACTTACTAGTCATTGTATTTATGTGGTGTTTTGCCTGATATGTTTCCGTGTACACACGCATGCAGTGCCCGTGGAGGCCAGAAGAGGGTGTTGGATCCCCTGAGGCTGGAGTTGCAGACAGCTGAAAACGGCCATGTGGGTGCTAAGACCTGAACGTGGGTCCTCTGGAAGAGCGAGCGCTCTTAACTGGGCCGGTGTGCTCGCTCATCAAGACACAACGTTTACATTTTCTGTGTCATTTTCTTATTGTTAGGTCTTTTTAAAAAATGGAACTGTGCCAGAGTTAATGTCTTTATTGTTCTCTCTTCACTGGAACTCTGCGGACTGTACCAAGTCCTTTCTAGTGACTGGGACTGTTGCCATTCATGACCTCCATGAGAAAGTCTTAGCCAAGCACACCCTAAGGCGGCGCTATGTGCAAGTCAGTTTTTACCTGTCCTTACAGAAAGTGCTTTGAGAAATTATCCTGCAGATAACGCACGGGGACTTGTGACCTTGTTGAGGAAGTCGGCCACAGAAGAGTCAGGGCAAGGATGGTATCTGAAGAGATGGCGCATGGTCGGGGTGATATGGCCACAAACCATGGTACCCAGTTGAGACAGGCAGAGGACCATGGTATCCACTGCCCAACAGCTGTGCAGTGTACTTGTTTACAACAGACTGACTATGGATCAGTTAGCTCCCACGATCGGAAACTCCTAAGAGAAATCCCCATCAGTGAGAAAGCATTAGTGTGCACACAGGAAGTAGAACTCAGTCGACAAAATTTTCCACCCGGTGTAGATCTGAAACCACTTCGGGCTTCTTACTCAGCAACCAAGTAGTTTTCCCCTGCATGCCACAGAAGCCTCCACCGATGACTCAGCCCATTCAACTTTGCCTCTTGAGTCGGAAAGGAACTAACACGGAGGCTCTGCCTGGCCAGTGGGGTCTCTCGTGGGGAGGGGCTGGACTCCTTAGCAACTGAACAGAAATCCTGAGAGCTGCTGAAGAACTCCATCAATCCAAATCAGACTTTCCTGGGGGTGCAGCCTGGCACAGTGGACCCAGTCAATAAAGCTGGGGTTTTTTTTTGTGGGGTTTTTGTTGTTGTTGTTCCCATTGCTGCCCACTATATGACAGGTGGGTCGACGCCCCCTTGTTGTCTCCAGATGACCTCCAGATGACCCCATTTCACTTATTCTTTGTGGAACCCTAAGGTCCCAGGATGAAATGATCATCATCGTCTCTAGCAAAGTCCTCGAGCCGAGATAAAATTTACTGGGAGGAAGGCACAGCAGAGAGAGGCCGGGTTTAAAAATCAAAATTTTCCTTAAATCATGTATTCAAACTGAGATGGCTTTTTCCATCTATCTTGCTGATTTCCAAACTGACCTTGAGGATCTGGCTGTGTGCCTCAGGGTTATAATGCTTACCTAACATATACAAGGTCCTGGGTTCAGTTCCCAGAACTGGGCGGAGGGGTAGGGGCGGGAGACAAAACCTACGCAAACGATTTTAAAATCATGTCAAATAATTCATATTTAAAATGATGGCATAGGACACAGTGGTGTTTCTGTTTCTTAGCCTTTACTACAGCTTCATCTGGGACTAAGACCCCAGAGACCTGGTGAAATGTGAAGTGGCGGGGTAGGCACAGAAAGCCCTGTTCTGAGCTGGCTGGCATCCACCTAAGAAGCAGCTGTCCCTGTGGCATCCCTAGCACGGTGCCAGGGTATCGGCTCCAGCTGCCTTGCTGGCCACACCAGGAGGCTTTTATGGAAGGGCTTCGAAGCTGCTGCAGCCACTGCAGTGGCTGCAACCTGGCCTTTCATGTTTTCAGTCCAGACAAACGCGTGATTGAAGAAAGGATTTATCCAAGCCTGTGTCACATTGGCCATCTGGAAAATCGCCAGCCCCTCATTTAGCAAATCACTTTGTTTAAAGGCGGCGTCCGTGTGGCAGCATTTATGCGCCCAGGATGGATCGCGTAATTCCTCCGCCTTGGTTTATCTGCGTCGCTCCTCTCAGTCTGCCTAGCAACTTAAAGGGCCGTCAATGTGTGACAAGGCACTTGACCTGCGTGATTTCCAAGCCAAGGGAGAGCATCCATCTTGTGCTGGCTCGTCCTTTCCTCAAAGCAAGGGCGCGACGCCCGTGCTCTCTGTCTTAATGAAGTCTGCCTTTATTAAGAATCCCATCCAGCGCCACAGGGCCCAGCCATCCTGCACTGTAAATATTACCCCAAAGACATGCACCCAGGGGCCTGACGAGGGGGGCTGGCTCCACGGTGAGTACTCACCCACCCTGCCAGTCTAGAGAGAACCTCCGCTCTCTGCAGAGGGAAGGGTATCGGTTGACAGGCTGGTGCCCCTTTGTTTGAGAAGATGAGTAAGAAGCATTAGCAGGTAATGTCACAAGGCCCCCGGGGTGGTCTGAAGAAGGGTTGGACGCAACATGACTTCAAAATAGCAGTGAGTTCTCAAGTGTCGGATCCGGGTTTTCTTTTTCCAAAAGAGGAAAGAGAAGAAAGGATTCCATAGAGGCTAAGCTGGTTTCTTATCAGAACGTTGCCGGTCACTTTGTTTCGATATGGATTATCAGCGGTCATTTACCAAGACAAATGATCTCGGTGACCGTTGCTTCCATACATTGCTCATCTGAGGTCATGATATTATTAAATCTGGAAGCAGGAGCTCAAATCCATGAACGTGTCAAAGGCATATGTGCTCAGCACGTAACTCAGCTCATTGGAGGGCAAAAAGGGAAAAATAGCAGAATAAATGTGCTTTGCCATCAAAGCCTTTCAGAAGACAAACACACACAAACAGGTCTGTTTAGTGGCTAGTAAAGACGCAGACTTTGCTGTCAAGTGACGCTGAGATTTGGGTCGAGGTCTCTGAGATTTAGCCTCTTCATCTCGAAGGAAAGGGACATGCACCTCTTTAAATTCCTTTTAGAAGTACTGAAGCAGTGCTTATATATAGTAAGAGCTCCGTAATCCTGCTAACAGGAGGCAGGAGATAGTGATCGTCAGGGTTGATTAGAGAAAATAGTCTTTGGACTGGGGCAAGGAAGGAGACCTTCTTGAGCCAGCGCCATACTCCAAGTACCAGTTCCAGGCAGGGAAAGGATAGCCAATGAATGGGCGCCTGTAAACATGACACAGAGATGGTGGGCAGGGAAGGAAGTGGCAGCCAGGTGGAGTAGAGGAAGGCTTAACTCAGACCACAGAAGTGGAAATGATAAAAGATGGGGGGCCCCATTGATGGAGGCTTGAAGGCTGGGGTCTTTTAAGGGTCTCGACTTAATCTAGCAGGGAGCAGGCTATCATCTCGGTTTCTTGCAGGAGAGCAGCAGAGTGGGAGCTGTCTGTGGGTTGGTACGGGTGAACCAGATAGGTCAGTGGGGAAGCGCAAGGCTGGAAGATGGGGTCCAAAGCCAGATAGCACCCCAGGTTAGATGGATGAGGAGTTCCGTAGAGGGAGCCAGGGGACGAATGGGAGGTAATAAAGCTGGAATTCCTTTGCAAAGCAGACAGACCTGATGCCCACATGCGCACCAGGCAGGCGGAAGAAGGGAAAGGAAAGAGAATCTAGCCTTGTGGGACAACAAAGCCAGTTGCTTCCCCCACCATTCTAGCTTCACTTGCTCCAAAGATAGGTCCCTAGGACACCAAGAGAGTGACAGAATCTATTAGGAATCTCATGACAGCAAGAGTTTTTTTGTTGCTTTGTTTCCTCTTTTTAATTAAAATAAAGTCAGACCATTATTATATACACCAGGCTCTTACGCTGGTGTGTCCCGCCATATCAAATCCAATTCCAAACACAGCTCCCTGTGAGCTGGCAGCATCAAGGTCCTCTGTGTGCCACAGGCGAGTGCCCTGTGACTCTGAGGCCCATCACTTGGACAAGTGCAGTGTGGCTGAGTTGATGTCCCCCTCAAGGTCATGGAAGCTCCAGTGTCTCTGCGTGTGACATTCCACCTGGTTGGGGAGGGGTTGCCCACTCATCTTGCAGGGAGAAATGCCGTTTGCTCTTTCTGCTGAGAGAACGCACACTTTCTGCGCACGGGGAACAAGTGAGACATGCCGGGTTTTCACTCCACTCATTTACATTTTCTTTTGTGATTGATTGCAGGGATGTGTGAACATTCTGGTTTTGGCATCTGCAGGTGAACTATTAAGGTAAATATTGAAGTTTAAATGCAATTGCAGAAGAGGTGGAGCCATACATCTTTAAAGCAATTTTTTTTCATAATATTTTATATGTGTCTTGCAATAGGGTAAAGGATTCCACCAAATGTTCTCAAGACGGCCAAGGGGTCAGGGGATATGGCTCAGTCTGCAAAGTGCTTATTGTCCAAAGATGAGGACCTCAGTTCAGATTGCCAGTACCCACATGAAATCTGGGTGCTGCACACCAGTACCCCCAACAGGGGGAGGGCTGGAGTGGAGGCAGGTGGATCCCTGTAGTAGGCTAGCTTAATGGCTTGGCGCTTTGCTTTTTCTTCTGCTTTCTAATCTCCTTAGACTCCGACTCCACTTCACAACCCTGCTCCATGATACAGCCATCTCTCAGCTTTGGCCTCATCCTCCTGACATGACTACAACACCACTCTGTACCTCTGAAGCTGAATCTATTCATTCATCCAAGAAACAGTTCTCAGTATAACAAAGCAGATGATAATACAATCAGTAATACAAAAAGATCAAAATGGATATTTCAGGAAAGCATAACATATCCAGATGATTAGATGTTGTAACTCGGGTGAGCACGCTGCGTGTGGTGGTCCGGATAGGAACGGCCCCTCATAGGCTCATGGATTTGAATGCTTGGCCATTAGAGAGTGGCGCTACTTGACAGGGATTAGGAGGTGTGGCCTTGATAGAGGAAGAGTGTCACTGGGGGTGGCCTTTGAGGTTTCAAAGGTTCAAGCCAGGTCCAGTGTCTTCTCTCTCTCTCTCTCTGCTGCCTGAGAATCCAGATGGAAGATTCTCAACTCCTTCTCCAGCACCATGTCTGCCTGTGTGCCACCATGCTTCCCGCCATAATGATAATAGATTAAGTTTCTCAACTGTAAGCCAACCCAAGTTAAATGTTTCCCTTTTTAAGAGCTGCCATGACCATGGTGTCTCTCCACAGCAATAGGGCATGACTAAGACGCTTTAACAAACGTCCACCAAGTTCAGTGGGTTTTCACAACAGAAATTTACTTGCTGTGCAAGTAACAGTTCAAGTAATTGTTCAAGTAATAGATGTATTTGATGGGCAGCCTCTGTGTGGTGATTCAGGCACCCAGCTTCCCCTAGGCCCAAACAACAAAGTGGGGGAGACACAGAGAAAGGGGTCCCACAGAGGATTTTTCTAAGTACCCTGTGTGTGCTGG
This sequence comes from Arvicola amphibius, assembly GCF_903992535.2. NCBI lineage: Eukaryota > Metazoa > Chordata > Mammalia > Rodentia > Cricetidae > Arvicola > Arvicola amphibius. The sequence goes on along the minus strand of NC_052056.1, from coordinate 107,278,463 downwards.
ATGCCACTCCTGCCGAATGTATCAGTCCCTTTCTATTGCTATGATAAACACCATGGCCTAAAGCAAAGAGAGTTTATTTTAGTTTACAGTTCTGGGGGAGGGGGTGAGCTCCCTAATGGTGGGGGAGGCATCACTGCAGGCTGAGAGATCCCATCTTAAACAGCAGTCTGGAAACAGAGAGCAAGCTTTAAGTAGGGTAAAGTTGCCAGTTCTCAAAGCTCCAGCGATGTGCTTCCCCCAGAAAGGCTGCACCACCTCCCCAGACAGCGCCACCAACTGGAGACCCAGAGTTCAACTACCTGAGCCCATGGGGCGCACTTCCCATTGAAACCATCACTGCCTGTAGTCCAGAGGCCAGTCACAGGGCCACTTCCTACCACCCCACCATCCTGAATTCTTCCCTTCAACAATCCTGGGATCCAATCCCATCTCTTCCGAAAAGTGTTCCAGATCACAGCTCATAGCCCTCTCTCTGCAACGCCCCTGGCACGAGTCACACCCAGCACCTTTCTTGCCATCAAATGTGCTGTCAGGAAGGAGAGCACCTGTCCTTTGATGGTCTTTCAATTCACAGTTGCAAAGGGATAGTGTGCATTGGCTTCCTATCACCATGACAACAGACCCAAGATAGACAGCTATAAAGAGAACAGGGGTTCTTTTTGCTCAGTGTGTGAGATTCCAGCCCTTGATCATTTGGCCCTGCTGGGTTTTGGCCCTGTTGTTTTTCGCCCACAAGGATATAGTACCTCGTGGTGGAAGTATGTGGTAGAAGAGGCCATCTCACAGTGGCCTAGCAACGATGGAGACAGGAAGAGGAGGGGCCAGGAGCCCAATATCCCTTCAAGAGCATCCCTCCAATGACCTGACTTCCTCCCTCTAGGCCTCATTTCTTCAAGGTCTGTCACCTCCCACTAGTTGGACAGAGCTGTCAACATAGTAGGCCTGGGGGGACACTCTCCATCCAAGCTATAGTAGTGAGAGGCTATGGCACACCGGCCCGAAGGTGTGGTCCCCAGCAGGGACGCCCCCTGCCTCTGAGTCTTGGGTGATTACCTGGAAAACATGACCGCCCACGCAGAGCCAGCGGGAGTGGGAGAAGGTAATCCAGGAAAGACCAACGCAACTGATGGGGTGGCACGGGGTGTCCTGACGTCAGGACTTGGGTGACAAAGCCATGCCTGTCCTGGAGAAGAACAAACTATTGGACTATGAGGACTGTGTGGCCGCCGGGACTACTTCCGGTAAGCTAGAGATGCTCTCGTGGAATGATTCAGAAAGCGAAAGTCAGGAATGAACTTGGCTTCAAAGTCCGCTAGGTGCCTTTTCAAACAAAAAGAAAAGATGGCCAGAATTAGCCACAATTCAAGCTCTCCTTTAACTATACTGGTAGCTGACCTAAGGGTAAGCTCCCTGCCTCCCAGTATTCTGGGTTCTACAACATTCTATACCAACACGTGTAAGCACTCAAGTATTTCAGCTAAAATTACACACAGTGTTTGATAGAGCCTGCACAAGCCCTCCTTGGTGCTCTAAGCTGTCCAGTGATGTGTACGACCTGACAGAACGTAATGATACTTAACCAGTTGGCTGTCATACTGTGCTTTTTAGGGAGCATTCTCAAGAAAGGAGTCTGTATATACTCAAAATAGACGCAGTTCGGCTCGGTCTGTGCATGTTTGATGCTCGGTTGGCTTAACCAGAGATGTGGAACCTACAGAAAGGCAGGCTGAGTGTGCAGTTTTCAGCTCAGACCTTGATAACCTCACTCTCTGCTTTTAAAGCTGGGGCCTCTGGCTGGCTTCTGGAATGTTGCTCATGCTGCCTGAGAACCAGTGCAGAGGACCTGGCACGCTTGATAGATGGGAGGGGAAGCAGGATCACCCACAGTGACTGGCAGCTCTGTGAACCTATCCCACGTGGGAGCTTGGGCAAGAGGGTGAGCTTCCAGCTGCAGCCTGGACGTGCTGGGGGGAGATGAGATCATAGGCTACAGATCATAATTATAGATTACAGAGTCGACGGAGACACTAGTGTTCTGCAGTGGCCTCTTGGCAAGGAGATCTGGGACTCTTCTGGATGGAAATTTTCTTGTCTGCTATCCTCTGTGGAGCATCTTCTTTTCGGACTTCCTCTGGAAACAGTGCACAAAAGTCCAAGTCTATCCCTTGCGCCCAGTCTTACAGTGTCTGGCAGATTGGCAGGCAGGGAGGGCCCTTGACACACTACCTCTTCAGTCTCCCTCTGAATAACTCTGGAGACAGGCGTATGTGCCTTTGTGGACTAGGCATCAGTGTTAGTAGGTGACCTAGGGATGGGTGTGGCCACTGCATGACCCACAAGAGCACAAGGTGTTTCTCTCTCTCTCTCTCTCTCTCTCTCTCTCTCTCTCTCTCTCTCTCTCTCTCTCTCTCACACACACACACACACACACACACACACGCACGCACGATCAATACCACCTCTCCTTACGGCCACGGGGAGGGAACTACCACTTGCATCCAGCCCTCAGCCAAAGCCTACTCGTTTCACCAGAGGCTTCTGCTGGTACTCACCGCTAGCTTGAAGCTCCAGAGAGGCAGAGAATTGCCTGGGACCAAGGAAAGCTATGGGGCCGATTCCCCACACAGAGTCATGGAGAGAGCTGCAGAGCCCCCAGGGACCGGGTCCTGTAAGCCCAGATAGTACAGATGTCCCACATTCACCCCCAAAGATCCCATATGCCACACAGAAGCCCACAAGATACCCTGTGGACATCCACGCCAGAGACTTTAACATATACCCCAACCCCCACACCTCTCAAAAAAAATCTCAAAACATATCCCCAGTGCCCTGGAGGGCATCTCTAATACACATTCTCCACAGATCTTCTTTGTCACATGTTCAGATACAGCTTCTAGCCCCCACCACACACACACACACACACACACTCCATGAGCATGGACCACAGAGCTGATACCCTTCTTGAAGACATCCCATAAAGACTCCTGATCCCCACACAACACAAGACATAATTACAGTGCAATCCCTTCAAACCTCATCGTGCCCGAAACACAAGCACACACCTATACACACACAGTCACTCACAGTGCTTCTCCATATGAGAGAAAGAGGGAGGCTGAGGAGTTCCTGTGGTACGGTCTCCTAGGCACATGCTGGCACAGACAGGATACAGTGATCACAGTAGCTCCTCCTCCACGACAATGGCCCCACTGCAAGCAGAACTCACAGAAACCACTGGGGGCTTTTAAGAAACACTCCCTTCAAACCCGGGCAGACACAGAAGAACACTCCCTGGCCTGACAGATGCTCAAATGCAGCCACAGACAACAGGCTCCCGTCTACAGTTGACATCTCAGTCTTCCAGGGAGGAGCTAGAAAACCACTGCCATCCATTTATCGTGAACGACGGCGTTTAAGGTCCAATACTCCAGCACGTAGAGGAACGGAACGAAACAGGAGAGCACTCAGGCGGCAGTACCCCATCACTCTGGCCGGTCCATGAAGAGGCAGGTAGATAGGTATCTCTTTTGTCAGAATTTTTGAGAAAAGGGAGCAGAGAAAATCGGAAAAGTTCAGGGAACAGTCGCGTGTGCCTCTGAGACAGCTGCCCGTCTGCTGACTAGTGGGGCTTTCTGTACAGCTATGCAGTCGACTAGCCCTATGATCCAAAAATTACAGAATTTATTAAACAAAACAAAAAGCAAAACAAAACAAAAAAACCCAGAGGCCAGGCCTCAATAAGAAGTCTTCAAGCTATTTTTCAAAACTAGGTCCGCTCAAACAGAGCCTAGTAAGTGGGTGGCAGAGGGAGGAGGGGACAGACGTAAGGGATTAAAAAAGAAAAGCAAGTGGACCACTAAAAGGCTCGGAACACAAGAAATAGCCCTGGGCAGCTGGGCCCCATCTGGGAGCCATGAGAACAGGAAGAACTTCGAGCAAGTGGGCGCCGCTTATGATGAGAAAGGAGTTTCCAGCTGGAGAGAAGCCGGATTCATGGGGCTACTCACAAATCTGGTGTTTCCCCCCAGGTTTAGTTTGCTGTGTATCTGTTCCTGTCTGCAATGAACTAGCCAAGGACAGCTTGGTTTTAGGGGGCATCAGAAGGTTTCTGGGGATGTACTGGGACAGAACACATGCTCTCCAGATGTCAGTGGGAAAATAGAGCATGAATATAAAGACTTGGCACTTGCGTAGGTGGAACCTTCTATGGGTTACGCGTCACCGTGACCAGCATACCTGGCAGATAAACATAGGAAAGAAGGTCTTTTGACCACTACTGTTTCAGAGGGTCCCCCCTCCATGGCAGATCATCTCCTGGGCAGAGCACCATGGTGGCAGTATGTGGTGAGAGACAGCCTTACTTCTTGACAGACAGGGACCAGTGTGACAGGAAGGAGCCAGGGATATGTCCCCAAGAATCCTCCCCAAGGTGATATACTTTCTTCAGGCATGTTCCACATCCAAAGTTTCCAAGACTGCCTGGTCCTCCAGCAGATAGGGCTGAGGCAGAGATGGTCCCGCTGGTCTCTCCCTAGGGCTGAGAAGGATGCTGAGTGTCAATGACCCAGACCTCCCATGGGGAGAGGGGAGAAACACACACTGAGCCAAGAGTCTGTCGAAGCAGGAACTCACTTTATTGCATCAGGGAAGGAATTTATACAGGGCTGAGGTAGGGGGGCGGGAGTCTTGGGATGGAGTGAGGTGGAGTAAGGAATAAGGGCCAATAATATCCTGCCACGTCAGTGGTGGCTGGGCAGAGGTGGGCCTAGGTTGGACTGTGCTGAGTCAGTCCTCTCCAAACTCAAGTTAGGCTCAGGAAGTTACAATGGGCCTCACCAAATACAAGTTAATCGCAGGAAGTTACACTGGGCCTCACCAAACTCAAGTTAGGCTCAGGAAGTTACACTAGGCCTCACGCCCGGGCCTCATGAGGGCCAACACAAGACCTTCACATTAGTGGCACCAGCTATGACCAAGTGTTCACAACATGAGCCTGGGGGAGGTGTTTCTTACATCAATCATGACATGTTTTTTTAATGCCTTATATAAGAAGAATCATCCTTGTTTGCTTATCTCTCATGCCCAGATGCCACTCACCAAGTTATGACTTGTAATATCCTGCCTATAGCCACCTCACAGTGATCACGGTCCTCGCTCAACCTGTCCTCATTATCACTGACACAAACTTCTCTTTGGCCCCTTTAGCCCTCATTTCTGATCCTTTATTTCATTTGGGTGGTTTGGGGTGGGGGAATACATCCAATCTTACATTCATTCATCAAACATTGACTGAGCCTCTACTATGGCCAGTCTTTGCCTTTAGTGTTTATAATACCTCAGTGAACAAAGCAAGAGTCTTGCCCCTTGTGGAGTTAAAGTCTAATGGGAGCAAAATAAAACAGATATTATAATAAGTTATATAATATTTTTGAAGCCGATAAATGTAAAAAATAAAAAGAGTTCGAATGCCTGATACCCACATGCATATGAATGGGTGCATACACTCAAGAGTACAGTGTTTGGTGAGGTAGCCAGGATGGGCCCCATTGAGAGATTCTAAGAATCAAAGAGGGGAGGAAGGAGAAGGAGTGGGGGAGAATAGGGAGATGGGGAGGGGAGGGTACTGTTGTCTAGGGGAAGGGAGAGTGTTGTTGTTGAAGAAGTGCCAGAGATGGGCCCTTGGGTGAGCCATATCTGGAGAGCTTGAACAAGGGCAGCCAGGCTAGAATGACTGTTTCAGGATCGGTGACCTGCACGTGTGGGGGACCTGAGATCAGAGCACTAAAGGAGGTTCCGGGAGGCCAAGATAGATAGAGGCCTTGGCATAGGTCCATCGCTGTGTACGTGCTGTGACTTCTATATTGATAGATCTCTGTCATGGTGATGTCAAGGAGTGGAAAAGATGGTGAGAGATGATGGTGTCTCTCTTCTTGTTTAAATCTTTCCGGAGCATTTCATGTAACCCACAAAACATGACAGATGGAGACCCTGCTTAATTTCCCTTGTGCATTTCTTCATGATGCCTGCAAACCCCAGTGAGCCCCCATGGTTTGAAGCAAGTGGACTTCTAAGAAGCATCCTCTTCTGTCATGTCCCTTTGTGTCTGTCTTGGTGACTTCCTCTAACTGTTTATACCCTCTCTCAGGGCCTCCAGGAAGTGCATTTTCTTAGGGAAGCCTTCTCTTCACATCATACATTCTCAACAGTTTGGGTAGACTTCACTGACTGGTGTTACAGTGCTACACCAGAGTGTCTTGTTCACAATCTGTCTCTAGACTGGAACTCCTATAGCATAGAAACTAGAAGTTTTATTCATGAGTCCTGGTAGGCTTTGGATGAATGGAGAGATGAATGGATAGATGAATGGATGGTAGGGTGGGTGGATGGATGGATGGATGGATGGATGGATGGATGGATGGACAGACAGATGAAGAATGGATAGAGATGGATGGAGAGTGGATGGAGGGAAGTAGGGAGGATGGGTACTGGGTGGATCGATGCTGGCTCTCTCATCTGATCTTGAATTCAAGACATTCTATTTTTAGTTTATAATTAGTTAAGCACTTGTAAATGTTCAGATCTAACAACTTAACATTTTCTTCTCTGCTTCTGGGGGCTGGCTGAAGGAGTCTGCCTGGGAAGCTCGAGGCATATGGACTCATCCGTTACCAGTGGTGACTGTTTTTTTTTTTTTTTTATCAAGTTAAAAGGAGGGGATTTCGATAGACAGAATCTTACTGTCCCAACAACCAAAGATAACTTCAGAAATGCTTTCTTTTCTTCCACATACTTTTTAATTAGCCATTTGCACTCTTGACTTCAGTTTTGATGGACTCTCCTGTCCCTTTTAACCTCTGTCACATGTATCATGCAGCTAAAAGTGGCTGATTTATGCCTGGCATTGTACTGGAGAGGATTCTCTCTGAACATGAGAATGAACATTCATGCCTGAATGCCTCTAATTCATTTGTTTTTTTTTTTTCTCTAATGCTATCATGGTGAGTTTTGGAGCATATTTTCTCTTACCTTGAGAGAAGTCGCAAGATGCTGGCTATTCGTGTCATAATCAGAAGAGATTGTTTACAAATATTTTAGTAATTATTTGAGAATGTCGTTTAATCATATTCTCCATATCCCTGAAGAAGATTTTATGCAATTCTGTCAATGTACCTGCATTTAGTTACAATTGTCTTATAAGGTCAAGTATGAGTTTTGCCTCTTGTGGGCTTTAGAATTGGAGAACATTTCTGGGATGTTCAGTCTGTGGTAACTGTTCTATCCTATTGGGAATATCATAGAAATATTTCCCTTAGACATTTTAGTTATCCACATACATAGACGTGCAGTCCTTTGACTAACTTTGTACTTTAAGTATTAAGTTCCCATGTTTTGGCATACAGTTCTCTCTTGCTAACTTCCAAGACGTTTAATCAAACGTACTTCAGCATAGAAGACCAAGCCCTGGAATTGGTCTCCCAAATCTGTGCTTTTAACCTGCAGCCAGGGCATCACTTGGGACTATAGGAACTGCAGGGTCTCAGTGACCTGGTATAGGCGGAGTTTCCTGTCCTAACAGCCCACTCGCTGTCCCAGTGGCTCCTTCCCAATTACCAGGCAGAGACTGAATATTATTTATAAATGCTTGACCAGTAGCTCAGGCTTGTTACTAGCTAACTCTTATATTTAAAATAACCCATATATCTATTAATACTTTGCCATGTGGCTCATGACTTGTTACCTCTTTTTCTACAAGTCCTGCTTGCTCGGCAGCTAACTGGCATCTCCTGACTCCTCCTTTCTCATTCCCAACATTCTCAATTTGGCTTTCCCATGTAACCTTCTTTTTCAGCTATTGGCCAGTCAGCGTGTTTATTAACCCAACCACAAAGGGATTATCCCACAGCAACCTGGCATCTCCATTCTGGGTACACTTACTGGAATATTATATTTGAACCACAACCACCATCATGTGCAATTGTTGACAGGTAGTCAATCCGTTCGCAACCACTGAAATCCAGGTTGCCCAAGCTGGGATTCTGATGTTGCTATGTACTGTCTTTGGCAAATCCTTCATCTTTTGTGGCTCTATTTCCTCCTCTTTCAAAGAGGATAATATCAATGCTCTACTAGGGATTTTTTTAAATTCCTTTCTCCCTACAGAAACTCAGAGGGCTCTAAAAGAAGTACCTTTGTCTTCAGCTTGTACAAACATTTCATTATTTAAAAAAAAAAGGAGCACATATTACTTGTGGCAGTCACACACTGGCTTTTTCCCCCTGGACTCTAGAAAAGGAAGCGCTCAAGGGGCATGGCCCATTCAGAGAGCTCCTGGCTGACAGAGTATTGAGGGCTGGGAGAATGGACAAGGATGGAGGCACGTGCAGCCTCCAACTGAATGGTTCCCCAGAGGCAAGACTCCTGGCTGAGGACAGAGTATAAGGGGGAGATTCTTCTATTCTTGTCCTTAGAACTTGGAAGAAGATGCCTAAAGTTGAGGACATGCCGAGCATCACCATTCACAGCGCTGCAGCCTCTCCAAACGCAGAGTACACCCGCTGGAAGGTGCACGGAGACTGTGTCACTCAGGTAAAAACAGAGGAAACAAACTGGAGGTTGCCGGCTACCCTCTCTGTGCTCAGGGACAGTGACTGAGCTCTCGGGTAAGATCCCTCTGTACCACTTAATAAGCCAGCACTGCTCCTAAGGTAACTTTGCAGACCTAACTGGAAACAAATCCATGTCACATAAAATCCAGAGAGCGCCATACGAATGAAAACCAACTGGTTTGGTAAAATGAACCTCCTGGTGGGATGGGTCCCTGCCCAGTGTCCTAGGGTCTGAAGATCGTAGATATCTTTCCCTTGCTCTTTAAGGCTAAAAGTAACTCAACTCACATGGCCAGAATGTATTAGGATAATAAAGGGGTTATTTGTGTAGGACTGAGTCTCTGAGCTCTCCTTTGGCCCCAAGAACCTAAGCCTTTGCTTCTTGGGTACTCAGGTACACAGGAAAGCAAGCACTGCCTTTTGTACTAAGAAAGTCTACTACTCAGTGCAGAGTGGTGTGTGGGGACATGAGGAACCCTGAGGATACACAAGGCATGCAATCTTACACCATGCCTGTTCTTACTGAACACACTGGCTTAAGCCAGACAGAAAAGTTTATGCCAGAAAAGAATGCTAAAAAAAATTACTGAGGGCTGGCAAGATGGCTCAGCTGGTAAAAGGCCCCTGCTGCCAAACTTGTGGACCTGGGGTCCATCCCTGGAACACACAAAGTGGAAGGAGAGAACCGACTTCTATAAGCTGTCCTCTGACCTTCACATATGTGCCATGCTGTGTGTGCGTGCACACACATACACGCTCACACCCATGCACACACATATACACTCAAAATAAATAAACATAATAAATTTTTTGAAGAAATAATATTGAACAAAAGAAAGAAAATCAGGAAGCCACCAAACTTACTTGGTAAATAAAAAGGCAAATTAAAGGGAAGGGAAGGTTGGATCAAGATCATTTTCCTTCAACATAAACACCAACAAAACTTCAAACACAAATAAAGGAAAGAAAATACCGATCTTTCAACAGACAGAACCTTTCTATCACCCCATGAGATACCTTCAGATAGCTCCCACTCCCACTCAGTCACTACTCTACATTTTTGTCATTTAAGTTGTCACTCATTTTATGTTAAAAACAGAAAACAACAACAAGGAAGAAATATGTCACACTATGCATGTGCCCTTCTTGCCTGGTTTCTTCAGTTAGTATAAATGGAGCCAGACTTCTTATAGAGTCTGACAGTTCGGATTCCTTGCTACCAGCTGTCTACTGTGTGACAATGTTAACCCCAAAGATTAGAGGAGAAAAACCACTGACCCAAATCACCGTGGCTAAATTAATTAAAGCAAGTGTTTTTATTTGTGTACATGGGCTTTCTTTCCCCTGGGTTCAAGAGGTCAGTATTGGGCTTGAGAAACACAAGGTTTTTATAGCTCAAGGGCCGGGGGTTCAGAATGGGGGATTTGGTGAGCAAGACAGGTCGGGTTAAAGGAGCAAAATATAAGCATAACAGGTTGGTCATAACATCCTCCTGAAACAAAGACATGACTGCAAAGTGATCATAGCAAGGTAGTCATAGCAACAGGTTGTCATAACAACCTTTACAAACAGGATGGTTGCAGAATGGTTATAACAACTTTTTGAAACATAGGCATGATTGCTGTTTCCTGGAACAGGCAAGACAAAACCGTTTGTAGTTAAGGTGACAGATGGGTCATAGTCCAATGCTTTGATCTGCTGGCCTATCACCTGGGTACCCTGTCCCTTTAAGAGACAAGCCCTGCCCACTTCCAAGCCCCCTCCCCTTCCTCTGCAAAGAGAGCATGGATGCTTCATTTTGGCACGGGCCCTGCCTCCCCAACCCAGCCCTCTGCAGGTCACCTCTTCTACTGCCCTACTGGGTTGGGGAGGCAGGGCCCATGCCAAAATGAGGCATCAAAGCCTAGCACTGCCTTGCTGCTTAAGACCTGGACCAGAAGGAACTATACAGGTAGAGTTCTCTGGGCCCTGCTGCCTGGCTGTCCTGCCCAGGAGTCGGGGATGTTGTTGACCTTGTTTCTGAGAAGACTAACAGCAATGAACAGGTGCAGGCACTCTTGGCCCTTGCCATGCTCGGTGTGGTCCTATGGCCACGCTGACCTGTTATGCAGGGCTCCAACCTCCATGTTCTCTTTGCGCTGAAAACTTACTTTCTTCTTTCTGTCCCTTTGAGTCTCTGGCCTCTGGGACCCATGAGGATCAGAAAGAAAGGCTGCCTTTCTTGCAGCCACTTCTGAGTTTAGCATCCTGCCTACAAAGACCAAATGATAAGAAAGTCTACGGATCTTGTAGATCACAATGGGTCTTCTAACAGCACTGCAGCTTGATCCAATATACAGCCTAGGGCTAACGGCTTTCTTTGGGAAGAAAGGGAAGTGAGACAAAGGACTCAGACTCTATCACATCTGGTTCCTTTCATCTGAGACTGGCTGGCTCACCCCCCCCCCCCTGATCCTGAACGGCCAATCCCCACACACCTGTCCAAGGTCCAGCTCAGTCTTCAAAATCAGGAAAAGTAAACGAGTCAAAGAGTCTCGCACTGCCAGGATGCTGCTCAGGTCTCTTCTGATAGAGAGATGGTTTCTCAGGAAGAGAATTGTTTGCTCTGAAGACTGTGTACAGCTTTCAGTGTTCTCAGAACAAGCTAAACTAGGCAGTAGAAGCTGCTGCCGGCTCTGCCAGCCGGAGAATGCCCGGGGAGCATTGCGTTGGCATTAGCTTCCAACACTGTGAAGGAAGAAAGAACTGAAGACTTCCCAGGCCACCTCCATATCTGCCCACCAACATGGGGATTTTAAAGGTCATTTCTATTCCTGGAAATGTGGATCCTTTCTACCTCCTGAGATCTTTGGGGGGGGGGATGATGTAAGAACATTGTTGTTTCGCCTTGTGGGTGATCTCTCTAATTTTTCTCATTTTTTTCTTTCCAGCTGAACTACTATGACTCTATAAACGCTGTCATTTCCAGTTCCAATCACGAGCCCACAGCTTTAGTAATAGGTACGGTGTCTACTCTTACGGTGGTGGGTAGGGTCTCCCACTTTTAGGGCTGCACTGACAGACATCCAATACCCTGAGGGAAAATGTTAATCCCACCAATTGAGAATAAGGCCACTACTAGTTTAAAGCCAAATTTGAAGCAAGCTTTGATTAAATACTGGCCAGGTGGATGGGCTCTGGCCAGATCCATCTCTGGTTCCTCAGAAAAAATGGCCCCAAATCCAGTTTTGCAAGGACTTAAAAAGGAAAACCCATAATTCACTGCATTTCCCATCACATCCAATCAGGGGCAAGCATACATCCTGACATACCTCCAGCCTACACCCAATCAGGGGCAAGCATACAACCTGACACACCTCCAGTCTGCACCCAATCAGGGGCAAGCAAGCATTCTGACACACCTCCAGCCTGCACCCAATCAGGGGCAAGCATACATCCTGATATTTCCTACCTCCAAACATCCTGTCCACATGTGCTCAAGCACATCCACTGCAGATGGGTCAAACAAACTTGTTGGGGGAGTGGGAGTGAAAACACGTGGCTTGTTATCTCCCATAAACAATGGTCTACAGCATTTCAGGAACGGTCTGTCCTTGGGCAAGAGGCTTGCAGATCAGAGGCATTTGCGTTTCATGGATCTCTAAGGCATAGGAAGTAAAACTTCAAATGTAATTTTGGCTCTCACAGAACTCCTTGGGGTCCTGCTGAACCTCCTCTGTTGTTTAGTTCTTCGGTTCCTAAGACTCACATCAGGAAGCTGCTGGGGAGGCGGAATGAGAGAATTTGCTCAATATGCATTGCGTTAAAATATGAGCAAAATCTATTTACAGCAATGCCAGGCTCCCCATCTGAGCACTCCACATCACATGCTACGTATTTTACATGTGTGGGAACGTAGATAGGAAACAGCGGGTAATGGGTGCTGGCCTGAAGCGAGAAGTGGGAACTTACAAGAATCCCGAAAGCAGGGCTGGAGAAACAGCTCAGCAGTGAAGAAGGGGCTTGGTTTCCAACACCTACCTGGAGGTTCATACCTGTCTGCAACTCCAGTTCCAGGGGCTTATGAGTCCACTCTTGGCCTCTGTATGCACTGCACACACAGGAAACATGCCGACAAAACACCCGTGCACATCAAATTGTAATGTAGGGCGCAGTGAAACTACTGAAATCAACCAACGTTTGGTTCATGCGTAGTGCGAGCATTTCTGGCATCACCTCGATAGCACATGCGTTGTCAGTGTTCATGCAAGCGCTTAGTCAGTCCAGGGCCCTACCGTAAGTCACTACGTAATCTATGCACATGCACGACATGGCTGCCGAACGTCTCTGTACGCATGCGCCAAGGCCCCTTTAAAAAACAGGCTCCATCCAGTCTTTGCTCTCTTCACCGCTTTCTTTCCCGAGGCAGGCCCCACACGACCCCCTGTACTCGCCCCCATCAATAAACTTGCACGTGGGCTTGTTGTACACTGTGGTTCGTGCTCACCGCTACTGAACTACAAACAGGTAGGAAGAAAGCTTTATTGAGGATCACACGAGACTATTTTCGGGGAGGGGATGCAGAGAGAAGCAAAAGGTAAAAAAGCCAGCAGATTTTAGGTGACAACTGTCTTTGACCTAATGAAGGTTGAGCTAGATGCCCTTGCCCTTGCCTGAGGCAGCTGACCTTTAAGGGAGGTCATAATCTGCAGTCTGCTTTGTGGGCTTCCTGGGGAATACTGAATTTCGGGTTCTGTTCACACAATTCCAAGCCTTTTATTACCCAGTCAGAGCCCTTCTGTTTAGGACATTGTCACCAGCACTGCCATTTTGGAGGACCCACTTTCGTTATAACAACAACAAAAATAAATTATTCAGTATTTTTAAATTGAATATTAGTTGAAGATGTGTTAACTATTTTTTCCGAGACTGGATTTCTCTGTGTAACACCCCTAGCTGTCATGGAACTAGCTCTTGTGGATCTGGCTGGCCTCAAACTCACAGAGATCCACCTACCTCTGCCTCTCAAGTGCTGGGATTAAAGGGGTGCACCACCATCACCTGGCTGAAGATGTGTTATATTCATTTATGCTGTGGAACATTTGTTTAATGATACAGAGATGTGTTGCATTCTTTTATGCTACATTTGCTTAACTCTGTGAAACTGTGTTACTTTGCCTATCTAAAACATCTCATTGGTCTAATAAAGAGCTGAATGGCCAATGGCTAGGCAGGAAAGAGGTAAAAGGTAGATGGGATAATTTAAGAAAAGCTGGCTAGAAACAGCCATGCTAAGGCCAGGCATTCATAAATAAGAATAAGTCCCCATGTATTTATTTGGGAGCTGGGTGTCCCCAAAGAGCAAATGGTAGAAAGAAAAAAAAAAACCTAACTACAGAATTCCAAGAAAAGTCAAGAGGGGGATCCAGTTCCCAGCTCACCTCTAAGTGTTATGGGTGTTCTCACTATTTTATTGCTTTACTGTTGCTGTATTAAAACACCACAGGTGGAAAGTTATAACTTAAGAAGAAAACAAGTTGCTTTGGCGTGCAATTCTGGAGGCAGCAGCTTCCTTTCATGCTGTATCGCCTCATGGTAGAAACATAGATGGGCAAGAGAGAGCATTCATAAGCGTTCTCTCCAGTGAGATTAACCCATTCCCAAGAAAACTGCCTCCATCTGCAAGGGTGAAGCCCTCGTGGCCCATACTCTTCCGTCCGTTCTTTCCCAGCACTACTGCACTGAGAATTAAGGTTCTTAACTCAGGAATTTGTGGGTGACACCCAGCCACAGCCCTCGGTGTATGGCTGAGACTAGCAATGGATTTCCTCAACCTGATCTTGATTTTGTTGGTGAAAGTTTCTGTCCCACAGCCTGCTCCCAAGTAACCACACAGAGGCTTAATATTAATTACAAATTCTCAGTCAATAGCGCAGGCTTGTGACTAGCTAACTCTTATAGTCAAACTAACCCCCATTTCTTACCTATCCTCTGCCATGTGGCTTGGTACCTTTTCTCAGTACAACATGCCCATCTTGCTTCTCTTTGCATCTGCTGGCAACTCCTCAGACTACGTCCTTCTTCCTCCCAGCATTCTCAGTTTGGCTTTCCGGCATAACCTCATTCTGTTCCACTATTGGCCAGTCAGCTTCTTTATTAAACCAATCATGGAGGCATATATTCACACAGTGTAAAGGAATATTCCGCGTGATTCTGCCGAGTGGTAGACTCTTCTGTGGAGGCATGGGCAAACCTGAGACAGACTATGCACCCTGACATTTGGGTGGACATCAAGAGGTCACATTGCTTTAGATTTGAACTAATAATATAGTTTGAGTGACCGCATCTTGAGTACTGCCCCTCTGCCTGTCCCTGGAGCTTCCTCTATCTGGAACACTTCCTTAAATGTCAAGGTCAGCACTAAATACCTTAAGTGTGTCCAGTCTACTTCCTTAATATCCATAACAATCATATGGTATGCATTCACTATTTGAATTATTTTATAAGTGAGTCCCTGCACAAGTTTCTTTTTTTCTACATCGAAGGAAATAAAATTCAAAATGAGTTAAGCAAAAAGGAGAGTTTGGAGGGCGGCTTGTGTAGACCGCCTCAGCGCGGTCATCTTAACTTAAAACCTAACTTCAGCAGACACACTATCATACATTTAAACTGTAAATGAAACCAAGCCCACTCCCCTCCCTTAAGTTGTTGTCTTGGCTATTTTTGTCTGGGCGGCAGAAACACTGACTGACACTAAAAGTTCTGAAGAACCTTGTAATGGTTTAGATAAAAGCTGTGCAGTTTCCCCCGAGGGGGCAGCTGGGTCCACCCCAGAGGCCTCTGTGGGTCCCAGGCAGGTGGGAAGCGGCAGTGAGTGAGACACCTCTAGCGCTAGGCGGGGGAGCCTGCCCCAGGAGGAGCAGTGGTGGGTGAGAGACTGGTAGACGCCATACAGAGAAAGTGGGTATAGTTTATTTAGTGGGTTATGGGGCCATTCAGAGAAAGTGGGTATAGTTTACTTAGTGGGTTATGGAGGGAAGGGGAAAGGGGAGTGGAGAAAGAGGGAGAGGGAGAGAGGGAGGGAGGAAGGGAGAGGAGAGAGAGAGAGAGAGAGAGAGAGAGAGAGAGAGAGAGGAAGGGGGAGAGAAGAAGAGGTGAAGAGGGACAGGGAAAAAGGGGGGAGAAGGGAGAGGGAGGGAGGGAGGGAGGAGGAAGAGGAGGAGGAGGAGGAGGAGGAGGAGAGAGAGAGAGAGAGAGAGAGAGAGAGAGAGAGAGAGAGAGAGTGAGAGAGAGAGAGAGGCCAAGTTTAGAACCCAAGGCAGGAACGTGGAGGTAGAAGGTACCACCTTAAAAGATGATAGGTCTAAAAAAAAACCCAAACATAACAAAAATAAAATAAACCATGGACCAGTCTTACTCAGTACCCGTGGCTTCTCCCAGCATTTTTTTACCCAGTCCCCTACCCTAAACCTCTCCCTCCTAAAGGCTGGGCTTTTCTTTCTCTTCCCCTAGTCTCTCTTTCTTACATAATCCAGCCATTTTGCCTATGTGCTTTCTTGGTCTCGTGGCTCCTTGGCTTCCTCCTCTCACCTCTCTTCCTTCTCCTTCCCCCTCCTTCTCTCTCCTCTTATGGCCCAGTTCAGTCTGGATCATTCCAGATTCCTCTGGCTATGCTCTCCCTCACACCCATGATAAACCTTTTCCTCAACCGTTCTTGCAGCGGCCGTTCTAAGGGCATATCTTCCATTCAGCAGGTTTATTTATTTTCTCCCTGGCGCCATCCTTTTCTCCCTTTGCTTCCTCACCAGCAGAAGGTGAGCTCTTTGCTCCACCGTGTTTACCACCACCCTGCTGCCACACAGCCCAGAAGCCATGCGGCCAACTGAAAGCCCTGAAACTGAGCCAACGTGAATTTTCCTCCCTGAAGTTATTTGTCCCAGGAAAGGGAAGCTGACTAGCATGGAGGTCCCACCCTAGAGCTATGGCAATGGATCTGCTACTAAATCAAGTGGTGACTTTCACACATGTCAAAATACGGGAAGCATTTATTCTTTGGCCCTGGTAATGTACTGACCTTTTGATACTGTATCCCTTGCAGACATCCTCCGTTCTCACATTTTTGCTGCACAATTATTTTGTAACGCTCTTAACACCATATGGGAAAATCCCTTCCAGTTATTCAGTGACACTGGGGTCACGTTTACCTTTTCATGTTGATACTGATCAGGATCACTTTCAAGGTTTAGACAAGTTTTACACTTGTCAATGGTCCCCCATTTCAGGTGGGGTACTCTAGGCAACTTCATAAAATCAGGTTACCTGCACTTTACTCTCAGAGATTTTGGCTCAGTTGGTCAGAGGAAGAAGTTCTTCTTAGAATTCCTTCTTCCCTTCCCCTCCCCCTCCTTATTCCACCTGAAACCTGCCCCCCCCACACACACACACTAGAAGGGCTTAGCGTGAACTCACCATGCAACCCATTTGTAATGCATAGAATACTTCAAACCTTTGCAGCAACTCAGCCGAGCCACCCACGTGATATCAGTCTAGTTAGACCCGAACATTTGTGAGCCCTTGGGAAAATGGACTTCCTCAGACAGCTAATTCCACTTGCCACGGTGAATTTTGAAAAATCAATAAGACTTGTGGCAGGGCCTTGGCCTCCTGTGAACACTCTCTTGCTGCTTTCTTGATAGAAACCATCAGGTGCCTCTTCCAGCTCCCTGATTCATAGACTTGAGGATTCGCGTCCTCTCCAGGAAGTTTCTCCTTTTTGTAGATTTCTGATCCCCTGACATCTAAATCTTAGAGGGTTAGGAAGAAATGTGCCATGGTTGATTTTCTTGGGAACTTTGATTGGTTTTTCTTGGAACTAGAAAAGCTTGCTTTCTAGATTGCTGGTGGGTCTGAATTCTAAGAAGCTGAGACTTAAGCTTTGGAGGCTGCAGCAGCTCAGAACGCAGTGTTTATTTGGGAAGATCAAAAGCAGTTGTTCTAGAAAGATCAGTGAGTCCTGGCCCTGACTCTGCTGCTAATACAGCAGTGATGTCGGGCCTCGCTTCTCTATAGTTAAATAAATGATGTGGTTCAGATTTCATTCGAATGTGTCTCCCAAAAGTTCCTGTGCTGGAGACAGGGTCACCAAAGCGGTCGCATTAAGAGACTGTAGATTCTTTGAAGTGGGGTCAAATGGAAGGTGGTGAGGTCATCAGGGACATCATATTTGGAAGGGATTAATGTAGTTCTTCTGAGACTGTGGATAGTTCCAGAGAAGTGTGTGTGTGGTGTATGAGAGAGAGAGAGAGAGAGAGAGAGAGAGAGAGAGAGAGAGAGATTAGCCTCTCCTCCTGCTCAAGCTCCTTATCCTTATTTGTATCTTCTCATGTTCCCAGTCCTCTACCATCACCCTTCCCTCCCTCTCTCTCTCCCTCCTTCACCCCTCTCTCTCACACACACATCCACACCCCCACACTTCTACCACCATGGCATCCCTCATGTTATAGTGTACCTGCCGTAGTTAGATTTCTATTGCTGTAATGAAACACCATGACCAAAAGCAACTTGGGGACAAAAGGGCTTACTTCACTTTACAGCTTACAGTCCATCACAAAGGGACGTGTGATAGGACAGGAACTCAAACAGGAGCCTAGAGGCAGCAACTGACACAGAATCATGGAGGAGCCTTGCTTACCGGCTTGCTCTTCAGGCTCAGATTCTCATATTCGGTGTGGTGCTTTAAAAGAAAATGACCCCTTAAAGGGAGTGGTACTATTAGGAGGTGTGGCGTTGTTGGAGGAGTGTGTCACTGTGAGGGTGGGCTTTGAGGTCTCTTTTGCTCAAGTTTCCTTCAGTGTGACTTCCTGTTGCCTGCAAGATGCAGCACTCTCAGCTCCAGCACCACACCTGCCTGCACCCTCCCATGCTCTCCATCATGATGACAATGGACTGAACCTCTGAAACTGTAAGCGAGCCACTTCCGCTAAATGTTTTCTTTGTAAGCATTGCCGTGGTCACAGTGTCTCTTTACAGCAATTAGAAACCCAAGCTAAGACATTTGGCTACCTTTCTCCTACAACCCAGGATCCCCTGCCCAAGGATGGCACTGCCCACAGTACACACTGGGCCCTCCTGCATCAATTAAAATACCTCACAACCTTAATTTTACTTATTATTACTGACTTAATATTACTTATAAATGCTTGGCCGATAGCTCAGGCTTGTGACCAGCTAACTCCTACATTTAAATTAACCCATATTTCTTATCCATGCTTTGCAACATGGCTTGGTACCTTTTTCCAGCAAGGCATTCCCATCTTGCTTTTCCCTGCATCTCCCGGTGACTCCCCTGACTTGCCCTTCTTCAACCCAGCATCGTTAGTTTGGTCACCCCACTTATCCTTCCCAACTGGCTACTGGCCAATCAGGGTTTTATTAAACCAATTTGAGTGACGAATCTTTACGTTGTACAAGAGGACTGATTATTCTACAGCATCTTCCCTTGTTTGCACACATGGACCTAGCCCCTTTCAGATATGTTGTTTGTGCTCTTGATAGTCTATCTCCTCTTAGTGCCAGGATTTCCCAACTGTTTCATCCACCATTAGCACCCAAGGGCTTAGGATGGCGTCTGGCTTCTAATAAACAGGTGCTCAGCAAATATTTGTCAAGGGGTGCATTTGCAAAGCCAGAATTCAAAACCACATCTATCTCTCATTCCGTGCTTTGAAGTGTCACGCACCCGGGCAATCAGAGGACGGAGGCAACAGCCATGTCTAATGTTTTTCTCACATGTCATTGTCCCTACAGCACCCCACCTCCCCAAACTCCAGGCTATCTATGCACTTCACTGATGGAGGACTCTCATTGGTTAATAAAGAAACTGCCTTGGCTTTTTGATAGGGCAGGATTTAGATAGGTGGAGTAAACAGAACAGGATGCTGGGGAGAAGGCAGTGAAGCAGATGCCTCAGGCAGATGCCATGCCTCTCCTCAGTGAGACAGATGCAGTAGAGCCAGCCTCCAGGTCAGACATGCTGAATCCTTCCCGGTAAGCCACCACCTTGTGGTGCTACACACATTACTAAATATGGGTTAAGCAAGATATGAGAATTAGCTAATAAGAGGCTGAAACTAATGGGCCAGGCAGTGTTTAAATGAATACAGTTTGTGTGTTGTTATTTCGGGTGTAAAGCTAGACGTGCGGGAGCCGGGTGGGATAAAAGCAGGCCTGCCCGCCTCCTCACTACACTTCACAGCGCCTGCAGATTGCTACTGTGTGTGCGTGTATGATGTGCACACACACACACCTGGCACCAGCCTTTGCTCCTTGGTAACAGTCTCATCACGGGAGGAAATTCTTCCCTTCCTAAGACTCCCTGTTACCCCTTTAGGCAAAGAGGCCTTGGGCAGAGCCTGAAGGCCCTTCCTTTATATACTTGGGGGTAGGGAGGGATAAAGCTTGCCTTATGGTCAACTACGTATTCCCAGGTAGATGGACCTTATGAAGAAGGGACGCTGTAACAGAGGAAAGCCACTGCCTGTGAGTACCTCAGTTAACTGTCAAGCCGCTAGCGCCGTCCACATTGCTGTTTATTTAAAGCAGGAATGTCTAGCCTCATTTCTGTCGTGAATGAATATGCAAAGGGAAGCATATCTTGGCTAAGGCCACAGGGGACACAGGGCTGGATTGCTCAGGAGTGTCTTGTCCCTGACAAATGGGACCAGGGCTCTGATTTGTGACCTCCACATCTGTGGGGTACCTGATGTGGTGAGGAAAGTCTTGAAGAGCAAGGGGTGAAACCCTGGGCAGGGTATGTAAAAGAAGCCTCAAAATGCAGCTGGACTCGGAGGAGGCAAGGGCTGACATGGAGCACGTTCGCCTGGCTGCAGGTGCCACAATGAGCCTGCGGCTGTGGCAGCAGCATCTGGGGTCAGCCTAACGCGAAGATCACAGAGGAAAATCAGTCTCACTTCCTCCAACACCCTCATCCCTGAAGACTTGCCTGCTAGCTAATGCGCCGGGGATCTGAACCGGCACTGGATCTGCTCTTGGTTTCCATGGCGACCACTTAAACTTTTCATCATCCTTCCTTCAGACCTTGGAGAAGAGCTATGCTCTCTGGTTCCCATGGCAACCACTTAAACGGCTATCCTTGTCTGGCTCTATTGGAAGAGAGTCGCTAGAGTTCATGCAAATGAACTTGGATTATTCTCTTTTTACTTGGGAAATAAAATAAAATTCAAATAAAGTGCCACACCTGCTCAGAAGTTTCAGAACTGGCTTCAAAACAAGGAGGGTGAGCAACAAACCTGTCAAGCTGCTGTTTGAGGCAGGTGCACCGTCTTTCTTTGACACTTTAAGTGCTCACCCAGAGCCTCTGGTTAGTTCTGCCATCTTAAAAGGGGGAAGGGGTAGACAGCTTCTCTACCCAATGCAGGCTTTCACTATTATGGAAGGACACACATGACCCTCATCTTAATTCTCTGTCGATAGATCACCAAAGGTGTCCCCAGACTTGGATGACAGCCATGAATCATATACAAGCTGCCCAGCGCTTCTCCGAGTTCTCTCCCAGGACTCCCAGAATGGATGGCTGGCGTCCTTAATTTTGAGGCTTTGGCAAAATAAAAGAGCTCCAGAAAAGTGAGGAGGAAAACAGAGGATGTCCTGTCTACATGTTTAGACACATCTCTGAACTCCATTGCACGGATGTTTCTCCAAACTAGAGATGCCAAGAGGCAGAATAGCGGCAACATTGAAAACGACAGGTTTCTGCCACAGAGACTTCCCGGTTCTCCTGAGGACTCAGAAAGCCTGTGGCAGAGTCGTACCTGAGCATGGTCTGCTGAGAGGAGCGGTCCATGCCCTTGAAGAAAGAGCCTGCATTAGACTGATTGAGCATTCCAGAATGGTGCATCCTTCTTCCTGATTCTTGGGAAAGTGTTGACCTTGTAAGTCATAATAACGTACACAACACTCAGACAGCCTAACCCTTGCCCAACAGAGTTACCAGCAATGAGTGGGGAGTGGGGAGCCGAATGTTATTCTCCAGCCTTCTTTCTCCAAAGTTCTTCTGAGTCACGTGGAACACAGGGGAGATGAAGGGGAATCCAGGTTGCAGGGAGCAGGGACCCTGCTGAGTGTATTGAGGACCCTCTTTCTTCATCCTCAGGTCAGACATGGGCTGGAAACCCACAGGAGGACATTGATTCCACCATTTGGAACCTATTGTTGAAGAGATTCTTAAATCAACCAATCATCCAGATGAACGTATCTGTCCAAATCAGTGGAGGAAACAATTCCCCAGTTTCCTGATGGAGCCAATGGACACTCAGGGCACTAGAGTTAGCTTCAGACCATCCTGAGCTCAATGCTTCCCCCTGCCATTTTTGTTGTTATTTTTAAATTAGTTTTTATGCATGTGGGTGTTCTGTCTACCTATTGTATGTACACCATGTTCCTTTCATGTCCTGTGGAGGTCGGAGAGGGCATCAGAGTCCTGGAACTGGCACTCCATATGATCGTGAGCCACTGTCTTAGTTAGGGTTTCTTTTTTTTTTTTTTTTGGTTTTTCGAGACAGGGTTTCTCTGTGGCTTTGGAGCCTGTCCTGGAACTAGCTCTTGTAGACCAGGCTGGTCTCGAACTCACAGAGATCCGCCTGCCTCTGCCTCCCGAGTGCTGGGATTAAAGGCGTGCGCCACCACCGCCCGGCTTAGTTAGGGTTTCTATTGCTGTGGAAAGACACCACGACCACAGCAACTCTTACAAAGGAAGACATTTAGTTGAGGTGGCGGCTTAAAGTTTCAGAGGGTCAGGCCCTTATCATCATAGTGGGACATGGCAGTGTGCAGACAGACACTGCTGGAGAAGGCTCTGCTCCGTGTTGATATGCAACCAATGGAGAGTAGACTGTCACGCTGAGCGAAACTTGAGCAAAAAAATAGCTCAAAGCCCACCCCCACAGTGACACACTTCCTCCAACAAGGCCACACCTACTTCAACAAGGCTACAACTCCTAAGAGTGCCACTCCTTTTAGGAGCCATTTTTTTTTTCCTCAAACTGCCACATTCCACTCCTTGGTCCCCAAAGGCATGTAGTCATATCATAATGCAAAAACGCGTTCAGTTCAATCTCAGAATTCCCATAGTCTATGCGAGTCTCAAACTTATTTAAAAGTCTAAAGTTCAAAGTCTCTTCTGAGGTTCATGTGATCTCTTAACTGTAATCACCTGTAAAAATCAAAATCAAAAAGCAGATCACATGGTTCCGGCATATAATGGCACGGGATATACATTACCATTCCAAAATGTCTGGAGCAGAGCATAGTGAGGAAATTCTGGACCAAAGCAAGACCAAACCCCAAACTCTGCGTCTCCATGTCTGATGTCAAAACATTCTTCAGCTCTCCAACTCCTTTCAGCTTTGTTTGATGGCAGCACACTCCTTTCCACTCCCTGTTAGCAGCACTTGTTTTTTTGTTTGTTTGTTTGTTTGTTTGTTTTTTGTTTTTTCGAGACAGGGTTTCTCTGCAGCTTTAGAGCCTGTCCTGGAGCTAGCTCTTGTAGACCAGGCTGGTCTCGAACTCACAGAGATCCGCCTGCCTCTGCCTCCCGAGTGCTGGGATTAAAGGCGTGCGCCACCACCGCCCGGCAGCAGCACTTGTTGGTAGGTATCCCACGGCTCTCGCATCTCCCAACATCTTGGGGTCTCCAAGGCAACGCGGGTGCTGGGAATCATACTCTGATCCTTTGGAAGAGCAGCCAGTGCTCTTAGGTGCTGAGCCATCTCTCCAGGACAGCTCCATGTTTTCTGGTTGGCAGTTGTTTTGTGCTTTCTCGATAAGATGAGGTGGGGATGGATGTGCTTGCGTCACTGAGTTTCTGAAAGACTCAAATAAAAGCATTGCTGGTGAGGGCATGCCACGGGCAATGAAAGCCTAGAAGGCAAATGGCCTTCATGCTACCTCTGCCATCGCAGGTGTGTCTCGTGTCCCTTTTTAGAAAAGTGAGAAGAGTCTTTTCTTACTCAACGCCACTTTTATTTTCAGGCTGTCTGGAATTTAACCGTGGGGATGAAAGAAAATACCAGCGTCATTACTGAGAACAAGTCTGGGGGCCTTAACAAAAACAGCAGGCCGTCAGGGAATTGAGCGATTACATTAAGAGGCTGTGTCTTGTTCTCCTGTGCATATTTTTAGGGTTCGCTATGGGAGCGACAAACGTGAAGGAAAAGCTAGAAGAAATAAGGAACGCTGGGAAGACTGTCAAGAAGGGGAAAAGCTCAGCATCGCTTGCTCTGCCCCCAAGGCGGGCAGAATGCAATCACACTGTGTTCAGCATCCATAAGGGAGTCAAGGCGTTCTCCTTCTGTAGGGAAAAGAACCTGCTGGTGACGGGAGGGATGGATCGACTCGTCAGGGTCTGGAATCCTTATCTGCCTGGGTAAGTTGTCTTTCTCCTTCCAGGTAGACATCTACTGGTGTAGTCAAGTAAATGGGAATATAACTGGGGGGGGGGGGGGGGGGTCCCTGTGAGGATCACTGAAAAGTCCCTGTCCAAAATTAGTCTCTCCACACAGAGCCTGGGATGTTTCTGCTTCTAAGCCTCTAAAAGTTCACTACAGGGGCTGCTAGAAAGATGGCTCAGTGGTTAAGAGCACTGGCTACTTGTCCAGAGGACCCGGGTTCTATTCCTAGCACCCACATGATTGCTCAAAATCATCTTT
Source organism: Arvicola amphibius (assembly GCF_903992535.2). Lineage (NCBI taxonomy): Eukaryota > Metazoa > Chordata > Mammalia > Rodentia > Cricetidae > Arvicola > Arvicola amphibius. The sequence continues at coordinate 107,254,153 of NC_052056.1, read as the reverse complement.
AACTCCAGTCCCATGGAATCCAACTCCCTCTTCTGGTCTTCACGTACACGGTGCACAGATATACATGCAGGTAAAGCATCCATATGCAAGAAAATATTTAAAATTTTTTCATTGTAACTGTTGTGAAACATAAATCCCAGCAGGACACAGTGGCCATGCCTATAATGCCAGCACTTTGGAAAGTGAATCATGACTTCAAGGTTAAGGCCAGCCTGGGCTACATAGAGAGACTGTGTCTCAAACAAACAAACAACAAATGTAAATACTTTACAATGGCACAGAGACTACGGGATGTTGTTCACCCGGATCTCAGTGTGACTCCCCCTTGTCTGACAGCATCCTGCCTTTAAGGGACCATGGTCAGCTGCAGAGTGACTGAAGTTTTTACGTGCAATGAGTGCATGCTTCGTGTGGCCTCGCAGCAGTGGCCCGGTGTCCTCCCGAGGGCATGGGCTTTAGTCCCATCAGATTGAATAGCTCTATCATGCCTCTGTAAACCATACAGAGTTAACGTGAGAGAACAGGTGTAGTTGACATGACAGAAAGCCTCAACTGAGCCTGGCGGTGGTGGCGCATGCCTTTAATCCCAGCACTCGGGAGGCAGAGGCAGGCGGATCTCTGTGAGTTCGAGACCAGCCTGGTCTACAAGAGCTAGCTCCAGGACAGGCTCTAAAGCTGCAGAGAAACCCTGTCTCGAAAAACCAAAAAAAAAAAGAAGAAGAAGAAGAAAGCCTCAACTGGTCTATAAGGAGCTGGGATTGGGTCCACTGACTGTCCCTGGCTATCACCTCCTCAGTGGGACACTGTCATATGCCCTGGGCCAGGCCTGCCCTGCACACAGTAGGCCCTTCTGAACAGGCTCCCAGAAACACTCCAGTTTTTCATTTACTTTATTATTGTCGTATGTGTGCGGTGTGCGCTCCTGCGTATACTTGTTGGTGTGTCTCTTGCGTGTGCTCGTGCACGTGTGTGTGGTCACCTGGGCTGACACTGAGACTTGTGCTGATTTAGATTTTTGTCACCTCGACATAGACTAGAGTCACCTGAGGAAAAGGAACCTCGGTGGAGAAAATACCTCCATCCGTGATGGAGTGCGTGACCTGGGAGCTGTAAGCCGAAATAAACCCTTTCCTCCCCAAGTTGCTTTTGGTTGCCAATGCTTATCACAGCATCAGAAAGCCAAGACATGGGTCTTCTCTTCAGCTACCCTCTACCTTCTTCATTGCAGCAGAGTCTCTCAGTCAAATCCAAAGTTTGTGGTTACCACTGGTCCAGCTAACCAGCTTGTTTGGGGGGGGGGGGGGATCCTCTGTCTCTGCCCTCTGAGTGCTTGAATTACAAGCAGGCTGACATTCCCATCCAACATTTCTGTGGGTTCTGGGGATCTGAACTCCATTAGTCATGCCTGCTGCTTGCACAGCAAGTGCTGTATCCACTGAGTTCTCCCCAGTTTTACCTTCTTGATTATATATTGAGACTACTGTGTAGTGTAATGTCTGTAATCCATCCGGCTTCTGTCGTTGCTGGCCCTTGCATCAAGTCCACTCATCAATGAGGCCCCCGAAGCCTGGAGAAGCAATGAGAGAGTCAGAGTCCCACAGGCAGGCCTGTCATTTCCCAGAGACATGCTGCGAACAGGGGTTGGAAGTAGGGGACCTACTTGATCTTTGAGTTTGGGTGAGCACAAATCACGTCGGCTATGCCCAGGTTGCTGTCTGGATCACTCTCTTTGGCATCTATGGAGGCCCACAAGGTGACTCCGTTCCCATCCATGGCACAGGTGACAGCCACTGTAAGGTGCAGTGCGTAAGCGTATTGAATCTGTCTGTGCCTCTGTGACTCCCCAGCCAGGAGCTTCTCCTAACCACCTGCAACAGACTCAATTTTCCCATGTATAATGGTGACAAGATGCTCACCCTCTGGGGTAATAACAAAGATAAAAAAACAATAACAGCCGGGCGGTGGTGGCGCACGCCTTTAATCCCAGCACTTGGGAGGCAGAGGCAGGTGGATCTCTGAGTTCGAGGCCAGCCTGGTCTACAAGAGCTAGTTCCAGGACAGGCTCTAGAAACTACAGGGAAACCCTGTCTCGAAAAACCAAAAAATAAATAAAGAAAAGAAAAAAAAACAATAACAAAGCGGAGAACAATGTAAGAGACATAATAAAAATGAAAGGCAGTTTTCTGTTTGCTTCTGTTACGTTTAGAAGCAGGTATGTGCTCTCTGCCTTAGCCTCAGCCAGGCTTTTCTCTCTATCTCTTGACCCTCCCAGAGGACCCAGCCACGATATCCCGCAAGGTTGCTTTAAAATAGCTTTCTATTGCAGAGCCCAGATTTGAACGCTGTTCCCTCGGGCGGGCCTGTAGAAAGTGCCCATGTGTCTCGGCCTCCGTGGCAGCCCCACCTTCCTTGCCTGTTCCTTTTATGCAGCTGTTGTTAACAGCTGGAGAAGCAGAGCCCCAGGCTTCCGCTCACCCCGAGGTCTGTTGCTAAAACTGCTTATTATTTTGCCTCAGTCCTTTTATTACACGAAATATATACTTGTGTAATATCAGAAGGAAGCAGAAGCCTCCTCCAGGCTGAATAGAACTGCCAGATCCAGGCCAAGCCGAGTTGCATTTTAAAAAGAGAAACAGAAAACAGCAGATAGAATGGCTTTGTGTTCATTTGTTCTTTTCTTTCTAGAAAACCAACAGGTGTGCTGAGAGGCCACACGGCTCCTGTGGCATATGTACACGTATCTTTGGAAGAAAATAAAGTGTTTTCCATGTCTGCTGACAACACTGTCAAGGTCTGTCCCTCCCCCGCTTTGATGCATGCATCCTTCAGGCAGGTTTTATTCATTAGTTTGTTTGTTTGCTTGCTTATTTTTGAAATATGGTCTCCCACTGGAGTCCAGAATGGCCTGGAACTCTCCCTGCCTTAACCCCCCAAGCAATTTGCTTGTCTCCATCTTTGGCAATGTGAGGAGCTCTGCCTTGACAAAGGTTCACACAGGGTTTAGATGTGTGCATTTGCTTCAGGAGGGGCGTGTATGTATGTGTATGTCTCTGTGTGTCTACATAAGTATCTGTGTGTGTCCCCGTGCACATGTGTATGTTTCTGTGTATATATGCATGTATATGTGTGTGTCGGGGTATTTGTGGATGTGTGTCTGAGTCTGGGCACACTTGCACAAGCAGTTGATTGTTGTAAAATCTCCATGTTGGTGCTTGGGGCCGTATGTAGCCCTTCCAGCATGTGGACCCCTGCCCGTACACAGTCCAGAAAGCTCCTCTTCAATCATTTCCCCACGTGTCTGGAAGATAGATAAGTAGAACTGGGAATTCTGCCCCTGGCCATCAGTGGCTAGCTCTTATTTTGCAATACACGCCGGACATGTACCTTCCTGAAACGCTACCCGTGAGCCTCAGAACTTAAACATTTCTGACCTAGACGGAGGCAGTGACATCATGGTTTGGCTTTGTTTGCCTTCATACACTGGACATCCTGTCTATGCCTAATACTTAGTCATCCCATGACCTCTGTAGTGTGTTGGGTGCTTTTTGTTTTGTTTTAATGCAAAAAGCAGTCTGACTGGCTCTCTTCCTCCATCATTACTCTTGTTTCTTCAGAGGATATGACCGGGCTTCACAGCACTTCTGCCTACTGGGCTGTTGGGGGCCACAGGGTAGAAATTTGGACTAAATTAGTAGGAGGTGGGAGATCCTGTCTAGAGAGAGAGAGAGAGAGAAAAGGAGGGAGGGTGAGAGAGTGAGAGGGGAGGGAGAGAGAGAGTGAGAGAGAAATAGCTTCATTACCTTGGGTTAGGCATTTGTTTCTAAGAAATGACACCAGAAGTTCAAGAAACAAAAGAAATTAGATTAACCTTTGTCAAAATTAGAAACATCTGTGCTTCGTGGAACATCATTAATATGAGAAATAGATTAACTTACACAATGGAGGGGATATTGCAAACCACATTCTGATAAGGAACTTGCATCAAGAATATAAGAACTTTTAGTGCTTAGTAACAAAAATACTGATAGCCAATTGAAACGTGGACAGAAGATTTGAGTAGACACTTCCTCAAAAGTGGCCAATCACGGCATACAGTGCTCAACATCATAGTTATAGGGAAATGAAAACCAAAGCCACAGTAAGATATCACTTCACACTCACGAGGATGGGTAAAATTTAAGAAAAATTAGCAGAGGCCAATATGGTATACTGACAGAATGAGAAGAAATTGAAACTTCTGTCTATTGGTATCAAAAATGCCATTTTTTTTAAAAAAAAATCATCTTACCAGTTCTTGAGTGGTAAATAGTTAACATATGACTCAGAGCTCCCACTCCAAGAGAACTAAAAGCATGCATTCCTCAAAAATGTCCTTATCAGTGCATATAATAGCTTTATTTGTCATAGTTAAAAGGTAGATGCAACTCAAATGTCCAGCAACTAATAAATGGTAAAAAAATAAAATAAAATAAAATGAAAGCAGTGCATGTGAGAGCAAAATAACGAATCCCTGTCCACATTATGACATGTGTGAACCTTAGAGGCATGATGTTAGCCACCTATTGTCTTGCTTCTTCCGTTTGTATGAACCGTCCAGAAGAAACCAGGAACCGGAGTGTGAACAAAATACAGAATGGCTGACAATGGGCATGGGGGTCCTAAAGGGGCTGATGGGATGCCCTGGCTGTACCCTGGTCATGGCTCTGAAACTCGGTGGCTGTGTTGAAACCCCCTGACTTGAACGTTCAAAGTGTGAATTTTGTGATATGCGAGTCATATTTCAATAAAGAAGTTTTTAAGGGAGGGAGGCTCGAGAAGACTCAAGAGCGACACCAAGATTTGGAATCTAAGCCAAACTCAGAGACAGGGAATGGGGCAAACAAGGGGCCTTAAGACCAGGAGCACAGCTTTGGTTGTGTTGGACAGGGTCAACCAGAGCGTAGGGGTGTGGCCAGGACTGGTGGTATGAAATGGGTCATTGTTAGCAGTTAGATAGACTCTTCAGCTCTGGATCGAAGAAGAGGACAGCAAGAGCAAGAGGAGGAATGAGCAGAGAAAGCAAAAGTCTGCCGAAGATCATGTGCCAGGCCAGTGATGTGGTCCAAGACGGCCCCCACACAGTGAGCAGGGTCCGTCCCGCAGAGAGACAGAAAGTGGGTCTCTACACAACTAGGTGTGGAGACCACAGCCAGCACTATAGCTGGGGCCCTAGTTCAAGCAATTCAGTTCTCTGAGCAAACTTGATTACAATGAGATTTATGAACTCCACTGTTGGATTTATTTTGAAAATCAAATTCACCTGAAAGCTTCATCCAAAGTCCCTGTGTGGAGGACTCCGAGTTTTTTAATGAGCTTTTCTTTCTCCCCATTGAATTTTGCGGCTCTTGGAGGATCATAATTTTGTATGTGGGGACATGTCTTCCGTCCTATTTTCTTTCCCCACCGACTCTCCGTTTTCTTCCAATCTCAACTTGTGATTACAAGATTAGCATCTCGCCGGTGATGAGTCAGGCATATTGAATAGCTTCCCAATGTGTGTTTAAAATTATATTGAAATCCCATCTTGGAAATATGGTGCATAAGTTATTTCAGACTGCACTATTCCAATCGAATAACAGCTAATCAACTAGGCGCCAAATAGCTCGATTCCCAGCATGCCTGAGCAGATAGTCTTCATTCTTTGAATTATTTTTCAGCCCAAATATTTTACTCCTTCAAATCATGGGGACATACAAACATTTCAGGAGGCTGCTGGCTTCTGGCATTCTTTAACAGGGAATAAAGTGACAGATTCAGATTGCCTTTTTCACTTGGAATTCTCTATAAAATTCTCCATAAGCCACAAACAGGGCTGCCGTTCGTCAACTGGAATTAGAATTCAGGGAAAGTTAATTTTTCTAAGGAAGGTAGGGTGGCATGCTAGCTAGCATAACACGGAAAGCTCTCTTAAGCACATCCCAGGTTTTCTCCAGGCTAAGATAATAAGTTTCTTTCTGTCCGTTTTAACCCAGCGCCAGCAATTCTGTAAGCAACGGCTCCCATTTGAGGGCTGGCATCTCCCCAGTCAGGGGCCCCACCTCTTCATCCAGTGTCAAGAGGCAGGTAGATAAAGAGGGACCTGCTGCCTGCAACTTCAACCACTCTTCTCACAGTCCGTGCCAAGTTCACGGCCATGATGGGCAGTGGCGCATGTCTCAGTTGGCCACCCTCCTGCCAGCAACAATTCTGCAAATGGACAAAGATGTGCGGATTTGGAAGAAAGTTGGTGACAGAAAGCTTCGGAGACAACCCGGAGTTTAAACTCAGAAATTACAACAAGCCAGGTGCTTGGGGCGAACCACTCAGTCCTCCTGAAATGACTTAGTTCTGGAGCGGTTTACTCCTTCCCAAGATAGGAGAAAGACCCACCGTGTAGAGTAACTGTCCTTCTTAAAAGCCACGCATAGACTGGGCTCAGTGCACAGTGGTTTACTCTGTGAGACTGATGTCAGCCCAGGAGACATGGGTGGAAGTCAGTGGGGTAAGCGCCACGGAGGGCTTGTTGGCAGCAGAAATTGTCACTGGGTGAACGGGTGGGCAGCAGTAGATGCTGACCTCCTGCTGAGGTCCTGCTTACTGCAGAGAGCTGTTCTCCTTCAAATGTCCCCTGTGCTCGCAGTGGCTATATTTGGTTGGGAAATTCGATGCCAATTTGATGACTCAGTCTATATGTCTACGGAATAAGTGTCTCCACACCTTTCCTTCATGGGTCTTAGGCACCCACTCATCCTACCTGAAATGACTTTTCCCAGATTCCAGAATTTCCTTTGTCCCCCTTGGGAACTATTTCCTAGTGCTATAACAAAATACCCAAGGGATGAACCATTTTACCAAAGAGCCCAGGTTAGTTTAGTTCATGGTTCTAAGGCTAAGAAACCCAAGAGCAAGACACTGGCCTCTAATTGGGGTCTTCTTGCTGTGTCAATATTGTAAGAGGCAGCACATGGTCAGGCAGGGCAAATGTGCTAGCTTGGGTCTCCCTCTTTACTCTTCAATACAGTTTAGGTGCCCAGCAGGGAGCCCATGGTCCTGCACACGCTAGGCAGGTACCACCAAGCTATACCCCTAGCTCTACCTTTCTCTTCTCATGGAGCCACTGACTCGATCATGGGAGTCCTATGCTCATGACCTCACCGAATCCCAACTGCCTACCTTTAGATACTGTTAACATAAAAACTTAGGGGCTGAGCGTGCAGTAGAGACTTTGGGAAGCGTGTTCAAATCATGGCACCTCGGGCCAGGAAGTGAGATCAGTGAGCCAAGTCTTCGGGCAACAGGGGAGCTGGTAACAACTGTGCCGGTTAACTTTCCAGCCAGCAAGACGAGAGAGCTCCATCAGACTGAGAGCAGAGAGAGGGGAGGGGCTGCCCCTTCTGCAAGCCACTCTTGGGATCTCCCTTTCCAAGGGGCGACAATGCTGGGGCCCACGCTGACTTCACAGGAATCACAGACCCACGCGGATCCAGGCATGACCAGTTTGCTAAGAGCTCAGAGAGCGAATGGAACATAAGCAGAGTGCGATTCAAAGCATTAGGAGTGCAGCTTAGGAGACAAAGACTTCAGAGGGCTAGCGTTTGGCAGCTGCACCAAGGAGAAGACAAAGCTCTGCCCTGCCCAGGCCCATGAGCTCACTCTTTTTTTTTTTTTTTTTTTTTTTTTTGGTTTTTCGAGACAGGGTTTCTCTGCAGCTTTTTTAGAGCTTGTCCTGGAACTAGCTCTTGTAGACCAGGCTGGCCTCGAACTCACAGAGATCCACCTGCCTCTGCCTCCCGAGTGCTGGGATTAAAGGCGTGCGCCACCACCGCCCGGCTCATGAGCTCACTCTTGTTAGATTTTCCCGTCTTGGCTCCTTCTTAGCCTGTCAATTCAGAACTTCACTCGGAGCCAACGGATAATATCTGCCTCCCGAAGCTGGCTGACGAGAGCACTTAGTTTGAGGCCGGAGAGATGGCTTCAGTGTTTAGGAACATGTATTGTTCATGCAGAGGATCTGAGTTCAATTCCCAGCGTCCACATCAGGCAGCTTTACAACAGCTTGTAACTTCAGCTCCAGGGGGTGCCCCTAACCCAGGAACATGCACATACATAGACATACACACATGTCCATGTAGAGGCCTAGTCACCGGCACAGAGCTATTGGGAGGTGGTGGAACCTCTAAGAAGTGGGGCCTAGTGGGAACTCTCCGGGGTGTTGGGAGCATGGTCTGGAAGGGGACAGTGAGACCTTGTCCCCCTCCTTGTTTTCTTGCTACCTGGCCCTAGGGTGAACAGGTCTCTGTGTCCTTCCCCCTCTCCCGTGCCCCTGCCAATGAGGCACTGCTTTGCTGCAGGCCTAAAAGCAACAAGGCCACCAAGACTATGGATTGGATTCTCTGGACATATGAGTCAAAGGAGACCTTTCTGTAGTGATATTTTGTTTATGATCTAACAAATAAAGCTTGTCTGAAGATCAGAGTGCAGAGCTAAGCCACTAGTTAACCATAAAGGCCAGGAAGTAGTGGCACACACCTTTAATCCCAACACTCAGAAGACAGAAGCAGATGGATCTCTGTGAGTTCAGGGCCACCCTGGGCTACATGAAATTGAATCTGTCTGACCGAGAAGTAGATCCCACACAAAGGTGATCCCAGCACTTGGGGTCAACGTGCCTTTAATCCCAGCACTAGGGAGGTGGAAACAGGAGGAATATGGCTGGGAGAGAGGACTATAACATGAGAGGAGGCAGGAGCTCAATCTGAGGATTCCATTTGAGGTGCACTCTTGAGGTTTCATAGAGACAGCAGCAGTCTGAGGATTTGTAGAGACAGGATTGCCCCTTTTGTCTGAGCATCGGTAGAGGTAAGAACTCTCTAGTGGTTTGCTGCTCTGCTCCTCTGATCTTTCAGCATTAACCCCTATATCTGACTCTAAGGTTAGTTTTGAAGGTGTTCATAATAGTGATGGAAAAGCTGACTCACACGGGAACCATAGCAAAGCACCAGAGGCAGAGTGGGTTAAATAACAGAAATGTACCAGCTTATGTTATCATTTATAAAAGGGGTGTGCAGGTGGGAGACTGCACAGGGGCGGCGGTGGGTGACCTGAGGCCTCAATGGGTCCCCTGGTGGGTGGGAGCCTGTGGTGGGAGACTGCGGCGGGTGGGAGACAGATATATACGCCATGCAGAGAGAGTTGGGGTATAGAGTTTATTTAGTGGGTTATAGAGAGGGAAGGGAAGGAGATAAGTGGGGGAAGGGGAGAGGAGAGAGAAAGACAGAAGCCGCCTCTCCAGAAGAAGGGCAGACAGAGAGAGAAAGGGAGGATTCGAGAGTAGATGGGAGATCTGCTTGCTCTCTTGCTTGGGTGGAAGGACAGGGGAGGTTGGGAGTGGTTGAAGCTTGTCTCTTAAAGGGACAGGGTACCCAGGTGACAGACCAAGGCAGCGGATTACAACAGCTTTTAATTTGGAGGCGAAGAGCCCACGATCAAGGTGTTGGGCGGGTTGGGTCCTTCGGAGGGCTGTGAAAGTGGGTTGGACCCAGGCCCCTGACTGTCTCCTGGCACTCTTCTGGCAATCCTGGTAGTCTTTGGTTGTGGATGTACTGCCCCCGCCTCTCCCATCATTTTCATGTGCTGTCTTCCCATTGTGTGTGTCTCTCTCTAACTCCCCTGCTCTTGCAAAGTCACCCATTGTATTGGAGCCCAGCCTGCTCTGGGATGGCCTCATCGTCATCCACTACTTGTAGCTCAACAACCCATTTCCAAATTGAGCCCCATCCCGAGTAACTGGGGTTATTTGCCATTTGCAGGGAGGGTAGTCATTTACCCATAACAACAAGTGAAGGAAACCAGGACTCAAAGCGGTTGACACACTGTGGGTGCCTGTCAGCTCACAGGGCGGCCATTGCCTCTCTGATGGTCATGGTCCCCCCCCCCCCAGCTTTGTGTCTGGCCCAGCCATGCAGCCCTCACCGTCTCACAGTCTGCTAACAGAATGCCAGCGCCATGGCACAATTTACAAGCACAGCAATGGTTGACAACAGTGTTATTCTCACTGTGTTATACCGACGCAATGTTTACCCACTTCTTTAAACACTGTTCTTTAGTCACGTTTCTAAATTTCTGTAAGCAACACTGTAAGACAGGCAGCATTTTGTCCCTCTGTTTTACAAACAACACTGAGTGGAAGAGTTAGGAAGTTGTGTGGGGCTACCCAGGCACTAGGAGGACCACTTGGTTTCCAGCACAGGTAAGTGGACTCTGGGCTGTCGCGTCCTCAAACAACAGCCACACAGGAGTCTGTTCCATGTATCCTCCAAATATCTGCCCAGTGACTGGGTTGGTGGTGTATTCTTGTACTAAGAACTGGGCACAGGGAACTGGAGAGATGGCTCAGTGGTTAAGAGCACTGGCTGCTCTTCCAGAGGAACTGGGTTCAATTCTTCAATTCCCAGCACCCACATGGCAGCTTACAGCTGTCTGTAACTCCAGTTCCAGGGGACCTGACACCCTCATACAGGCAAAACACCAATGCACATAAAAAAGGAAGAAAGAAAGGAAGGAAAGGAGGAAGGAAGGGAAGAAGGGAGGGAGGGACGGGGAGAGAGAGAGAGAGAGAGAGAGAGAGAGAGAGAGAGAGAGAACTGAGAACAGGAGGTTTGGTTACTACGGTACCACAAATCAGATCCATGGCACCAGAGCCTCCTGAAAGCTGGGTCCATAGAAAAGAGGGTGACTGGTCATGTCATTATGGGAAGAGTAGAGCCTCAAGACTCATGGTCACAATGGTCCCTTCTCTCTGATCGCCTTTCACACTCCCGTGATTGAAGGGGAACCAGGGCTATAGGTTTCGCTGTCTTCTCCACAACAGTGGAGATGAACTCGTGCCAGCATTTCGACTTTTGGCAGGGGTGGACATGGGGTAGAGATCAGCTTGGCCAAGTCAAGCCGGACCCCACAGCAGGCAGCAGCTGCGGAAGCACAGCAGATGTGCAAAGCGTACCACTAGCTGAGCGTGTGGCACACACAGGATTTAGAGTCCTAGGCCAGCCTGGGCTATGTAGGGAGATCCTAGGTAGGAAAAAAAAAGAAAACCTATTTCTCTCCCCCATCTCCTCCACAGATATGGGATCTGGAGACCCATGGCTGCTGCTTTACCGCCTCATCCAAAGCCAGTGGCATCAAGGGAGAACTCTCGGCCTGCCTCTACCTCCCTAGACCTAGAACCCTGTGCGTGGCCACAGATACCCTGGCTTTTCTTCATCTGAAAGTGGGGTATGAGCTCTCTGTCCTCTGGGCTTTGTTTGCAGAACATTCTAGAGGGTGCTAGAGAATTCCAGTGTCATGGTCAATGTTCTACTCAATGCTCTACCATTCGGGTCCCAGGCTCTGAACCTGCAGCCCTGGGCCTCTGGCCTTTAGCTTATGTTTGGTGAGGCCCTTTGAACTCCCACACTAGAGTAACCTGAACTATCCAGAAGCAATTTCGCCCTGGGCTTATCCCATCCACCAGCCTTAAGTGTACAGTACATAAAGATTCATTATATGGGGCAAAAGACAGAAGCTGAGCAGACAGAGCCCTGGGGGTCTGGTATTCCCACAGTACTGTTGCTTCTGCCCTGCCCCATGTCTTAGACCCCCCCATCCATAAAACAATCCAGCCATACAGGAAGCACACACCCAAGTGACAAGTCAGGGCTGGAATGGGGACCTCTGAGGATTCACTTTCCCGGTGCCTGGGCCGGTAATGCCTTGAGGGTGGAGTCTCCTGGATTCCATATGTATTCTAGTTTCCTTGACACCCCAAAACTCCACCCAAACCCCTAGCTATAGAGTCATTGCCTTCTTGACAAAGAGGCTAGTGGCCACTTGCCTCTGGGGGAGGGCAGTCTTCTGGCTTCTCCCCGCTCACACCCCCTGATGAGATGAAACCCTATGTTATAAAACAAAACAAGGAAGAAATACATACAGACGTAGAGACACACAGATTGGCTCACACAGGAATTCTCTAGAAACAAAAAAAAATGGAAACTATAAAATAAAAACAAAAGACCTGCAGGGTAAGAAAAAAAGAAAGAAAAATGCCCAGACAAAGCATTGTGGGACAGAGACGCCACTGAGTTTGTTTTGGGTTGGCCATCTTCTGCTGCCCATGGACGGGACCTGGCCTGAACAGTGGTTCATAGACCAAGTGAAACTCCTTTAGAGAAAACTAAGTTTTCACTTGGTTATCACTCACAGATAGTTCCTGGGTTAGGGACGTGGGGCCGGCGCTGGGATCCCATCAGGTCCTGTGCAGGCTGCCACAGTCTCTGTGAGTCCTACAGGCGTCAGTCCTACCCTTAGAAGGCCTTATTTCCTGCCGCATCCCCTCCGGTTCCTCTTACACAGCACCCCTTGAGCTGTGAGGAGAGGGATTTGAGGGAGACATCTATCTCATTTAGGGGTGTTCCAAGGCCTCTCGCTCTCTGCACACTGTCCAGCTGTGGTCCCCGTATTTATTCCCATCTGCTGCAGGAGGAAGCTTCTGATCTATGAGCATTGCAGAATGTCATTAGGAGCCGTTCTGTTGCTGTGTTCCTTTAGCAGAGCTGTGGTATTGGCTTTCCCCTAAGTCCCTAGTTTCTTGGCCATCTAGCAGTGTGAGGGATGGGTTCCATCTCATGGAGTGTTTTGTGTCTCTAGGGGCTTTCTACGTGTGTCAATTTGTCTGTCTCTACATCTATATATGCTGTTTGTGCTTTTCCTTTGGCTGTTTGTTTTTCTGTTTGTTTGCTTGCTTGCTTTGTCCCATTCATGCTTGTTTACTTATTTTCTTAGATGCCTGTTTGCTTTCTAATATGAGGGTAGGAAAGGATGTGGATTTCGGTGGATGGGGAGTTGGGGAAGAGCTAGGAAGAGCTGGGAGGAGTTGGGGCAGGGGAGAACCACAATCAGAATATTTTGCATGAAGAAAAAAACCAAGCAAACAACCAAAAAAAGCACAAGGGGCTAGGGAGGTGGTTCAACAGTTAAGAGCACCTGCTACTCTTGCAGAGGACTCAGGATAAGTTTCCAGCATCCACATTGTGCCTCTGTGGCTCATGACTACCCGTAACTCCAGTTCCAGGGGATTCTCTTCTGCAAACACGAGGCACCCATGTGGTGCACATACATGCATGCAGCCAGAACACTCAGACACATTTAATTAATTCATTAATTAATCTAAAACAGACAAAGGAAATGTACTTCCTGATACCCATTCCCACAGCCTGCAAGGAAGCTTCCTCCATGCCCTAAGAGGCCCAGAGGCTATGGAATAAGCCACACCCTTCTGTGGAGAAGGAGCTCTCCCTGCCTGGCTTATGTGAGTGGTGGGGTGCTTGACATATGCTTTCAGTACTGCGAGGTTCTCTGTAATCCAAAAGCTTGGCCCTCGTCACAGTCGGCGTAGCATAAGTGTGGCTCATTCTTCGTTCGTTATGGTTATGTGAACACCGGGAATCAAACCCAGGTCTTCTGGAAGAACAGCTAGTGCTTTTCACCTCTGAGCCATCTCTCCATCCCCACATGGCTCACTCTTAATCCTGGTATTTCTCCTGGCTCCACACCGCACCCTCCTCCTCCCCGCCACATTTTCATTTTGTCCTGCTTTTACTAGCATTCAGCAGTTCTGAGACTCCAAAGCCAGAATTCACCGCCCGAGACCAGGATGCAGAAAATCCTCACAGTGACTGTCACAGCCTGCGGGTTTCAGATAATGTCTCACAGTGGTGACTGGAGTCCTGTGCCCCAAATCAAGACTTTTTGCCCTCCCCTTGTTTTCTCTTGATGGAACAGAGGCACGGAGGTCGGGGTTCTTAATCCATTTGTTGTACCTCCAAGGCCAAACTGCAGATGGGAAGAGCTCATTTCAAGGGGGCCGGAGGTGGCTCAGTGGTCAAGAGGATGCGTTGCTCTTGCAAAAGACTCAAGTTCAATTTCTAGTACCTACACTGGGTGGTTCACAACTGCCTGTAACACTGGTTCTAGAGGACCTGTCCCCTCTGGCCCCTATAGGCACCCGTACTCATGTACATAAGCCCACACACGGATACCCACATACACAAAATTAAAAACAGTTCTTAAACTAAGTTCATGGAAAAACAAGCACATATCACAGCATCGCAAGTGGCCTTGGTCTCAGCCATCCACTCTTTCTAAGCTCAGTGAAGCCATGCGGTCAGCTAGAATAGCTCAGAAAACTCAAATAGAGCCACGGCAAAATGGTTGGGACAGCCAGGCTCCCGAGCGGTCTGGGGTGTTTCACTCAGGATGCCAAAACAGCATGCTTCCAAGGGAACCTTGTGCCAATCAAACTGCTGATTGTTCTGCGTGACAGAATTGTATAGAACAAACAGCCCGCTTGATTGATTTCTTTTGGAATGCGATGCCCTGATGGGAAGTCTGCTTCGTGGTCGACTCAATCTTCAGTGTTAACACACAGCTGCCCGATTTTGTCCCTGTCCTAGCCCCCCCACCCCCATGCCTGCTGTCACTCAGGCGCTGTGCAACCCAGGGTTACCTAACCCTCCTTTGCCCAAGCACCTCCCACAGCAACTGGGAAAGTCCGTTCTGTGGACTTCCTGCCTCCTCCCTCTGGGTCAGACACCCCCTTCCTCCCGCTCCCTGCCACACACACCTCCTAAAGCCCCAGGACAGGCTGCTTCTCCTTAGAGAGCAGTCTGAGCACCATGCCGGAGATGCTTGGAGAGTCACTGCAGAAGAGGGAGGTGGCAGGGAGACCACACAAGGAATTAACATTCGGTATTACCTCCGCTGCATGCCAACATTTATATCCATTCCCTCATAATTATCCCTCACATTTCCAGAAGAAATTGTATTTTGCAGGGGAGGAAATCAGGCCACGGAGCCTGGGTTGCTCTTGAGTGCCGGCCTCCCAGAGGCAGTGTAGGGAACCAGACTCTGGTTGCCCTGCTGTGCCCTGCTGTGCCCTTCGCACCTGAGTACCCACAGAGTCACAGCAGAGGCCAGCGGCCACCTGGTTGGCCTCATCATTGCAGTGATTAAGAAGCGGGGCTTTCTGGGCACAAGGATTCACGGTGTGCTAGTTTGTTTCTACGCGTTTGGGAGGAAATCTAAGTTCTCAGCGCTCCAGAGCATTCCATAAGTCACCCAGTCACACTCTTCCTGTCCTTAAGAAGAGACACATAGCCCCGTGTGGTGGCACACGCCTGTGACACTGTTATTGCTCAGGAGACAGAATCAGAAGGATCTTGAGTTTGAGGTCAGCCTGAGCTACAGGAGAACCAGCCTCAACCAATCAAGCAATCAGTCAATCGGTCGGAAGTCCATGCTCTCTGTTTTCTTCCTTAGCAGTCATTAAAGCTCACCGTGTGTCAAACACGTGTTCTGAGAGTGCCTTAGCCTATGTGCGCTGTTCGAAAAGGATGCTATGTCTCTCTTCCTCTTCCTATTCCCTGTGTCCTAGTTAGGGTTACTTTGATGTAACTCCATGACCAACGCAGCTTGGGGAGGAAAGGCTTTATTTGTCTTACACTTCAATATCACTGTTCATCATCAACAGGAACTCAAGCAGGGTAGGACCCTGGAGGCAGGAGCTGATGCAGAGGCAGGCCACGGAAGGGTGCTGCTTACTGGCTTGCTCCCCATATCGTACTTGCTTAGCCTACTTTGTTAGAGAACCCAGGACCACTTGCCCAGGGATGGTCTCCCCCACAATGGCCGGGTCCCTCCCCCATCAATCACTAAGGAAATGCCCAAGAGGCTTGCCTATAGCCTGATCTATGGAGGCAGTTTCTCAGTTGAGAAATCCTTGCTCTTTGATGATTCTAGCCTGTGTCTAGCTGACATAAGAACCAGCCAGCACACCCTGTTACACTTTAAGGCAGCGTTTCTACCCCTACATTTCAGGTTAGAGAGTGGGACTTTGAGCAGTTAGGCAATTTCCCCCAGGTCCCTAGATCTATCATTTGAGCCCCAAGCCTCCCCTGATGGCCACTGTATAATGGAGATGTAGACAACCTGCTCCTGGGTGTCCCTGGCGTGCAGTCACCTCAGCTCTTCATTGTCTCTCTTTTTCATGAGCAAGATCTGTCCCAGAGCCCCACCTGGTGCGTTCCCACCAAGAGCCTGTGGTGTGCTGCAGGTACAACCCAGCCTTCAGGCACGTGGTCAGCTGCTGTGAAGCATCCGTAAGTACCCGCTCGTGATGTCTTAGCAACGACACGCTTGTGAGGTTGCCTGGCCCCGCCACC
Source organism: Arvicola amphibius (assembly GCF_903992535.2). Classification (NCBI taxonomy): domain Eukaryota; kingdom Metazoa; phylum Chordata; class Mammalia; order Rodentia; family Cricetidae; genus Arvicola; species Arvicola amphibius. The sequence continues at coordinate 107,237,879 of NC_052056.1, read as the reverse complement.
TTCCCGTTAAAGCTGAGCAGTGTGTCCCTAGAAATCAACAGCGGGGTGGACATTCACTTCTGCTCTGTTAATGATCCAGATTGTTCAGACAGTCTTTGCTCACAGTCAAGTGGAAGAGCCTGCTGTCTCCCCGTAGGAGTTCTTTGGGAGGACCATCCATCCCAAGAGTATTATATCCTCGGGATTATCTTGAATGCTCTAAAGCAAATACTTCTCACAGATTGGCTGAAACACTAACCCACTGTCTGCTCCGAGGATTCAGGGAACAGGCTCTAAGCCTACCTCAGAGGAGCCGTCCCTAGGGTGGAGACTGACTTCAGCAAGACAGAGGATATTGGATTCTCTGGGGGAGGACTCTCATTCAAGGCCTGCTCCAGGATGGGCCTGGAAGAAACTAGAATCACGAACAATGGTGCTGAGGGAGACCTGAGAACTGGGAGTTTAGAAGGCACAGGAAATGAACCCCGCTGCCACAGGTTCTTTTCCAGTAGCTTCAATAAAATACCCTGACAAATGCAACTTCAGGAACTGGGGTGGGGAGGGGACGGGGTGGAGAGGTGAGGTGGTGGGGGTGCTTATTTTAGCTCGTTGTTGACAGGAAGTCATCACAACAGAAGTTGCAGACTGCCTTCACAGTCCAGAAGTGTGAGTGTAGTTCACACTGCCTTCATAGTCCAGAAGTGTGAGTGTAGTTCACACTGCCTTCACAGTCCAGAAGTGTGAGCATAGTTCACACTGCCTTCACAGTCTAGAAGTGTAAGCCTAGGTCACACACATCTCATCCACAGTCCAGAAGTGTGAGTGTAGTTCACACCATATCTACATCCACAAGTGTGAGCTCAGATCCCATTGCCTCCACAGTCCAGAAGTGTGAACTTAGGTAAATCACACCCACAGTCCAGAAGTGTGAACTTAGGTAAATCACACCCACAGTCCAGAAGTGTGAACTTAGGTAAATCACACCCACAGTCCAGAAGTGTGAACTTAGGTAAATCACACCCACAGTCCTGAAGTGTGAACTTAGGTCACACTGTTCCCACATCCAGGAGCATGAGTCCAGCTCTTCACTCAGTTCAGAACCAGTGCAAAAACCTGTGCCTCTCACATTCAGGGTAGGCTTTCTTGCTACCTCAATTCACCCAAGCTTAAGAAAATCCCTGCCAGCCTGCCCACAGGCCAGCCTAAATCTTGACACTCCCTCACTGAGACTCCTTTCCCTGGGGAGTCTACATTGTGTCAAGTTGACAGTCAACAGTATGACACCTACCAACACTCTGGACATTGAACCTGCCGAATGTGAAACTAAACATTTCTGTTGTTGAAGCAATCTAGTTGTGGCTACCTGCTATACCCGTGCTAGCAGGTGAACACACTCAGTCTGAGAGTACAGACACTTTCTAGGTAAACATTTATTTTTAAGATGTGTTTATTTTTATTTAATATGTTTGGGTGTTTGCCTGCATGTACGTCTGTGTTCCATGTGTGTACTGTCGGCAGAGATCAGAAGAGGATGCTGTATCCCCGGGAACTGGAGTTACAGATGGTTGTGAGCTGCCATGTGGGTGCTGGGAATGGAACCCCTCACCATCTAAGCCATCTCTCCAGCTCCTCTAAGCGGTCCTCTTTGATACTTATGTCGCCAGACTTCTCAACGCAAATTTCCCTTGATTTGATAGCCATTACCTCTAAGCCATCGGTCTTTCAACTTTTTATACAGGTAGTGAAAGTGTGGGACTTTGACACAGGAAGACAGGTGTCCGAGTTTATTGGGTGTCATGGCAATGCCAGCGTCACCTGTCTGACTTTTGACTCCAGCGGAAGAAGGTACGCCCTTTCTCTACTGTCATGAGCCTTTCTTTCAGCAGGGTGGCCTGGATCGTGTCATCCTAGCGGGATAATCTTTTCCTAGGCTCGTTACTGGGGGCAGAGATGGCTGTCTGAAAATATGGAACTACAACAATGGAAATTGTCTCCACACCCTTCAGCACGGCAAGTGAGGCTGGGGTACTCCAGCAGGTGGTCCCCACAATGTATTGATTACCATAATGGAAGGGAACCCAGGGAGATAGAGGTTACAATGCGTGTGGCATCTCCACCTCCCCTTTCTCTGTAGTTCGCGTTATTTAATGTTTCTGAGCTTGCGTTTCCTGGGGATACAATCACAGAAATTAAATGCCAGTCTCTTAGAAATCTCCTGAACTGCCCCAGGCTACTCATCCATTCATTTGCTATTTTTATTCTTGGTTTAAAAAAAAATTCCCTGATTCTGGCCTGTCAACTGCTAACAGAGCAGATAAGATGCACGTTCTTCAACTATTAAAGGGGAATACATAAATAAAAGTCAAGGTGAAAGAAGCAGGACGCTAAATTCCCGAGCCTCGTTCCCGAGTCTGCTTCGTCCTCCGTGTGACCATCTGCCTATTCACTCATTCAGTGTCCTGTGCTTTTGGGTCCTATAAGGAGAAGCCGGGTCTCTGCCTGTAGCCAGTCAAGGGCAGACTCAGACAGAGAGGGAAGGTGGCCACAGATGAACGATGCCTTCATGATCCCGGTGACATCTGACCCGGGGCTGAAACCTAGAAAGTAAATGACGACATCTGTTCTGGTCATCAGACACAGGAGGACAACATACGAAAGCTAAATTAAGCAGGAGTTAACACAGAAAAATGTTTGACGGAAGGTGATAATGTATTTCTAGATGGAAGTCAAAGTGAGGTCTGTGACTGTACCTACATGGAGGTGAACCAAACTAGGTGAGTTATATTTCAGCTTGAGTTATATTTAGCTAGGACCCTTCTTTTTCCTACCGTAGTTGGGGGCGAAACAGTTGTATTAGTTAGCTTTTCATCACTGTGAAAAAATACCTGAGATAAGTTGTGGGGGATGGGGGGGAGGATGTATTTTGGCTCATGGTTCCTGGGGTCTCAGTCCGTCATCAGCTGAGGTCTGCAGCAAGGTGAAACATCCTGGTGGAAGAGCAATGGTAAAGGAAGGATGCTCATGTCATGGCGACCCTGAAGAGAAGGGAGACAGACGCAAAACCAGCCATAAGATAAAGCCTTCCTGTGGCCACTTCCTCCAACTAAAACCCTCCTCTTTAGAAGACTTACTTATGATGCATGTGTATGCATGCCTGCATGAGTTTATATGGACCTCATATGTGCAGTGTCCATGGAGACCAGAGGGCCTAAGAAGGATGCCCTGGCACTGGAGTTACAGGCATTTGGGACCCACCTGATGTGGGTGCTGAGAACCAACTGGGTCCTCAGCAAGAACAGTCAGTGCTCTTAACTGTGATGATCCCTGAGTGATGGTCACTGTCTGATGGTCACTGTCTGATGGCCACTGTGTGATGACCACCATCTGATGGGTCACTGTCTGATGGTCACAATGTCATGGCCACCGTGTGATGGCCACCGTCTGATGGTCACCGTGTGATGACCACTGCGTGAAGACCACCGCGTGACGGCCACCGCGTGACGGCCACCGTGTGAGCCATAGGCTCAGCAGTTAAGACTGTTCTTGCAGAGGCCCCAGTTCTGGGCTCCACTGGCACCAGAGATACACGCGGTGCACATACACTGATGCAAGCATAAACACCCCACAGCCAGAAGATAAAACAATACTAATAAAGTTTTTAAAAATTCAAAGTAACAAATCAGAGTGGAAAAAAATAACTTCAGCCACCATAAATCAAAGAATAAAAACACAGTAATTCCTTCCTGAACACTAGGAGGGTGAAGCAATCCCTGGACCATTTCTGTGAGTAGTCTTGCCTCAGGGATTCAGACGTGCTCTAAAGATCAAGTAATTCCCAGGAAGGCAGCTCCTCACAGAGGATCTGTAGACCACAGAAATGATGGGATGGTCTGTTTCCGTCTCCTGATGCTCGAACAACGAACCCTAATTTATCAAATTACATTTCCCATTGTCCTTCATAGGCATTGGAAGAGTTCGTATCCTTTTATTTATCATGTGGCTAGGGCAGAGTTAAACCATACAGTTAATTCTATATAAAGGTAAACGGATGGAGATTGAAGTGTTACAATGTAACATCTTGTTGCTGTCTTAGGTGTGTCGTAGCTGTTGGATGGGACAGAAGAGTAAATGTGTATTTTGTAAGTGAAATGGAACAAATGAAGATGGTTCAAAACCCATCCCCTCAGGCTGACTTTCCTATCTCTTCCCTCCTTCCTCCCTCTCATTTTTAGTGTATTTTTATTATTTTTAATTGTGTGTGTGTGTGTGTGTGTGTCCCCGCATGTAGGTATACGCATGTACGTGTAGGTGTCCGCAGAAGCCAGAGGCATTGGACCCTCTAGAGCTGGAGATAGAGACAGTTGAGAGTCGCCTGGCTTAAGTGCTGAGAACCGAACTCGCGTCCTCTGGAAGAGCAGCCAGGGAGTGTTCTTAACTCTCTTCACCTCTGAGCCATCTCTCCAGCGCCCTGCCTCTCATTTAAGAGGAGATCTGAGAATGCTTTTGCTGCCTGGTATAAAATAAGTGACACACACAGGATTCTCTTATTTCTCCTTCTTCTTTCCTCTCTTCATTTCTTTGGAAACACACACACACACACACACACACACACACACACACACACATACACAATCTTCCCAGTGTTCCTTTGAGAGGATGTGCCAGCTAGGAAAGCTGTCAGGATCTCGGGGTTCCTGGGAGCCTGGAGATGCCTTCACAGGTCTTGAGTTCTAAGGATGACTCACTCTTTCTCCTGCCTCCCCCACCTACAGCTCCTACTCGGCCCCTCCTCCCCAGCCTGAGGGGTTTCCCAGCCCACTTGCAAAGACACAGGTCTTATGGAAAGGCTGACTTTTCCTTCCTTCCTTCTTTCCTTCGTTCCTTCTTTCCTTCCTCCAGGCCTGTCTTTAAAGCTTACTAGAGCCCCTCCAATCAGGAAGAGGAAATGAGAGGCCACCCATAGGCCTCTCTACAGACACGAGAACCCTCTTTATGGAGGGGCTTAAGAGACCGAAGTTTAAAGTACTGCCCCAAACTAAGTTTTAAATCTACCTGTGACATTTATTGCCCTGCTTGCTAGCCTAGGCGGTCCTGGATTTCCGGATGCATTTAAACGCTGTCCGGGCTCCTTATTCATTTGAAAGTTCACTATATTTCACTATATTTCAAGTCTGAGCCTTGCATCCTGAGAGTGATTTGAGAGATGAATACCTGGGAAATTTCAGCACTGAATTTGTCCTTTGGTATTACAGCTTTCGAGGCTGATGGCTTTGGGTTTAGCCCGTGAAACGGCTCTGGGTCTTATTATGAAGGCAAAGTTATGCAGTGGATCTAAGAAGAGCTTGACAGTTGACATATGATTTGCTGAAATGCAATCACCCAGACGTCAGGAGTGGATTGCTTTTTCTTCCCACTGGCACTTGGGGAATTTGCTTTGACATTTCAAAAATCTGCATCAGCCGTGGGGTGAGGGGTAGGGTTATGAAACGTGCCAACACCTTCTCTCTGAAGTTGTGAGTGTGTTGGCAGCTCACTTTATGGCTCGCACAATGTGTCCTGTTTGGCTTTGGATACAGGACACACCTCGTGATTTTCATCATTTCTGGAAGCCTCAACCCCGCTGGCAGGATGACCTGGTGAGCCGCAGCCCACTGTTTGACCCTCAATCCACACAGTAGCACACAGTGGAGATCTCCTTCACTCAAGGGGCTACCCTGCATTTTCTGAACCTGCCACACACGCTCAGTTTCCCAGAAGCCTCTGCTATGTATGGCAAGATTCCCGCCCGTGTAGAACAAGGTGCACTGAGGTCCAAGCAGCTGCCTCCTCTGTGGAAAAGGTGATGGCCCCAATGTTCATGCTGTGGCGTGGAGCCAGTGGGCAAGGTTCCAAGCTGCTCTCCATGAGGCCCGCTGGGAGTCCCCATGTGCAGGATGCTCAAGGTGGGGAGTGTGTGGGTTTTTGCCAAAGAAGCATTCATTTCCTGCATCTTCCTGGTGAGCCAAATGCTATTCATGATGTCATGACGTTCCTGACTCGCTGTGGCTGGTTAGAGGCTCCGAGCTGGGGCACGGCTGGCAATGCTTGTTAGAGATCAGAACGTTCTGGGTGCCCTACAGCCTCCCAGGGATGAATGACCTTCCTTCAAAACTGTCTGGGTGCCTAGGCAATAGGACAAATGTACAGAAAACAAGGCCACCCCGCCCAACTGTCTGCCACTGCCCCACCTACCTTATGTGCCCTACAAATATTCCAGAGGGCACATGTCACTCGAATACATACTTCATTGTCTTAGTCAGGGTTATTATTGTTGTGATGAAACACTTTGACCAAAGATACTTGAGGAGAAGAGGGTTTACTTGGCTTGCACTTCCACATCCCTGTTTACCATTGGAGGAAGTTAGGCCAGGAACTCAAACAAGGCAGGCTCCTGGCGACAAGAGCTGATGCAGGGGCCGTGGAGGGTGCTGCTTACTGGCCTACTCATATGGCTTTCTCAGCCTGCTTTCTTATAGAACCCAGGACCACCAGCTCAGGGATGGCACCACCCATAATGGGTTGGGCCCTCCCCATCAATCACTAATTGAAAAAAATGTCCCACAGGCTTGCCTGCTGCCTGATCTTATTAGAGACATTTTTTTTTCCAACTTTCAACCGAAGCTCACTCCTCTCTGATGAATCTAGCTTGTGTCAAATTGACATAAAGCTAACCAGTACATCCATGTAACTAAGCCTCCGTGGTCTGAAAGACCTTACGCAGTGCCCAGCTTATAAGAATTGCCCAGTGACGATGTTTTCATTCAGCATCCACTGAGTGCCTCTTGTGGGCCAAGTCTGGGAGTTGCAACGGTGAGCAAGCATGGCCTCACCTTCACGGAGCTTACAGTTTAGTGGGCATGGCGGAAGTAACGAAAGTATATGCCAGGTCCCAGGGGAGCCATGGCATTTGGATATCACACGTGAGTCAATGAAGTGCACATGTATCCAGTCCACCATCCTGCACACATATTTGCCGAGCACTGGCCTGCTCATGCACTTAGTAGGCAGGCATAGAAGAGACAACTATGATTCTTGAGATGCTCCCAGACAGGTGAGGCACGGAGGAGAGAGGAAGCATGGAACCGAACAAATCAAGTGATGATGAGTGGAGCCACTAGCTTTGCTGCAGCATATCCGGGAGATTAAGGATCACAAGGGCTTTTTCAGAAGGGAAAGATAATCTTTATGAGGGCCGAGAGGAGATGCTTGAGCACGGTGTGGAAGTATAGAAGCGTGTTGTCCGGAAGGACTGGGCAGAGTCTGATTGGCTAGCACATTAGAAGTGGGAGGGAAGATATGCTAATGAGATGTCTCAACAGAATGTGCATGCTACAAAGCTTAAACAACAGAAATCTATTTCTCTGGGTTCTGGTCCTGAGGTGAGGGTGCCAGCTTGGTCAGGTTCTGGTGAGGGCTGGTCCTGAGGTGGGGGTGCCAGCTTGGTCAGGCTCTGGTGAGGGCTCCCTTTCTGGCTCACAGAGAGATAGTGACGGCTGTCAGCAACTCTTTGCTATGTCCTCAGACAACAGCGAGAGCATGAGCTGTGTGCCTCTTCCTGTTCTTAGATGAACCCTAATCCCAACTTGGGGACCACATCCTCATGAGCTCATCTGTCACCAGTAGCCTCTCTATAGTTGGGACAGGACATGGAAAAGCCCAGACCCAAGTGCTCAGCACACATTGTGGGATAATAGGGCAGGAGTAGAAATCTGGCAGTAGAGGATCATGGGAAGGAGATAGGTGTTAGTCCTCTTTTTCCCGGGTCTCACATTATAATCTGTGTTCAAGCAGACAGAGCCTCTTAGGCCGTCAAGCCAAATCCTCAAGGCACACCTTGTGGCAAATACACAAGAACAAAGATAGAAGGATATCTTCATACGGCTGAGTGCCACCAATTGCCATGACATAGTAAGCTCTCACAGTGGGAAATGGGAAACGTACATGGCCAGGGGCCCGGGAAACCCTGCGGCACTGGTCTCCACACACCAGTTTGGGGTTCTCGTCTTCAGCAGAGGCACCTGTGCCAAGCGCCTCCTTTTGAGAGAAGCCCATAGCTTCACCTCCCATTGACAGTTTCACCTCAGGAGGGCGGGTGGGAGTCCTGGGCTCCTCTCTGCTCTGGTGTGTGGCTTTCTGGCTGGCGGGAGCCAGACCTCCTTAGCCCCCTAGCTGGGTTCTCTTGTCCACATGCAGCCGGAATGAAGACACCTTGTCAACGACTTGCATGCTGGCGGGATAATGAACTAAGGACATGCTACTTCCCTTAGAAAGCTGGGGCCCTAGAGGAGCTAGCCAAACAGGGAAACACAGCAACATAGTGATTGGCATACAGAGTTTCTGACAGGAAGAGACAGAGGTCCCAGAGAACCCCTGTGCGTCTGATTTTAAGGATCAAATGACCCCTGCCATATGTGAGTTGGGGATCTCGTTTCTCAGCTCTGTCTTTCTTTCTTTCTTAGAGCCACGGGCACAAAGAGGACATCCTTTGCGTGGCCCAGTGCCCGCCTTTTCTTCTGGCCACCTCCAGTTATGATGGAGAGATAATAGTTTGGAATGTCATCTCAGGCCACATGTACTGCAAGCTGAACCCTCCCAGTCCCGTGGATGGCCAGGACCACAGAGAAGGTAGGGAAGGGGCAGGCGCCATAGCCTGTGTGCACAGACTGCCCCCCCCCCATCAGCTTGAACTCGGCAAGCTGAAGGAGTCTCCATGTGAGGGCCACTTCCTGCTCGGGAGGGATTGGCCTTGGGTCACGTTTCCCTCCCAAAACTGGGAGAAAGCTTAAGAGTTCAAAGGTCCAGGCACCATCTTTGGACGCTTGTCCATCAAAGTCTGTCTCATAGTCTCTTTGAGGTTTGGTTTATCTGTTCCCAACTTGAAGGATGCTCCCACTGAGCCCGCCAGCATTGCGGCCACCATCCTTTCTCCTCCTCCCCTTCTCTCTGTTATCGTCTACCTGACACATGCTTCTTCCACCCAGCTAGTAAGCCTATTCCCCACGTCCAGCTCAGGTACCGCCCCCTCAACATTTCAGGCTTCCATACCGTCCTCATCCTCTGCCTCCTCTGCTGCCCCTGACCCACAGATCTCCTACCTCAATCCGACCTTATTGCTTGAGTATTAGATTCGATTGCAAAACTTCACCCCCACTCTCTGGATTTGTTTGCCTGGTGCCTTTTTTGTTGTTGTTTGGTTTGAGACAGGGTTTCTCTGTGTAGCCCTGACTGTCCTTGGGATTCACTCTGTAGACCAGACTGGCCTCCAACTCACAGAGATCTGCCTGCCTCTGCCTCCCAAGCGCTGGAACTAAACATGTGTGCCACCACCACCCGGCTAGCTTGGTTCCATTCAGGCTCCTCTCTGTCTGCTAACAATCATGGCTTCATTTTTTTGTTCTGTAGTCATCAAAGCAATGTTGAGGAACACCTGCCATGTGCCTGGTCCGATGCTAAAAGTTACAGTCCTCTCCTGAGTCCTGAACCTATTAATAATCATGCATGGTGAACACCGGACAAACTGGGTTGTCTACGGGTTTTACTTCTGTGAGTGCAGGGTGGGGAAACAGGCTATAGGATAGCCAGATAGGCTTCCTCCTGCTCCTCCCCCATCTAACAGCCCAGGGGAAGTCTTCCCCAGGATCAGTTGTCTGCTGTGGAGCCACAGGGAGAGGAGATGCAGGAAGTTAGTTGTTTGGACGTAGAATTATGAAGGGTTTTCATTTCCTGAGATCCAACCCACAAATCCTTAGAGAACTATGAGTGAATATTAGAGCCCTGCTTTAAGCATCTGGTAACTTAGTAGCTGTTACAAAAAAGAAAGAAAGAGAAAAAAAAAAGAAAGGAAGGAAGGAAAAGAAAGTCTCTGAGTCATTCAGTCAGAAAACACTTCTGAGCTGCTCGAAGAGGCAGAACACTCTAAGAAGTAAAGTCGGGGAACTCCTGGTTGGAAGGCAGAGACAAGCTGTGGGTACACAGCCAGTTAAAAATAACAGTCAAGTCATGTGGTCGGCTTGAGCGCCACCTAGAGAAGACGCTAAAGCCTCTGGCAACCTGGACAACAGGGAATTCTTACCTGCAGCCTCATCACCGTCTCAGCTCCTAATCCCCATCTCTCCACGTATTTAAAAAGATTATTCTCAGCCAGGCGATGGTGGTGCACACCTTTAATCCCAGCACTCAAGAGCAGAGGCAGGTGGATTTCAGTGAGTTCAAGGCCAGAGGTCTTCAGAGTGAGTTCCGGGACAGCCATGGCCAACAAACAAACGAATAAAAACTTGAGAACATCTAACCACCTAGCCCATTCCTTTTGGAGTTTTGTTGTTCTTGTTGCTGCTGATGATGTTGTTGTTGTTGTTGTTGTTGTTGTTTTTAATCGTCTGGGAGGAAAGAGGTGACATTCATTGCATTCCAGAAGTTGATTTTCTTTGCCATTAACCTGAAGTTAAAGTCACTGGCCAAGGATGTGATGCTGACGTTTCAGGAAGCAATTCTGATGCAAAAGCCCTGTTCACAGTAGCAATCACCGCTCCAAGTTACCGTGAGGTTGTAAATTGTAAGCAGTCGCTGTTTGAGAATCCCTTCTGTTACAGAAATACAGATCCAGCTATTGCCGCAGTAACACATCTGCAAGGCAAAGTTTTTACAGGCACATACACACACTCACAAACACTCTCACACACGTACACACCGTGCGCGCGTGTGCACACACACGCACTCTCACTCACACATGTGCATCCACTGACACACACTCACACACGCGCTCACACTGACACCCCCACACACGCACACTCACACACATGCATGCACATACATACTCTCACACACTTTCATGTGTACACACACACACTCTCTCTCTAACACACACACATGTAGTGAGGAGCAGTGGGCTGTGTTCCTGCCCGGCTCCCAGACGCCTGGCTAGTTTATGCCCCGAAATAACTACACGGAAACTGTATTCTTTTAAACACTGCCTGGCCTATTAGTTTCAGCCTCTTATTAGCTAATTCTCGCGTATCTTGCTTTAACCCATATCTAATAATCTATGTAGCATCATGAGGTGGTGGCTTACCAAGAAGATTCTAGCGTATGTCCATCTTGGGCCGGAGCTTCATGGCATCTGGCTCAGAGAGGAGAGGCATGGCGATTGCCCGAAGGCATCTGCCTCATTCCCAGCATCCTGTTCTGTCTACATCCTGTTCTGTTCTAACCTATCAGGCCAAGCAGTTTCTTTATTAATTAACCAATGATATCATCAGATAGATAGAAGACACACCTACACCACACACACACACACACACACACACACACACACACACAGGCATACCCTTCCATGAAGGAGCAGCCTGGCGGTTTCTTAACAACCACACGGAAGCCCAGCTGTCTTTCTCACATGGGATTGGTGAGGAGGATGCCATCTTGTATGGAAAACTGTGGTCTCCTCAGGAAAGGGGCTTGCAATGGTGTCAAGGCAAAGCTGGAATAGATGAAATCACTAATGTTTCAGCTGTTAATTCCTCTCCCGCATCGAAAAGACTTTGATTGTGAGAGAGACCAGGGGAAGTTTAGGAAAGTTGTCACCTCTGAGATGGAGTTTTCTCTAGGGAGACCATCAATGCCTACCGGTTAGCTCTGTTTTCAGCGCATTTCCCACACGCTTATTTATCTGCTTCCAACCATGGGACCCCAACACTTGAGAGTTAAATGGTCATCGTCATTAACAGCTGCCGTGGGTTGAGCAACTTGAAGAGTGGCACTTTGGGGCCATAATCCCTCAGCCTTCACAGCAAGGCCATGTAAGGGTCTGGTGTGGTCCATCCTGTGAAGGAGAAGGTTGTCTCCATGTGGCAGATAGACCCCGCTGAGGTGCCAGGAGGTGAAACACATCCCCAGACTTCACCTGGGCAAGAAAGAGGCTGGCATCCTGACCACACTGTGTTCCTCTGCCACCATCTCTGGGACAGATGTGGGCAGGCGAATGGACTTCACCTCTGGATGTCTCAAAGACCTACCTCCTAATCCCCTTATATTGAACATCGGGGGCTGTAAGCATGTGGTGCCTAGCAGCCCCTTATTTATATGTCGCTCCCCATTCCTCTTTAGAGTCCTCACCCTGGACTGGCTCAGAGAAGGTCATGGAAGGATGTGTTGCCCAGGTTCCCTTTCCACAATCTTACTTGTGTTTCTTGGAGGCAGGGATTTGGGTGGATTCCTAAGATTTTTATTCAATGGCAAATATTTGAGTTCTCATCCTAAGGGACATGGGGGACTGGAGATAAAGAGCCGCAGACCCTGGCAGAGGAGGGAGCACTGGGAATGGAGTCCCAGGCTGATTTATTTGGGAATTGGTAGTGTCTGTTGAGTCCTGGTTTGGCACCTGTCCCCTCCACAGTGACTTCTCTGCCTAGGCCATCTTCCAAGTGTCAGAGGCAACACAGCCCACTGGAGACAGCTCCCCCAGCTCTGTCCCCTCCTGCATGCGCCAACAGGGTTTCATTCATTTCTTGGGAGTTTTTGTTAGTTTCCTTCTGCCGCTTGTCCCACATCCAGCACAAGGCTGTAGCTGTCAAGACCTGCTTAGATGTAGGTGGAAAAGAAGCAGGAAGGGATGGGAGTCTTCAGGTCAGGAACAAATCTTCCCATCCGCTTACCTGTGAATCTGTTCTCCTGACACAGCCCACTGTGAGGTGAAGGTCTCTGCTGGACAACAGGTATCCTCAAAGTTGCTCAGCCGGGGGCACTTTGGGGAAGTATCTGAGCATCCTGGGCTAATGCCTACCCTGACCCCAGAGCGCTTGCCTGGGCTTCTCAGATCTCTCAACCTGTTCTTGTATCTTTGTATCTTGTATCACTTTCCTATTCTTTCTCTAGAAATCCTAGGGGTTGGGGGAGGAAGGATTGGAGTGTCCACAGACTGCCGGAGCCACTGTCCTTCTGTTTCTGACTGGTTCTTAGCCAAGAGGGCCACTTTTCTCTGCTTGCTTTCCAAATGCTGCTGGGGCAGCTACGTACAAGAGAGCTGAATATATGTGTCAGTGAGGGTGAGCAAGTGAGTAAAAGGCAGAGAGAAAGAGACTGAGAGAGGGGGAGGTGAGCATGGAAGGAAAGAGAGAAACACACACGTGTGCGTGCACGCGCGTGCACACGCACCCTCCCATACTCGATGGGGGAGCTACAATGGTGGGGGGGGGGACGTTAAGGCAGGGAGATTGTGAAACAAGCCAAAGAAAAAGAATCTTTCATTTTCAGGCCCAGACAGAAGTGTCTCTCGACTGGCCTTCCTAAAGACTCGGGCAAGGAAGCTGGACTCAACAGCTGCTTCCCTCATCAGCAATGGGCCCGGAGGTAAGCCTCTCACTTCCAAGGTAAGGCCATCCCGGTCCAGGATGGGTGAGTTAGGCCCCTGAGTTCCACTGTCCATCTCAGGCTTCCTCTGTTACCTCATTGCTGGCTTTACTAACAAATCCCAGGCTAACATCCCAACCCACATCAACCTCAGTCGACCCTACAGGAGGGCAGCCATGTAACCAGGCCCCCAGCCCATCTTCCTTCAAATCAAGTCTCCACGCCCTGTTGTTCTTACTGCCTGCTGGGTCCCGGGCCACCTGCAAGGGTGACTGGCCTCAGGCATCCCAAGGACAGTGTGAGACCCATAAGGCTAACCAGAAAAGCCCAACAGTGCAAAGGAAGCCGGCATAGGCAGCCACGGGTAACCTCACAGAGGAACCAAAGAGAAAGGTCGAGGGGTCAAGAGCTGGCCGGATGTTGGGGTCAGCGGTGGAGTTGGTGCGCTCTATGGGGGAAAAAGTGAGGACTCAGGAGGGGCCATCACTAGCTAGTGACATTAACCCAGGGACAGGCCCTCCAAGCTCCAACTGTCACAAAAGTGCGCCCAAATCCAGCCCCTAAACGCTCTAGGGCTTTTAGTAAAATTACAAGGTAAAGGCAGTGGCCATGCAGTCCTGGTAGCAGGGGAGGGCTAGGCTGTCCCTACTTGGTACCAGGGTGCTTGGTTGTTTGTCACCAGTGAGAGGCCACCTCTCCCTCTTTGTCCCAGCCCACACTGAAGCTCTTTTTGGCATCAGGTGCTGTTGCAGAGAGGAGAGAGGATGCTGGAGGGGGGCAGCTGTCTCTGACTCCTTCCTGAGTCATCTTCATCCTTTCTGCTTTACCTGTGGGAGTGCGGCCCCCTCTCTCCTAAGAGAAGAGGAGATGGTCTGCATGGGGCCCCCACTTCACAGAGCCTGGCTACCTAAACCCACACGTAAACCACAGGCACGAACTGTGGTCACTGGACCAGGTCCGTTCTGACAAGTAACTAATTAAAATAGTGCACGCACTCCCACACACTAATTTCCAGCCTGGCACATACTGTCCCATCCTTACCAGCCAAAGAGGCCACCCTGATTAGTGGAGGAGACACCACCGAATCACCAAAATCAAAACCCCTCCCTAATACAGTTCTAACTGAAGAAATTAAACCAAAGAAGGAAGAGATGTTTTTGCCCCCCCCCCCCCCCCCCCCCGCATGAGACCACTGGGTGCTGTTTTACGTGTGTTGTGATAGCTGCACTTTAAACTGCTAGTGGCTTGTCATGCTAAGGTGGTACATAGCCTGGGGGAGTTCTCTTCCCCCAGACAATGGCTCCATTACTGCCACGAAAGGTAGTTCTAACCAAATCACTATCCGTCTAATAAGATTCAAACTAACCAAATCTCTATCATTCTAATACAACTCAGATTCAAATTAACCAAATCTCTATCGTTCTAATAAAACTCAGATTCCAAGGCTCGGGTGAAATCCTGTGAGTTCAGAGAGCTAAAATAGCAACTGGCTACCATCCTCCCTTTGCTGCCATCCTGGAACTGCTCCCTCCACACCGCCCCAACCTAAAAAAAAACCATGCTAAGCTCCTCCCTGCGACTGCCCGCCAACCGGTTGCTAATGGCACCTCTCTGAGCCCAGGTTAACTTGATTTAATTAACGAAAGAAAATACAGCACAGCTTTACGTGGTTAACAAATGCAGCATCTTTGCCTGGCTAAACAAATATTCCACAGCAACCGGGGCTGCCCAGAACCCGCGCAGAACCCTTGGCTGGGCAGCCCGTCTCTTACAGCTTCCCTCCTGCTTAGGGTCTGTCACTTTCTGGAAGCTCTTTAGTGGGGCTGGCCTCATTGCAAACTTCACACAGGTAAGTGGGGAGGGGGGAACAACTGGGTAACTTCCTGGCCATGGGTTTGTTGTTGCTGCTGCTGTTTGTTGTTCCCTGACGCTAGCCTCTAAGTTGGGATTGTCGGCTGGGTTCTAATGCTTCGCTTTGATAGCCTCCTGACATTTCTCCCCTCTTATTATCTTTGCCTTCGATGTGTCTCAGTCCAAAGGGAAAGCCCAGGTGAGCAGCATCGTGGTGACGGCAGGAGACACCCTCATCTACCTGGCCGACCAGCAGGGCTTTGTGCATGTCTATGACATCCAGGAGTACGGCCTCCGGGGACCAGAGCTGCGGGCTCCCAAGAGTAGGCAGTGAATTTCTTCATGTTAAGCCTCAGATAAGATTGCTTTGGTTTTCATCTGATGGTCTTGTGGGGAAATTAAGTTGTCCCCGTTGGGGAGGGATTACCCTTAAAGCCCTTGGAAAGCAGACTCGCCGTAGAAAGAGAGTTTCCTGAGAACATTTGATGCCAGCAAGGATGCAGGGAACGGGGTGTCGGATAGCATCGAACAGAGGGTGATTGCTAGACGGTGACTGAGGGGCCCGTTGACCACCTGTGTCTAGTGCTGCAAATGGCACCTCTGCTTCTAGGTATTTGTGAAGGAAATGACAAACATGCACAGAGATTTGCTTGCAAGATTGCACAACAACACATTGTTTATCAGAGACACAGAATGCTTATATGAGGACCATAGTTTGTATTTCCAACCCTCGCTTAAAAGCCAGGTGCACACACCCACACATCCCCTCTCTCCTAAGAGGATGGTGGGCAAAATGGCCCAGCTGTCATCCCAGCACTCAAGAATCAGAGACCGAGGACCCCCGGGGCAAGCCAGCTAGCTAGATCAGACTCACCGATGAACCCTGCCTCAGTTAAATGAAGAGCAATAGAGCAAGACACCCAACATCAGCCTGGGGCCTTCACATCTGTACACATGTGCGCACACACATCTGTATCCACGTACTTGCAAACATGCAAGCACAGCATGTACATACACACAGGAAATAAAAATCACCAAGGAAAATCATGGCATTAGTGTGTTACATTGGTCCTATTCATACACTTTCAGAGCTGGTGGGGGATGGGGGGACTTGCACATAGTAGGCCCTTGGTCTGCACTAACGCAGAAAGATTACTAACAGCCCATGGGTGCCACTTCCTTCTGGGCACACAACCGTGCTGGACTTCTTCCTGCAGGGTTCTACTCAGATGTCTTCTTTATTTCCACTTAGCGGTGACATCCTGGAGGGCTCATGTCAGCATGGTGACATCGTGAGTATCATCCCTTTGAAGGGCTCAGTAATCTCCATAGGAAGGGTTGATTAAGGCAGTCCTCTCAAAATCCCCGTGAGCTTTTTTTTTTTTTTTTTTTTTTTTTTTTTTTTTTTTTTTTTTTCCGAGACAGGGTTTCTCTGCAGCTTTTTTTAGAGCCTGTCCTGGAACTAGCTCTTGTAGACCAGGCTGGCCTCGAACTCACAGAGATCCGCCTGCCTCTGCCTCCCGAGTGCTGGGATTAAAGGCGTGCGCCACCACCGCCCGGCTCCCCGTGAGCTTTTCAAAGGAGGAAAACTGCATTTTCATTCTGTTCCCAATGATGTAAGATGAATGTGGTCCACATGGAGCTGAAGGAAGAGGTTCCAAGTCATTGTTTTTCGTGTTCATGGGCGGTTCTCCCTGTATTGACCTGGTAGTCTACTGCAAGTTTATGAGCTTAGTGGGTTTGGAGTCCATGCTGAGAGAGAGGCCAAACTTGCTAGATCATTCTTTTTGACCGCTTGCTCTTCCACCCACCTGATCACCTGCAAGGTGATTTCCCATATGGATCCCACTTGATGTCTTGGAAGTAGACTGGGGATTTTGGAGGGAGCGTGGTGTGGGAGGAGGTAGGGGAAAAGAATGGCATTTAAAAATTAATCTGGGGGGGGGGGCTGGAGAGATGGCTCAGTGGTTAAGAGCATTGCCTGCTCTTCCAAAGGTCCTGAGTTCAATTCCCGGCAACCACATGGTGGATCACAACCATCTGTAAAGAGGTCTGGTGCCCTCTTCTGGCCTGAAGACATACACACAGACAGAATATTGTATACGTAATAAATAAATATTTTAAAAAACTAAAAATTAATCTGGCAGGGCTGGGGAGATGGCTCAGTGGTTACCAGCACTGGTTGCTCTTTCAGAGGACCCGGGTTCAATTCCCAGCACCCACATGGCAGCTCACAACTGTCTGTAACTCCAGTTCCAGGAGATCCAACACCTTCACACAGACATACATGCAAGCCAAACACCAACACACATGAGATAAAAATAAATAATTATTAAAAATGAATCTGGCTTCTCTCTTCTATTCTATTGGACCCAACGTCCCTCGCTCTCTTGCAGAGCAGCCTTGACAACCCTCTTTTCCCCCTTTATCTTGCTAGTCTGGAGCTGATAGAGGAAGATAGCATCTTACTGTCTTCCTCCCTTGACTGCACTGTACGCCTCTGGAGCAAAGATGGTGCATACATAGGTAAGGTTCCGCCTCTGCTTGCTTGGAGCCAAAGGGGCCGTGCCTTTACGGAGTCACAGGTCTTCTGTTGAGGCTGCCATAAACAGAGTACCCTAGACTGGGCAGCTTGTTATTTCCTCTCAGCTCTAGACTTTTGAAGTCCAGGATGGTTGTCTCCACATGGCCAGGTTCTGGTGAGGAATCTTGGGTATCAGAGCACTGGTCTCTTGATCCACACTTGATGGGGGCAGCTCTCTATTGTCTCTTGCAACAAGATGTAGTGGCAATTAACTTGTATTTTAATAAGTTAAACTTGCCTGAGGATCAGAAAAGCAAAACAGCCACACTGGCCAGCCTTACAGACCAGGCAGCAATAACACACACTTTTAATCCCAGTAGACACTAGCTTGCCTTAGAAACCAGATAGAAGTGGTACACACCTTTGATCTCAGCCCCAGAGATGATTATAAAATGGGAAGGAGGCAGCTCTCAGATACAGTCTCATTCTGAGATTCCTGGAGGCAGGATTGCCATTTTCAGACTGAGGTCGACGTAAGAACTGGTGACTGGCTGCTTTGCTCTTTGGGTGGGTCTTCGGGTTGAATACCAGTATGAGTCTCTGAGCTTTTATTAATTGTGCTTCCACAAGAACACTAATGCTATTAGGTCTTATGACTTTATTTAAAGTTAATTACCTCACCAGGGTCCCTCTTTCCAAATGTAGTCACCTTGGGAGCTAGGGCTTCAACATACACGTTTTGGGGTGATATGATTTGGTCTATACTGTAACATTAACTTCCTGTCTCCAAAATTAGAAAATCAAAGACCTTTGAACTCACCGAATCAGTGGGCTGAATGTCGTCACTTTGGGAAGAAAATGTTTTTTCATAAGAATCATATCTAGGCAGGGACTCAGGCTGTATGGTGGGCAAATGCCTGGCATATATTGACCATGGTACCAAGAATAGCCTAGTCCTCCGCTTAGAGAGACTGTGGTCTGTCTGAGTATGGTGTCTTGGACCATAGCTTACGTTTCTTGAAATAGGTTTGTGACTGATTGAATTTATCATTCAAGTTCTTAGTACATTATCAAGTAGACTGCACACCTACATGGCAGGAGGCTTTCTCGGATTCTCTTTGGAGGGTTAGTTGTCCTATGTTTGTTTCCTCTGAAACTGCCAGAGCATAGCTTAGCTGGACCAAGGTGGCCTTGCCAGTCTTGAGGCATTCTACCCCCATGAGCAGTAAGTTCTGCTCTGGTTAGGAGACAGGTTACCCATTGTCATTTGCTTGGTATTTACTTTTATCTTTATTCCTCCAGGGACCTTTGGGCAGAGTCGCCCCTGGGATGTTTTCACCCCTGCCTCCTGGAGTCACCCAAGAGTCCCCTTTGAGATTTTGACAGACCCTCAAAGCATGCCCACTTACCCAATACTGGAAACAGATATTCCCGCCGGGTGCTCGGAAGGACGCCAGGAGCCAGACGCTGTGATGGAGGAGAAGGTCCTGTTTGAGGTTAGTGCCTGAACCAGCCACTTGTGTTCTCTTCGTGGGTTCTCGGCTGGTCAGCGGGGTGCACACATAAGCTAAGAGAATCTAAGCAGGATCTGGTGAACCTAGGCAACAGGGGAAGGAGGGCGTGTCCCCTCCATCCTGGGCCACGGCATTGACGGACCAGGAGGACATGTACCCCTCCATGGGATGAAGGAGAGGCTCTCCCAGCACTTTTCTCCTTTTTGCCTGTGGAAAGGCAGCTGTTCCTGGCCTTGGAACACAGGAGACACAGTAGCATGCTCAACCCTAGGGCCACATCTGAGAAAGGCAGACCCTGCACACGCAGCCCGTACTTTATGCTGAGATGTGTTTAAAAGCAGGGGCGCCTAATAACTGAGAGGAAGCGCCGATCAGCCTTATGTGAGTTACCAGCCTATGAGAGTTACCATGGGAGCAAGAGGGTCGGAGAGGGCCCTGGCTGATGCAGCCTTGATTTAGAGCTCCCATGAAATATATGGCTTTCCAAGAAATGCCTGCCCTTTCAGAAATTGAGAAGAAGGTCATTTCATGAGCGATTGCTTGCCAGCTCGGTGACAGCTCAAAGCAGGACACCTGCTCTGCCGGCAGAATCATGGACTCAGTTTTTCCTCGGCAGCCTCTCAAAATACAGATCCCCCAGTATAACCCGGCCGCTCACTCCAGCTTACATGAGGCCCAGAGGTGTTCAAAATAGAAACAAAGGATCCAGGCCAGCACACTGGAGAAGCCTCCGCCTCACCTGGAGCGCTGCTCCAATTTCCTCATGGCTATCCACACCGTGGCAATCTGGGGAGACAGAATGCTGCTGGCATTGTTGGCTGATCTAGAAACAGTCGTTTCAGCTGGTGTTCAATATGGAGAATGCTAATGTCTTCATTAATGCTGATAGGCCTGCAATTTAGAAAACAAAAGCTCAGAAGGAGGTGGGAAGAGAGAAAGGAGAAAAAGAAAAAAAGAAAAGAAAGAGGGAAAGACAGACAGGCAGAAAAGAGACAAAGCCCCAGCCAGTTCTTGTGCTCAGAGGCAGACCTAAAGAGAAGTCAAACTTCAAGTTCAAGGGCGGTGGTGGGGGATGGGCGTGAGGGTGAGGTCCTGGAGGACAGGAGGGAAGAGGAGACAGAGAAGGCAAGGAGAGAGGGGGCAGCAGGAAGAGGGATGGAGGAGGAAGGAAGCGGAAGCTGAAGGATGCTCAGTGCTCAGTGTGACAGAATAATCTGCAGTGTGCTTGCTCTCCAGGGCAAGCAAAGTCTTCCTGAGGGATCTTGATCTTGTCTAAGAAAATATCATTCCGATCAGTCGGACTGCAGCAGGTACTTGGAAAACCAGTCAAAAGTTCATATTAGTTACTTTTCCACTGCTGTGATAAAAACGCATGGCCAAGGCAACTTGCAGAAGGTTTTTTTTTTTTTTTTTTTTTGGCTACTGGTTCCAGAGGGATAAGAGTTCATCATGCCAGGGAGACACGGCAGCCAATGACGTGACAACTGGAGCAGAACTGGGTGCTCACATCCTAAACACTGCCCGAAGAGTGAGCGGTGAAGCCGAGTGTGGTGGTGCACGCCTTCAATCGCAGCACTTGGGAGGCAGAGACAGGCAGATCTCTGTGAGTTTGAGGCCAGCCTGGCCTGGTCTACAATGCGAGCTCAAAAAAAAAAAAAAAAAAAAAAAAAAAAAGCATTGGAAATGGCGCAAGGCTCCCCAAGCCAAGAGAGTACACTAGAAATGGTGCCAGTCTTCAAACTCTCAGAATCACCTCTAGTGACACACTTCCTTCAACAAGGGTGTGGCTCCTAAGCCTCCCAAACAGCATGCCAGTGGTGGACTGGACTGTCCTGGTTATCTTTAGAACAACTTGAACTTGACACAAGCTAAAGTCGTCTGAAAGAAGTGACCCTCAATTGAAAAAAAAATGCCTCCATAATTGCAGCTATAGGCCATTTTCTCAGTGATTGACTGGGGAGGGCCCAGCCCATTGTGGGTGGTGCCATCCCTGGGTTGGTGGTCCTGAGAGTTGTATGAAAACAGGCTGAGCAAGCCATGTGGAGCAAGCCAGTAAGCAGCACCCCTCCATGGCCTCTTGCATCAGCTCCTGCCTCCAGGTTCCTGCCTGCTTGAGTTCCTATCCTGACTTCCTTTAATGATGAACAGCGATGTGGAAGTGTGAGCCAAATAAACCCTTTCCTCCCCAACTGCTTTTTGGTCATGGTGTCTCCTTGCAGCAATAAAAACTACAACTAAGACAAGAACCAAGTATTCAAATGCCCAAAACTTATCATTCATAACACCACAAAGTTACTTCTTAGATAAAAAGGACAGAAAACAAACCCCTGAACCCTTGTACAGTATATTTGGACCAGAAATCCAAAAGGTAGAGTTGCAGAGTAAGGGGTTTTATTGCTGTTCCTGAGAGAGGGATCCCTGAGTTCGAATCTCAAACTGATTCATTAGTCATGTGATCTCCAGCAGTCCCTTCTACTGAACTATAAAATGAAGGGTGGGTTTAGATGATCTAGAATTTTCTTTCCAGTCTTAAAAATTGTGTGCTTGGGGGCTGGAGAGAAAGCCAGAGCTTAAGAGCACTGACTGCTCTTCCAGAGGTCCTGAGTTCAATTCCCAGTAACCACATGGCGGCTCACAACCATCTGTAATGAGATCTGGTGCCCTCTTCTGGCCTGCAGCAGACATGCAGACAGAATACTGTATACATATTCAATAAATAAATTTTTAGAAAAAAAAATTGTGTGCTTGTCTAAATCTCTGTCAAAGAAAAACCTAATGTGTTCATTGGACTCTAAATGTGGGTAGTGCCTCTTCTAAGATGACAAGAGACAGCAGACAAGCACAGTCAAAGTGAACTGGCTAGATGCTGAGAAGAGCCCACGGGGAAATGCTGCCTGCTAACTGGTGCCGGAATCCGGCACTAAAGCTCCGCGGGAAGTTCTCTTGTCATCTGGACAGTTCAGCCAGCCTGAGTCTTCTTGTAACACAGAAAGCCACGTGCCGCACAGGTGGCTCTTAGTCCCAGTTACCGGAGAGGTCACGGCTCCTGTTCTCACATCTCACATCCCTGTCTTCTTCCTCCAGACTGCAAAGACCCAGAACCTTCCCTCCCCTGAAGGTCCCACTGGTGAAGCAGAGGCGAAAGAAGATAAAAGCCGCTGGTCTGCGTTTTGCCGTGGCAGGTCAGTCTGGAAAATCAGGCGGGTCCAGGAAGCCACCCTGGGAAGAATACAGCGGCAGCCATTCCTGGCTGAGGCCTGCTAGCCCTCTCTGTTCCCTGCATGTGGTCCTTGTCCCTAAGCTCCCCCAGTCCGTGAGGTCACTACCGAAGTGTCACCCATTGTGTGTCTTATCAATGTGATTTAATGCCCCCATCCCTATTTTATCTGACTGCCACACATGGCCAAGACCCACACATCCGTCCATCTTTGCCGCCAGCTCTGTAGCTGGTGTTGCTGGCCTAAGCAGCACAAGGGGCATTGTAGCCTTGCCTTCTCTCACACAGATGCCCTGTATGGCCCTTCTGGCTCCCCGAGGACATGGGGTGAAGAGGAAGGCCCCAGAATCCCCAAAGTTGCAAATCTCAGGCCATCTCAAAGCCCTACATGCATCCCAGGTCCCCAAGTGCTGGACTATGGCAGGTTCGAGAGAAACAGAGTGAATGATGTTCCTCACTGGCTCCCTTAGATGTTCTTCTCGAGGTCCCAGTCACCAGCAGACCCAGGGAAACAGCCCCTTCAGGGTCTTCTCACTGTAGAATCTAGCTTTAGAGCCTGGGTGAGTGATGGCCCCATCCTCACCATGTGTGACAGTCGTCATGAGTTCAAGTTCCTTCCCTATGAGGCCTGTTTCCATCTCTACAGTTTGCCAACAGTGAAGACAGTTACAGGGACCCCCTGTCTTCCACCTATACAGCAAAAGTGCAAACAGAGGCATAAGAGTGGGGGTCCAGGGCATCCACTTTCCAGCTGGGTCATTCTTTATGGCATATTCTAGGAGTTTCTGCAGCCCTTAGTCGCACGGCCACGGCTAGTCACAACAGAGGCCATGAATGACTAAGGAAGGCACGAAGGGTGAGAAGGGGTTTTTGGTAGACAGCTACCAAGTTCTGTCCCAGATGCTAAAAATGTAAAAATGCTTTGGATGCTGTCAGAATTTAAGGACTGTCGCATGGAAGCTCCACCCACCATGCGTAGCATGCCAGAATGTGTCTGGAAGCCACGAATCCAAAGTTTGACCAGATCAAATAGCTAGCCCGTGAGAAAACCACAAAGGTCCGGGCTGTAGCTAATGTGACTGTAAGTCATTTCAACCTCCTGTTTATATACAAGAAAGTATGGGGTATACCAAGAAATCGGATGGTATGGTGCATTGGGACTGGAGACTGGAAAGGGGAGGTTCCTTCCCTGTCCGCTGACACCGTGAGCATTTCCACCCTTTACTGATGGGGTTAACAGGGAGCCAGCAGCTGTAGGGCAATCTTTATACACATCTACAGGCCCTCTTTGCCTCCAGCTGCCTCTCTCCTCAGAGACACTGGTGTAGGGAGATGAGGTGGGCAAAGGTTCCCAATGTCATCAAGAGCAAGTGCAGCCAGATGCCACAGCGGTAGGTGTTATTTGACTCTTGGGTTCAAACAGTGGCAGCCCAGAGTGGCAAAGCAGAGTTAGCTCTAAATTCGCTTCTCCGTGTTTGCTTATGGCAAGGATAAAAGAACAGAATGCGAAGTGAGAGGAAGTGGTAGAGGGGAAAAGGGGTGCTGAGTTTGTTGGGTGGGGCTAGCCCATCAACACTGGTGGCTGTTGGGCACATTTTAAAATGTATGCCTTTTAAGGCAGGAAACATTAGAAAGGAAGCGCACGTGCTATCAAACTTTTACTTCAGCTTGCAACGTGAAGACTGTACGTTGATTCGCCAGTCTTTGGATGCCCGCTGCATCATGAATGAGTTTCGAGTTCTGCTTTTACAAAAGTAAAAGCTGGAACGTGGAGCTGTTTGCAAAGCATGGAGCTGCAGTGTCTTCCCCAATGTCTAGAATCTCCCCAGCCCCTGACAGCTGTTGGTCCTCGAGTCCGTCATCTGCCAGCTCCTCATTTCAAAGACCCTTCCGCAGCTTCCACAGAAACTTCTTTGCTTTTCCCGTTATTTTCCCATTAATACAATTTTCACTCTGTTCAGATACATTTATAATCATAACCAGGTGTCCAAGAGGCATAGGCAGGTTTAGAAACAGTCACAGCTCATTCTGGGTAGGAAGCACACTGCTCTCCCCATTCAGGCAGAAGGCTACTGTTGCTGTCTAGCACACGGGAGCGTTCACAGGGCTGGGAGCATTGGAAGGGTGGGTCTTGATGAGGCCGCTCAGACCACCACTTCCTTTGAGCAAGCATCTACTGCAGTAATCCTCTACACAGCAGATTCCCTAGAAGTCAAATTAAGTTTTCCAGGGGTAGCTTGGCTATACACAGAAAGCCGGAGAGATCACAGGCTGGGGATGGGGTGGGAGGACTTCATCTATAGCTCATAGGACAAGGTGTTCCTCTCACGACTGACTTAATGAGGCCCACGTGTGGAGGATCTGCTACCCAAGGCCATCTCAGATATTAAATTCAATAGGACTTATAGATGGATTTTTCTTTGGGTCACCAGCTCTCAAAAAACAACACAGAGACTTATTAATTATAAGAGCTTGGGTGATCACTTAGGCTTGATTTAACTAGCTGTTATAATTTAAATTAACCCATATCTTTTAATCTATGCTTTTTCACACGACTCGGTTTCCTTTACTTTGTGATGCCCGTGCTGTTTGCTCTACGTTCCTGGCGTCACCTACCTGCTGTGCTGTGCTTCCTTTGAGTCTGGCTCTCAACTCCTGGCGTCTCCGCCCTTTTTCTTACCAACATTCTCGCTGCCCTGAAAATCCTGCCTAGCCATTGGCCATTTGGCTTTTATTAAACCAATCACAGTGACACATCTTCACATAGTGTAAAGGAATATTCCACAACAAGGACTTTCTTCGGCCCTCGTGATATCCCTCCCCGGAGAACACCCAATTGGTGATCTCCACAGAAAAGGAAATTGGGGCTTGGGGAGGCCGTGCTGTTTAGCTCAAGTTAAATCACTGGCCAGGCACGGGTAGGGCCTGGCTGCTCTTTAGCTCCCCTACAGCTCTCCTCTGAGACCAAGCCTTAAAAGGCAAGACAGAGATCGCACCTGCTCTAAACAAGGGGATGCCTTGGGCCAGTGGTGGATGATTACTAATCAAGCATCCATCGCCTACAGACCGCAGCCCTAGCGGTGGCACTCAGGCTTTCTGGGCTCAGCAGCGTGAGCCGATGCACGAGAAAATGACTGGGAATCCTTTCCAAAGAGAAGGTACCAGGACCAGATGGCCCAAGAGGACATGCGTGCATGGAGTGCAGGGAAAATAGACTAGCTTTTGGCAGAGACTAAAGGACAGGCCAGCGAACAAGGGATCAAGATGGCAGCAGCACTCAAGACACAAACCATGCTGCAGGAAGCAGGGTTCTGTAGCCCTCGTTTCCCTGAACATTCAGGTCTGTTTTTATTAAGTCATCCCTGGGCGCCTTTGGGCTTTACTGTATTTGTTGGGCACCACTCTGTGCCTACACCGTACTGCAATCCAACACGGGGGACACATCCACAAGCAGAGAGGACTCTGTCCTGAAGAGGGAAGGACAGGTCTGCAGCCTCCATGGCTTCTTCATTTGGCTCTTGCATGATGGGAGGAGCGTGAAGCACTGTGGGAACACTGGTACATGGGATGCTGGGAGAGAGAGAATTCATGCTGATGCCCAAGAGATATTAGTGCGAACACTAGGATGTGGCCACTTGAAAGGGGCTCAACAGGAGGCAGAGGCGTTACCACGTGGATGAACCTAAGGATACTGTGCTAAATGAGACAGCCAGCCACAACATCACAGACACTGCTTGATTCCTAGGCACGGGGCACCCAGAACAATCAGACTCGTTAGATAGAGTCAAAGCAGAGCGGCTGCTGTTCGGGCCAGAGGTTGTGGGATGTTGTTTAATGTGTGTGTGTGTTCTGTTTTGTAAGGTGGAAGAGTTTGGGAACTAAATATGGTGAAATGTAGATACAGTCCTGGCACTTGGGAGATGCAGGAAAATCAGGAGTTCAAGGTCACCCTCAGCTATAGGGAGTTTAAAAGGCCAGGGACCAGACTTAGACTGTATAGGGACCCTGTCTCAGAAAACTAAAAGAAAAACAAAGTTCTGGAAATGATGCTGATGGTGGCCCGCCATACAGCAGTGTGCATGCACTAAATATGTATTTGGTTCAGGTGGCCAACTTATACAATGTGTTTTATAGCACAATAAAAATAAAGAAACCGGAGCCGGGCGGCGGTGGCGCACGCCTTTAATCCCAGCACTCGGGAGGCAGAGGCAGGCGGATCTCTGTGAGTTCGAGACCAGCCTGGTCTACAAGAGCTAGCTCCAGGACAGGCTCCAAAGCTACAGAGAAACCCTGTCTCGAAAAACCAAAAAAAAAAAAAAATAAATAAAAAAATAAAAAAAAATAAAGAACTGGAAGACTGGAAAGATGACTCTGGTTAAAAGCACTCGTTGCTCTTCCAGAGGACCCAGGTTCAGTTCCCAGCACCCACACAGCAGCTCACAGCCATCTGTGACTCCAGTTCCAGGGATATGATGCCCTCTCCTGGCCTCCACAGGTACTGCACATACATGGTGCGCAGACACACATGCAGGCAAAACACCCATACACATAAAACAAAAGTAGTTTTTCCAGAAATTAAAAAGAGAAGCAGTAAGAATATAAAGGTGCAAAGCCCTAAAGGTAGAGCCGAGGGACAATTCCTGCACTTGAGTTCAGTGTGACTGAAATGGTGTCGGGGTGGGTGGGGGAGCAGCTGGAACCAGAGAAGAATCCTAAGAGGCGGGAGCAGTTGGCCTTCCATGGTACTAGAAATGACCAGAAGCAAAGAGCTGGTGACCGACGGCCAAGGGGAAGGGATGCTAGGGTGCTCAGCTGGGGCTGTTGTAGCGGCCAGTCTCCAGACACCCAAAGAATCCTCACAATTGTCTTCCCCCAGACTGCTACCAGCACAAAGAAAGCCTCGCTGGAAGGTGCCCGAGCTCAAATGGCCCAGCATTTACCAGGCCCTCCAATGCCACGAGGTCCCCTGTGTGTCTGCTCTCGGGGAGAAGCCAGATCTGTCCGTCATTGGTTCTGACATGTTCACCACCGACATGTTCACCACCGAGGGTTTCTGTGGCCAGGAAAGAGAAGCGGAGCTGCTGGGAAGGAAGGAGCACTCACTCTGGGGCAGTTTCTTTCCTGAGTGCTAAGGACCTTGCCTTCCTTGCTTGGCCAGTTCTTTCCTGTGTAATGGAAAAGGTCTAACTGAGATTAAGCTTTGCCCTGTGGGAGCAAACGAAGGACAAAATGAAGAAATGATCTCAGCCCAGGTGGGCTCCTCCCGAAGCAATTAGAGCTCAAATCTCAGAGAACAAGTCATCACAGTGTTCTTTCTGGGAAGTCGATATCTCACTGTGTGGAGGAAAGCCAAAGCAGGTGGTCACAGCCAGTGGCCCCCAAACAGCTCCCCCACCGACCACCTCCGAGGAGGCTGAGGCCGAGGATAGGGCAGAGCAGGGAGGTTGCTGGGAAACAGATGGCAGTTTGCTAGTATGCTTTTTGCAGGGAGGCCTGCTTTCGGACAGATGTGTGGTCTCCCATCCATTCCTAACAGTTCCCCGGGAATAGACACTGTTAGCAGCTGCCTTACCAAGGAGGAAATGGAGGCTTCCCGAAGTAGATTGCTATAAGACATGAGCTCTATCAAGAGGGGCTCGGCCTTTTCTCCACCCCAATACTCAGGCTAGGTGTGGCTCCTAGGAGCTGGGGAGGGGGGACCAGTCCCTCAGACCAGTACAGGTGGCAGATCAAAGGCACTGGTGGCTATTCCGTCCTCTAACCTTTGACCACACCTGGGCTACCAGTGAGAGTTCTGCAGACTAAATTATGCTCCTGGTCTTGAGATGATGGGTCACTGTGGATATTTCTGAGGTCCTTAGAAAAGATAAAAAGAGGTTTTGTAGGAAAGAGGTGGGAGAGGAGGAGAAGGGAGGTAGGGTGGCCCCCAGAGGCTGGAGACAGGATACTCATAGATACCTCTGGAGCATGCTCTGCCCAAACCTTGGTCTCATTCTTCTGGTCTCCAGAGCTGTGTGAGAATAAATGTGTTTGAAGGCAGCCTGTGGCTACTGTGCACCAGCGGCAGGCCCAGAAACCTAACACAGATACCATGCTTTCTAGAAGGAAGGCAGATTTCCCCGAGACACATGGAGCGCGGCCAGCGCGGAACTGCATTTTACTCCCAAGCGGTTCACATTTCATGTGTATGTCAGGCCCCTGGCACTGACATATACACGAAATGTATGTGCCTGGGGACACAAACAGAAGAGCACACAGCCTGGTGGCAGAGACGCACATCACTGTGAACAGGGGTGGGGGGTGGCACAGGAGATGGGGGCTGGGAAAGGGGATCCTGAGCAGGGGGGTGATAAAGAGGTAAGGTTGTCCTCCCATAATACTGACCACTCCTGGGCCATCCTTGTGTGGAGCCACGCATCCACAAAATAGCGTGTGTGTGTGCGAGTGCGTTTGTGCACGTGTGTGTGTGAGAGGTAGGTGGGGACAGGCAGGGCCACCATGCCAAGCAAATAGAATTTGGGGTGCGCTATGGCCCTTCTCACCAAAGCCTCAGCCCTGCCTTAATGTCTCCTCATCCCCTTCTCCATTTTCAGGACCCCCTTCAGCCAGCCCATGTCTCTTCTTACCAATTCTAAGAGGAGAGTACCCAGCCACTTCTCTTAAACCAGGGCAGCGGGGGTGGAGGGGGTGGTACTAACTCGGGAAGGAAATGGTACCACAGTGAGAATGTGATTCTGCAAAGCCTTGGCCCACAGGTGTGCGCTCACTCACCAGAGGCGGCCCCAGTCCTGGCTGTGCCCTCCCTGTCTCCAGGAAGCAACCAAAATGCCACCTACCATACTGGTGGCTGGACCGGCAGACTTCAGTTTGGTCTTTTTAAAAATTTATGTATTTTACGTATGTGCTTATTTGTATGCCTGCATGATGGAGAGAGTATTAGACAGAAGAAGATATCAGATCTCATTATAGATGGTTGTGAGTCACCATGTGGTTGCTGGGAATTGAACTCAGGACCTCTGGCAGCCCTTAGCCGCTGAGCCATCTCTCCAGGCCAACCCATTAGGTCTTGATCACACAATTTTATTGTTTCTCTGAGGAATGGAGTTTGAAATGCTTTGTGATGAGACAGCTGTGTGGTAAGTGTATCAGAGATGACGTCAGCTATTGGCTGACACTGATGCAGAGGGTGAGACCTGGGGGAAGGCCAGATGGACAGAGAGACACAGGACACTCAAAGGTCCCTTGAGTTTGCGGTGTTAATGTCTCTGACGTCCAGGTCTTGCTGATTTAATGGGCAAAAGGCAAGTACAATTCCTTGATAAATTAAGAGAAATCATCAGACCTAGCCTTCCACCCCCACCCCAGGCTCCACAGTCTCCACATGGACTCTGGAGGTCATTTACTGCCCCCAGGTGACCGCTTGCTTTCCGAATTCTGCCTGTCCAGTGTGCTTTTGGAATGCAGCCGTGACTGACACGGTAACCGTTTGCAGATCACCAGGGCATGTTCTATGGCGTTTCCGATCTGTGCCCTAGGGGTCCTCACAGGCTGCTCTCCCTTCTAGACTGGCCGGTCCTTTGGTGTCTTCTGACATCCTCACGTCTAGCCTTCTGAAGTTGTTTGCACGGACTCACTCTATTAGTCATTCAAATAATGACTCTACCAAAACAAAGAAGGCTGCCACACTCCTCCACGTGAGTCTGTGGAACCCAGGTTCCTCCTGGGTTCCTGTGGACCGCATCTGAGCATCCGCACCTGCTGCTCGAACCAGTTTGGTCTGTTTCAGCTGGACCTTCTGAGTTTTGCGTCCAGAACCCTGCTGCACTGAATTGCCTGACCACCGTTCTTCCTATGGCCCACTCTTCAGACCACACGCTTTCAGCTGGGTTCTTTCATTCCACAGCTAGTGGCCTGTCTGGCAGAGTAATAAGCTGCCTCCTCCTCCCTGAGGGCCAGGTTTCAAACCAACACAGAGAAATCCCAAGCGGCTAGGGACCCTCAAGAAACACAGCCAGAACACACCAGCTCAGGACTGCAGAATGCACGTGCTCTGCTGTCTGTGCACGTGCCGCTGAGAGGGACCACCACAGGCTTTATTCTCAGGGCTGTTAAGCTTGGGAATCATTTGATCGGAGATACGTGCCATTCAAGAGGGACAAATAGGACTTTAATCAGGTCGCCCCAGTAGCTTGCAACAGTCAGGTGGCCAAACGCTTTCTACCTAACATGTCTGCCTTTCTCAGTGGGCTACGTTTAATTGCTCAGTGGCTCTGAAGTAACCCATCTGCTAATTTCTCTTTTAAAGCCACCCCCCACACACCTGGTTAAACACCTTAGTCTGGTAGGAGGAAAGCATTCAAGATTCTCAAGCAAGGGCTGGAGAGATGGCTCAGAGATTAAGAGCATTGCCTGCTCTTCCAAAGGTCCTGAGTTCAATTCCCAGCAACCACATGGTGGCTCACAACCATCTGTAATGGGGTCTGGTGCCCTCTTCTGGCCTACAGGCATACACATAGAATATTGTATACATAATAAATAAAAAAAAATTTTTTTAAAAAGATTCTCAAGCAAAACTTCGATCACAAAGTATTAGGTGGACTGGGCTAACACTTTGAATGGATCTTAAATCCAAGGAATAGTTGTAAATGACATTTTGTGAGAATGGGACACGATGATACAACTGTGTCAGGACGAAGAGGCCCCTGTGACAAGTGCGTGGGAAGATGTGTTGAGCCTGAGAGTGACTGGCTACTGCAGTGTTCACTACCCGTATAAAGATGAGAGCCTTACAGTAATAATAAGCGCTAATTTGATATTTAAGGGAGGTTTTCTTACATTTGTGTGAAAGCTGTCAGAATCCAAAAGGAATTGTGTCAAGCCACAAGCAACCAATAGTTGGAATACAGATGTTGGAGATGCTAAGTGACAGAAGCAGACGGAAACCATGGGCTGGAGAGGTGGCTCAGCAATTAAGATCATTTGCTGCTCCTGCAGAGGACCAGAGTTCATTCAGTTGCCAGCACCCTCATGGTGGCTCAGAGCCCAAGTCTAGGGGATCTAATGCCCTCTACTATCCTCTATGGACAGGCACATGCCCTTAAATTCACTTGCCCAGTTTTCAAAAATCCTAAAAAGCAGAGCCACGTGTGAAGTCCCCAGAGATGCTGCCCTCAGGAGTTGGTAGGCATCTAGGGGGCTACGCTTAGCTCTGCAGAGAGGATTGTTAGAGCAGGGGCCAGTCTCTCTGGCTCCTTTACACAGTAGTGATATATCACCATTCTGGGATGCAGTCAGGGAATTTTCCAGTGCTAGTCCTGGGCTAATTGTCTCAGCTTCCAAAATGGATGTTTACCCATCCCAGACTACCAAAACTCAACCTATACGGCAGCAGAGCTCCAGGGTGGTGGTGTCCGTGCATGTTAGGTGTGAAGCTTCCCAAGGCCAAAACCAGATTTCAGACAGACAGACAGACAGACACACGACCTTGCTGGAAGGTATGCCTTTGAAGGTGATACTGACCAAATCTGTTTTTTCTGGGCTTCCCGGTTGACTCCAGGTGAAGAATTTTCCTCTGCCACTTGCTGACAACCATGATTCCCTGCCATAGGGAGCCACGCCTCCCTAAGCTCAAAGAACTCAACGTCGCAAAACCTTGAAGGACAACAGAACACCTAAAGAACACTCAAACCCACCCAAGGTGGGATTTGGCTAAAATATTTGAGGCTGGCTTCAGACCAGAATCCACCACAGCTGTGAATTTTTAATATTGGGCAACACTTACAAGAACCTTCTGGGCTTATAGTTGTGGAGAAACCCCAGGTGGGTAATGACTAGCCGACCCACCCACAGCTGGACAGTCACCAGAGAACAAGGGGATGGTCATGGACACCAGCAGGGTCTTCCAGGGTGGGGTTTCCAGCAGGTGCCGTGTTTTAAGATGTACTTGTCCCCCAATACCATTCTGAATCAGTGACAAAGTGAGCCGTTTAGAAATGACACCACAGGGTGAACTTTATTCTAAAGCTCATGAGGTGGTCACAATGATCACATGATCCATACATCTCCCGTGTCTGTCGCACCTCCACGGGACAGTGCACTGTGGTGATGGTTACAGCCTTGCTCTGCATGCTGCTACAGGTCACTAGCTGCGTTGCACTCGCTGAATGTGTAATAATGGAAGCAAAATCACTCTATGGGGCAGACTTAATTTTTGAAAGCCCTTACAAATCAAACTTAATCTCATTTATAAACACCCACAGCCACACACATGCGGAAATGGAGAGAAAAATGCAAAAGAAAAAAAAAACACCTTGGTGAGAAGCACTGCTCCGAGATTCCAATCACGGAGCACGTGAACAAGCAGGCAGAGTCTCTCTCCTCAAAAGAAGCTCAACTCCTCAGCGGTCCAAGCAGCAATACTGCACAGCGTTCAGTGTGGGTCACACTGCCACAGGACTCTGTCACCAAGGTCATTCTCCCTTAGAGTCAAAGACTACAGACTCAAGCTTTTCCTTTTCCCCATATAATACACAAAATTTCTAGACAGTCTTAAAAAAAGAAAGAAAATATAAATACTCAAGTCTGTTGTACAGAGTCACATACTATGGCAAACATTTCATGACATGGAGGGGAAGCTGGCAGAGAGCCTAGTCCAGGTCCATGTTGACAGAGCCCTTTTCGTTAGGGTGGCATTCACCATTCTGATGCGGGGCTTCAGCACCAAAATTATCTTTGCCTTCTAAATCATCTTTCTTGTCAAGATTTGGGCCATTGGGAGTTCTCTCCAGTTTAGGTGATTCAATTTTTGGTTTGGGTTGAGTTACAACAGGCTCACAAACGCTGTTCAGTTCCTAAGAAGACAAAATTAGCCATTAGGTTTTAGCTCTGATCCACCCAGTTCACTCAACTACTTCCTCACACTCCTGACTCAGGACTTTCCTACCCAGTTCCATTTGTCTCGTCAAACAAACCCATACAAACCACAGTGACAAGCCTGATCAAAGTGACTACTGCCTAGGGCTTTTTGGGGACTTGCTGGGTGGCTATAAACACTACCTCATTGCTGCAACATAAAATGTAGGAATCATGAATTCCATTATACAGAAGGGACTCGGGGTTAAGTCACTTCAAGATGCGGTTTATAGCTCAGAACTACAAAGTGGCTGAAACGGCCGATTTTCCCTGGACTTCCTCACATGTGACCCAGACAAGCCCTTTGTTTTCTTCTCAGGACGCCCCGATCAGATGCCCCGCCTGCTGCTCTGCACGGCTGAGCATCCACCCACTCCGCCCCCCACTTTACTTTTCTCGCACAGGATTAATGCTGACACCTGACGCAGGTTCTGGTCTCCCCTCCACAGGGGGCAGGACTAACTGCCCTCAATGGTGTCTGTTTCCTCAAAAGGACAAATAGCACCTGCTGGGACATGGAGGGGTTCAATGTACTGCATGCAGCCAACTAGGAAAAATGTATGTAATGGCAATAATGCATTAGGGAAGCCAGTACCAGTCCAGATGAGGTCAAAGATTTACAGGGAAAACGCCATGTGTCAAGCTGACCAAGTCCAGACGAAAGCTGACATACTCACCTTGACTTTCGCTCTTAGCTCCTGAGTGCGCACAACAGGGTCCTGGTCAAGACTCCTCTTAGCCTGGGCATTCATGACATTAGTCATCCATTCCATCACCTCACTAACAGACTTCTCAACCTTCTTCATTTCAGATTCATCAATGTGGTTGTATTTCTCATCCTGGACAGAAAATAGACACTAGAGAGTTCTGAACAGACACATCTACTCTGACCCACTTTCCCTAAGTTCAAATCCACCTTGGTGTGAAACACCAATACAATACTCCTCACTCAACATTTATTAGGCTAGAGATCCTGAGGTCACGTGTTGGCTAAGTTCAGGTCACTCATCGGGATGACAGCAGCGCCTACCTTGCCTCTGAAGTCCGCTGCAATCTTGGCATAGTGCTGCAGTCGCTGCCCCAGCTCCTCCAATACTTTCGGCCGTTCCTCGGCTTCTTGAAAACGGACTTTAACAGGAGTACCCATTTTCTAAAGTGTAAGAGAGGGTTAACAACTGCCAACCTCACACCTCAGTAACCGTCTATGGCTTACAATGCAAGCTGCACCTGTCAGGGCAAAGAGCTTACCATCAACTCTTCCAATTTGTCAATATATGCTTGCTTGGCCTGGTCCTCTCCTTCCTCATACAGCCAGTCTTCTGTCTCCGTGAGAAGCCTCAGGAACTTTTCATGTTCCTTTATATGAAAGATAAAGGTTAGTGGCTGCCTTACCTCAGAGGTTCTTAGCCCAAGTAGGCATCTTAGGCAATGACCCCAGCAGCTCACCCGAGAGGGACCGGATACACTGGGTTCCCCTCACATTAACTAGAATCCTACGGTGTCATGTGAGGCACAGGTATTGGGGCTTCTGTCTTACTACAATGATTTTAACACCACTTCTGCCTCATGATGCTGTACCCGAGAAACCCAGCTCCAAGTCATGCTTGGGTCACGGAAGAGCAATTATGTCCCTACTCTCCAAAGCAACTGTCTCAATTATGCCTGGCACAGACAGTAATCAAAGTACACCATAGGGCAGCTGAGGGGTCGAGGATTGGGGGGTCCTACCCCAAGTTTAAACCATCTTTACAAGTTAGTCCCTAAACCAGTCTGGCCAATCTTTTTTCCAGGTTCCATCTGAAACGCAGTTGTGCTTCTGGATCTACCCAGAGCTTCAGGCAAAGAAAGGGCAGCGGCCGGTGATGCTTGGTAACAGTGCTGAACATGCCTCACGGGTGACAGCAACAGACGGCTGCCCGGGGACACCATCATAGAGGCTAAGGGTTCCTATTCATCTTTCCAGCCTTGATTGATGTCATGCGTCTGTCAAGAGCAGACGTTTGCATGGTGAAGACTACTCGAATGACAGGCGACACTCGTGGCAGCTGAGCCCCTGTCCAGGGCCCTGCTCAGTTCTGCTCTCAAACTTTTGTTTTTGGAACACTCAAGTGACCACAAGCACAGACGGGCCTACCTGGTAAGAGAGCCCTGAAGCGTACCTGCTCACATATGAATTTCTCGTATGGTCCACACAGCTTGTCCCTGAACTCGTACACACACTCCTCCACTGCGTTTTTAGCGTCGTTTCTCTCCTTCTCCAGTTTGTCCTGCATTATCATCTTCCCCTGTCAGGAAGCAGAGGTCAGCCGACTCCCAGCGACTCAAGCCACACCTCAACGTGTTGGCACGACGACCACATAAAACCAGTTCATTCTAATCTGCCCCTCATGAAACATTCTACAAAATGTCATGGTCCTTTGACTTAGAAACACACATGGAGAAGTTGTTTTCTAATGTAACGTTAGGCCATCCCGCTTTTCAATACACTCTTCAATTTACAAAGGGGTAATTTTTTACGATTTCTAAATGCAGTGATTCCCCTCAGTTTCCTGACTTTGAGACTATGAAGGCACATCTGTGAAGCACAGGTATTTTAAGAGGGTAATTCTATGGCCTGCTTCCTACAGTGCCTGTGCTCAGACTGTCCACAATTATGTCAAAGAACAGAGCTATTCTCAACCAAACAACTACCGAAGCACAGACCTGCATGCACAGTATCCAAACCCAACAAACTCCCTATAGCTTCATCGGAAAGACCAGATCCCTTTGCCTCTCTCTGCTCTCGGAACTCAGTTAAACTTCACTCCTGGTGAGGAATTAGTCACTCATCCCTTGCAGTATACAGAAACAACCAAACACAAACACCCAATAAAAACACTCACCTCTGTCTCAATGTACATGTTAAGAAGGTCTCTCCCTAGCTGCCAGACCAAGTTGGCTTCTACTGGCAGCTCAACGTTTACCACTTTTATTTTAGGTTTTTTGGCTTCTGGAGGCTGATCAACTTTCTTTTCATTTGCCTTGAGGGTTAAGAAAAATAAAAATTCTTAATCCTTGGAAAACAAACACTTACCACATTGACTGATGCTTTCTGCACAGATCTCTAACTCTCACGCTGGAACTGTGGAAGAGCCATCTGCGCCCACCGCCCACCTCGGACTAAGGCAGCAGCTACGTGCACCATCTTCCTGCATCACCATCACCTTCTCTATGCACACCAGTCTCTAAGTCTCCAAATCGTCAGGTCTAGAACCTGACGACACTGTCGCATACACTCAGAACACCACTGGAGATGCTAGACTTCGGTTACTGCTGAAACAACTATCTTACTCCCTCCAGCCCAGCACAGTACCTGTTCCGTTAAGAATTAGCGCCCAGAGCGCCCCTACAAGTCTGTGTATCATGTGCAGAAGTACTACCTGCCTTTTGGCCATATAACTTCTCATTTGGAATTCTCAAGACAGCAGGCACAATGGTCATACCTGTCGCCTCAGCACTCAGGAGCCTGTAGCTATGCCTGTCAGGCCAGCTTGGGCCACACAGAGATGAAAGGGTCTTACAAACATAAAAACACTACAGGAAACTGGCTTTGGACTATGCAAGGTGTATAAAAAACAAGCGCTTGACATCCTAACCTTAAGATATGTCACTACGTGTATGTGACTACCAAAAGGAAAATTAACTCAAGCATTACCGGCAAATACTT
The DNA here is from genome assembly GCF_903992535.2 of Arvicola amphibius. Classification (NCBI taxonomy): domain Eukaryota; kingdom Metazoa; phylum Chordata; class Mammalia; order Rodentia; family Cricetidae; genus Arvicola; species Arvicola amphibius. Next base: position 107,200,797 of record NC_052056.1, on the reverse strand, counting down.
TGGAGAAAGGCTAGCTAGTCAGTGTATTTATTCTAGATTACTCACATGATAGGAATACAATTCTAGAGGTGGCCTTCAATTTTCCAAACACTGTCTACTCCCTGCCCTCAGATTCTTACCATGTTTTCTGCCCCAAATGACACACTGCTGAGGAGACGCAGTTACAGGGTAGACTTAAGCTAGGTGTACAGAACAACCTAGCAGGATCGCCTAGGCTAACATGTCAAGATGGGACTACCAATCCATTGCATCACTGTCCTGGGCACCTGAGCGACAAGCCTTAGTTTGGGCTTGCTCGACAGCTGCACTACGAGCACAAGGCACACACATGTTCCCTAGAGACTGTACCTCGGCTAAGTGTTGTAGCCCATGCAGTCAGCCTGCAGTGCCAATGCATCACGCCCTGAACCCCAACAGAGAAAAACCAACCCACTGCTTATCGCTGACAAGACACAGGAGTGCAATTGATATTCCAGGATCCAATTAAACTACGGCAGTTAACAGAAACAAAATTCAACCAACCCCTGGCCAAACCAACACAACCACAAAGTGGCATTCCAACCCAGATGAGAAACCTTCCAAGACATGTTTAAGGTCTGAGAGCCAACCCAATGTCATTTTCTAGAAAGGTACTGAGGCTATCTGCAGAAGTCTGTTGACATGTAACTCTAAATCAAGGGGAAAATATTGAAACGTGAGGACCTGTTTTCTAAATAAATGTTACCACCTCAACTCTTTTCTAGTGAGGGGAAAAAACGAAAGCAGCTTTCAAAACTCAGTTTGGATCCAGAGTTAATGCTAAGACTTGCAGGATTAATCAGGACAGAGACAAATGAAAACCCGGCCTCCGAGAATCTCCTGTGGCCTCCAGCAGCCCTTCCCTTCTGTAACTTGCTGAGCGGGGGAAGGTATCCTCAGAAGGCGAGAGGAAACCAGACTGTGATGGACAGTTAATCACTTACAGGAAGCCTGCAGAGATGTGAACGCCAAAACACAGCTTGTGCTGGAACAATGAGGGCTCCTCACTACCAACAGGACCACTAGTTTGAAAGGTCTGATTACAAGCTACCATTTTCCAAGGGACACATTAGTTTTATTTGGCTTCCAATACTGGAAGCAAGGTAAAGGAACAATCACTTGGAAATATAGCCGGCTATTTATTTGCAGACCATCAAATTAACTCAAAACTGACAGTAAGCTGAAAGAGAAAAAGCTGACCAGACTCCTAAATTCCATGAATTAGCTAATTAATCAATCAACTCTTTAGCAACTCTTGCAGTGCTGGGATGTATCTTTCTGCTTCTGGCATCAGCAGGTACTTCTGCCTTCAGCAGACTTTTGCTTTAGGCTCATCTTGGAGTAGAATTATCAGAGGCTTTGAGATCTAAAGGAAAACATTGGTTCCCAGCATAAGTCCGAGTACTTCCCGCAGCTCTTTAGCCACGCAATGTGTAGAAAACAAACAGAACAAATCCTACAGCCCGCAGTCGCCTGGATTCCTCTCGAAACCCCAGGTCTACACCGTTAACCATCACATGCTGCAACATTGTCTAATGGAAGGAACTGGAAGAGTCACTCACTTTGTCAGCATCTGGGATTTTGTTTTCTTCTGAGGTAAGTTCAGGTGAAGGGGGAGACTGTGAGGTTTGCTGAGCATCAGTTTGTACCTGGGGCTGTGTTCCAGCTTCACTGTTGTCTTGCTGGCTATTTTTCTGAAATGAAAGCCCAGGCACAAAGGATGTAGAAAGCAGGTGTACTGTATGAACTGAAAGTTACAGGGCACCAAAGACAGTACTCTCAATTTCTGAAATCTTAGTAGGTGGGCAGAAAAGGTACTAGATAAAAATAAAACAAGTTCGTGAAACATTTCAAACCTGTAAGAAATTTTATGAATGACAGTGTTATAACCAGTTACATAGTCCACAGGGGCTCTGACCGATGGTGACAATCCAGAGTCCCCTGAAGAGCCTTTCTCCTAATCCTGTATAGATCTGACTCTAGTCAGCACAGGAAATGGGCTGGCTACTAGCCCAGGCTCTTTCCAAAACCAAGTGTCTGAACTCGAGCAGCAGCGGCAGCACGTGCCTCGATGGCATCACTCAAGAGTTACAGAAAGGACAACTATGGTTTATCCCAGGGTTATCACCCCTGCTTCCTGACTCAGCTATCTCACCTCAAGGGATCTCAGAACAAAGAATAACTAGTACACGCCAACCAGCAACCCTGCCTAAAAATATGGCTTCAAGACAAAAGGGGAAGGAAATTACCTCTGAAGCTCTTTGGTAGCCCCCAGTTCCCGGCAAGTCTGTGCTGCTATGACCTTTCCCACGACTAGAGAACCAAAGCTGAACTACTCTATTCCCTGCCCAACCCTCTCAGGTCTTCCACATTCTCCACCTACAGCTTCTAGAACTGAAGGCAAGCACTGAGGTAAGGCATTACTCACATCCAAGGCACTATGACCCCGAGAGGATGAAGCACTAGCCACTCACTCTGTGACAGTGTCCAGATGAGAACAAGCGAAGGCTCTGTGATTCTAATGGTCCTTCAGTGTTTGAGACCAGTGGATACCAAAGTCTTACATCAACACTGCATTGTCTGCCTGCCTCTTCTTGTAAGCCACTTTTGCTTGCTCCCAGAAATCAACTGCAAGTCTAAGCTAAGCAGTCACAACGCCACCATTATCCGTGACATTGTTCTTCTTGTCTCCCCAACCCACAAAGCCATGCTAATAAAAATGGGGCCTGGAAAGCAAGAGCAAGTTTGCCATACAATGAAAACAAAACAAAACCATTTTCCATTTCAATTGTTATAGTTGTTTTTAGCCAGTCAACATCTGATTTAACATAGCAAGAAAAGAAAAGCAGCTTGTCTTAGTTACAGACCAATTTCTTCAAGAGGCCATGCGCTTCAGTCACAATGTATCATGCTCTAATATCCTGCCATTAACTGGCAGGACTGATTATCATTACATAACTTCTGATCAATGCTATGTTATTAAAACATATTTAACCTTTCCCCCCACCTATAGCTCAGATGAAGTCAATTTTACTTCTGAACTGACAGTCACTCCAACCACTTACATCCACATCCGAGCTTTCTGCTGGTTTCTGGTTTGGACACTCCATGTCTGCCTCGACAGAAGACCCGTCGTCCTCCTCAGCTGGGACCTTGTCCACCATGGATGCCGTGGAGATGGTGAAGATGCCGTGTGTGTTCACACGCACTTTCACCTTCACTTTAGACTTTTCTCCATCTTTTTGTGCAGAAACATTCTGAACAACAAAACGGCCTAGAGCAAAAGAAACTGCCAGTTTAGAGATGAACTTTATATCTACAAAGACAGCCAAGAAAACACAAGGCTAAGAAATCAAGCCGAAACTGTTTGTTTTTCTATCCCCAACCAACTTCAAGTTCCTTAAAGCAGGCTCTTAGGAGTCTATTACAACTCATGCCATTAAACCTTTGGAAGGAAGCACACTCTTGTGGTAATACCTACTGGGCAGACACCAGGGGCAGGAAACCCTTGGAAAAGTCTTTTTCCCCCTCCTCATCTCCAGGTAGGTGGATGTGCCCATACCAGACATGAGAACCTGTGGGCAAATCTAAGGCAGGACCAAGCACAGGCTAACTTTTTAGTCTTTTAGGAAATACTAATCTTCTGATGGAATAATCAAAATTATTTAAGTCATGTTTTACTTAGGGGACATGAACAGCAGCACACATCAAAACCTGCAATGCTAAGGCAGTCCTACAGCCTTGAGGAGTAACAGAGAATGTCGTCTGAACGTTGCTGTGAACTAGTCTAGAGCAGCGTTCTCAACCTGTAGACTGCTACTCCCTCTGGGGTCAAACAACCCTTTCATAGGAGTGGCCTAAAAATATTGGGAGACACAGATATTTACAACAAAACACAACAATATGTAAACAATATGGTTCACAACAATAGTAAAATTACAGATATGAAGTAAAAACAAAAATAATTTTATGGCTGGGGTCACCACAATGTCAGAAACTGTATTAAAGGGTCAGAGTTAGGAAGGATGAGGATCACTGCTCTGGAGAGCCACTTTTAATGAGCATTTACTGCAGAGTCAAGTGTCAACAATTATCCCCCACTAAATCACGAGCCTCTCGAGGGCTGCTAAGTGGCTCAGCAGCTCAGGGCTTGCTGTGCAAGTGTGGTGACCCAAGTTCAAACCTAGACCTACAGTACAAGAAGAAAACAAACTCCCAAAATTCCCATGACCTCCATACGTGCACTCTCACACAAATAATAGTCTAAAAATGTGTACTTTTCTGGGCATGGCGGCACATGCCTTTAGTACCAGCACTCAGGAATACATAGTAAGCACCAGGATAGCCAGGACTAGAGACAGACCCAGTCTCCACAAGTAAGTGTTCGAACCAGTTATATTCAAGAGGTACATGGAAGGCAACATTAACCTAGGAGCCGTCCGCACAGCACATACAGCTAGATTTAACTTCTTGGCCAGTCAAGCATGGCGGCTGGCACAAACCACTAAGTCAGGAAGTAACTGCCAAATGGTCCTTTACAGAAACCCTTCTGGGCACGCCACTCATGAGTACGGAATGTGAAAGTGCACGTGACGGACAGCTCGTCATCAGTGAGCACAACACCGACACTTATGCAACAGCTCATCTCTGGGAAGGGGATAGATGTGCAGAGTCCAGTCCTGACAACCTCAGCCTGCAGTCAACAGCTTCTCCAGCCGCTATCCTGCCACACTGTGAACAGGTGACAGGCCACAACACCTTAGTCGGCAGAAGAAAACGCAGCTGGCCAGACTTGAGTCCTCCTAATGCTTTCTCTTAGAGGCCTGGCAATAGCAGCAGCTTTTCCAATATAAAAAACATGACGTTAATAACACTAAAAGCAGAGGGACAATGGCAAGCCTCCCAGTGGAAAATGCACCTGAAGAGACACCCCTTCAGAGAGGGCGAAGTACACAAGAAGACCTGGAAAGTACTGCCCTGCTGTGGGACCTGAAGTAACACCTCGCCAACAACAATTAATCCTGCAGGGAGGTCAGTGGCCAGTATTCCACAAATACAGACTCTATTGCAACAAAGCAGCTAGGCCAGCAAGTCCAGGTCAAAGCGTCCAGTGAAAGGACTCCTAAGGCCTCTTCTACAGTAGTTCCAGCGTAGTAGTAGTTTCTACACTAACAACCAGCCGCAGCACGAAGTCCCAGGGCTGGTGCACACATGACTTGCTTACCTATTTTGGCTTCTGGATAGGGAACTCCTTGAGGGTCCGAATAGAACGCTTCCAGCTCGAAAGGTCCCCTTCTCAAGAAGGTGAGAACTTTGGAGAAAGGAGCAGCATGGTTTCGACTGAACACCTCATGGACACTAGGAGGAAGGCGGCAAAGACATCCACAGCTCAGACTTGACAACCTTACTAATTCTGCCTGACGTTCCCAATAACCAAATGCAAAGGTGGATAGGTTTGGCCCCCAAAAACTCCCTAATCATTCAACTCTTATCTGAAGACAGCATTGGAAAGCTATCTGTGGCTACGTACCCTTCGGTCTCTTCGGAGTCGTGGTTCCAGACCAGAGAAATTGGAAAAGGAACGGCATCTGTGACAGAGAACTCTCGAACTTTAAATGCCGGAGAGAGAATCGCACACTTGAAAAGACAAGGTATTTAAAGGTTAGAAGTATCAGCACAGTATTTCCAAACACCTTTCACTATAACAATTCTACTGGGATGGGCAGATCTAAACTGCTTGTAGCATGTGTCACCTTAATAAAGAATGTGTCATCCTAGCATTATGCTAATCACCAGCCACAAAGACAAATCACGAATCTTGGGGCCAGCAATTCTTAATTCCAAGTTTCACAGACTGAAAATACAGGTTTTCCCAGAAATGCCTTGCTGGTGGCATTTTCTTTTTTTTTTTTTTTATTTTGTTTTGTTTTGTTTTTTTTTAAAATATTTATTTATTTATTTATTATGTATACAGCATTCCTTCCATGTATGTCTGCAGGCCAGAAGAGGGCACCAGATCCCATTACAGATGGTTGTGAGCCACCATATGGTTGCTGGGAATTGAACTCAGGACCTTTGGAAGAGCAGGCAATGCTCTTAACCTCTGAGCCATCTCTCCAGCCCCTGGTGGCATTTTCAATTACAAGCTGATTCTCTCCGAGATGTGGGCACCCACGAGAAGTTCTGCTTTATTGCTTTCACATGTCAAAGCACCAAAAGGGGTGAAAATCAAAATGTGCACATATGATATTACAATATCATTTGTCAAGTCTAAACTGGGACAGGGTGGCCTGTACACAGGACACACAAAACTAAACAAATGAAGAAAGCATACAGACCCACAAGGAGAACATCTTATCAGTGGTCTCCCTCAAAGCAGAGGCCAGAAATGCACTACTTTTCAGGAACTCGAATTTCCACCATCCAGGGAAGCAGATATAAAGGAGCACACTCCTCCCTGCAAAGGGCTACTACAGAGTAAATGACCCGTGGCAAGGGGTTAGCTCGGGCAACAGGGGTCAAACACTCTACATGTATGTACCTATAGACAAGCGACAACGTCGTAAGGAAGCCCACAATTAACCAACATTAATAAACCCCAAAGCCAGTCTAGGCCATGACAAGACAATGGGCAAGGCTACCCACTCTTCTGTGTCATACAAGGCGAGTTCTCTAGAGACCTTTGTCATAGACTCTCCTTTACTTGTGAACGACTGTCAGACATCCTCTGTTCACTACCAACATCTACAGCTGGTGCTTCTGTGTCACCAGCGTAACCCTTCAGCTTTATGTGGGGGTGGAAAAAAAAACACGTTCTTCCTCAAATCAATCATCACAGCTGATTCCCTCCCATGCCTGAAGTCAGGTGTTGCCGGCACCACACACTGACGAGTCAGCTGTTTTCTGCCATCTCCCAACCAGGCCCATTTCTAGTCATCATCTCAGAACACCAGCTGGGGCCTGGCAGTGGTGGTGGAGGCAGCGCACGCCTTTAATCCCAGCACTCGGGAGGCAGAGGCAGGCGGATCTCTGTGAGTTTGAGGCCAGCCTAGTCTACAAGAGCTAGTTCCAGGACAGGCTCTAAAGCCACAGAGAAACCCTGTCTCAAAAAACAGAACCAAACCAAAAAAACCAACCTAACAAATAAACCAAAAGAAAACAAACAAAAATAAAAAAAACAAAACCAAAAAGAACAGCAGCTGGGCAGTCCTTTATGCCTTCCCCTTTCTCACCTCCACAGTAGTACCCCAAGTCTGCTAGGCTTACTGGATCACCTAAAGGAACTTCCTCTGGAAGGGAAGCAGGCCCAGGGCTCCACGTTATGTGACCCCAGGAGAAAGCCCAGCAGAACCTCACCTGCAGGGCACACCCTCTAGCCACGGCTTCATCCGCATTGAGTGTGGTGCTGACATCTTTTCCAAAGAATTTGGCAATTCTTTCTTTCACAGCTGGAATTCTCGTGGCACCTCCAACTATCTCAATGGCACTCACATCTTCGGCCTTGAGGTGCGTTTGTTCCATCAGCGAATGAAGGGGGACCTCTATTTTTTGCAGGAGTTCTGCGCACAGTTCCTCAAACTGGGACCTTAGGAAATGAAAGGAGTCAGCGGCAACCATTACTATGAGTTTTTACCAACCCAACTCATTCAGCCTTTTCCTCAGACCCGAAATCCCACACGGGCCACGTTATTGACTTTATATAAAATGTATATATCACATGTATTTATGTATATACATACACATCACATCATAAAGAGGATGGGGAGAAAATTCTGTGGATAATATACAAAGAAGCTAATCACACTGAGGAAAGGTACTTCTAAAAGCCCTCACAGGCTGATGCGATGACGCAGCAAGCAAAGGTACTTGCTGGCAAGCCTGACAACCTGGGTGGAGAAAACTGACTCCTGAGAGTTGTCCTAAGAGTTCCCCATGTGCACCATGGCAGGAACACACACGCTAGTGCACACACACGCACACACACAAAAAGCATCCTTCACAGCCATATCCCTAAATTCTAAGTTATATACAATGGTGTTTACAGTCAATAGCCATATCGTGAATCATGCGTCAGTCAAGACTACTGGGCTAAACTTCCACCTTTCGCCCACTTCATGTGTACAACTCCAGCCACAAGCACCTGTTCATCTTCCCAGAGACGTCTTTGTCATTCATGAAGCATTCAATGTTCAGTGGCAAGTCTGTGCTGTTGGAGCTCATGAGCTTTTTCAATTTCTCACACTCCTGATGCAGACGAAGGAGGGCTCGAATTTTGGATTTTGCATCTAACTTGTACTTGGTTTTAAACTCAGCACAAAAATACTCCACCAGCTTCTCATCAAAGTTCTTTCCTCCTAAGAAGGGGTCAAACGCTGTGCCCAGAACCTAAGGTTGTTTAAAAAAAACAAGAGAAAGAATCAGGTTACTTTCAACCACACTTCAATTAGACTCTTAGATAGTCCTATTCAAACAAAAGGCTCAAAGCTACATAAATCCAGGTCAGGAGGCACCCACTGAAGGAACGCCAGCCTCTCCAAGACTCTTATGGTATTGACTACTCTTACCATCTGCACTGAAGAGAACCTTAACATTATTTTTTTTAAACACAAAAGACCACCAACCCCCTCCAGAGTTTGCCAAGAGGGAGCTCCATCTTCAACAAGCAGCTTCACGGCTCACAAACTATTATTCAGCGCAGGAGTTTCAACTTTACCTTCAGTTTCCCTTTGTTGAAGGCGCAGGCAGACACCTGGAAAGAGGAGTGCCCCATGTCCACAAACACCACTACCCGAGGCTTCTCATCCGCGCCTGGCAGGTCCTGCTTATAAATGCCGTAATTCAAAGCAACTACAAGGGAAACAAGAAGGCATGTCACCAGCTGCCCAGGCCATTTTCTCAGGGATTTAATGTCACAGGAAAACCCCCCACATGTTATAAAGAACCAGTTGCTCCTTTCTTCCTGACTGTTGGCCAATGCCCCACCACTCTTCAATGTTAGATATGATAAAGCAAAAGTCACAAATAGTGTCAGACTATATATACACTACCAAGCCTGCTAGGTTATCCAAACTTAGTTTTCCTTAACCGAGAAAACGCTATCAGTCAACACAGATGCAGATCTAAACCGCAGCGTCCTTTAAAAGGCACCGCTAAGGAACACACCACTAGGGGCTGTCTCCTACCAGCTGTCATGTCGTTCATGAGCCTTAAGCAGTTCAAGCCCACGATCTGCGCAGCATCCAGGACAGACCTCCTCTCAGCGTCTGTGAAGAAGGAGGGGACCTGCAAAGAAGAGGGGTAACTCTTAGACACAGGACCTCCAACTGCTTCGCAAGTCTCCTAATAAAGTCACAGTGGGTGGCCTGGCCAGTCCCCCAAAACACAAACATAGATCTAGACTTTTGTTTCTAGTGATTTCCTTGGCTCTCAGAGTTGCCTTAAAAGACAAACAAATAAAACAGTAATTCCCAAAGCATTGGTTTTCAGTCAAGGGAAGCAATCCTTCAATGTGAGAAGCTCTTCAGAACACCAACCTTACAGCAGCCAACTGTCCCAGAGAGAACCCAGATGCAGATGCAGCCAGCTAACCTGTATTTTCAGAAAGCTCCACGGGAGACCCCACTATAGTCAAAAACCCTTGCAGCTTCTAGCTAAAATTATCACTCAAGCTTACTTTGAAATGCTCCCGAACACTCAGCTAAGAATACCTTGTAAGGAAAGAGCATGCATATATGCAATACTGCAGCAAAGAAAAGCAAGCTGCAAGCAAACACACTGCCTGGCTGGGTTCTACTTACTGAAATGACACAATCTGTTACTGGCTTCTTGAGGCTGTTTTCTGCAGTTTCCTTTAACTTAGTCAGCAACATGGCTGTTATCTGCTCCACGCTGAAGAGATGCTCTTCATCCATGTACATGACCTATGACACAATGGGACATGCTGACATACTCTTCGCTGTTAGCATGGACCCTGCTCCACATAATTTGAGTTTATTGGTTTGGGAAGAAAAAAGGGACTAAAAAAGAAAGGGAGGAAAAGAAGGAAGAACTTTTCCCTAGAGATGAAAAGGAGGGAAAAGCTAGGGCTGAGTCATCAGTGTGGGCTGGCCACAGACAGCAGCTCTTAGTCAGCTCTCTGGTTGGCACTCCGCTGCTCTCACAGGCTCCCAAAGGGCTCTCTGACCACGTCTGAGCCATCAACATTACTTGAATTTCTTTAAAAAAAAAAAAAATACCAAAGCAACCAAAAAATTACTAGAAAGTTAGAAGGAACATCAAATAATCTATGTCAGCATGCTTTATCGGCTAAGTAGCTCTCAAGACATAGCTCTATTAACCACACTTGAAGAGGAGCCATAGGAGGCAAAGACCCCACTGTGTCCAGTCAACTTGGGTTAAAATCCTAAGCTGAGCACTCCCCTCTAGAGATGCTTCCGTCAGAGCCCAGGGGATCAGTTGCATTACCTTGATTCCAACGCCTCCATTCTTCATTGAGACCAAGTCATAGCTCAGGCTTGCCTTTTCCTTCTGAATGAAGGGGTCACTGAACGCTCTGCCGTGAAACCTCTTAAAGCTAGACACTGTATTGTTTGCATGAGTGATTTGCTGCAAAAGAAAGGGAAGACTTAGACTTCTCTCTAACTTCACAACCTACCAGTGCCTACAGCAGCTTCAGACCGTTACCTGTGCCACTCAGACCAACTCTGGGAGTATACCTAACTTTCCCTCAGAGTCCTCGACTTTCCATGAATGCATATATAGCTCCTACTGTACTTTCTTCTATGGAAAATGCCAGAAGGAAAGGCAATGGTGTCATCAGACTTTGGGGCAGATCTCAAAATCTGCAAGATAAAGGAAAAGATGGTGCAACAGTCTCCAAAGCTCTCAAGGCTTCGGCAACTGCACTGCTGCACCCCATCTTCTCCCCACAAATAAGCCCTAGCTCACTGTCCCACTGAAGTCAGACTCGGGGCACTGCCAGGTTAAGGACCGTATGCACTTTTGCCTAGAAACGGGCCTATGCCAGAGGTAGATGAGGTGAGGGTCATCTCAAAAGTGTCTAAATGACTATGGGGGGGTATGATGACACAGATCTTATTGCCAAATCCACACCCATCTCACACTGCTGGACATGCATGCTAAAAACAGGGTACTTCAGTAACCTGTTCCCTGGGATGCGGTCTTGCTCGCAGGTACACATGCTAAGAAGGGACATGAAATTCAGGAAAACAAGATGGAAATATGCCAACTTGTTCTGAGAAGGTGTTTTCTTCATCTACTGCTTGTGTCAACCCACTTCAGATGACACGTCACTCAAAGGTAGGCTCCTCACTAAAAGTGAAGTCACTTAAACTCAGAAGCACCAAGGGGCTACTATTTTTTCACAGCTGGGCAGTGCCCGCGGCTCAGCACCAGTGGGTGTGCTCATCCAGTCAGCTTGTAAGCCAGACAGAGACACACACACAGGAATATGAAACACTCTGCTGGAGTTGGTCCTCTCCCACCACCACGTGGGGCCCTGGGATGGAACTTGTGTTGTCAGGTTTGGCAACAGGTACCTCTGCCCACTGAGGAGCCTCACTAGCCAGGCTTTTTTTTTTTTTTTTTTAATAAAGTGTCTGTCATTTAAGACATTTTAAAGCCAAGCACGTTGTCCTGTCCCTTTAATCCCAGTACTTAGGAGGCAGCGGCTAAGAAGCCTCATTCATTCATATATGTATATGTATGTATACATACACACACACAGGCAATGAAGTTACCCTAATTAAGGCTGCCAATAAAAATCTTAGAACAGAAACAAGAGAAAAGGAACAAGGTTGGGGATGATGAAGCAATCACCCAAAGGTTCCAAACGAACACCTGACACCCATATCTTATAGAGCTACTACCACTTTCATCTTTAGTGTGCATGTCTGCATGTATGCGCGGCACATGTGAGCCTGGTTCCCATGGAGGGCAGAGAGGATGTAAGAAGTAGAGTTACAGGCAGCTATGAGCCACCAAGAGGGCGCTGGGAGCCAAACCTGAAAGATCAACAAGTGCTCTGATTGACTGAGCCATTTCTCCAGCCGAGTTTCGGCTTTAAAACCGAAACTGTATTAAAGGTCGGTGCATCATTCTTCTGGGGTGCCGCTGGGATTTCCCTTTAAGGCAAATGGGCATTCTCTTCAGGAACATACCTGATTTTTGGCTGCGACTCCAATTGTTCTGTTTTTTGGTCCAAATGATATGACTGACCTAGAACAGAACACAAATGTTCCATGTTTGTCCAAAAGCACACAAAACAGTTTCTAAACCAACAGGAGGGAACTCCAACAGAAATGAAGCCCAGTTTTGCAGCTTCTAACTTTCCCCGATACTCCAAACTGAGTCTGGGAATATTAATAATTGAAAGCCACAGGTCTGACAACTGCTAGTCCTGCTCACCCCAATGAAGAAGTCTCTCAGGCATTCTTGCTCAATACCTCGAGTGCTAAGACAGTGTCACCAGGTCACAAAGAACATGGAACAACACTAATTCTGCAAGCTCTCAATTTAGAGTATTATTAAGCTTGGCATTATGCACAACCAACAAAAAGTAGAGCATAACCGAACCTCTGTCATCAGCTTCATACAACCCTAAATGTCACTGTCACTTATTTTTGTCCTGATCTACCACCTGCTTTAGAATTGAAAAGGTTTTATGTAACTCTAAGAGGTCTATGGCATTGCCTGTAGAGTTTAGAGCATACGGATGAGGCTCCCATAAGAAAGTCAAGCAAGAAAAAGCCACAGCCAAAGTTACTGCAGTCTGAGGGAAAGGAGTGTGACCAGTCAGTCACTTAAGCCTGCTCTGACAAGATGAAGAGCGACCTGCAAGCAGACAGACAGCTTTCTCAGCGATGGAAAGGGAACGCGTAGTAACAGAACAGGGACAAGATGGAGAGGGCTTGTGTGGAGGAGGCAGTGATTAAGGTTTTGGATTAGAGGAGTAACCCGTTGTGCATTACTAATCCAAACCCAATCTAATTTTGGTTCAGTTCCGCGCCTACATGGGTAAGGGAGAGGGAGTAAAATGCGACGCTGCTGAGGACGGCTAAGTTTGCTGGGACAGAACAGCCTGGACCTAGTGGTCTAAGCAGGTACACCAAATGTCACCCTAAAAGCCAGGGATCCTCCCGCAATGGCTGGGTCTTTTAAGGTGCAGTCTACAAATCCCGGGATTCTGAGCCCAGAGAGACTAGACATTCGATCTTCTCATTTTCCAAGTCAACTAAAACCAACTGTAATAGGAATCAGTAGCCAATCCAATTGTTAACCCTGTAGCTTAACAGTAATATAATACATCAGTCGAAAATGCTGGTCAACACTGACTCGAGCATCTCCCCTGCTTTCCTCTCAGCCGCTTTAAAAAAAAAAAAAAAAAAAAAATCCAGAGCCTGTAGAAGCACTCACAGGAGAGAGGCACGAGGAAAGACTGGCATCTTTCCTCCTAACCGCCAAAGAACAGACGACCATGGCTTTGTAAGGAGGTAGAGAGAGTATCACACTGCGTTGCTAGAGTGAGTTACCGGCAAGGCTTATTTCCTATTCACTCTCATAAACATTCCTCTGCACATAAATCATCTAAGGTCAGAATGATTTTACCTTCAGGTTTTAATAATGATGGACTCTGAACTTGAAAAAAAAAAGACCTACAATAATTGCCTATAAAAGCAAATAGCTGTTGTCACTGACTGCACACGCAGGTCTTTGCCTACATAACCTTCAGAAACTAACCCCCTCAAGAAGTTGCTCTTTACCATGCTTCCGTTTGTCCACCCACAGTGCCGCAGAATATTTAATTCAGAGACAAAAATCCATCTTTCCCACCGAGGCTTTTGCACAGCAACGTGCTAGCAACAACAATGTGAAATTTGTACTGATTATTCTAAACCGTGCCAAAAATAAACAAACATTAGGTCTGGAAACTCTCACGAACGGCTTTCACGTTAAGCTTTAAAAAGGACTCTTCCAAAAAAACGATTCAGGGCAGTAAGGCAATATTAGCAAATCGAGAGTCGATGAAAACAGAGGCGGTGGATTCCTCTACCATAGTGTTTCTGTGGTCGCTAACAACAGTCCACCCGCTCCCTAGGCAAGCAGCAGCGCACAGGCTCTGGAACCTTCTAGGTCATTTGGAGATTCACCATGCGGAAGAAAAGGCTCGGCAGCTCAGGCTCCGCGGAGATCCCTGCCGAGGTGGGAACCGGCGCCAGATTGGAAGAAGCTGGGTGGGGAGCCAGGGGAGCGACCCGGGAAAGGCCAAGCCAGGCCAGGTGGTCGCCGGGTGTCACGGTTCTCCGAATCCCCGGACCACCATCTCCCACGAGAAGCGGCGAGCTCGAGCCCTCCCCGGCCACCCAGGCTCCTACTTACGGGGTGCAGCGGTCGCTGAACTCATTGGCGATGGTCTCGATGCCCCCGGCCCGCGCCACCGCGATGTAGCAGCTCTGTGAGCCCACGTCTAGTCCCACCACCGACATGGCTGGCCCGGTCAGCCTCCGCCTCGGGTTCGCTGCGTACGCCTCCTGCTCCCGACCGGCCGGGAAGATGCTGCAGGCTTACCCCGCGAGCCTGCGCTCAGCCTCTGCCACCGCTCGCAGCTCGCAGCTCGCAGCTAGCCTTCTCGCACGCAGCCGCCGCCACCGCCGCCGCTGCTGCCGCCGCCGCTCAGCTACCAATCCAAAAGGGGAGGTCCCAATCGCTCAGCCTTATGTAGCCTACTGAGGAGAACTTTCCAGAATCTGCGGCATTTACTCACCGGCGCCTCCACCGGCCCCTCCACGTGCCACTTCCGCTTCCTTCTTCTCGAGCCTTCGAGAAAGATTCTACCCAATGGAAGGATGGTCACCCCCGCGGGCGGCCTGCGTCGCCATGGTGACAGAGCAGCCGCTCGGACGCCATTGGCTGCAGCAGACCGAGCTTGCCCAACCTCCATCCCTCCCTCCCCACCCCGGGGGCAATTGGGGCTCCTTGATCCCAGCGGTGAATAACGGGACGGAAACTCCTGTCGCTCATGAAATGACACCGAGCAGCAGTGTCCGGCTCCCGGACACCGAAGAACTACTGAACGGAGGGAGACAGAACCCAGTGCTCCGAGACCCTAGGCCTCTCGGGCTGCCGACTTGCTTTCGGAAGAGAGCATGCCGGGAAGCGTAGTTTGGCCGGGAGACCAGAGCGCCTTGCATGCCGGGGAGTGAAGTCCAGCCGGGAGGCCTGGGCGCTTTGCATGCTGGGATATGTAGTCTAGACCGCGGTGCGTGCTGGGACCCGGCTTTGTCTTGAGGACTCCAAAGAAGGCCCAGCTGGATCTGCCTATTCGCGCGCTTTCCCTGGCTTTGGCTTTGTACTGTGTTCTGACCTTGTCAGTTCTTTAGGCAACTGATGAATTCCGATTTAGAAGCGTCAGTTTTATGCAGCACTGTTTGTATCTGCTGACAAGATTCTTGCAGAATAAAACACAGAGGTTTTTCTTTTCTTTTCTTTTTTTAATGTAAGCAGCTTCTGATTGCTATGCAATTTGGGAGACAGCTGGTGGTATCGCTTTAGCTTATTTTGGGTACTAGTTTATGCCGCCATTGTTTAACCTGCCACCCCTAACCTTATTAATATAGAGTAGTGTGATTTAAGCCTTGTTTAAGCTTCTGTTTTCTTCCCTTGGAAAGTGAGCTTTGGTTTCCATAAAGAGACTGAGGAAGACGGGTCCTGCTTGCTTTCAACTCTAATGTATCATTTACTTAAACACTTAAAAGTTTGCCTGCGAACCCCGTGTGTACTTTGACATCCAGAATATGGGAATCAGCGCGGTTCAAACGCATGCTGCTAAGTAAGTGTAAGAGTTGGCACCCAAGGTTAAAAGACTTCCTCCAGCAAGACAAGTGTGGCTGGTTAAATGGGAGGCTTGATATACAAACTACAGAGTGAGTAATGCTTCGTGGTGCTCGGTTAGCTTGTCACTTTAGTTATTGCTCCCGCCACACTAAGCTGTCGTGTTTTAAATGGGAGAAGAGTCGTTGTTATCTCGGGGCGGCTGCATTTTTAAATTTGAAACCCATTTAATGTAATTATTTTTGTTATGCATCTCCGAAACTTCCACACCCCAACTTTTTTTTTTAGTAGATGAAAACTTTATTAAAGTCGACAGAATCATAGCTATTTTTAACAAAGAGGACCTATAAATTATTTGCTTTTCCTCTCAGACTGTATATGAGAAACTGCAGAGATGTGGACCTGGACAGATCTGGGCCAGGTTCAGATCTTAGCACTGATACGTATTATATAAAATACAGCACCCACATTCAGACTTCACAGACTTGTGTTCTGGCTGTCCTTATTAATCTGTGCGCTGTGTGAACTTATTATTACCAGACCTTCCTGTGTACTCCCTCACAGGATTTTGTCATGATCAAAAACTGACACAAAGCACAAATCATATCATTACCATGTAATCGTGCTTAATGTCTGTAATCCTGGGCACACCCGTAAAATGCCAGTAACACACCCATTCTTGCTGGGTTTTTGAAAGGATTGTATGCAAATAAAACATGTAGTGTACTAACGAGCATTCAGTAGGTTGTTGTAAGAAAAACTGTTGAAGCCAGCTTCATGCCAGAACTGAAGTCTCAACTCCAATTGCTTGTGGAAGCAGAGAGGAGCCAACATCCTGCCTTCCTTTGACTTAGCCAGCTCCCTTACCTGCTTATGTACAGAACGATTCAAATCACGAGAGGCCATTAGACATCCCCCCTTTTTTTATTTAAACACGTGTCACTTTCTGCTAGCTTCATTCTGTTTTACTTAAGTTTTCGTTCTTTTTTATTATGTCATTCCCCATTCTATTTTGGTCATAGCTTTAGAAATGTTAGGTGGAAACTTAAATCAAATAAAGCAAACCCTTTTGGAGAGATGTCTCAGTGGTTAAGAACACTTTTTACTATTGTAGATGACCCTGGTTTCAGTTCCCCAGTACCCACATGGCAGCTCACAACCATTGTAACTGCAATTCCAGGGGATCTGATGCCCTCTTCTGGCCTCCACAGGTACTGCACACATGTGGTGCACATAAATCATGCAGGCAAACACTCAAACACATAAACATATATAAAATCATAGAACTTTTTAAAATTAAGGCACTTTATCTCATACTCTAGCAATGAGGACATAGGAAAAGTATACCATAGACCATCGGGAAACACAGATATTTACATTACAATTCATAATAGTTGCAAAATTACAGTTACAAAGAAGCAATAAAAATAATTTTATGGTCGGGGTTCACAACAGTATGAGAAACTATATTAGAAGGTTACAGCAACAGGAAGGTTCGGAACCACTGACCTAAGCCAAGTTTATCAACCTTGGCCCTGTAAAGGGAGACTGTGCTTTCGTTGCCCAACTACCCAGACCTGAATAATCACACAAAATTATATTAATTACAATTGTTTGGCCAACAGCTCAGGCATATTCCTAGCTAGCTCTTACATCTTAAATTAACCTATTTCTATTATTTTATATTTTACCACAAGGTTCATGGTTTATTACCTCACATGCTTCTTAGGCAGCTACATGGCGTCTCCCTGACTCTGCCTCCTTTCCTCCTCTATCTCTGCTTGAATTTCCCGCCTTGCTATATTCTGCCCTGCCATAGGCCAAAGTAGCTTTTTTACTACCCAATGGTAATAAAACATATTCATAGCATATATCACGGACAGGATGGTATGATCCTCCTACAGTCAGCTGTGGACATCTTTGGCTGGACAATGCTTTGCTGTGTGTGCTACAAGTTTTAGTTCATCCCAGGCCACTACCCATAGGAAATTAGCTGCACCACAACAACCAAAACTGTCCCCATATACTGCCAAATGTCCTGGAGGCACATTTGCTTTGGCTGAGGCTCCATGCCTCAGTCTGGATAATTTGATCGACAAAATGGCGTGACATTGGGACATATGTGTAGAGAAAAGAGCCTGGCTTGCTTTCTGGACCACAGAAGTGAAAAGAGGTGACAAACCAGACAACAGCATCCTGAACAGATACCACATGGGGGACCCCCCACCATGTCTCATTTGGTCCCAAGACATGCCCACAGTTGTGAAGATGTCCCCGACCCATTCCGAGGCAAGAATGTGAAATTGCGTCCTTTGCTTTCTTAGTTCTCAATAGTCATTTGGACACCTGAATAGCATTTCATAAGTAAAAAAGTGAGGGGCAGAATTCAACGCCATTGCTTTACTAGCTAGTCACTTGAAGAGAAAGTATGGGGGGGGGCAGGATCATTTGTGCCTTACATACTATTCTTGGTTTCCGCCCTGAGGACTAACTCCACCCACCAGAAATCGAGGCTCTTCTTCTCTTTGCTTTGTTTCACCAGCGCGTGCGAGATAAAAGGAGCTGGCAGGAGAGTGAGTGGCCTGGGGCTTTTCTGAGTTCTTTTGGCAAATTGAAAATCCTTGTACACAGACAGACTCTTGGAGTGTTGTTGGGCTTGTTATGATAGGTGGCAGGTCTGGGATGGGATTTGTTCGCTAACTACAGATGTTCACAGCCATGTACAGACACCTTTGACGGGGTGGTATGTTGTGTGCTCTGAAGCAAGGGCGTGTTCACTTCCCCAACCAAATTAATCATTCACACAGGAAAGTGAGAGTGTTAGAATTGAAAAGAGAAACACCTTAGGGGTTCATTTTTCAAGAGGAAAGCAGGCTGTCACATGCACGCAGCATGGATGTGCCTGGAGTCTTGAAGCTGGGCCTCCACCATCCTGGAGCTGGTTTGAGGTTCCCGCAGAAGAGTGCAGCTACTCACACACCTTGGACCAAAGTGGAGTTCTCTGTCTACTCTCTTTGACCCAATGTGCAGCTTTGGGAGTGGTGAGGAAGGAAGGGGACACCTCCCAGCCAGCCAGATCAACTCTGATCAGTGGGTGACGGGTGCTACCTCACAGCCAAGATCTGTTTTTATCAAGCGAGTCAGGCTATTTTTACCTTATTTGTACCAAGAAAAACAAAATTCTTCCTTTCAGACACTCGAGAGAGAGACTTTACCTGCAGGGAGAGTCCCGTTTTGGCAGGCAAGGATGGATGCAATCACCGTTACTTGTCGAATGGAACATGGCTAGAATAAGGTGAGAAAGAAGTTACATCAAACCACACAAATCAAAATTCTATATTTAAGTCCACGAATCAAAGGAGAAATAACACACAGGGAATTTCTTGCCAATCTGGACTGGCGCGACGCTCTTAAGATAGGTACAGGTGCCTTTGGCTGCGTTGTGTGTCAGGAAAAAACGGTAGTGTTGAAAGGAAGCCAATTGAGAGGAATAAAGCTTGGCATGCATGCACATCTTCAACCTCCTGGGCAAAGTTACTAGGCCAGGTGCAGTGGCACACGCCTGTCATCCCTGCATTTGGGTGGTAGAAGCAGGAGGACCAAGAGTTCAAGGTTATCCTCAACTGCATAGAGAGTTCTAAACCAGACTCGGCTATATGAGGTCCCACCACAAATCAATATAAAGATTTGTGCAAAAAGACGTGCTCTCTGTGCAACCCGGCTCACAGTGCTCAGTGTAAGTGCTGATACATACATATAAGATTATGATGCTCAGAGCAGCTCAGAGCGGTGGTGGTGTCGATAATAGGGCTGCTTTGAAGAATGAAGAGTTGATAGTGGGGCAGCGGTGATGCACACCTTTAATCTCAGCACTCAGGAGGCAGAGCCAGGCGGATCTCTAGAGTCCGAGGCCAGCCTGGTCTACAGCATAAGTTCCAGGAAAGCCAAGGCTACACAGAGAAACCCTGCCTCAAAAAAAGCAAGGGAAAAAAAAGGAAGACTTGAGGGGCCCTTAGATGGCGCAGTGGTTTAAGAGCTCTTGCTGCTCTGGCAGAGGACCTGGGTTTGGTTCCCAGCTCCCAGGACTTCTTGCATGCTGTGCAAGCATGGTACCAACTGAGCTACATTCCCCACCCCAGGTTTGTTCTTGAAGAGACTCCAAACTTCCCCGGGGGCAGAGTAGTGTGTTGTGGGAAGGGAGCTGAGGGATGCATCAGGAATGGTGAGCAGGGGGCACTGACGGAGTAGAGATGTCCATTTGCTGGTAAAGAAATGGCAGTGGGAGCCTCAGTCCACTGTGGATGGCCACGCCTGCAATCAGGAAGCAAGCAGACGTTCAGAGTGGGGGCAGGGCTCAAGACCCCGCCTTGGTCAAGTTCCTACAGTGAGCCTCCACCTCCTAAAGATTCCACAGCCTTCCCAAACAGCGTCTGTGGAGGCATTTCATATGCAAACCACAGCATTGCAGATCTCCATGAAATTCATCGTAACAAAATCCATGTAGTCAAACTTTTATGACTTCCAATTCATCTGTATGGTTTGTATAATGAAACTGCCTATTAACCTTCAATTTGAAATGTGTTTTTCCCTAACAAACTGTATTAGTCTGTTTTTGTTAATAATCAAAATACATCTCACACACATATGTATAAATGTGTATCTGTCTGTATATATTATATATATGTATATACATACACACACACATAGTGGGATAATCTTTTTGTACACTGTAAAGATGTGCCTCTGCCTAAGGTACCTTCTGATTGGTTTAATAAAGAGCTGAATGTCCAATAGCTAAGCAGGAGAGAATAGGCAGGACTTCCAGGAAAAGAACTCAGGAAGAGGAATCTAGGCACACGGATTTTGCCTGCAGACTCAGAGCAAGTCAGACGTGCCGCACTAAGGAAAGGTAAGGAGCTCTGTAGCAGAATGCAGACTAAAGATATGGGTTAGTTAAGTTCTAGGAGCTAGTTGGGAAAAAGCCTAAACTGAAGGCCCAGCTTTCCTAATTAATCATAACTCTCTGTGTCATTATTTGGGGACTGGTGGTCCCACAGAGAAAAGTCTGACCACACACACATGGATGCACACACACACATGCACACACACACACATACACACTATACACATACACACACACATATGAAAGAAAGGAAGAGGTATGTTTATGAGATGGCTCAGTGAGTCAAAAACACTTGCTAACCTTGGCTTTGTTTTGCCTTTTTAGTTTTATTTTTTTGAGTCAGAGTCCCTCCCTGTAGCCCAGGCTGGCCTCACACTCACTATGTAGCCCAGGCTGGCCTTGAACTTGCTGTTCCCCACCTGCCTCAGCCCCCAGACTGCTAGCACACCTGGCAAGACCTTGTGTCTGGAATTCTATGATGAAGGGCTGGCCTAGTTGGCTTTCTATTGATACATTGAACACTGTGACCAAAAGCAACCTGGAGAAGAGAGGATTTAATTCATCTCAGTGCTATAGTCCATCCAAAAGGGAAGTTGGATGCAGGAAAGTCAAGGCAGGAACTCAAGGTGAGGAGCTGGAAGCAGGAACTGAAGCAGAGGTCATGGAGGAACGCTGCTACTGGCTTGCTCCCTATGGCTCACACAGCTGAGGTTTTCTATCACCTGGCCAGTAATGGCACTGTCCACACTGGGCACTCAGGCACACACACATACACATAGAATAAAATAAATCTTTTTAAAGGGCATGTCTGTTTTACTCTTTTGCTCCTAATTTCAAATATTATCCATTGCACAAGATTACCAAGCATATTCTGCGTAACTCAGGTTTTAGCTGTAACATGGAAAGGGTTATCTTTACCCTCTGCCTTTGTTTCAATGACATGGCTCTTATGGCCCTATTTTCAGTATTATCTTAAAAGTCATTATGTAGCCGGGCAGTGGTGGCACACACCTTTAATCCTAGCACTTGGGAGGCAGAAGCAGGAGAATCTCGGTGAGTTCAAGGCCAGCCTGGTCTACGGAGTGAGTTCCAGGACAGTCAGAGCCATTACACAGAGAAACCCTGTCTCTGGGAATAAAAACAAAACAAAATAAAACACATTCATTATGCATGTGCCCTGTGGATGGACAGCTACACTGACATCATAAACTTTTCCAAAAGAATGTTGTAGTATCATAGGTGAATGAACCAGCCACCCTCTCTGATCAGTCAGCCCTGGAAGTTTCCTAAGTTTATGCATTCATGCATTCACAGAGCTAATGCCTGTGGAATTCCTCCCAGGAACAGGCACTCTGAAAAAGTGTTAGCAGCCACCCAAAGGTCATCATCGTCAACACTTAAAAGTAGGCTGCCTGCTGGGGTAGGAGATGGAAAGATGCAATGTAAAGCTGGGGACTGACTTGGTGGTAGAGGACTTGGTGGCATGTCAGGAGGCTGTAGGCTTGAGCCCCTGCAGCAAAAAAGGTAGCATGGTCAGATAACAAGCGAAATTACAAGTAGATGCCAGGGAAGCTGGTGGCCCAGGGACTAGAGAGGTCAGCTAGCTCTGATGAAGTCTGACTCACCTCCGTCATTTTCAGCTCTAAAGTGAGCGTCCTCCCTCATCCACTCAGCAACCAGGTCCACTTTGTCCTAGGTACACGCCACTGCCATTTACTTGGGCTTATTAAAAAAAAAATCCTTACCCCAGCGCTCTAAGGCCTCAAGGCAGGAGATTGTCCCTGGGTGTTTGACGGTGTGTAGGGGTCCCGAGGGTCTCTTTGCATGGGCAGGAAATCCCCGGGGAATAACCACGATAACGTAAAGCCAACAAGACACAAGGAATACGGACAAGCCTTTATTTCAAACAGCCCTGAAAGATTATACCATGAAGAAGCTTATAATCCTTCCTTCCTTTTCCTTCCTTCCTTCCTTCCTTCCTTCCTTCCTTCCTTCCTTCCTTCCTTCCTTCCTTCCTTTTCCTTCCTTCCTTCTGTCCTTCCTTCCTTCCTTCCTTCCTTCCTTCCTTCCTTCCTTCCTTCCTTCTTTCCTCCTTTCTTCCTTCCTTCTTTCCTCCTTCCTTCCTTCTGTCCTTCCTTCCTTCCTTCTGTCCTTCCTCCTTCCTTCCTTCTATCCTTCCTCCTTCCTTCCTTCCATTCTCTTTTTTTTCTAATTAGTCAGTTCCTCCTCAGAGTAATCTAGGAGTCTGTTCCCCTGTTGGAGTCTGGGCTGGTGTCTGTAGCTGGCTGGTCCAACCTTGTTGTCATGCCAACATGGTGCTTTTTTTTTCAATTGTTTCTGGAGAAGGGTGACCCACTGCCCTCTGCTTCAAGCCACTTGCCATACCTGTGACCCACACCCGATGGCCACCCCAAAGCAAGAACAGGGAGCTGTGACCAGTTTGGAAGGACCCCCAACCACAACCGAGAACAGACTGACCTGAAAAACAAATTTCTGTCAAAGCGCTTATGGGCTGAGGATAGACTCGGTTCCTCTGGAGACTGGAGAGCAGGGGAGTAAATAAATTGTGGAAATGAGCATCCGTGTGCAGAGAGCTGGAATCCTGGAGACGTGAATTTATTTTCTTTGCCACTCAGGGGAGCCAGAGACTCATGAACATCACGCACAAGCTGCCAAAGAGGCGGGTGGGGAGAAGCAGTGTTTTGCTTTGGACTTTGTCACAGGCGATAAAGAAAAAAAAAAAAAACCAAGCAAGCAAAGAAACAGAACAAAGCAAAATGTAACACTAGCAATAACAACAACAAAAACCATGACAATAGCAAAGGAAAGGCATTCATTCACACGCCAGGAGCTCGCAGGGAGCTTGTGGTTTATTCTCTGCCGTGGCGATTCAGGGGCTCAGGGTTTGCTCTGCTCTCTGTGTGTCCACTTCTTCTCTGAGGTCTGCTTTGCTGGTTTCATTCCCAAGATCTCCAAGGTAACACTTTTATAGCCCGGCAGACAGGACCAAGCAGGTGTCATCTGCCTCCCTCATGTCACTGGGCAGGTGTAACTAGTCTCCCTCTGTCCTTCCAACCAGCTCCCAAATAATGGCCCGGAGACTTCTTATTCATTATGAAAGCTCAGCCTATATCTTAGACTTGTTCTTAACTAGCTCTTAAAACTTAAATTAACCGATTTATATTACTCTATGTTATAACATGTGACTTTTTTACCTCTCTTCCATCTTACACCTCCTGTTTCCTCTCCGTGTCTCCTGGCGTCCCTGCCTTTCTTCTTCCCAGAGTCCTCTCTGTCTCTAGAAGTCCTGCCTAACCTCTTCCTGCCTAGGTATTGGCTTTTCAGCTTTTTATTATACCAGTCACAGCAAGTACATCTTCACACAACGCGCAAATATTCCATCACAGGTAGGGGCCCTTGGCCTCTGCGGGTGCAGGAGTGTTAACCCCAGAGGGGCCTCAGGACTCCTGCAGAGTGGGCAGGAGAGTTGTCACCGATGTAAAGAATAAAGCCCTGGGTGACTGAGGTGGGAGAAACTGTAGCTTCTCAGCCCACTGCTGGGTACCAAGCCTGCGTTTTCGGATATCCTTTCAGGAGCCCTCATAGATAGATGCCTGCCGTGCTCAACTCTGTTTTACATCTGAGAGTGAAGAGCTTCAGAAATACGGGCAAGAGGTTGGGTCAAGTTTGAACTCTGAAACCCTTGCTTGATCAAAGGGGAGGGACACAGAGTAGATGAGGACTGGGGCAGGCAGGTGTGGGGAGTGAGAGGAAGTGCCTTTGAGGAATGGTTACCCTGTCTTGAGGCATAGTTAAGCCCCCCGGTTCTGGACAGGTAAATTCAGAAGGATGTGGCGCTTAGGTTTGCATTAGCATCAGGAAGTAGTGGGGCTGATAGAGGACAAAACTTTGAGTCTGGGTGGGGCCTCACACAGAACAAACGGTAGCTCTTCCTGGAGATAGCCCTAGAGTAGCCTGGAGGCAGCTATCAGAAGATAAGTCCAAATCTCAGGAGGCTCCTTTTCCACTGGGGGCTTCAGTCTCATTCTCCATTCTCCCTGTTAATTAGACCAAGTTAGTAACCCTTACAGGGGATTGTACAGAGTCCCGTGGGGACAGGGGCTTAGCACAGATGGCTCAGAAGGCAGCTGGGATGGAGGAGCCGGATTAGCCGGGAGGAAAGCAGTTCACTGTTCTTAGTGTTTGATTAGAAGCCATGAGCTAAAGGGCCCTGGAAAACGAGGACTGCAACAAGAAAGCTGTGTCCCAGTTTCTCCGTGAACAGAGGAGAATGTTCCAGGGCACCTGTGCGTGGGAAATGAGACAGCAGTGAGCCTGTGCGACCTGGAGACAGACAGAAGCTGCAGCCAGAGGAACCCTGGCCTCACTCATAAAATTTTAATCAATCTCTGACTTGACTCTAGTTCTTGCAGGACCATAGCCTGGCTCCATGGTAATTGCTTTTATGCTGTTTGTATGCCTTAGCTGTCTTTGGATTTTGCCTAAGAATTGTGAAATATCAAACACTGCTTCAGCTGTTATAAAGAGAATACAAAGAAAAGGTAGTTGAATGACTTTTATAAATTGTACGGGGTTGATGGCTTTTCGGTGGCACCGAGCACCCCATAGTCCGGCCTTGGCACAGCCACCTCTATTAGTTTCCACGGAGAGCAAAGTCAGGCAACAGCACTCCATTCTGTGAGGCTTTTACTTCGGATTGCAGAGTGGATGTTTTGTACGGCAGTCGAGGGGGTCCTATCTAGGTTAGCAGCAGACCAGGCAGCTGCTAACATAGGTAGGGGAAGTTAAAGACTGAATGCCCTTTAAAAGGATGCGGCGAGACTTTAGGGCCTTAGCTACTCCTGCCTCCATAGACCCTTCCTCCCACCACACAAAGAACAGCAATAAAATAAATGCACACACATATTCACACATGTATGTAGGCCAAAGACGAATATATGAATAGCATATTTAATTTTTTTCTTCAACAAAATCTTCCCCCTGATTTTTAAGGAAATACTAAACAATGTCATAAGCCCCCAAGAAAGTACTGTGAGCCCTAAACACTGCTGGGTTTAATGGGGAATTCTGCCCTTGCTCCATCATAGGATTATTCTATCTACCCTTTCTCCCTCTTCGATAATCAGTAAGACAGTTGTCTGTGCCTCCCAAAGCCTTTATGAATGTTAGATGTGTCTCCACAGGCCTCCAAGAAAAGACGTTTATCATAATACTAAATGTCATACTCTACAGTAGGCTGCATGTCACCAGTAATGTCTTTCAGAACCCAACCAAGTGGATCTGGCAAGTTTATATGGAGGATAGCAGGTTTGGTCGTTTGGATGAGCAATGTCCCCCAGACACTCGGGTATTTGGATGTTTTGTCCCTGGCTGGTGATGCTGTTTGGGAAGTGGCCTTGCTGGACGAAGTGTGTCACTGGCAGTGAGCTTTGAGTATTTATAGCCTTGCCCCACTTCCATTTCACTCCTGTAGTTGAAGGTGATCTCTCAACTTCCTTTTCCAGCCGCGTGCTGCCCTGTGTCCCCCTAATTGTTATGGAATCTCTCTCGGAAATCATAAACCCAGTGAACACTTCCTTCCATATGTTTCCTTGCTTGTGGCATTTTATCCCAGCAATAGAAAGGTAACTACTTTGCACTGATATATAAAATTCTGAGAATTTCATGTGCTTGCTTCCTCTTCTTTTGGTGTACACACTCATTCTGGGCAGAGCAGTGTCAGGTGCCTGGTAGATTCCGGATCGTTTATTCCTGAGGTGGCTGCCCCTTCACCTTATGCAACACATCGAAAATCTTGGTTAACTCTCCTGTAAATTGGTAGATAGAGCATTTGCTTTTTAATTTGTGCATTACCCTGTGACCCCCTTTAGAGAGCACAGAATGAGATTGGAAGTATTTTGTGTCTTCTCATGGCAAAAGTTTTGAGGACACTGGGTATGCAGCTTTCTTTACTCTGCCTGCTGTGGGTCCCTTAGGTCAGCAATCATAGAGGCAGGAGCCTGTGTCTATAAGGGTGTTGGAACAGCGCCTCCTGATGGCCTGAAAGGACAATTACAGGGAGCAAAATGGGCCTGCCAGCTCCCTTGCTTCCTTTCTTTCCTCTCCCTTCCTCCTTCTCTCCCTCCCTCTCTCTTTCCCTCCCTCCTTCCTTCTCTCCTTCCCTCCCTCTTTTCCTTTAACATTTTAAGGGTTATCTTATAAAGGGGCATTGCCTACTGCTACATGTACTTGCTACGTTTCTTCAGGTTCAGATAATTCTCACGTTTCACATTTCTAAGTTCTTGGAGGTCAAACTGAAACCTAAGGCTGTAACAGAATAAGCAAGATTCTAATATTGTTTATTCATGATAGGGGCCCTGTTTGTTACCACCTAGAAGATGCAACACACCCCCCTTCAGCTTTGGTTTGAATGTGTCCCCTAAAAGTTTGTGTCTGAGAAACTAAGTCCCTCTTAGAGTGTGAATGTGAAGTGGCCTCTGTAGAACACCTTGGTCACCAGTTGGTGGGGCCTTTTGAGAGGCTATGGGTGGTACTGGAGGCAGCAGAAGTGAGTCACTGGGAGCAAGATCACTCTGCTGTGCCACGCGATACCCTCTGCCGTGTTAATCGTGGAGCGGCAGGAAGACTTGTCATGGCTGAGCCACACGCTGTCATCACCCACTCGGATCCCCCAGCTTCCGGAAATGTGAGGGAATAAGTCTAGATAAAAAACAAACAAAACAACAGGTTACACACTACGCTGTATTCTGCTGCAACGTTGGGATGAAACACTCTTTCTGCCGAACTTATACTTGGTTGTGCAAATGATCTGAACAGTGAAATAGTATGAAAATGGTGTGTGGTTGTTCTGGGGTTCTTCCCTCTCCACGACAAGTTTTAAAGTCCCAGTAAGAGGCTTCTCTGGGATTCTAATGGGTCCGAGAGTGAAGAGCTACATTCTTAACATACATACCGTGGAAGACAGACACAGACCCTTATTATGGGAGTCCCTGAGCACTTAGGGATCGTTTATCATCGCAGCATAGTGTAGACAGATACATAGCACAGCTTCAAGTCCACATGATTTCAAAGTCCCAAATAAACCCCAGAATCAAATATCACTATTAAAGGAGGAAACACATCGTTAGACCTTTGTTTCATCTAGATTCCTCTCCCTTCAGCGGGCGGAATATGTTAGCCCATCTGTTTCTCACTCATTCATTTTTATCATGACTGATTAGCCTCGAGAACTCTGCTGACCCAGGCCCTGCTGTCTGTCTTAGAGATCAGAACCAACAGGGGCAACGCCCTCTTTTCACTTCCCACAATCCACTGCTAAGGACGCCTATCGCTCCGCGCTGTTTGTTTTCCTAGGCAGATGCCTGGGTGTTGCTCTCTATAGACAGCGTGTTGAGACCTGGAAGGAAGAAGCAGAAAGCAAGAGGCCATCTTTAAGAGCCAATGGTACTCCCGCAACGTCCTAGACGCACATTGGGGGCAGTTAGTAGTACATCGGCTTCTGTCCCTGTCCGTAGATGCATGACATTTAGGAATATATCCTGTACGGAAGGACAGACGAGTGGTTTCATTTCCCGAAAATCCCTCAAGCCTCCTCTCATAGGAGAGTTCAGATGTCCCCTCTGAAGTTTCAATCTTTTTCTATTAGCTAACTAGACAGCTTCACAGGAGAAATAAGAACTGGTTTGTGCACACTGTGCTGGATGTTTTATGTCAACTTGACACAAACTAGAGCATCAGATAAGTGGGAGCCTCAACTGAGAATATACCTCCATAAGATCAGGCTGTAGGGCATTTTCTCAATGAGTGATCAATGAGGGGAGGGCCCAGTCCATGGTGGGCAGGACCATCTCTGGGCTGGGTGTCCCGGGTTCTATAAGAGCAAGCTTTGGGGAGCAAGCCAGAAAGCAGTACTTCTCCATGGCCTCTGCATCAGCTCCTGCCTCCAGGTTCCTGACTTCTTTCAGCGATGAACTGTGATGTGGAAGTGTAATAATAAATAAACTGAAAATTAAACTGAAAAAGCCCTTTCCTTGCCAACTTGCTTTTAGTCTTGCTGTTTCATCAGAGCTAAAGAAATTCTGACTAGGACACCCAAGAACCATTTAATACACAAAAAGTCAAAAGGGGGAACAGATGGATGAAGCCTACAGACCCTCTAGGGGACAGAGAAGGGTAGGGTCCTCTGGCGATTTAGAGCAGCAGTTTTCAACCTGTAGGTCGCCATCCCTTTGGGGGTCGTATACCAGATATCCTGCATACCAGATATTTACATTACTGTTAACGGAACAGTAGTAAAATTAAAGCCATGAAATAGCAAGGAAAATCATTTTGTGGCTGGGGTCACCACAACATGAGGAACTGTATTAAAGGGTCGCAGCATCAGGAAGGTCGCAAGCCATTGCTGCGGAGGGATGGGAAACGGTTTGAGGATGAATGAGTCTGGAGACCACACAATGGCCTGAGGAAAAGGTCCCTCGGGCTCCAGTGTCATGTCGGATTTTCAGTCTCTTCTTCAGTGAGATGAATTTAATCTTCCTCCATTAATGAAATTTCAGCTAGAAGATTGAAACAGCAATCGGGCTCTCCTGAGTCTATCTGGTCTTCAGATAGATAGGAGAACCCAGAGGAGGCTTCCTCTGCATCTGCTCGTCCCTGGACCCTTCCTTTTATGCCCACATCATTGCTTCTTTGGAGCGTTGCTTTCTGAGCCATAATGCTTTAACCGCATTTAATCTGTCCATCCACTTCCACCAAAGCAAAGCGGCATCTGGACTGCAGCCCCTGTACCTACCCAGGTTGTCTTCCTCCACTAGACTGTGGCAGAAATTCAATGCTGTCCTCGGGAGCAAGTAATCGGAAAAACAACACAAAGAATTAAACACTAGGTCAAGACCCTTGGTGGATCGCATCCAAACTAGTTTTGCTTTCAAATTCAAAAGGCCACGTTTGAGAAACCTAGGAGGGAGATGAAACTGACTATTACAAAGCTTCACACAGAGTCAGCACAGAGTGCCCCTCCACCTCACCATCAGCGGCCGCACCAGCACCACACCGTAACACCATGACACTGTGAGCTGGCAGATACGGGCACAGTTCGAGTGCGCGCCCAGCTAATTATTGACATAATGCGTTGCACCCCCATAGTTCTGCCACCAACCAAACAACTTCAGCAAGTACAGGGAACATTGCAGGGGACCTCAACACGCAGTACTTTTTAGAGATTCTATTTTCTGTAGAATTGCACAGCTGGATAATTCTCATAAGCAAAACCACTGAGCCTTGAATGGCCAAACTGAATAGAATTTTCAGAAGTGGGAATTGCGAGTATTTAAAGTATATTTCTGTTGTTCTCCCTGCCCTGCTTCGAGACCTCCACACATAACTGGGCTTTTGGCTTGTTTGGCGTAGAAGTGAATGGCCCAGTCTTAAACGAGATGGTAATATTCAAATATGTTGTTTGGAAGAACGATATCTCCCTATTTTAATCTTAGAACCTTAGATTGTCTATTAGAACCTCTATTTAAACTCAACTATAACCTTAGGTTGTGGATAGAGTTTGTAATTCATTTGTGCCCTCGTGAGTCAAATGGAGACTAAGAGAAAAGGATGAACGGGTGAGCATGGAGAGATTAACGTCATTCACTTGACCTTGAAACTTCATTTCTTCAGATGAGGCAGCCCAGAACACCAAGTCCTGAGTCCCTCATTACTGAGAAAATCACAGGAACTTGAAGATATATATATATATATATATATATATATATCCCTATTTCTAATGTTACATAAGCTGGTTTTATATGTGAAAGCATGTTCCAGAGCAGCAGAGGTGGTTCTGCAGTTAAACACACTCCCTGCTCTTCCAGAGGACCCAGGTTTGGTTCCAAGCACCTGCATGGCAGCTCACAACCACCTGTAACTCCAGCTTCAGGGGATCCAGTTCCCTTTTCTGGCCTCCTTGAGCACTGCGCTTACGTGGTGCACATACAGGCATGCAGACAAAATACTAGTGCACATAAAACATCTCTAAAAGCACTGTGTGCTAGGCAGTCAGAAACGAAGACAAATTAGCGTACTGACACAGGAACATCAAGGTTGTGAGAGATGCCGCAAATATGACAGATACAGAGTGAGTGGACCTAGCTTCAGGTAGAAAAAAATATTAGAATTCTTTGTATGGTTTGCCTCACATTCCTTTTCTGTGTGCTTTCATATATAGACATACTTATGGTATGTAGCTAGATACAAGTCGATATTGTCCATACCCAACAGTCTAGAGCAGTGGTTCTCCATCATCCTAATGCTGTGACCCTTAAATACAGTTTCTTATGTTGTGGTATTGAAAAAATATTTTTGTTGCGACTTTTTAAATGCAATTTTGCTACTGTTATGATTCACAGTAGATATCTGTGCTTCCCAACGACTTTAGGTGACCCCTGTGAAAGGGTTATTCGACCCCCAAAGGGGTTGCAGCTCACATTTTGAGAACGACTGGTCTAGAGAGTATTGCTGAACGGTACCAGAAACCATAACATAGTGACGCCCCCTACTAGTGAGAAGATCAATTACCTTACCTCAGCAGTTCAAGTACATTAAGTGGAAAATTCCAGAAAAACAGTTAATGCTACATCGCATACCACTCTGAGATTATGATGAAGTATCTACCACCGTGTTCTGTCCCACCTGAATGTGAAGCATCCTTTTGTCCAGCACATGCACACTATACGGGCCACTGACCTCATGATCAGTTCATAGCCATCTCCATGATATTGCAGACTTACGTCCGAGTAAAACATATTTTACTGTAAAATGTCTCCAAAGTCTCACACCACAGTAGTGATGCTCATGATTTTTTTCTCTTTTCCTATTCTTCTCCCTGCCTATTTTGTTTGAGATGGAGTCTCACCATGTACACCAGACTGGCTTTAAGCCTATTATAGCCCAGGGTGACCTCAGTCTTATGATCTCCTTACCTTAGCCTCAAGTACTGGGATCACAGGCATATGCAACTATACCCAGCATAGCAGCAATTTTCTTAAGACATCATTATGCTCCTTCTAGTTTATTGTTAGTTATGCTAATCTCTTTATTACGTATTTTCATATGTAATAGAATAGATGAACAACATACTACATGGGGGTTAGTATTACACAGGGTTTTAGGTACCTCTTGGGGGGGGCACTTTGGACTGTATTCCCCACGGATAAAGGGCTACGTGGCAAAAATGAAAACCCCACTATTTCCCCTGTGAACAAGAGAGACTGAAACATGTGTGCCCAGAGAGTCCTGAAGCCCTGGTGGGGCACATGAAGGACGAAAGAGGCAGAGCTAAAGGGGGGATGAGAGGTTTGGCTTGCTACACACATTTTATCCCACTGGACAGGGCAGGGGGAGGGGACTGCAGAAGAACATGGTGGGCTTGTGGTTTATTGTGCCTCTCCACTGCCATTTATCTGATACTTAGAGGGGTTCTTCTGTCTGTTAGAGCAAGAACAAAGAATTAACGGTAAGACAGCCCTCTCGTTTTAAAAAGATTTTTAATTTTTTGTTGCTGTTTTGTTTTTTCAAGACAGGGTTTCTCTATGAAGCTTTGGTTGTCGTAGATCTAGCTCTGTAGACCAGGCTGGCCTCAGACTCACAGAGTTCTGCCTGCCTCTGCCTCCCTCCCCCGAGTTCTGGGGTGAAAGGTGTATGCTACCACACCCAACTATTTTTAAATTTTATATGTATGGGTATTTTGCTTGCACGTGTGTGCACCATGGACATGCAGTGCCTGAGAAGGCCAGAAGAGGGTGTCATATCCTCTGGAACTGTAATTACAGATGACATTGAACTATCACATGGGTGCTGGGACTTGTGCCCAAGTCCTCTGCAAGAGCAGCCGGTGCTCTTAACTACCGACCGAGCCAGGTCCTCATTATTTTAAATAAATCATTTGTAAATAGCCTTTCTGCACCTGCTACCAAATCTTTAGTGTTGCTTGGCACTGCATTAATTTCAGACATGTGATTAGACAGGTTTTGAATTGGCTTTCCTTCCTACCCCAGGTATGAGTTTGTTCCAGCTGCTAGACACCTGCCTAAAGTCACAACTAAACGAACTGCCAAAGCAAATGCTCCATTGAGAAGTATTGCTCTTCCCATGATTGACAGCCCGGACAGAGGTGGCAAACACTAGAAATGACTAGCTGCTTTACGCAGGAAAGAAAATGAAAGCTCTGACCCAGTTCTGATCATCTCGGGCAGTAGGCATGGAGTTTGGCCAGCTGGAACCCAGAAAACTAAGAAAAAAAAAAAACCCTATAAATCACTGTAAGAATGGACCAGGGATCTTCTGCTAGCCCTTCAGGTTGGAGCATACGTGGTTG
This sequence comes from Arvicola amphibius, assembly GCF_903992535.2. NCBI lineage: Eukaryota > Metazoa > Chordata > Mammalia > Rodentia > Cricetidae > Arvicola > Arvicola amphibius. The sequence goes on along the minus strand of NC_052056.1, from coordinate 107,167,642 downwards.
GGGGCACCTGTTCTTGCTGTCATCACTTGGGGGTGGGGTGGGGTACCCTGTAGCATCCTTTGCTTCTGACTCAGAACCAGAGCACTCACGCTGATTGCCAAAGTCTCTGCCCTTGCTGCTTGGCTGCAGGTGGGGCTGGGAAAGTTATCAGCTTCTGCCTAACAAGACGGGGAATACTCTAAACTAGCAATGGGTCTCAGATGTTGATGTCCAAAGAGAAAGTTAAAATGCGCTCCTCTGAGCAGCTCCTGCCCCATTCCCATGACACTGCTGGTCCTGGCTCCCAGCACTACTCTGCTGCTTGCTTTTCTCCTGGCTTCTTTTTCTTGATGGAATAGTACCTGTGACAACACAGAGTGGTATTCAGGCTGTGTTTCTCATTCCTAGTGCAGCGCTCCCTCCCCAAATCCTTGGAAATTCTGGAGTTATATTGGTCTTGAGAGCTCATTTGATTCTAATGAGGCCATTTGTGGTGGGCCCCTGGGTAGCTTCAGGATGAAGGCTGGTAAACCAGGAAGACCAGGTTCGATTAAAGGCTTAGGCCTTGCAGCCTGTCCCCGTGCCTTCTGACGAGGGGAGAAGGAGGATAGATGGGTTAACCATCAGTGACCAATTATTTAATCAACTCTGCCTAAGACGTGATTAAAGGATGGGGTTTGGAGAGCGTTTGAGTTGGCAAACACATCCACGCGCGGTGTAAAACTTCCTTGTGTCAACATTTATTAAATAAATAAAGCCAATAAATTTTTAAAGGAGGCCTTTTGTGCATGGTTGCCTGATAGGAACTGTCACAACAGGCCACCAGCAACATGGACCCGCCAAGCATAAAAGCCCCAGCAGCCTTGTCCAGAAAAAGCCTCCGAGAGTGCTTCTTTACCACCTGCCTGCTCGACCTCGGCCTGACATCAATCTTGGATGAACTACTGTGACCGGAGCTTGTTTCAAAATACACCGCATAGGTGCGGTTGCTGGTGATTCAGTGAGTGGCGTGCACAGCTGCCTTCCAAAGTACGTGTCTGATTCTGACTTTTCTCTCTAAAGACTTGCCCTGGTCTCCACGCCTTTGAAGACACCCACAGTTCACCACAGCATTTATATTCTTGTTGTGGTGCCTTGTTGTTCCCACTGCAGTGCTGTTACCAAATAAATCTAGATTGCTTTGGCTTCAGCTCGAATTTCTTTGTGTTTTTCTTGATTGGCAGCCGGGAGGACAGCATATGCCGACTCGATGGGGACATTGTTTCTCTGCTCAGGGCTCTGCTGGACCCCATTCTGTGCACGGTTTGCCCTGGCGGTTCATGGTAAAACAATAAGCACAAATCAAAGCGCCTGTCTGGGCCCCTGAGGCATTCTTTAAAATTATTGAACCAGAGGAGAGGGTGGTGGGAATTCCCAAGTTATAGTCACTGTGAGAACTGCAGGTGACCTGGGACTTAGGAATGACATTAATGTAGGACTGAGCTGTGTCCAGGATTACTTTGGATCGTTAAATACCCAGTTCGTGTCAGAGAGTTGGAGAAATGATGGCATAAATATCAAATATTAGTTGTAAAAAGGAAAACAAAACCGAACAAAGTCCATCAGCCCCAATGTGCTTGCAACTCTTTTCTTCCCCCTATCTGGCATTCTGTCTTTCCCTAACTCTTCTTCCTCCACCTCCCCCCTTAAAACTATAGTTTATTTTTACTTGCGTGTATGTATTAATTTAAGGGCACCGCTTTCACGCAGTACCTGCAGAGGCCAGAGGAGGCAACAGATTCCCTGGAGCCGGAGTTACAGGCAGCTGTGAGCCACCTGCCTGGGTGCTGGGATCTGAACCCAGGTCCTCTGGTAGAGCAGCCAGTGCTCTTAACCGCTGAGTCAACTCTCCAGCCCTGCACCATTCTCTTTTAATCCCCACTCTTTGCCATAGTTTCTTTTTCTGTTCTTTTGTGGGTAATGTCAAACCTGTGATCCATTTACTCTTCTGCATGCTGCGGTCCTAAGTTACCCCAATTTCTGAACACTTACACCCAGACGCCCCACCTTCACTCCAAATGCAGCTGTCCAACACAGAAAGGCAGACCGTTTCAAGTGTGTGAGCCGCTTCCCTTACATAGCTAATCCGGTGGCTTGGCCATTCAGATGCCAAGGCAGACAGCATACGCTGCCTCTTAGTCCTTCCTGGTTAATCCTGCGTAATGTCATTGATCTTAGCCTTGAATGTGTTTCTCTAATGCTGTACACACCACTCTAGTTCAGCTTCTTGTTGGCTTATGCAACTTCTCTGGCTGTTGCAATAGTCATAGGCCAGGCTAACAGGCATCTGACTAGACTTCTCCCTGGCGCGATCTGCACTCTGCCCCAGAGTCTTCATGAGGGCATGCTTTCGTGAGTGTTCTGCTCTCAAAGCATGGTGGCAGTCAGCTTTCCATGGCTGTAACAAATGGCGAAGACAATCCCTTTACCGTCGAGGCTTACCTGGGCTCACGTGTTGGAAATTACAATCAACCTTCCACTGGCCTCTCGGCTCTGTGCTGAGGTCACACACGATGGACGACCTCAGGGCATGGTGGAGCAAAACCGCTCATCTCACGTGAGGACAAGATGCAGAAGAGGAAATATCAGGATTCTCCAATCCCCTTGGAGAGCACACTCCCAGAGATCCAATTTCCTTCTCTTAGGCTCGACCCCCCAAGGGCTCTACCGCAGCTCAATGTGCCACAGTCTGGGGACCGTACCTGGAGCACTTAGGCCTTTGGGGGACATTCCAGATCCAAGTAACAGTGATATGGGAGGTGGTACAATCTTGTAAGCCTGCCTGCAAGACCTTGAGAGTCTGCCCCGGTTCCCTCATTTGTACCTATTGTGTCAAATACTTAAACAAAAGGGGATTGTGTTGTGTGCACCATAGATGGGGATGTGTTGATTCCAGCCCTTTGAAAGGTCTTTAAATCCTGCTGCTGGGATCTCTCCCTGGCAGTCTCATCCTGTCTACGGTCACACCCCTATTTCGGCCTTTCTCTTTGCTTTTGTCTTAACATTGCTACATTTATTTATTTATTTATGTATGTATTATTTACACACACACACGCACGCATGCACACACGCGCGCGCGCGCGCGCGCACACACACACACACACACACACACACATGTGCTTGTGGACAGCAGTCTAATTGTGGAAGATGGTTCTCTCCTTCCACCACATGGGTCGTGGAGATCAATCTCAGAGAGTCAAGCTTGGTGGCAAGTACCATCACCCCTGAGCCATCTCGCCAGACCGGCTTCTTTTTTTTTCGTTATTGTCCCCACACCCTTCAATAAATTGTGGTGGCTTTTCCAAATGGACATATAATGTGCGCCCCAACATTCAGATTTTCCTTTCTCTTTTCTCCTCTGTCCTTCCAAAGACAGATATTAATGCACAAAGCAGACACACACAGACGAGGACATGCCTACTCCCACTTGAGACCTAACACACAACAATTTGATTTAAGCAAGATGCTTCCAACATCTGCTTGACTTAATGCTTAGAAAATGCTATTTCTGAAAATGATGTTTTTGTTTGTGTAAGACTATTATGCCACAGCTATTTTATTGTTATTGAAGTTGAGAAATTATGAAGAAAATACATTTCTAGGAGAAGGAAAAAAAGAGACATAAAGCAAGCTTTGGCTTGAGTTTTCAATTAAAATAAACGATGCCCGTATCTCTCATCCTAATGTTTCTCTTGTGGACAAATAAGTGGCTGTCGGATCCCTGTGGCGCTATCTCTGTGCTCTACTTGTTTGCATGCTGTTCCTCTGGCTGGGATGTGGGTCCTCCCCAGGCTGATGTCTTCTCATCCCCAGCGTCACCCCTGAGTACAAGCAGTGCTTTCCTGGCGTGACTAATTGCAGCCACGCTGGTCTAGCCACAGGCTCACGAATCTCTCTCCCCTCAGCGCCTGTAAAGTCTCGTCATTCTTCTCTGCCGGTCTGGATGCTCCCGGCGTGGGATGACCTCTGTTCTGATGCCACGCTCTCCTGGGAACTGTCCCGCTAGGTCTGGAGGTGGAGGTGACCACCCGGGACTGCTCAAGTCACCTGGAGTCCTAGTCCTGCTCTGTTGACAGACATCTGTGTGTTTACCAGGTAGATAGTTCACAAAGTAGTATTCTATCTTCTTAAGTGTTTTTGGGTTTCTGAAGGCTACATTTCCAATCTTGTTGTATTCCCCAAGGTTTATTTAGCATGTTATCTTTTCAGAGAGAGGATCATTTTCAATTGTACTCTTAGGGCTTTGCTCTTGATTAGTTTACTTTGGTTTTGGTGCCAGGGATGCTATCCAGGGCCTTACCCACAATCACCAGGCAAGTGCTTGCCCATTGAACTACAGCCACAGCCCCTGCACGTTAAGTGTAGCCCAAAAGCCCGCATGTGAAAGGTTTGACTCCCAGCTCGCAGCCACTGGAAGGCGGTCGAGTCTTTAAGAGGTAGAAGGAAGTTAGGTCGCTGGTGGCATGCTCCTAAAGGAGGTTGTAAGAGCCACCCCAGTCTGTCAGTCCATCTGTCTGTCTATCTTTCCTGTCACTTCATACCCTTTCCATGTGAAATGGGGCACAGTGAGATATGGACTGGAGCCTCAGAAAACTGTGAGCCCAATGAGCTTTCATCTTTGCAGTTGATTGCCTTGGGGATCTCATGAGAGCGAAGGAACACTGACTAACTCTGCTTGGCAGCGAGAGAAGACATGGGCGTTTGGCAGTGTCATGTTTACCAGCAGCAGGCTCCCCCATGCGACTCTGGGCTATTGGCAGCGCCTTCTCATTTTTCAAGACAATGGAGTCTGAAGTGACTATGGCATTCTCACTGGTAGCTTTTGATTGTTGAGGCTTGGCTCTTCAGTATCCTTTCCATGCCGCAGTGATGGCAAAAGACACAGCTAACATGGCCGTCAGCCTGGTCCCTAACAACAGGTGATGGCTGGCTAGAAGGTCACCATGGCAGCCGACTTAGCATGACCAAGACAGTTTCTGTTATGTGGGATTGTTATCTCAGTATAACTTTGCCCATTTAACGGATTGCTGTTATCTTAACTCTGTAGTGACTGGGACTTTAACCAAGTGGCCGTGAGCCAAAGTAAGCATGTGGGAACCACGTCCCTCAAACATAACAGATCTGAAACTGAGTGTGGTGTAGCCCAGTTCCATGAGGGAGAGAAAGGACTTGGCGTGGATCCAGATCCACTTCATCAATTTCTAAACTGTGCCTCCTGAATTGGCCCTCCCCAAATAAAGAGGGTTTTCACCTCAAAATCCTCTTTATATTCTTAAAAAAAACCAAAAAAAAACCAAAACAAAAAACAAACAAACAAACAAACAAACAAAAAACCCAAAAACTAGGATCCTAAAAGGAGTTGGCTTAAGTGTTCTGTTTCTGGGAATATTTACTATTAGATGCAAAACTCAGAAATTTAAATACGTTCATCAAATCACCCAAAGTTAAATGAACAAATGCATCATATAAGTACATTTTATTTTTATGAAAAAGTCTTTCAAGAGGCAAAGTTAGTGAGATAGTGTAGTGTGAATTCTAATTGGTCTTAGTCATAAGAACCGGGAGTCAGACATTAGGGGTGAAAGTTGAAAGATTACAGAGTAGCCAGCTACTAGTTCTTACCTCTACCAAATCCTCAGACCAAAAAAAAAAGGGCCAAGCTCCTGTCTCCTCCCACCTTATATTCCCCTCTCTTCCCAATATATCACTTCCTGCCTCCTCCTCCCTAGTGCTGGGATTAAAGGTAAGTACTTACCAAGTACTGGGATCAAAGGCATGAGATCCCAAGTGCTGGCATCAAAGGTGTGTGCCACCACTGCCTGGCCTCTATGGTTGTGTTGGTTATGGTTATGGCTAGCTCTGCTGTCTGATCTTCAGGCAAGCTTTATTTGTTAGAGTACAAACAAGATATCACCACCAGAAAGTCCATTGGTTTACAGTTTGTAACCATCTTGAGCATCTGATTTACTAGACAGTCTCAAACTGGCCTCTTCCTTTCCTCTGCTGTGCCATATTATTTTAGATGAAGAGAACAAAGAAAAAGTCCTGCTTCATGCAGACATGCAATTGAGAGAAGTTGAACACGTTTCCTCAGTCTTTTCTATGGTGACGAGTATCCTTTGATTTGACATCCAAACTTGAGACAATTGAAAATTTCTGGTTTATTACAATGTATAGTATGAAACTGTTATTATTTTTTGTTGTTTATCTTAAAGTCCATTTATCTCTTATAACTGAAGATAAATCTTACCTGTGCGTGCTTTTATAGGTCATTTGGATATTAGCATCTCACCATATGTTGTGAGAAATTTCCCCTGAGGTAAAACTTTCCATTTTAGAGGGAATCTCGCAAAGTCTGGGAAGTAAACAGCTTAACGGTTTCAGGAAGTTCCTGAAACTGACCAGATTCACAGGGCTCCTCCACAAGTCCATATAAGCAGTAAGTACTGCTGCAGAGACACTCTTGGACCAGCCGAGAGCTACCTAGAAAACCTTAGACAAGCTAGACTGCCTGCAACAGTGGTTCTCAACCTGTGGGTCACAATCCTTTTAGGGGTTGAATGACCCTTTCACAAGGGTCTCCTAAGACCATAGAAAACACAGGTATTAGGGGGCTGGAGAGATGACTCAGAGGTTCAGAGCACTGGCTGTTTTTTCAGAGGACCTGGGTTCAGTTCCAAGCATCCATATGGCCGTTCACAATTATCTTTAACTCCAGTTCCAGGGGATCTGACACCTTCATACAGACACACATGAAGGCAAAATACCGATGCACATAAAATAAGAATAAATAAATCATTAAAAATGTTTTTAAAAAAGAAAACAGATATTTATGATATTCATAGCAGATATTCATAACAGTAGCAAAATTACAGTTATGAAGTAGCAACAAAAATAATTGAATTAGTTGGGGTCACCTCAACATGAGGAACTGTATGAAAGGGTTACAACATTAGGAAGGATGACAATTACAGGCCTAGAGGCTCAGATCAGCAGAATTAACGGGAAGGAACAGAGACCAGCCAAGCAGCCTGCAAGAGCCTCAGGCCACCTGAGCCACCTGAAAGAGATGTCCAGCCCAAGGAGCTGCCTGCAGGCTGTGCAGTGCTCTCCAGGTTTCCTGTTGTTATCTGTCTTTGGCTGGGCTTTGGAGATTCAGCTGTCTTGAGTTGTTTCTGTTCCTGTAAGGAACACCTCACCTGTATCCTGTAAGTAACCACAATAAAACTCATTGGTTCCCCGAGTTGGACTTTGGTGGTATTGGTACTTTGATCTGCCAGGAGTTTCCTATATGGGGTGAGTAGGTGTGTGTTCACACCTCCCTAGGAGCAGAGTCACACAGCGCTGAAGCGCTGTGATTGTTGAAATGCTGGGGTGAGTAGGTGTGTGTTCACACCTCCCTAGGAGCAGAGTCACACAGCACTGAAGCGCTGTGATTGTTGAAATGCTGGGGTGAGTAGGTGTGTGTTCACACCTCCCTAGGAGCAGAGTCACACAGCGCTGAAGCATGGTGTTTGTTCAGATGTTTGTTCAGGTGTTTGTTTGGTCCCATTACAAGGTCTTTAAGAACTGGGAAGGTGTTGCATTCTCAGCAGCAGATACACAATTTCTCAGAACTCTAATTTTGCACCAAGATTTGTGTTTTATCACTGGCAACAAATTTTACCAACAGTTTCCCTTGCAATGACAGGCTCACTTTATTTGTTGAGCATGTAAATGTTTGGCTAGGCCCTAAGCCCAAACAACTTCTGTTTTTGGCCTTTCTCTCAGTCATAACCAACTTTCCCAGAAATAAGCAGCTAGTTGAGCTTGTGATTCAAGGAGGCTCGCAGTGTTTCTTCAAGGGACCTCATGTTATCTGTGACATGCGAGGACTTTCATGTTTACCTCTCACCTTGTCGCACAAACTACAAGGGAAAAAAATGTGTATTCAAGGGTGTGATTTAATAAACCAGGTGGTTTCCACTGCTCGTCAAGGACCCACAACTTGGCTCCTCAGCCCTTTCCTGGTCCAGCCTGGTGTCACTCTGGTCAAAATGCTTTCATTTGTGGTTGCTTCTGTGTCATTACTGGGGAAGTCTGCATAGAACAAGCTAACATTTTTGCACTGATATAAAAAAAATAGTTTGCACTTTGCAAACCCAGATACTCTGAGGTGATCTCAGGAATCCCCTTAGGAGATTATTCCACCATCCCAGGTTTGTTTCTGTTGCTGTGATAAAACACCCTGACAAAAAGCAGCTTAGGAGGAAAGAATTTATTTGGCTGACAGCTCCAGGTTATCGTCCACCACTGTGGGGAGGTCAAGCAGGAGCTTGAAGCAACTCATCACATTACAACCACAGTCAAAAGAAGAGAGAACGTACGCATGCATACTAGCATTTAAGCCCCTTCCTGTTCTTTTTTTTTTTTTTTTTTTTTTTTTTTTTTTTTTTTTTTTGGTTTTTTTTTTTCGAGACAGGGTTTCCCTGTATTTTCTAGAGCCTGTCCTGGAGCTAGCTCTTGTAGACCAGGCTGGCCTCGAACTCAGAGATCCGCCTGCCTCTGCCTCCCGAGTGCTGCCCCTTCCTGTTCTTACACAGTCCATGACCCACACTCTGGGGATGGTGCTGCCCACAGTGAACTGTATCCCCACCTCAATTAATATAATCAAGGCAGTCACTTGTTGTTGGTTGTTTTTACTCTTTACCCTTCGGTGGTCTGCCTCCCAGCTCCCAAATAATTACACGGAGTCTTATTCTTAGTTGTGAATGTCCTGCCTTAGTTTGACTTGTTTCTAGCCAGCTTTTCTTAACTTAAATTATTTCATCTACCTTTTGTCTCTGGGCTTTTACCTTTCTCTATTTCTGCCTATCTTTATTTCTTTCTAACTCTGTTGCTGGCTGTGTAGCTGGTGTCTGCCTCTCCTTCTCCTTTTCTTGCCCCCTCCCAGATTTTTCCTATTTATTCTCTCTGCCTGACAGCCCTGCCTATCCTTTCTCCTGCCTTGCTTTTGGCTATTCAGCTCTTCATTAGATTGTCAGGTGTTTTAGACAGGCAAAATAACACAGCTTCACAGAGCTAAACAAATGCAATTTAAAAAAAAACGCAATATATCTTTGCATCATTAAACACATGTTCCATGACATAAACAAATGTAAAACATTTAAAAGAATATTCCACAACAGTCACCCGCAGACTTGTCCAGAAGCCAGCCTGACCTGGACACTTCCTCAGAGACTCTCTTCCCTGGTGAGTCTGGATTGCTTTAACAATGGAAACCAACCACCACACTACCCACCTTAGACAACCTGACAATAGTAATAAAACTTCGGAGAATTGAATGACAGCTTAGTGAAAGAACACATAACACTCTTAGGCTGCTGCCTGGCATAGAGAAGCCCCCAGAGCATCACCATACACCAACTGATGCTGGGAAGGCAACCTGTTCGTGTGCTGGTGTTGATTGCAACCTTTCATTTTTTCTCCATAAACTCATCCTTCTGGCAGATACCCACTTTAATTAATTGCTCCGTCGATCCCCTTCTGTGTGCTCTTTCTTAGCGCCAGCCAGTATCCACTCACAAGTACAATTGGTCTGACCTCTGTCACACTGTCAGTGATGTCTGCCTTCCATTTCACAGTTGCCGTCACAGGCAGCTCTGGTTTCTGTTGTTAGACCCTCTTGAGATTCATTTACTAATCTAGAGAGTGGATGTCTGTCTTAGGTAGAAGGACTGAAAGTTCCCAGCAAGCCTGGGACACATACACAATAAGACCCCATCTCAAAGAAAAACTCGAAAAAAAAATAATCTTTTTATGTCTTTGGGATTGGGATTTTCTTTGGAGAGGGTAAAGGTTAAATGAAATAATATACTTAAAAGCTTATTTAGTCAAAATCCTACATCTGCAAGCAGTTGATATAAAATGACCAGCTAGTTTCTAACAATGGCATAGAATTTCACACTGACTGTGAAATAAGTGGACCACACACCTCACTTGCTGATGCTCCTGCCTTTCATGATGGATTCTTGGTCTTTATATCCATGGGAATGGGGAGCGAGTCTTACTCTGGGAAGGAGAACAACATAGCAAAGTGTATCATTTTAGTGATCATGAGAAGGCCTAAGAGGTAGCTCCTCTGTGGACAGACAACTTTATACTTCTGGGATATTAAGAGATTAGAGAATCAGATGTCTTCATAATGACTTTCATATTTCTGGAGCTTGTTTGGGATGTTTCTAGAGGTGAGATGGTGACCTGGGTTGTATTTCTTGGCTCTTTAGAATTGGTAGGCTGTGAGAATACTTTGGTGAAACCTCTTTGGGTGAAAATCTTGGTTGAGTGTTTGGTTTGGCAGAAGGTGTCTGCCTATGAATTTTAAATGACATTTGAAGTAAAATGAGACAAGACCCTTGTGCTTGGAGACATCATTGTAGATCATCCAAGTAATTTTCATGAGCACTTGCTGTGGGCTGTGTTCACAGGATGGAACATTCTGCTGGCAAAGTTAGCCACTGGGCAAGAAATTGCCCTTGCCTTGACTGCCGACAGTATGTTGTACAAACTGGACAAGCAGGACACAAAAGAAGGTGACTGCCAAACTTTGCCAAGACAAGGTCAGATAGTCCTTCAAAATTCCTGCTTCACAGAAAAGTTTGTCAGATATTCTAGGCCTGTAGGCTGAAGAGAGATGCCCCAACAATGCAGAAGAGCCTTGTGTTGTGTGACTGTCCAGGCAGATAGCTGTTTCTGTCATTTCTGTCAGTTTTGGAAATTTCTTGCTCTACACTTTCTGTTTACTGAGACAATATTATATCCTTCTTGGGTCTTTGATGGGGTTGAAGACTAGATATAGTTACAGTTTCCCTTGTTACCAAATTCAGAAAAGAAACTCACAAAAGAGGTGTAAAGTTTATAAGGTTGAGAGACATAAAAGCTTAAGTTGTTTATTTAAGAAAATGTTTTAAGGTCTGAAAATATATTTTTAGGATGGTGATACAAGCTATGATAAAAATGGTTTAGGTATTAGTTCAGGTATAAAACTTTAGACTCATCAAGATAGGATAGATAATAAGGTAACTTCTCCAAATTTGTCAAATACAAATGAACTAGATATTGTGTATGTAACTCTTACTTGATAATTGTTCTTATTGTATATAGTGTTGCTGTGTTAGAGTTCAAACCGTTGCTTTTTATTTAGTCAAAAGGGGGAAACTAATTTTTTATTATTTATGTATGTATGTATGTATGTATGTATGTATTTATTTATTATGTATACAACATTCTGCCTCCATGTATGCTCACACGCCAGAAGAGGGCGCCAGATCTCATTACAGATGGTTGTAAGCCACCATGTGGTTGCTGGGAATTGAACTCAGGACCTCTGGAAGAGCAACCAGTGCTCTTAACCACTGAGCCATCTCTCCAGCCCCGGAAAACTATATTTTTGCACATATTTGTATACTGCGTGAAGATGCATTGCTGTGATCGGTGTAATACAAAGCTGAAGGCCAAAGCTAGGCAGGAGGGGTGAGCGGGACTTCCAGGCAGAGAGAGAACCCTGGGAAGAAGAAAGGCGGAGTCACCAGCCAGACTTGAAGAGGAAACAGGAGGTGCAAGATGGAAGAGAGTTAATGAGCCCCATGGCAGACTGCAGATTAGTATAAATGGGCCAATTTATGCTATAAGAGCTCATTGAGACAAGTCTACGCTAAAAGGCCAAACTTTCATAATTATCAGTGTCTCCATATCATTATCTGAGGGCTGGCAGGCCCAATGGAAAGTACTGCACTCGTCAGTGGTTAAGGTATTACATTATGGGTCTGACTTAATGATCTGAAGTCCTAAAGAATTACTTCTTGCCTTTCCAGTTCTCCGTCAGATTCCAGGCCTGATTTTAGTTTGGGAAACAATCCCTCATAACTCAGAAAGGCACTTCCTGGTCTGGGAAAGGAATGGACCTCCCGGAATGTGCCGGTTACTAATTTGTTTCAGGCCTGAAACTAGGCCTGGAGGGAACGGCAAGAATCTGAACCTGTCCAGTAACCTTCGCCAAACAGGAATGGGAGGCCTGAGGGCCCATCAGATTCATGGGAGAGAGAGGCAGCACTGGAGGGAGCCCAGCCAGAAGTCTTTCCCCTCGTCCATCATATGGCTTTTGATTGATCTGCCACATGCATGCCATACCTCTGCTTAGGACCAAATCCCCCATTCTCTCGGCTTGGAGACTTGCTATTTCTCCTTTAAGAAGTTACACAAAAGTCACTTCTGTTTTTATGATCAGTTCCAAAGGGCTTGATAGATGTCATCTACTCCTCTGTGTTCCAGCATGTTCCAGCCATCTGCCTGTGCTGCACATCTCCTGCATGGCAGGTTACGGACATTCTGTCTCCCTAACTGGACTAGGGAGTACTTGGGCTCAGTGCCAAGTACATGTCTCCGGGCCTAGCAAAGGCCCATCAGCCAACAGTACACTGTCATGTGAATGAAGAGTATTGCCTTAGGAGCCTGGCATTGCTCTGAGATCAACCATCCAGAGAGAAGTTGGTAAATCACAGTTTAATTAAACCAATGACTTTATGAATATGTATTTGCATTATTTTCCTTAGGTATTTATACAGATTGCTTTAAATTACTTCAATTTTAATTATTTTACAAACCATCATTCTTTTCCAATCATGTGTCTGTAGGGTCCTCAAGAAGAGATGGCCTGTGCTAGCTTATGTTTCTCACCCTGTCCTCCAACAAGGACAGAGGGACAGTCCCAGAAGCCAGCATGGAGGTGACAGCAGAAGGAGGGGAGAGAATCCCAAGACAACAGAGCTATGGCATGCTCATCTCCAGGTCACTATATTGGAGTTTTGGAGATTTATTTTTTTTCCCTGTGGAGAACTGTCCCCTCACAGTGGCTGTTACCAGCAAGCCTCATCATGTGGCTGTTACTACCACTGTGAGCAGGTTTCCTCTGAGAGTCTTTCTACTAGTGATCAAGAGACAACTTCCAGAGAGTCTATTTATCACATGACCAGAGTCCCTGAAAGGTAATCCTTTTTCAAACGTGAGTTATGGAGCTGTGTGATGAGCCATTTATCATTGTCCTCTGTGAGGAGGCAGAAGATGGGCAAGTTCATTTCTTAAAGGATGTGCTCTTGTTCTCATGGCCCAATTCCCCCACACTTGTCCTGGAATACAATAGTGTTATATCACGATTAAGTTTTTAAAATTAAAATTCTGCATTTTCTTGATTTTAGTTATATGTACCTGTGTGAGTCTGTTTGTAGGCATGTGTGTAGGAGCGCGCTGGTGGAGACAGAGGTATCAGATCATCCCCGGAGTTTGACTGACAGGCAGTTGGGAGCCAACAGATGTGGGTGTTAGGAACAGAACTCAGGTACTCTGGGAGAGTAGTACATGCTCTTAAACACTGGGCCATGTTGTGGGATATTTGTTCACGGTGTGGAGATATATTGCTGTGATTGGCATCATAAAAGCTGAACAAGATAGAAAGAGATTAGGTGGAAATTCTAGGGGCAGAGAGGACTCTGGGAAGAAGGGTGGAGTGGCCAATAGATGGAGAAGAAACAGGAGGTGCAAGATGGAAGAGAGGCATGTGACAGAACGGAGATTACTATAAATGGGTTAAGTTATAGGAGCTAGTTGAGACAAACCTAAGCTAAAAGCCAAACTTTCATAATTAACAAGAAGTCTCCATGTGGCTGGAGGTGCGAGAGGAAGTCCATCCGCGGAGCAATCTCCCCAGCCTCTCAGGTTAAATTTCGATGGCCACTCTGATCCACTAAGCTCTCAAGGTTGTCTGCCACCAAAGCAGAGTCTTCAGTGGAGTTACTCAGTTGCTAGACTCTTCTCTTAACTTACATCTTCTTTATATCGTGTGGGTGAATAACATAGGGATGGAATATTTTCTGGGAAGAAAGCCAGACAACTTTGGAAATGGGAAACGATCTAGAAGTTTTAGAATTTTCCAGGAAGGGTCAAGGAGTCAAAACAAGTCAGTCAAGAATTTAGAAAAAAAAGTCTACTGCTGGTCTTCATTAAATGTAAGCTCTCAGTCAAGAGACTGGCATTAGGCACCAAGAGTTGAGTTGCAGATCCTTTGAAACTAAAAAATGTGCTGTCAAAGTCCTTATGAGGAGGCGTCCTCCGAGACTCTACCTATGATTGGCCGAGAATGTCCACTGAGCCCATTTGTCCTATGACCAGATTCTGAAAGGCCACCCTGCCTGTCTCCAGACCTGCATGGTCTAAACTCAAGCCAGGGAGGGACATCCTTAGACACCCAAGAGAAAACCTGTGTTTCTGGGAAGGGTTGGACCCTCTTCAGTCCAGTACAATGTGATTGGCTAAGCCTGTAACGCAGCAACACTTTCTAAGTGGGAAGGAGACTCTTCATGGTTCTGTGTTAGAAGGGACTCTGTCTAGGGAGCCTTTCCCACATCGCTACACTCTTGTATTTTTAATTGATTTATTTTCATCAGGTATTTTGAATCAAAGTGTACCCCCCTTCCATCATGTTGAACACTCAAAATTACATTTATAAAAAATTAGCTTTACATCAACATCTATTAAGAGCAAAACTCCGGGCCAAAGCTATTGATCAAATTCCGCTTAAAAGGAGAATATTAAGTAAATTAGTTGAGCTGATTAAAAACACCTTCATCAAAGTGGAACATCGGTGCCAACAATATTAAGAGTTGAACTATCGATTTTGCTTTTTATAAAAAAAACAGAATATAGTCCATTAACAGGGAAGACAAACGATCCTTCCTCCTTCACTTTGGGGAGTGAGAGATCTGTTGCTGGTGATGGGGAAGGAAGTACGGGGGAGGGAAGTGTATGAAGGAGGCCCCGAGGTCAGAAGCCCAGAGGAGGGCGCGGTCCAGCTGGGCAGCAGGACCACCTACAACCACAGCTGCTGCGAGCGCACACTGGGGCGCTCCCGCTCCCGGCCGCCAGAGGGCGCAGCCCGAGCCGGCGCGGTGCCGGGAAGGAGGAGGGGAGCGCGAGAAGGGTCAGGCGCGCAGGGCGTCCGCGCAGCTCGGCTCCAGGAAGGGCGCGCAGCCTCCACCGCCAGGATGCGGCCGCCCGCGCTGCTGGCGCTGCTCAGCTGCTCCGCCGGTAAGTAGCGCGAGGTCGGGGCGCGGCGTGGGGAGGGAGTCCGGGGCTGCCGGCCGCCCCCGCGCCGTTCCGGCTACCGCCCGCCCCGTCCCGCCCCGTCCCGGCCGCAGCGCCCTCTAGCGGCGCCACCCCTGGCCCGCGCCCTCTCCGTCTCCGCCTTCTTCCGCCGGGCTAGGCGGGCTGGTGGGGAGGGCGCGGCCGGGTCGGGAGGCTGCTCCGCGCAACTGCTAGAAACTTTGCGAGAGGTCGCGCGGTGCCCGCCCCTGCCCGCTTCCCGCGCGCCTTGCCGTGCACACCCCGCGCCCCACTGTGTGCACTCCGCCCCGTGCGTCCCCACCGCCCCGCCGTGTGCACCGCGCGTCCCTCCGAGTGCAGCACTCAGCACCCCACCGTATCTACCTTGCGCCCCACCGCTTGCATGCCACGGCCCGCTGTGGGCACTTCGCGCCCCACTATGTGCACCTACTCCTCACCGTGCGCCCTGCTCTCCACCTTGTGCACCTCCCGTTCCCCACAGCTATTCACTCATGGGCCCTACAATGTGCACCACATCCCCCTAGATGTGTACCCCTTCGCCCAACCACATCCCGTGTATTCCTGGTGCCCCGCCGTGCATATCCCGGGTCCTACCTTGTTCTACCCCTCCTGATCCTATGCATCCCCGTCCCCCCCCCCCCGCCCGCCAACGCCTCACGGTGCACACCCCGCATTCCACTGTGTGCACCTTGTTCACCCCCTGCGTCCGGTTGTGCGCAACCTGAGCACGGCCATGGACATCCCCCTTCCCATGCTCAACCGTGTACACCCTGGATTCCTAGCTGTGCATGACCTGTGTCCCACTATGTACCTACCAAGTCCCCAGTCATGCACATTCTGACCTGCCTTGAGTACCCCACACGCCCCGCCGTGTGTTCCTTGCGACCCCACCCAACCTTATACAACCTTAGCACACTCTGTACCCCACCTGTGACCCTTGTGTCCCTTGTCCCCCCATCCTGTACCCCTAGCCCCTGTAATTATCTGGGACCCCTCCCCCCCACCGGCCTTCTTCCTAATACATTTGGGCGAGGAGGGGACGGGAGAGCCCTGCTGAGCCTTGGGGCTGGGGAGGGGGGCGGTTCCCTGGGAAAAATCAGAGAACTGATCTCAGGCAGTCCCGCTGCTACCCATTCCTTTCTTTCCGTTTTCCTGAAGGCGTTTCCTCCCGTTAGCTCAGATGATGTGAGAAAAAGTTAAAAAGTCACTGTGAATGACTTTTTATGATATTTGTTCAAGTTTGAAAGCGTGGGTAAAAAAGAAAAAGGACTCTTCAGCTTGCCATTATAATACTTTCTCTAACCCTGACTTGCCTGTGCTTCCTGTTTCTGAAAAGGCAGAATTTCAGATTTTTAGAAATGGCAGAATAGTGCAGTTTAGGGAAAGACGGTCCACGAGAGCCTTGGCAGCTTGTTTTTATTTGGATTTATGCTTTCCGAATAGGGACTTTTTTTTTGCTTTGCTTCTGAATACCCCTGGCATTTCTTCAGGTGCTCACTAAGTGTGCGAAAATTGAGCTAGATTAGCTCATAATTAATTGTTCACTCACATGATTAATTTGGCAACACTGTAATTTAAAATGCTAGGGCACCTTGGACCCAGAAAGTGACAGTTGATCATGGGGAATTTGGCCAGAGAACATTAGCTGAAGAAAGCATTGTGGAGCCCTGGCAGAGGGCAGGCAGGAGGGTGGGAAGCTGGGTGACTGCGGCCACCGTCCGCCTTATTGCCTGAAGGTTTTGCAGCTAACCAAATGGGTGGGTGGTGACTGAAATTAGCCTTCTATTTGCGGCATGCGTTTAATAGTAATATTTGTATCTCACAGATGCAGTATATAGGCTGAAAGCTGCGCCAGTTATTTTTGCATCTACTTTTTCATACCCTTAAGGGGAGATTTGATTTGATAATACAGGAAAGGATATTCCGAATGAGCTAAAATGTCAACACATTTTTAGAGATGCTGCCGAACCTTGTGAAGCTGTTAGATTAAGCACAATAAAGGAAAGAGAAAATTTCTTAAAAGGTTTCTATGGGAGGCTGGAGAGGTGACTCAGTGGTTAGAGCACTGGCTGCTCCTGCAGAGGGTCTGGGTTCAGTTCTCAGACCCACATGGCGGCTCACCACCGTCTGTAATTCCAGTTCCTGGGCTTCTGATGCCCCTTTCTGACCTCCGCGGGTACCAGGCACACATGTGGTACCCATACATACTACATGCGGGCAAATTATTCATATATGTGTAATAAAAATAAAGTAACCTTAAAACAATCCAAGTCCCTGTGAGACTCTTAGGTCTTGTGAGCTGGCTTCTGTGAGCTGGTACAGGAGCGAGAATTCTTTGTTTCAGGCCTGGTGTTTATTGTTCTATACTTTGATATCAGGGGAGGGACATCGAAATGTCTAAAGATGTGCCACCCCTCCCCCCTCCAGTTAGGATTCTGTTGGAAGGGAAAATGTGACATGTGCCTGAAGTCATTGAATAATTCTGGTAGTTTAGAAGTACATTATATCCCATCCATCCCCCTTTGGATTTTCTTGATTGATTGATTTTTTTTTTCTGTGTAATACTTGCTGTCCTGGAACTCCCTGTGTAGACTAGGCTGGCCTCAAACTCAGAGAGATCTGCCTGCCTCTGCCTCCTGAGTGCTGGGATTAAAGGTGTGCGCCACCGCCTCCTGGTTTACACATCCCCTTTTAGGAGTGGTCTGGTAGGCAGTTTCCTCACACACTACCACAATTTTTTCTTTTTGAGGAAAGTCAATATAGAAATTTTATTTTAAACCTCTGTGTATGCAGACAGTTCACGGCAGATTCAGTTCTAGTGTCTTGAATGAGTTCCAGAGTGAGATTTACAACCTCTTGGTTGCCATTCATTAGCTGTATGGCTTTTAGTGGCTTTAAACCTTCATTATTTTTATATAGAACTCGAGGCACGGACTTGGTAGACCCCTGGAAATTTTGCTGTCTCCTACAGTTTGAACATACAGAATCCATCATAGAAGAGACGACCGTCTACCTTGTAGCTGTTGGCTCTTCTTTCTCTAGCCGGGCTTATTTGTATTATATGGGATTTAAAAGGATTTAAAGGATGGTGGGGGGGGGTGGCGATGATGTTGCTATGAGATATTTCTCCGTGGCTTTAGTAAATGGGGTGATCAAGGAGCTATCTGTGAGGATGATGGGGACATTCACTTGAAGTGGCTGGTGCAGCCAGGGTATAGCGCTGCTTTGGGGTTTGTTTTATTGTCCTTCTCATTGACTTTGAGTGGACCCGATGGTGTGAACTCTGAAGGTCACGTTGTGGCCATGCCATTTCCTCGAAAATGGAAGGCAGGTAGAGGGACGGAAGCAGCCTGGATACCAGATGGATGCAGAGTGCAACGCCGGCCCTGTCTGTCACCTACTTGCAGCCTTGTATGGCGGAGATTAAACACAGCCAAGCCCACTCTTAATTGATACCTCTGCGGAGAAGACGATCTGAACCAATGGTGAAATAATAGCTATTAGCGTTTTTCTTTCCCATCCCTGTCTGTTCTCGGAGTGAGCCAAGATTCTGTTTCTTAGCACCTGCCAAATTGGAATGATATTTTTTTTTTCTTCTGAGCCAAGTCTTGCTCAGATTCTTCTCATTATGGTGAGTCAGAAATTTTAAGACAGAGTCAACCTAACTCTGAGTTGTTTTCTGTGTGGGTTTTTTTTTCTTTTTGATTTTGCAAATTCCCCCGTCGTTTCTTAAAGCCGCGTGTAGATATTGATGACAGTGGTCCTAATTCTCCAGATAGATTTGTTGTCATTTGGGACGCACCCCTAGCAAGTTGGCATAACCTACTTGGTCATGAACTTGACCCTGTAGCTCAGTCAAACCCTATAATCATGACGTCAGAGTTCTTCCCAAGCCCCCAATGGAACCACATTCACTGGAGGAATACACTTGAATTGCTAGGTAGAGTTGATTTCAAAATCATTTTTTTAAAAAAAAAGATCATTAAACTGAAAGGCTATTTGGATTCATTATTCAAAGGTAAATTTTGAGGACCTACTGTGTGTTGGGTACTGAGCCGTCCCAGGAACAGGACAGTTAGCTCCACCCTTGTGGAGGTGGCTGTGTAGGAGGGAACGCAACATTCAGTAATTAAACCAGAACCCAGCTGCATCCTGCTAAGTTCTGGACACTTTGAGAATGTGTCGCAGGGAGGTCCTTGCCTCTGTCTGCTCAGATACAGCAGTTCACAGCAGGGTACCACTTGTTAAGGATGCCACTAGGTCACCCATGTAGCCTTGATAGCCAGGAATGTTGTGAAGTAATGGTTCTCAACCTTGCTAATGCTGCGACCCTTTAATACAGTTCCTCGTGTGTGGTGACCACTCCCTCCCCCCCATAAAGTTATTTTAGCTGCTACTTCATAGCTGTAATTTGCTACTCTTAGGAATCTTAACGTAAATATCTGTGTGTTCTGATGCTCTCAGGTGATGCCTGTGAAGGGGGTCGCCACCCAGGGGCTGAGAACTGCTTTTATGAAGCATCCTACAAGGCAAAGGACTGCTCGGCTGCCATCAGACAGCTTAGTTATCGGGCTCCAAATATCAGTAGTGTTGAGCTTTGAGAAATTGGTAGATCCATGAAGGCTTCCTGGAGGAAGTGGTGGCCGCTGTAAGCTCAACCCTGAAGGGGAAGGAGAAACCGACAACTGGGAGGGAGAAGCAAGCATGCCAGTGGGAGGGAAGCCGGGGAGGAGGATTCAAGTAGAGAAATAACAGCCTGGAGAGTTTAAGAAAAGAGGCGGAAAGATGTTGGGGCCAGGTGAGGTGGGCCCTGCATATAAGGTCACAGACCCATGAGTGGCCTTGTGGAAAGGCTGTCGTGCATGTACTTGTTCTGGCTGTTCTGTGAGACAGGGATTAGAAGGGTCCATGCAGACCTAGGTAAGCAGAGAGCGGCATAGTAACACATGGGTATGAAGACGCCATAATGAGACACATTGCTTCTTACGGTAATTTTAAAAACTCTTAAAACAACGAGAGAAGCTTCCAGACTCCAGGATTGATTGGGACAGTAGGCTGAGAGTGGAGCCGGGTAAAAAATCATTGATTCATCTTTTTGGTTTTTTTTTTTTGTTTTTTTTGTCACCTGGAGATCAGACCCTGGGTCTTCACACTGGAGAGATGGCACTTGCTGCTCTTCCAGAGGACCAGAGTGTTCGCAGCATCCACGTCAGCCAGCTCACTACCATCTGTAACTCCAGCCTCCCCACCTCCAATCTTTAAAAAAAAAAATTCCAGGGTCTCTGTGCATAGTAGCCATGTGCTCTGTCGTTGAGCTACACCTATGCTCTGAAATAAATAATGCTCTCTGTAAGAAACGGGCCAGAGGCTAGTGTCTGGGTGCTGATGTGGGTGTTTAGAGGAGGGCCAGAATTAAAATGTTTTTTATTATGGTTAAGTATGTATAATAGAAAATCCATTAAGTATATATTGAGTATATATATAGTACACACACACACACACACACACACACACACACGCACACACACATATTGAGGTATATAGTTCTGTGGGGTTACATAGCTTGACTTAATTTTCAGGGGGCTGGGATTAGGGTGATGAGCTCTGGACAGGTTAAATTTAGGGTGCATGTAAATTGTTCAGATTTTGGATCAGACAAACAGAAATCTGAGTCAGAGCAGGGCATGGTGGCGCATGCCTTTAATCCCAGCACTCTGGAGGCAGAGGGTCTCTGTGAGCTCCAGGACAGCCAGGGCTGTTACACAGAGAAACCCTGTCTCCAAACAAACAAACAATAAACACAAATGTAAATTAAAAAATAATTTGGGTTAGGAGCTCACCTACTTGAGGAACTTGAGGGGCTGTTTTTGTAGGTGGCATTCTGAGCAGTATATATATGTATATATGTATATGTATACATATATATACATATATACATATATATATATATGTATATATGTTTTTTAAGGAAGAAAGGCTTGGCAAAATAATTCTTTTGTGCTTTGCTTCAACTGTATGCATGCTAAGAGACGTTTCGATGTTTGGGAAGAAAGCCGTCTTTGTAAATATGAAGCTGTGGGTTTAAGCAAAAGAATAGAAGTCTCATTAGAGAGGATTTGCATATATCAGATATGACAGCACCGGTTTCTCTGAGGGGTGTGGCTTTATCTGCACTTCTAATAGAATCCACTGGCAAAGGGAAAAGGTGATCTATTGCCGTTTGCATTATTGCTTGCTGTGAGAAGCTCAAGGCTTCTCATACTTCACGTTGAATTTATCTTCTGCAGATCCTTGAGGGTGGTTATGCACGAGTTTGTGTATCGTTTATGAAATGAATGAAGGGAAGGGTTTGAAAAGGAGAAGGTCGTTATGGAAATAGCCCCACGTAGCACGCCAGCTCCCTTGAGTTCTTGGGTAGCTGTCTGTCCCGATGTGTGTCAGGCTTTAGTGTACGTGATAGTCATATCAACATTCCTAAACACCTACGTCTGTTCAAATGGAGATTCCAGGTAACTTAGACTCTATGGTAATGCAGTGTACATGAGGCTAGGTTAAAGACAGCTCTCGAGGCTGAAGGATGGTGCGGGTGGTGGGTGTGGCAGGAGTGCGCGCAGGCGCGTAGGGAAGGGGCACACGGGGTTGCCTGTTACGTCGCAATCCAGATCCAGTACCTGGAGGCCTGGGCTGCTCCCAAGTGAGGAGTACTGACCCCTTCTTCCGGGAGTGCATCCTGACAGACCATCTCTCACTAGGCCTCGCCGGTCTTCAGTGCTCGAGTATAAGCAACTGTACACACTGTTGTAGGAGAGGGGCTGCTTGTTTGTCCTGGCCGCCCCGGCTAGTTTAGCCCCGAAGTAACCACACAGAAATTGTATTAATTAAAACACTGCTTGGCCCATTTGCTTTAGCCTCTTATTGGCTAATTCTCACATCGTGATTTAACCCATTTCTATTAATTTGTATATTGCCACGTGACAGTGGCTTACTGGGAGAGATTCCAACCAGCGTCCGTCTCAGCCGGAAGATCCATGGCTTCTCTGACTCTGCCCTTCTTCCTCCCAGCATTCAGTTCTGTTTTCTCCGCCTACCTAAATTCTGCCCTATAAACTAGGCCAAGGCAGTTTCTTTATTCATTAACCAATGAAAGCAACACACAAACAGAAGGAACACCTACACCAGTACACTCTAGTAGTTTCATGTCCACCTGACATAAGCCAAGTCATTTGGGAGGAGGGAGCCTCAGGTAAGAAAAGGTCCCCAGCAGGAGGGTTTATGAGCAAGCTTGTGGGGCATTTTCTTTTCTTTTTAAAAAAATATTTATTTATTTATTTATTTATTTATTTATTTATTCATTTAGTCATTCATTCATTTATTTATTTAATTTATTGTGTATACAATATTCTGTCTGTGTGTATGCCTGAAGGCCAGAAGAGGGCACCAGACCTCATTGCAGATGGTTGTGAGCCACCATGTGGTTGCTGGGAATTGAACTCAGGACCTTTGGAAGAGCAGGCAATGCTCTTAATCGCTGAGCCATCTCTCCAGCCCGGGGCATTTCCTTGATTGGTGATGAATGTGGGAGGGTCCAGGTGACTGTGGGTGGTGCCACCCTGGGTGCCGCAGAGCAAGCCATGAGGAACAAGCCAGTAAGCAGTGTTCCTGCATGGCCTCTGCATCAGCTCCTGTTCCTACGTTCCTGGTTGATGGACTCTAAGCTGAAATAAACCCTTTCCTCCCCAAGTTGCTTTTGGTCCTGGGTGTTTTATCAGAGCAGTAGAAACCTAACAGGCAGCAATCAAACCGCCAGTGTATTAGCCTTGGAGGCCAACCTTCTCCCAACCTCCCTTCCAGGAAACTGATTTTTTTGAGCTCTGTTTCAAAGGAGGCTTGCAGATGTGTATTTTTAACAAGGAGCCCGGGTTATCTGGGTGCACGAGCAGGTGTGGGAATGCTGTGGATCAGTCCTTCTCTACACTAGGAATATGTATTACTCTCCTTGGGTAATAAAAAGCTACTGGTAGCTGCACAGGAAGTCAGTTGGGAAAGCCAAACTGAGAATGATGGGAAGGAGGGCGGAGTCAGAAGAGGCACCACCCAGCCACCCAGGGAGCCAGACATACTAGAGGACAGGTAAAGCCATGAGTCACATGGCGCTACATAGATTAATAGAAATGGGTTAATTTAAGTGCAAGAGATAGCCTGAGCTATCGGCCAAGCATTTGTAATTCATATAAGCCTCTGTGTGGTAATTTGGGAAGCAGCTGCTGGGTATTTGGGAATGGGTGGTTGGAGGAAGTGTCCATTTATATGGGAGCTCTTCCTGGTCCACCTAGGCTCGGGTACCAACTGTGACCATTACTGGGTGACTTTCATGAACATCTGTAAAATGTGGAGATGTCTCAGAACTGCCCTGCCTTGAAGATGAGCTGGGTAGTTTTTATGGAACAGAACCCCAGCTCAAGGGGGTTTCTCTACTTAGGAAAGAAGTAGAAACCCCAGAACTTAGACCAAGAAGTCTTTCTCTGGTTCCAGCACGATGTCCTAGTTGGCTTTCTACTGCCATGATAAACACCATGACCAAAAACAACTTGAGGAGGAGAGGGTTTGGCTCACAGGTTATTGTCCATTATGGAGTCGGGGCAGGAACTCAAGGCAGGAACTGAAGCAGAAAGCATGAAGGAATGCTGCTTACAGACTTGCTCTCCGTGGCTTGCTCAGCCTGCTTTCTTAAACCACCCAGGACCGCCTGCCTGGGGTGGCAGTGAGCTGGACCCTCCTACATCAGTCATTCATTGAGAAAATGCCCCATAAGCTGATCAGATGGAGGCATTTTTTCATTTGAGGTTCCTTCTTCCCAGATGACTCCAGCTCGGGTCAAGCAGACAGAAATCTAACCAGTGTATATAATTGGCAGATTTTCGTATCCTTCTGAAGGGACTGCCATGATTTTAAAAAGAACTAGAGCCGTGAGTCGTTCTAGCAAAGCCTTGCACAGCAGACACAAGGAAGTCTCTGGGCTTAGACTCTCTCTGATCGTATGCAGCATGGATTGCTGCTGGTGGGGACTTTCCATCTGCTTTTTCTTGAGAGGGACAAGCTGCCCATCAGTTAATTGCCCATTGTGTTTTTCTAGAGTAAGCCTGGCAGTTATCATTCAACAATATGATTGCTATTTAAAGGCGTTTTACGAAGAGCTAATTTCCTTGTATTTGGATATTTGCTTTGTTTTCTACCGCAGTGTGTTTTGGGGAGAGCTGTGTGAGCAGGGATTTTTTTTTTTTTTTTTTGGATTCTGTTTCAGACCAGGAACATCCTTGTAAAAAGAGGTTTTGAATCTCACACCGTTGGAGTGAAATTTTTGCTTTTTTTCCCCCATCTTGACTGACTTCTTCAATCAAGATGTAAATCAGAGAAGCGAATTCTCTTGCTTTGTAAATGTATGTGGTTATTCCCATTTCTGTCCCATGTGCTGTTCTTGTAAATATAATTATCTTCCAGCTCACAGGGTCTCTGGGCCAGGCTGTCTTTCAGCCTTGTCTCATGCTACTTATTATAGTCACGCAATGCTGGGGCCTCAGGTCTCCTCTACCACAGCTCCTTTCTCTTGTCAATTTGAAGGACATGGATCTTTTAAAGAACTCTGTAAAACTTTCTCTTAAAGGGTACTAGAGAGGTGGCTCCATGGTTAAGAGTACTCACTGCTCTTGCAGAGGACCTGAGTTCAATTCCCAGCATCTATGTCCAAAGACCCACAATTGCCTGTAACATCAACTCAAGGGATTCTGATGCCCTCTTTGAGTCTCTTTGGGCACTACATGTGCGTGTGTGCGTGTGTGCGTGCATGTGCGTGCGTGTGTGTGTGCGCGTGTGTGTGTGTGTGTGTTCCAGGGGTTGCCTGGAAGGGACCAGAATCTTGACCGCATGTCCAGTACTGAGTGGGCAGGCTGTGGCTTCAGTCTCCTTACACTATGGAGACCCCAGGAGTGCCGGTCTCTCTGACTCCACGCTGTGTACTGTTCCATGCAGAGGAAGCTGCTTTCGGAGTCTTGTGCTTAATTCGTTCAGTGTCCAGGAGCGGGCTTCCCTCATATCTGCTCACCCCATGGCCTATTCTTCCTGCCAAGTCCCGAAGGAGGAGTCACGTGCTCTGTTCTTCTGCACGGCCTTTTGACTTGTCCCTCCCAACTGTAGCCACTTGCATATCTGCCTCTAAGGTATCTTTGACAGATATCACAGCCTAAGGTGCTGGCTGACTTGCAGTTCCCCCATCCTGACTGAGGCCCAGAGATAGTCTTGCGCCAGTAGCCTCCCAGCTGGCATGTGTGTGCCCGTTTTTATCCCCTGACGTTCCATTCACTGTCTTGAGAAGTCTATCTAGAAAACACAGCTCCATATTGCATTTCCTTCCTCAAGATGCTTTCATGCCCAAGGTGGGGGGTGGGGGGGAGGGACTAGGTTCTTAGGCTCCCCTTCATTGTATTCACCTACCCCATAACTCCTGCCCTCCAAGTGCTCCCCATCAGACTTCACTCTTCCCAGCCATTAACTCCTAGGTGTCCCTACTCTACCATACTCTCAGGTATGCCCACCCCACTCACCCAAGGCAGGTGTCTCTGCCTTGGCCGTACCCTTAAGCCAAGTGTCCCCTCTCCAGCTAATGCCTAGTCACCCCCCCCCAGGTGTTTCCACCTCAATCAGTCACACCCCAAGTTCCTCACCCAGTCAGTTCCCCCACATAGGTGATTCCTCCACAGTCACCAGGTATCCCCAACACAGGTACTTCCCCTACCAGTCACCCCTTCTCACAAGTTTGTTTCGGCTGCTGTTACCCCTTCCCCTCGGTGTCCTAGCCCTCTCATTCCCTCCCTCAGGTGTCCCTGCCCAGCCTCTCTCTTCTCCACTTTCTGTCATCCCTTGGGTGTCCAAGCACTAGGCGTCTGGGCCTGTACAGTGCAATGTGTGTGTGAAGTCTGTTTCTAGGCCTCTGTGGTACCTTACCACATGCCCTCTGGGCGTGGAATCGAGTGGTGCAGAGGGCCACCTCCAAGCTTCAGGACTATTGACAGACTGTGTTGGAGACTGTTGGCTCCTCTGGGGGGCAGGGCCTGCATCTTTAGCATAACCTGGCACAGACAGACAGACTTCTCCTCTGTTGGACAAAGGAAAGTCTGAGCGAGTAAGGCTGAAGAAGATGGTTGCTGATACCTGCACACACTCCAGGGCCTTTGCAGAAGACGACCTCCTCAGTCCCTCAGGGGCCAGTTCTGGGTCGACCCCAGGGTTAGGCCCTTCACCCTGTGGGTTGGCAGTGCCGGCTAGAGCTGCTTCCCAATGTGTCAGCCACTGGGGTTGATGCATCTGTCCAGGGAGGGTAAGGAAGAGGAGGGCTCTGTGCCTATGGCCTTTCCCTGGGCCGAGTCTGCCCTCAGCTGGAGTGGGTTACCCTCAAAGCTTTCATTAGAAATGAGCAAACCGCAAACCGGCCTTGAGCTGTGGTCCTGCTGTGGAAGGTTCCCCCCCCCCCCCTTCCTGGGACCTGCAGGGAAATTCAGAAAGCTCAGGGGAAGGAAGGGTCAGCCCCTAGAGGCCAGAGCTGCCTGGGGAAAGGAAATGTTTGGTAAGTAGGTCACAGGGAAGAAAGAAAGTAAGCCCCAAGGCTTTTTCTCCCACAGGGCTGTAGAAGCGAACAACCCAGGCACACAACCCAGGCACGTTGGTGATTGGATCTTATTTTCTGCCTCTCTCCTGGCTTCTGGGCAGGACTTTCACCACCTGACAGAGAGATGGACAGTCTGCATTGTCTTGATTAGCGACATAACTTGCACTGTTGCCTGACATTTTTTGTTTGTGTTGTTTTGAAGACTGTGTCTCTGTAGCCCAAGCTAACCTTGAACTCATGACCTTCCTGCCTCCAGCTCCCGAGTGCTGCGATTAAGGGTGTGCGCCACCATGTTTAGCTTCCCCGAGTTTTTCCTCTGTGTCAAGCTGGTCCCTAATGGCTTTGCTGTCATCTCCTCAGCACCTCCTGAGGTGGGAAACTGGATGCAGAGCGTGTTAGTGTTTTCTGTGGTTTTCAGTTTTGTTTGGTTTCTCTGATGGACGTTTCTGAAAGACTTGGGAATTAGGAGGCATGAGCGTGTTTTCGTGTTCCATCAACTCCCAGGGCCCAGGCCAGCCAGGTGATGCATACTACACACACTGCAGTTAACTCTTTCAGGAGCATTGGGGCTTCATCTAGCCCGGAAAACTGCACCCCAGGGTACTTGTAAGATCTCGATTTCTTTTTCTGCTATAGGTGTGCTCACACATCCGTTGGCTTGAATTATTTAACGTTATCGTGGAAAAGGCCTGATTCCTATGGCCTGCCCTGATTTGCACTTTAAATATAGTTCCCTGTCTCAGTTCACCAGAATTCGTGTTGAAAATAGAAGAGAGAAAAATGACTCTTAAACAGCAGTTTGGCACATAAAAGTGTGATTTACCTTGGACTACTTCTCCAACTCCACATTGAGGCACTCACGCCACATTTCCAGAAATGCTTTCTCCTGCCAAACCTAGGAATCAGCCTGAAAGGAAACAGTGGCCAGTGAGCCCCAGGTGGCCATTCCCAGCGCCCCTTTAGCCGGCAGGGTATGTGTTGGAGAGGGTCCCTCATCTCCTTCTCCCTCTCAGTCCTCCCCACCTCTGAGATCGCCAGACCTTAATATTATATCAAAATCAAGTCAACCGTGAACATTAGAAATACAGGACATCTCATGTAGACCCGAAGCCCTGACGGCAACTTGAGGGATTCCTTGTCAATACGGCACACTCCGCATGCAGTGCACAGAGCCCGTCATTTTCCACTGTGAATTATTCAGCCTCTGTTTATATTTGTGTTTTCTATATTCTGCTTGCTCCTCTGATTAGCATACCCCAAATCTGCAGTGCGTCAAAATGCTGAAATTAAAAATAAAAAAAAAGGAAAAACAAAAGCAAACATTGACCTGTCTTCTCTCACTTGTGAAAATGAAGCGCTGGATTCTATTAATATCGAGATCTAATTTAAGACAAAAAGTAGTTTAAGATTTTTTACACTTAAGCTATTTGGAAATCATCTTTGCTTTGGTAATACAAAGTTAGTATTTGTTAGAACTGCTGAAGTAAATGGACAGATTTTTAAGCCTTATTTACTCTGTTTTCTTGCTCTTTTTAACCCATTTACACCCGTCTTTCATCATCTTTTCCCAAGAAACCTGGGTTTTCTTGGGAGGAATTCTGCAAATGACTCATCATTCTTTGCTTTGATTTATTATGTGCCTATGAAATACATTTGGTGCCTGCACGGTTTTGTTTGTTCGGTTTAGGTGATAGAAGAGAATCAGGATGGAGGGAGAGACAGAGAGCGATGGACATACTCACTGTGCCGCTTTAAATATTATGTCATCTTTGCTGTGGAAAAAAGATTTTAATTTCACAGTAGAATGATGGAGACGATGACAGAGTTTTTATTTTTAAAGGATTTTTTTAAAAATGTCTAGATCTGTGTATTTTGGGATAGAGATAGACGCGAACAGTAAGCCTTGTCTGCATGAAGGCCTGGCATCTCCATCTCAGCAGGCAGCATCTGTGGGGCTCGCTTGACTTATTGGCGGTGTGTTCCTTGGTGCGTAGATCTCCTTTACACAGTGATGCTGGGAAGTAGTAGCTGCCTTTTAAAAGGAGAGGCTCCACCTTGGTGCCTCTTAGAGCCAGTGCAGAAAGGGACTGTCCCTCAGTCTGCTCCCCATTCTCAGCTGGCACAGCCCCACGAGTCATAGCCCTTCGGCTTTGCAGGCAAGTCAGCTGAAAGAAAATCCCAGATGTTGGATGGGGCCATTGGACCTTTTAAATGAGAAAGGTACTTTATTTAATAACAGAGGAAATGATAACCAAGAGACCTTTGATGATCTAGGTTTGAAATAAGAACTGACTGGAAGGAAGGGAGATTTTTTTTTTTTCCTTTCCTTCCAGTGCTGGGGATCAGTCAAGTTCTGCATGGTAGGCAAATATTCTGCCACTGAGCTCCATCCTCAGCAAAATGGATCTTTGAGTGGAAAAGCACATTGGCATTGCTCCTGGGATGTGAGACCATGTTGCTCACCATGCAGCTGAAAGCCTAGGAGACAGACATTCATGGATGGAAACAGGCTCGTTCAAAACCCATCCTAAAGAAGACAGAGGCAACGCTCAGCCTCAGATGTCCATCTCTAGGTGTTTAAGGGGGCAGAGAGCTTTTATGGGGTCAAGACGGGGAGTTATGAGTAGATAGTGGGCAAGGGAGCTTGTGTGTTGGCTAGTGTCTAGTGTCTTTTCTCTTCTTTGGGAGGGGTAAGCTCACCATGGATTGTTTTGATCAGTCAGAATTTGAGGGATGACTTTTCTTCTTTCAACAAAAGGATTAAGGAGAGGGAAGGTAAAAGAAGAAGAGGAGCACTGGGTTATTTTTTTAAGTTTTAAAGATTATTTTGTTTTATGTGTATGAGTTCTTGCCTTCATGTACTTATTGCTCCATTTGTGTGCAGTACCTGCAGAGGCCAGAAGAGGGCGATGGATCACCCTGGAGTTGGAGTTACAGATGATTGTGAGCTGCCAAGTGGGTGCTGGGAACTCAACCTGGGTCCTCTGCAAGAGCAGCCAGTGCTATTAACTGCTGAGATATGTCTCCACCTCTCCCATACTATCTGTCTGTTCATCCATCTGTCCATCCATCCATCGATCCATCCATCCATCCATCCATCGATCCATCCATCCATCGATCCATCCAGGATCTCCCTATGTAGCCCTGGCTGGCTTAGAACTCTATACAGATCATATTGATGTCAATCTTGCCGAGATCAACCCTACTCTTCCCCTTGAATCCTGAGATCAAAGGTATATGCCATCATACCCCAGCAAAGGACAATTTAAAATAAACTGCTATAGCTTGACCACAGTTTTCCTAGTCTGTAAGTTCTCAGCATGTTTATTTCTCAGAATCCTGTGCTGCCAGCTGATGTTAACATGTCACCATGATGTTTGTTTCTTCCTATGTTAGGGTAAACCCATAACTTTGTACATGCAAAGCACATACTCTCCCACTGTGCTGTAATCCCAGCATCTATGTTACTTAGTCATTCTGGTTTTGGTGTCTCCTTGAGGGTTTAATTAATTAATTAAACTATTTAATTTTTCTTCTCATTATGTATATATGTTTGTGTCTGTGTGTGGGTTTGTGCCAGTGGGGACCAGAAGAGGGCGTCAGATCCCTTGAAGCCGAGTAACAGGTGGTTGTGAGCCCTCTGACATGGGTGCTGGGAATTGTGTCCTTTTTAAGAACAGTAAATGCTCTTAACCGATGAGCTATTTCTCCAGTCTCCTCCCCGACCGTTTCTAATGTGAGAGTTTCTTGGGAGCAAATGAAGTAAGACAAACCCAAAACATTAAGTACCCAGAAACAGGACTGGAATGACATTTGGGTTAAATCTCTGCTTTATTAATGATTCGAGCCTTGATGTGTGTGTGTTTGTGTGTGCACATGCGCACACATGCATACATGTATGTGTGAAGCATGGAAACATAGATCATATATATCATGGTGAAAATAGTTGGGCATGGGCAGTAGACTCTCTTCTGCTGGATTAGGATAGGTGTTGCTGGTAAGGTAAGCCTTTCAATGAGGGGACCCCCATGGCCGACAATGAAGACAAACCTCAGTGTGCTATTTGTATCTTAGTTAGCCGATACAATTATATTCTTGTGTGTGAAGCTTGTAGTAAGAGTCTATTAGTAACGGTCCCCAAATATGTATTTCCAGTTGGTGCCGAGTTCTTTAATGAATGGTGGGACCGAGTGGGGAGGACTGAGGCAGGTATACCATTGAGGCAGTCATGGGACCTCGTACGCTGTTTGCTCTTATCTAAATTCCGCACAGTGAGGTTCCTTTGGCTTGCGCTTCAGTCTCAACCCTGCCGCTTGAAATGTCATTCTGGAAATGGAAACGATTAAACCGTGGTAGTCATTTACTTTTTAGTGTGACCGTGTTGTAGATGATTTCCTGTGAGCAAATGTTAATGGGTGATGTGAGGCAGTGGATGTCTGGGGGTGTAGTGGGGGAGGGGACAGATTAGAGGGGGGGTGGTGGTGGACCCGAGTGGTGGGGTTGTCTCCTGCTTGTCAGTGGCATTCTCCAATGACACTCCCATGATGCTTCTTAAACTTCATTATTAGCTTGGTGTCCTAGAACACTCTATGCCATGGGCCTGCCCTGGTACAATGCCCACTTCCTCTGGGAATGCTGCCTGGAGGACCTGGATCCCCACCCTGCAATGCTCTCCTTTAACTCCTTCGGAGAAACTCATTATGCAGTTAGTGCTTGTTTTGTCCCTTGCCCTTCCTGACACTTTGTCTTTAGCATTTCGCTTCATATTTTCAGTGCTGTCTTGCATTGTCGTTGTTATTATTTTTAATGCTCAGCCTAAGTGTGCCTCTAAGGAGATCTTTGCCTATTTATGACTTGAACTGAAACGTTCCGTCATTCTGAATGGAGGATGATTTTTCATTCCTTCAGTCTCCCGCCCTAGAATTTCAGTAGGATCCGCGTCTTCTCCCGCTGGCTTGTCAACAGCAGCATCTGCGATTCTAACCCTGAAGCCCCGAACAACAAATGCACCCCAAAGATAGTTCTGTTGCTTTGGCAGGGAAGATGGAGGTAGGAATTCATACTACCAAGCCCTACATTCTCAGGAATTTTCCTATGTTAAGAAGGTATCTAAATCAAGAGTTTAAGGAAATATTTTTCTACATTTTTTTGGTTGTTTGTACACATTTTAATTGCTCTGTTTTTTTCTTCTTGTTTTCTGCTTGGTAACCCGAACTCATTGACTTTACAGAGATAGTAACTTCAGGTCTAAGATAGAGAAAACCTGTAATCCTTGTTTGTAGTGATACAGCTGTTTAAAAGTGAGCAAATGCGTCCTGTTAAAACAGTCCTCCCCTTACTTTCAGCAGAATTATTAAATGTGCGAATGAGCCCAGATTGCTAATTTTAATGGAACCCTCTTTCTCTTTTCCCTCCTAGCTTTTGCCGTGGTGTCTGAGGAGATAAAAGAAAAGGCCACGCCTTCCCAGGTAAAGTCTGACCACTCTCCTGACATTCTTTTAGATTTAATGAGAAGTATAAAGATTTTATCCTTAACAGTTAACTTTTTTTTTTTTGCTCTTGTATGGAGTGAGCTATTGTTCAATATCTGTTTCTGTATGTATATGCTTGTGTGTGGGTACTTGTGTAAGTGTTGTGAGTGTGGAGGCAGACGTGAGCTTTCTGTGTTTTTCCTCAGGCTCAGCCTGTGTGTGTGTGTGTGTGTGTGTATGTGTGTGTGTGTGTGTGTGTGTGTGTGTGTGTTTGGGTGTATTCCCCATATATGCATGTGGAGGCCAGCAGAGGACATCAGGTGTCCTGCTCTGTCACCCTCCACCTTATTCCTTGGAGACAGGGTCTCTCTCTGAACCTGGAGCCAGGTAAGCAGCCAGCCATCGATCCCCAGCTATCCTTCTGTTTCGCCCCTTGGCAGCTCCAAGGTTACAGGATTTGTAGATAGCTTCTGGAGATTTGAACTCAGGTCCTCACGCTTGGGTGACTAGTGCTTTACCAACGGAGCCATCTCTCTGGCTATCAATATGGATTTCGATGCCCTAACAACCTGTGAATATATTTGATTGTTTTTGTCGTGTGGAGGCACATGCGTGTTGTATGCATGCTCACATGTATGTGTGTACATGTGTGTGTGTTCCTCCATCACTCTCCACCGTATGTACCGAGGCAGGGTCTCTCACTGGTCCAGGGCTAGTCAGCTTGCCCTGGGGATGGTTTATCTTTTGCACCCCCAGCTTTTATGGTCTCTGGCGATCTGTGCTCTGTAAGCCCCACGCTTGTGCTTTGCCCACTGAGTCATGTCCTCAGCCCCAGATTTGTTTTGAAAACCATGATTTAATAGTTCCAACCATTTTAGGAAAAGGGATTTTTGATACAGAGATAGATCTCTGAAAAGCTCTACCTGGGTAGCTTTGTTTTGCCCCAGTCTCAGGGTATCCTCCCCTTGGCTTCATCTTCCAGTCTGTGAAAGGATTCTTGGGGAGAGGGGAAAACCTGATCACTGTTGCTTGAAGATGAAGCCATGTGGGGAAACATCCTGAGGACCAGATGAAGGGCTCCACAGGTGACCAGGCTGCTGGGTTCCATGGACACTCAGAACCCGAAGCCAGGCCTGGGGGCTGGGCAGAGTGGGTCGTACTTTTCCAAAATCTCTGAGCCACCTCCATTTTTGATCACTGATGATGTTGGAGAATTTCAAATATATATATATATATATATATATATATCCACTTGAGCTTTGCCTGGGCTTAGTTTAACAGGTGAGCAAGAAACAGTATTTAAAAACTGCGACTCATTTTGTCATGGTAATTAAGGCTCTATTGAGCCGACATTTTACTCTACAATTGGTGTAAAGTCTTTTGAATAGAATATTTCTTTGATCAACAGAGCATTATCTAACTGTGCCCTGGGATCCCTCCAAAGGGGGAATGATGCTAATCATTTCTTATCATGTTAGGACTCTTTAGGCCTAATAAAAGCATTTGAACACATTTTATTTAATTTGATCTTCTCAGTGGCGCTGGTATTGCTAAGCAAAAAAAAAAAAAAAAAATAGATATTCCAATTAAACAGAGGAAATTTAGCCTGAAAGCAATTATGTGATTTTACCAAGGACATGGGATTATTAGAAGTTCAAGTTAAATGTTCTAAATTCTGTATTTTCAGCCTGTACTCCATTTTAATTATAATGTGTGTGTTGGACAGGATTGAGGCTTACTCCTAAAGAGTTTAATGTGCTACGCAAGGGTTATTAGCAGAGAATTAAAATTTTGTTTAATGAATTTAGAAATTATGCATACTTAAAAACGTCAAGATGACTTTTAAATTTTATTTTTATGTGTACGAATGTTTTGCCTATATGTATGTATTTTCACCACATATGTGCAGGTGCCCGTAGAGGCCAGAGGAGGGTGTCCCATACCCTGGTACTGGAATTACAGATGACTGGGAGCTGCCATGTGGGTGCTGGGAACTAAAGTCTGGTCCTCTGCAAGAGCAGCCAGTGCTCTTCACTGCTGAGCCTCTCCTATGTGAAAAATTTGCAAACTAAGCATTACATTGGAATTGTCACTGTTCAAACCTCTGTGGCGTAAGACAATGAAGCCCAGGTAGAAAGGCTGACTTGGTCTTGTCAGCATGTCTGAGCTGGGATAGATGCACTAACAACAGGTCTCTTTCTTGTCTGGCGGTCGGTGTGCAACCTTCACAGCGAGCTTGTTTTTGTTTTTTTGTTTTTTTTTTTTTTGGTTCTTTTTCGAGACAGGGTTTCTCTGTGGCTTTGGAGCCTGTCCTGGACCTAGCTCTTGTAGACCAGGCTGGTCTCGAACTCACAGAGATCCGCCTGCCTCTGCCTCCCGAGTGCTGGGATTAAAGGCGTGCGCCACCATCACCCGGCGCGAGCTTGTTTTTGATTACTAATGATAGCGGCAGAAACCTGTAGCATCAGAGATCATAAGACAAGCCCCACGCCTTCCTCCTTGGAAAAGCAGAAGGCAGGGTTTTAAGTGTTCTGTCAGTTCCTTCATTGAGCCCAATTTTCTCTCTCAAAGGGGAAGTTACTCAGGACTATGTTGGTTCCTTGGGTATTTTATTTTTTACAGTTTACCAATTGGGTTGTTTGAGAAAGCTAATCATTTCCCTAGCTTTGTGCCAGCAAGTCTGAGCTACAGGGCTTAATACCAAATAAGAAGATCTGTGATCTGGGTCGGTCTTCTTTGATGTCGCGAAGATGTGTGGTTGCAAGTCCAGCAGGTGTCCAGGGCTGTTGAAATGATGCTGACTGGAGCCCCTGGGTCTGGCTGGTTTTCATCTTTCCCTGTGTGGGAGGTGACTCTGGTTATGCATAAGTGTGTGTTGTACTGATTGTTTTTCTGAAGACCTGCAGGCTGGTGCTGCGGGAAGAAGGGACTAAGAAGACCCAGACCTTCATCTTGGGTTTGTGGTCAAGGATTATTGAACCCTGGGAAGTTCCCTTTTGTGTCCTGAGAGGAATGGTTGTCTCGTTTGGAACATTGGCTGTAATCATCTCTGATGTTCCTTCATCTAAATGTTCTGTTTTCCCACGGACCACACAGCAGCTGGTTCTGTGGTTTTAATGAGAAGTAGCAGGTGCCTCAGGTACCTTAGGCAGGGGACAGGGAGCAGTCCTGGTGGGACGCATTGGTGGCCTTGTGCCTGGCACAGCTGCACTGTGGGCGGGTCCTCTGATCAGGTGCAGCCTCTTGATGTCTGTGTAGGCCAGCTTGGTGTGCTAACCCGGCTTGAAAGAACACCTTCAGAGAAGGGATTGAACTTTCCAGTCTTAGAGGTTTCTTCCAAAGTTAATTGTTTCATCAGGATTTAGTGGTTGTTCGTCCCGGGGTCTGACAGAGCAGTGTCCAGCGGTGGCATGGTCTCTACTCAAACGGCCTTTCTGCTCTCGGGGCAAGGACAGTTTCATAAGATGCAGCCCATCAAGTCACATCCCTGCCTTCAGCTCTGTCGCTGCCTCGTCTCACGGACCCTTTGGCATCCTTTGAGGACCTTCCTCTTTGTGGTTTTGCCTGAGCTTTGTTGGTAAAGGCTCATAACCGTGTTTCTTATTTCAGCCCGAAGGAAAATTGAAGGATATTGGCAGTGGCTAATTGCTGTAATTATAGTGTAGAGCTGCCAAAAAGGAAAAACAAGCACTTAGGAAGAAAACGTTGTCCTCGTCTGGAGGGAAGGTATTGGAGGTGGCAGGTTGAGCTGTTGACCCAGCGAGTTGTCAGAGAAGCCGTGAGTCTCCAGAATCAAGTTGTCTCTGTGCCTGTGTCTGGATCTGTGTGGTGGGGTTCACCAGCCCTGAGGCGCCCTTTTGTGCCTAAGAGTTCTAGTGACTGCGTGTTACTGTAACAAAATGCCTGAGACTGGGTGCTTTATAAAGAACTGGCATTTATTTCCTATAGTTCTAGAGGCTGGGAGTCCAAGGTATAGGAGTGGAGGCCTTTTGTGTGGAGTCATTCTGTAGCAGAAAGCAGAAGGGCATGGCAGATGTGCCAGACAGAAAGAGAGGGCTGGACTTGAATGTATAACAGATCCGTGCTTGATAGTGAACTCACTGCCCCAATAGCATGGTGCATCTGTTACCTCGTAAGGGTTGCACCTCAGCACTGTAGAGTTGGGGACGATATTTCTTCCCTTCCTTTCCCTCCCTTTCCCCTTCCCTTTCCTCCCCTTCCTCTCCCTTCCTCCCCCCCTCTTTCTTTCCTTCTTTCATTCATGTGTATGAATGTTGTCTGTATGTGTGTGTGGTGTGTGCTTGCAGTGTCCATGATGTCCAGGAGAGGACATCAAGTCCCTTGAAACTGGACTCAACAGATGGTTGTGAGCTGCCACGTGGGTACTGGGAACTGAACCTGGGTCCTCTGCAAAAACAGAAAATGCTCTTAATAACTGAATCATCTCTCTAGAATCCGTGATGGCCTTTTCTTTTCTTTTTCTTCTCCCTGAGACAGGGTTTCTCTGTATAGCCCTAGCTTTCCTGGGACTCACTCCGTAGACCAGGTTGTCTTTGACTTCAGAGATCTGTCTGCCTCTGCCTCCCTAGTGCTGGGTCTAAAGTTTGTGTGCCACCACGCCTGTCTTGGGATGCCATTTTCAACATGTTTTGAGAGACACGTTCAAGCTGTAGCAGTTGCCATCCGTCCTCCAAGGCTCTTTGGGGACCTTAGGGGTGCTTCTCAGATAAGAAAGACCATGTTAACAGCCTTTAAAGATGACTATTTTTATTCGATGTGCATTGGTATTTTGCCTGGAAGTATATCTGTGTGAACTGGCATTACAGACAGCTGTGAGCTGCCATGTGGGTGCAAACCTGGGTCTTCTGGAAGAATAGCCAGTGCGCCTAACCACTGAGCCACTCTCTCCAGCCCCATGTATTAACATTCTTTATGACATTGTGTCTTATATACGTCTCTATGTGATGACAAAACACCATGATCAAGGCAGCTTATGAAGGAAAGCGTTTGATTTGGGGCTCACGGTTCCAGAGTGTGACCATCATTTTGGTGAGTATAGCTGCAGTCAGGCTGGTGTGGTGGTGGAGCAGTAGCTGTGAGCTCACATCCAGTCCACAAGCATGAGTCAGAGAGACATGGGAAGGATTTTTGAAACCTGCAAGGCCATCCACAGTGACACACCTCTTCCAACAAGGCCACCTCTCGTGATCTTCCCAGCAGTTCTACCAACTTGGGGGGGGGGGCGCAAGCTTTCAAATACGTGAGCCTATGGCAGCCATTCTCATTCCAATCTCCATACATGATGTCTGAGCTCCACAGATAAAGATGATAGCTGGGGGAGCTGGAGAGATGGCTCAGGGGCTAAGAGCACTGGCTGCTCTTCCAGAAGACCTGGGTTCAATTCTCAGCACCCATTAAAAAGAAAGATAATAGCTGGGAGCCCTTTCCATCCCTAGGCGAGTCCTTCCAGCATTTAGACTACGTCTGGTATTCACAAAGCATTTTAGAGTTGACAAGGCCTTTAGAATCAACTTTTCACAAGATGTAATTTTATACAGGAGGAATAAGTTTTTTTAATCCAAATAAATGACTTGCCTAAGATCACTTGCATGGTAGCTCACGAACATCTGTAATTCAGTTCTAGGGGATCTCATGCCATCTGCTGGGCCCAGTGGGTACTGCATACACACGATGCACATACCTACGTGCAAGCACTCACACACATAAAATAAAGATAAAGCAATCAAAGACACAACCTTGTTGCAGAATTTCTAGAGCAATGCAGGTGCTCATGGTTCCTGCCCCCTTTCGACTTAGCCTCCTTACTTTAGGGAAGCATTTAGCTCCATCCTCAAGGCCTGTCACCCCGTGTTAATCTAGACTATTCATCTTTATTCACCGTGTTGCTAGTTCATTTGAATGATGGCATTCACCTTTGCCTCTTTCATTTTCAACACAGGATTCGGAGCAGAGTAGTCTATCAAGGAAGCACGACATAGGTAAGTGATGAACTTTTTGTTCTTTTTACATACGTGTGATATGGCGAGTGGCATATGTATATTTGCGTGTGTGTGGGTACACGTGTGTATGCACATGTATGTGTGTGTGCATGTGATAGAGGCCATCTCGGGTCTTTCTCATTTGCTCTTCTATTTGTGTACTGGAACAGGGTCTCTCCCTGAACTGGTAGCTCCACCGATTTGGTAAGCCTCGTTGGCTATCTTGCCCCAGGCTTTTCTGTCTCTGCCTACTGAGTCTCGTTTTTAAGTGGGTTCTGGGGATCCAGACTTAAGCCCTGTACTTGCTCAGCCCGCCCTTACTCCTCTGAATCATCTCTAAGAAAGATTTTTTTTTTTTATTATTAGCCAGAGGCCATACTTCATTAGCTCCTGAGTTCTAGTTCTCCTTCTCCCATACAGTTTTGGTTCCATGTCGTCATCTAGTCCGGCCAGCAGCAACAAGACCCACTTTGCCTCCAGCAAGGGTATCTCTTTGGGTAGTGGAGGGTTTGCTAATGTGCTGGCGGCTCCCACCTCCGAGGGCTGCGCCACAGGATTCATGGCCACATCCCGTACTTGCGGCTAGAAGTTCCTCTTGGCTGTGTGCTTGTGGTAGGCACAGCCAGCCTTTAAGATAGGTTTGTCAGTTGTGCCCCCACCGGCCGACACACCAACAACGGCTCTGTCGACATGACCTTGGGCCCTGAAGGCAGCTTCACGTGGGTCTTCTTAGTCTCTGGGCTGTGGGAGATTACTGTGGCATAGTGCCTGGAGGCTCGTGCCAACTTGCCCCTGTCCCAGGCTTGTCCCTCAGACAGCACACAGTGGGCACCCTCAGGCATGGTGCCCAT
Organism: Arvicola amphibius; assembly: GCF_903992535.2. Taxonomy (NCBI): domain Eukaryota; kingdom Metazoa; phylum Chordata; class Mammalia; order Rodentia; family Cricetidae; genus Arvicola; species Arvicola amphibius. The sequence goes on along the minus strand of NC_052056.1, from coordinate 107,128,491 downwards.
CGGCAAAACACTGCCGCAGTACACAGTGTCCAGTGGGGACTCCCTCTGCACCCATGCGCAGCTCAATCCGCTCCTTAGATCGGTAGGGATCACGAAAGACCGCTTTCACGAGGGGAGCCCTGCGACAACCAGGGTCACGAATGATATCCTCTACAGTGCCTTTAATGTTGCTGTGCCTCCCAGAGAAGTCCACGGCACGCAGGCGCATGGCGTCCTTATGGTGTTTGATGTGTGTGTGGAACACAGAACTGGTGTCTCTCCTCCGTCCTGGGATTACATGGCCCCCGGTGGTGAGTCTGCCAGCAAGCACAGCTGAAACGAGGGATTTAATAAAAAAAGATATGGGCTCACTGTGTAGTTCTGGCTGTCCCTGAACTCACAAAGATCCATCTGTTTCTGCTTCCTGAGTGCGAGGACTGAAAGTGTGTGCCACCATCCCGGTCCCAGCAAGGAATGTTTAAAGCCCGTGTTTATGTGAATTTGTTGGAAATTAGAGTCCAGTGAAGCGAACTTTCCCTTTTTGATGATACTTACAAGGTATATGTTGTTGTTTGTGACTAGCCTAAAGCTTGTCATCATGGAAACCTTGGGAGGCTTCTGATACGAGTAAAGTCCTTCCTGTCCATCCATTTATTGCTTGTTCCTGGAGGAGGAGCCCTGTCGATCATTGCGGACCTTGAGCGTGTTCGCTGACGGCAAAGCGTAGTGAGTTTAGAAAATAGTGGCCACAGTGTACAGGAAAGAGGGGATTCACCCCTCACAGCTCTGTCCCCCAGGCAGCAGGGTCAGGTGGCTGGATGGCACGCCAGAGAAGGCTTTGGAGATCAGCTTTGGGCTCTGGCCTCAGCTGGAGGGTGACTCCCCAGAGGGCACACTGAGGTCACATGTAGAAAACTTTTCTTACTTCAGATGTAAAGAACAGCAGGCTTGTAAACCTGTGCACTCTTTGCTGCCACAAGCTAGATTAATCTGGTTCTTCTCTGGAGTGGGTTGGGACCAAGGAACACGTCAGTAATCTGCCATTCCGTATCCTCCCTTCAACCTTACCACCCAGACCCAGGTAACTCTACCAAGCGGATCCTGTCCCCAGGACAGTTCCTATAGTCCTCTCTGTGGAAAGGCCATGATGCCTCTGGTCTTATTTGACTCCTGGTACCATTTCTACTTTGAAGGCAGTTAGTCCATAGTCCAAGCATCTTAGCCTGTGCATAAATCCCTCATGATCTGCCCTGGCCACCCACCCACCCTCTGATTTCATCACCCGGGCGCCATAAGTCTTTGTACAGAATGCTTCCATGGGGAAGCTACAGAGATAGGGCCGGCTGTGGGCTCTGGGGTAACCCCACTTCTTCCTCGGCTACTGTCCTCCCTTCCAAAGAAATCCAGCAGATCCTCTGTGAGCAGCCCCACTGCCTGCCCTGTTCCCACATCACCCCATGGTTGCCTCTGACTCTCTATCGAGTTCGTGTTCCCAGGTCCTGGCACTGGACTGGGCTCTGATGCGTCCACACTGCCTCTGAGCAGGTTACTGATGATGTCTGCAGATGGAGTGTGTAGCCCACATGATTGTAGTCCACAGAAGGGAAGGGCCGGTATGACCCCAGCTATGTGAAGAAGCAAGGGGCGAACATGACTAACCAGATGGAGATGCCTGAGAGGGGAAGAGGTTACTTTTGTTTTCCTCTAATAGTCTCTTCCTTGAACTCGGGGAGGATCTGTTGTCTTAGTGAGAAGACCAATGAGAGCTTTGCTGCACCAGTGGAGGCAGCAGGTCTTGCTTGCTATGGTGAGCAGAGGATTAGCCTTTTGACAGGTGGATTCCTGCAATAAAGAGTTCACTAGGAAATGATCTGGATTTAGGAGATGCTATAAGGGTTAATGTAAAGAACGCCTGTGTATCCACAGCCCAGGTTAAGAAGTAAAACATTACTGAGAGTCCATATCACGAGGTATGTTTATTACTCATGGAAGCTTTGACACTTTAAAGTGACCTATGCATAGTGTGTTGGGGAGACAAGCCTTGACAAAAATATCACTTGCCAGGGTAGGGTCATGGGGATCAGAAAAATCAGTAAAGAATATGAAAATGCGAATAAAAACAATAAGACAGGAAACATAGGATAGTATCGGGAGGGAGTTCCATTGAATACGGAAGTCACCCATGTTTAATTTTCCATACACTTTTACACCCTAATACAAAAGGGGGAAGAAGGCAACAGAAGACTTCTTTAACATGGTACAAAGGACAACTCGAACAGTTGATTACTTCAACACTTTTGAGGCATTTTCAAGTCATTCGCCTTCTGTTGTTTAGGCAGTGAAGCCACACTAGACACTGAAGGCAGCCACTCCCCAGGTTAAACCCCCTGTTACAAAAGAAGGAGCAGAAGTACGCATATCCTGACCATCTGTCAGGGTGGAGTGGATCTACCTGTGTGTGCCATCTTAATGACAGAAGGACCAAGTAACCACATCCTGAGTCAGGATGTGTAGCCCTGGTTTTTGTCAACAATTTTGAACAACCCCAAACTCTCTGACCTTCAGACAAGGTGGATATAGGCTCACATTTTTGGACCTCCACAATACTGGGGAATTTTTATTGTAAACTTTGCACAAACTAGAGATGCCCAGAGAGAATAAACATCAGTTGAAGAATTGCCTTCATCAGTTTGGCTCATGGGCACGTCTGCGGGGCTTTTTCTTGACTCCTAACTGTGGGCAGTGCCATGCTTAGGCAGGTGGACCTGGACTGCATAAGAAACCAGCTTGAACAAGCCAGGGAGAGCAAGCCATCTTTATAACTTGGCTTTGCTATGTTGGTTTCTATCAGTGGTTCTCAACCTGTGGGTCGCGACCCCTGTGAGGGCAAACGACCCTTTCACAAGGATCTCATAGCAGATACCCTTCATATTAGATAATTACATTGCAATTCACAACAGCAGCAAAATTACAGTTATGAAGTAGCAAAGAGGTAATTTTATGGTTGGGACTCAGCACAGCGTGGACTAAAGGTTCACAGCATCAGGGAGGTTGAGAAGCACTGGTTTATATCAGTGCTTCAGGGGAAGCCGCTCGCAGGTAGTGTTTGCCTGAGACGGGAGACTCCCCTTTTTAACCTTACCCCTGTGCTCAGTGTATGGAGCCAGGAAGCCAGCTTAAAATAAAGTATATCCGTGGACTGCTCCCGTTCATACTGACCGGGAAATGAGGTTGGCCAGATTCAGTAGGTTGCCCAGAATTTCCTTTTAAAATTTTTATTGAGTTTTATTTAGCCAAAGAGCATTTCTGGTTATTTTTAGGACCTAGATGGCTCACTGTGGAACTATCAGTTGTGTGACTATTTAGACAAATAAATGAATGGAACTCCAGAACCAAATGGAACAATAAAACATAATAGAATACAATTAAAGTCCAATTAGCATCCTTGAGCTGAAATGCCGAAGATGGAAGCTTCTGGTGGGAGGAAGGTCCTCCTAGCAATTTGCCACAAACCAGGCTGAAGGCCACAAGTGACATCTCGCCGTACCCTGGCTCTGTTGTCTCGACTCTGTTTATTTCATTGTAAGTTCAGAATCTGAGGTGGTCTCATGCGCTTCCCTGACACGTGACCTGAGCAGCACCATTGGTTTTGGGGGTTTTCCCGAGATAGTTGGAGGCTTGCTCCCTCTCACTGTTGTAAAGCCTGAGCGTACTGAGGCGAGTCCTGCCGCCAGCGTGCCGTGCGCCGTCAGCGTGCCTTGCGTGCGCCGTGCCGCCGTGCTCAGCGTGCCATGCGTGCACCATCCTCAGCGTGCTGTGCGCCGTGAGCTGTGCTCTCGTGTGCGCTGCTTGCCACAAGCCCCTGTTTTCTGTGGGATGGTCATGGCTGGTTTCCTGGAGATAACATCTAGTCTTGGCTAGGTGCCTTGCGAATGAGGGTAGGGATTATTGCCTTGCTTATTTGAAAATCCTTGTGACCTCACAGGATGTAGACCGCCACTTTTAAGTATCACAGTAAAAGGTCATCTGGAACATTCTTGCATATTGCGTATTAGTTTGTCAAGGCTGCTGTAGTTTAAATATGACGTGTTCTTACAAAAGCTGTATGTTGAATGCTTGGTCTCCAGCCCACAGCACCACCTGGAATTGGTGACACCTTGAAGAGGGGAGAAGCTAGGTGACTGGGGCAATGTCCTTGAGGGGGACATTGAGATCCTGGCTTCTTCCTGGCTTTCTCTGTTTCCTGGGCTTCAGTGAGGTAAATAGGCCCAGTGTTTGTTGCTCTTGTGCCTCTGTGACCACAGTCCCTGGCAGAAACGGCTTATAGGAGGGAAGGTTTATCTGGGCTCCCGATTTCAGAGCATTTCTGTCAGTGGGGAAGTCCGTAGTGCTGGAACTATGCAGGTCACAGCCAATCTGGAAGCAGAGCGTGAGCCAGGAACCAGGGATGGGGCTAACTGCCAAAAGCTCTCCCTGGTGACCTACTTCTGCAGGAGGCTCCACATGGTCATAAAGGTTCCACAGCCTCTCACAGTAGCAGTGGCAGGTGGGCCCAAGCTTTCAGAATGAGCCTGTGACAGACATTCCAAATTTGAATCCCAGTGGGCACCACACACCCCACATTCCCTTCCACGACACACCGTGCTGCGGTCTCAAAATCAACAAGGCCAAGTGAGCATGTGTGGGGACCAACAAAACTTGAGCCAAAGGAAACTTCTGCTTTCTATAAATTTGCTCGTGTCCGTCTTTTGTCATATAACAAAATAGTTTGTTATCTCAGAATTTTGGAGGCTAAAATCTGCAATGAAGCTGTCTGCATGGTTGGCTCCCGAGGGCTGTGGTTCTTTCTTGGCTTACAGATAACCATGCCTGTGTTTCCACACCATCTTTCCCCTGCGGTGTGAGTGTCCCTTTCCTCTGCTCTGTAAGGACAGAGTCATACCAGGTAAGGAGCCTCAGTTTGGCCCGATGACTCTTGAACACCCAACTCCAAACGGGATCGTCTTGTGAAGTCTAGAACTCAGCATGTGCCTTTTGGAGGGGACACAGTTCACGCCATAGCACAGTGTAGGGTTATGTTGGGACCGTTGGAAGGTCCCTGGGTGGTGTGGCAGGTTTGTTTTGCAGATCCAGAGTTGTCATTTGTTCCCTAAGGCTCCATCTAGTTCAGTGAGCTTGTTTGTTTGACACTTCTAGGAAGGAAGTTTCGGACATTGCTTTAAAAGTAGAGAAGATTTTGGTTCTAGAGTTATGTAAATGAAAGATTTCCAGGACTGGGGAAATGACTCACTGGCTGCCCGTGCAGAAGACCTGGGTTCAGTTCCCAGCACCCACGGGTCAGCTCACAGCTGCTGTAACTCCAGTTTCAGGGTATCTGACACCCCCTTCTGGCTTCTATGGGCATTGCATGCATTGGTGCACATACACACATGCAGGCAAAACACCTCTACAGGTAAAATTTAAAAAGTGTAGGATTTTCCCGTCAGAGTTGGTTGCTTGTATGCTTGCTTTAAAACTGCACTCTTACACTTACGTTCAAGTTCATTTTAATCAAGGTTGAAAAAAAGTAACTTGAGAACTTTTTGTTTGTTTGTTTTAGAGTTAAAAGAAATTGTGTTTGTCATCCAGAGTCAAAGTAATTCTTTTCACGCCAAGAGAGCAGAAGAGCTGAAAAGAAGCATCTTAAAGCAGGCTGCAAATCTGACACAGGTAAGCAGAGAAGATCCGGGCTCTGTAGGGGTCATTTTGTATGCATTGAGAGATAGTTATGTTTTCCTGAATCTGTAGAAAATCAATTTTATTTAGATGAGAACAACCCTTTGGACTCATTGTACTAATTTTGTGTTGAATATTGCTAAAAATGTTCTCTCATGGTATGTGTATACTTGATTACAAGAGTTCTGTCATTCTATAGGACTACCATGGCTTTGTCATGGAAGAAATAGCATTTTTTTAAAGAAATAGAGATAATTAACATGCAAACTTTTTGGCAATAAGTTCTAAGGCAATTTTCATGTTGAAATAACATTTTCATTAATCTTATTGTAGCGATCCCTCTATGAGTCTCTTCCTCTGTGATTTTTTAATTGGATGCTATTAATTGAACCTTTGATCTGATTTATAGTGTAATACCCCAGGATTATGCAGAGAAAAATATACCCCCATTTTAATGACATTTAAAAGAAGTGTGAACTGATTCTCAGTTTCTTCTGAATAATGTAGGTGTTTTGAACAAGCTCTACCTTCTTTTAGGTCATTTTCTTTGTTTGGTGAGGACACTGTTCAAGCCTCCTAGTGGGTATCTGAAGCCACAGACAGACCCAGATTCTATTTTCCATCTTTTACACACACACACACACACACACACACACACACACACACACACACACACACACCCCTTTATTACCTAAGGTAAAATTAATTTATAAACTAAGCACAATAAGAGATTAGCAGTATCTAAAAGCAGAGTAGTTAGAATAGTATGTTGTAATGGAGTTGTCAGCCCATTGCCGATGATGCTTTGGACAAGGACCAGGGGGCACTTGAATGACAGTAGTCAGCTCTGTATCCCGTGACTGATAGTCTCCAGGGTGAGCATAAACTGTGAGGATGTACTGGACACCTGATGGGTGTCTGGCAGGGCACTGAGACAACACAATAGTTTACTGTATATATCAGAATATCACACAGTTTTAAGGCTGAAAGTTATGTATGGTATTTTTCATGTATTTTCAACCACAGTTGATCCTGGGGAGCTGAGACTGAAGATAAGGAGGTCTCTCTCCTCTTCTTTCCCCTGTTCCTTTCCCACTTCCTTCTCTTCCTCCCCTTCTTCCTCCCCTTATTCCTCCATCTCCCACCTCATCCCCTTCTTCATTTTCCTCTCTTCCTTCTTCTCCTCCTCCTTCTATCTTTTCTCCTTCTTGCTTTGAAACAGGGTCTCCCTATGTAGCCATGGTTGACTTGGAACTTATTATGTAGATCAGGCTGGTCTTGAACTCACAGAAATCTGCACGCCTCTGCCTCCCTGCTGGGATTAAAGGCAGGTACCAACATGTCTGGCAGACATTTTCTTCGTTAAGAAGCCCAGAAACACACATGCAAGCACACATGCACGCAGGCACGCACGTACACACCCCTCCAAGTCCTCTGTCTGCTTCGTTGCCTTGGCCCTCAAGACTGCCCATCTGTGCTCTTTTGCCTCTTATCGTGGTCTGCTCCACTCTGCGGCACTGGAGGAGCTGCTGAGATGCAGTGTAGGGTACCACAGGGAGACGGGGACACTAGTGGCCTGATTAATCACTCTTGGGTTCAGGCAACCATGGCCTGAGTGAGCTCCCCCAGTGAGACCTTGCATAGTTAGTGATGACTTCAGACACACCGAGACTGGCTCTTGTACTCTCGTGGGAACCACAGGCACACTTTACCTTCCCCGTCATGGAAGCAGTTTCATGTTTTTATGTGATCATTCTCTGTTTAAACGGTGCTATGGTTCTTGTCAATCATGTGGCTGTCAAACATTAGGCTGTGCCAGCCAAGCCTAGGTGGTTGAATTCACTCTGTATTTTCTCTTCTGTACGTTCACCCCACCTTTTTGTTCTTTCTCTTCATGTCCTGATGTGTGTGCATGTACGTGGGTGCATGTGTGTATGTGCACACATGTGCACGTGCATACATGTGCATCTGGCTGTCTCCTTGGCACTTTGTAGCAGGGCAGTGCTCCTCGGACTGGGCTCATAGTGGTGATGAGACCTCTGGGTATTTGTTGATGGGAAGCAATAGTAATTGTAAAATGTTCCTCCTTTATACGATATATATATATATATATATATATATATATATGTATATATATGTATATATACACATACATATATGGAAGGTGCTGTTTGGGAGTGGCTGTGCCTGTTTCCTTTGGGGCCTTGGTTACTGGATACTTAACACTGATTCTAGGCTCTGGGAGAGGGTGGCTTGAGGCTCCCACCAAAGCGAGACCCAGTGGTTGTGATTAGGAACGGAGAATGTGTGCCCCTTGTGTCTCCAGTAGTTTCGTTTTGTTTCTGGGAGTTGAGCATTAGCTTCCTGCACACAGGACACATACCTGCTCTACTGCTGAGCTTCACTCCCAGCTCCTCCGAAGAGAGGGAGTGGATCCAGCAGAACAGTGGTGACCTTCAGTAGTTCCTGTGTGTGTGTGAGTGAGTGCATATGCGTATATGTGTGTATATATGTTTGTGTGTATATATATGTATGTGTATATATGTGTATATATATAGGTGTGGGTATATATGTTTGTGTGTATATGTGTGTGTATGTATAGGTGTGTGTATATATGTGTGTATATGTCTGTATATATTATGTAAATGGAGACTGTGCTTTCATTTCCTGGCTAGCTCTTATATCGTAAATTTACCCATTTCTATTATTTTAAATTTTACCATGAGGCTCATGGTTTGTTGCCTCACATCTTGCTTCTTGGGCAGTCGGTCTGACTCTGCCTTCTTTCTCCCTGCATTCAATTTAGTTTTCCTGCCTAGTTATATTTTGCCCTGCCATAAGCCAAAACAGCTTCTTTCTTTCTATCTATCTATCTATCTATCTATCTATCTATCTATCTATCTATCTATCTATCTATTACCATTGGGTAATAGAACATGTTCATAGCATATAGAGGGGAATCCCACATCATATATGTGTATGTATATGTGTGCATATATGTAGGTGTGTGTATATGTGTGTATATGTGTGTGCATGCATGTACTTATGGGCCTGTGTATGTGTGTATGCCAGTAGACAACCTTGGTGCAATTCTTAAGCAAGCCTCCCTCCCACCCTACTTTCTTTCCTCCTTCTCTTCCTCCCTCCCTCCCTCCCTCCCTCCCTCCCTCCCTCCCTCCCTCCCTCCCTCCCTTCCTTCTTCCTTCACTTCTTTCCTCTCTTTCTTTTTTGTGACAGAATGACTCACTGGCTGGGAACTTATCCATTAGGCCCAAGAAGGCTAAACTAACTGCCTTAGCCTCAGCCCACAAATGAATGTCTCAAGGGCACAGTTCAGTATATTTCTGTTGGTAGTATATCTCCAGAGACCCTTTATTCCATAAAACCAATACTGTGAACTCTGAACATCTCCCTGCTCCCCTCTCCTGTAGCCCCCAGTAACCTTCATTTAACTTCTAGTCTCTGAATGCAAATGGTATGGCTGTCCTAGAAGGGGTGGGAGGAGTCTTGGAGGAATAGTCCTTTAGGGGGACAGACTTGTTTCACTTACTGGTGTTTTTAAGGCTCCCGTTTTCAAGAAGAATGACTGGGAGCTGGAGAGATGGTTCAGTGGTTAGAGCACTGACCGCTCTTCCAGAGGTCTGGTTCCCTACCCACATGGAGGCTCACAGCCACCTGAAACTCTGTTCTCAGGTGGTTCCGACATCTACTTCTGGCCTCTGTGGACACTGTGTATACGTGATTCATAGATACACAGGGAGGAAAACCACACATATACATTGGAATAAATGAAATAATAGCTGTCAGTGTTTGCTGAGGCTAGTGCCTTCAGTCCAGTGTGATGGAGATTTTCATCTATAGATGCTTTGTTCCTGCTGCCTGACTGGCATCCCGCCAAGGCCTGTTCATGGTACCTCTTGTCCTGGTGTCTCTCTGTCCTGTGTTCAGATACCAGAGTAAGGCAGGACCCACCTCTACTTTTCTTGTGTGTATCCCCCACCCCCACCCCACACCTACTGGCATGCCAAATACAATATTAGAGACCTTGTTCCCATTGATGTGTTATCTCAGCTTTTAAATCTTGGAAGCAGACCAATTTGTTTGAAGCGTTTGGCTCTTTTAGCTCTTTTCTTCTCTTTAGTTTTAATTTTTTTTCTTTTTTTATGGTTTATTTTTTTTATTTAAAAATTTCCATCTCCTCCCCTCCTCCTCCCCCTTCCCTCCCCTCCCCTCCACCCATACCCCTTCTCCAGGCCAAGGAGCCATCAGGGTTCCCTACTCTATGTTAAGTCCAAGGTCCTCCCAACTCCCCCCAGGTCCAGGAAGGTTTGTATTTAATTTGTATTGTCTTTTCATTTACATCCTCGGTGAGTTAGGACACTGGTTGCCACTAGGTGGCGATATTGGTTTTACATTTAAAGAGTTGTAGTTAAGTAATACCCATTAAGTGCCCCCGGCCCCCAGCGTTTAATTTCTGTGGTAGTAAAATAGAATCTAAAGTGATAAAGAGACCCCCCCTCCTAATTATAAGATCAATTGTTACTGTTACCCTGACGTTACATCCCCGGGGAATGTAGAGAGGAGAAATTTGTAGTGCTCAGATTTAATTTGCCGAGGAGCACTGGAGTGTGCTGTGTGTGCCTGAGGCAGTTTCAAATGCGGATTAACAAGGCTTTTGCTAGTCAAAAGATTGCAGAATTTGCAGCTATGCTTAGTCCTGGATCCTTTTCTCTTTATGTAGCTTTTTATCTCTCATATGGGATTAAAACTTTGGTTTAATTCCATGAATGGGCACTACGGAGATTTTAAAATAGTTGACAGCTAGTGCCGGATCTGTAGACAGCTCTCGGGGTGGAGCTGGGGACGGTGATGAGATACTTAGCCTTGGGATTCTATGAGCACTCGAAAAAGGTCATTTTCTGAGAATTAATTGTCGAGCTGTACCAACCAAGCAAAGAAACCACGCCTTCCAAAGCAGGAATGTTCCCTAATCGCAATCAACCTGGAAAACGGTTTCAAGGAATTGACATACATTTGGGAGAGCGTTGACCGCTCAGCCAGCCTCAGCGCTGTGATGGGAAGTGGGACATGCAAGGGCCGCAGATACGGGGGCCACGGCGGCCACAGTGTGTGCGGGACGGTGATGGATGCTGTGATGGATGGGTTGGGGGCACTCTTCCCAGGACCTGAGCATGAAACCTTCAGCTTACAATCACCAGTTTCTCAGAATGCCTTCTTGAGATCATTCCTGAAAGTCATCCCGGGAGGGGCAATCAGCGGTTAACTTTTTATCGCTTGAATATTTATCTGATAGCTCGAAATACCTGTGCCTCCCACGGCAGCAGATTCCCAGAGCTGCTGTTTATTATTTATTCATCACTCCTGTCAGGGTGGCAGGCACGCTGCTCTGAAGCCTGCCCAAAAAATCAAGGCGCAGAAATGGAATCAGCTCTGTGATTACAACTCTCCGGCTCTCCTTCCCCCTGCTCTCTTTGAGTAGGCAGGGCCATTACCTGGGCCGGCTTTGCCTCAAGGTGCCGAAACATGGTCTTATTTTTTTTTTAAACATTTTATTTATTATGTGTACAGTGTTCTGTCTGCATGTACACCTGCAGGTCAGAAGAGGGCACCAGATCTCATAGATGGTTGTGAGCCATCATGTGGTTGCTGGGATTTGAACTCAGGACCTCTGGGAGAACAGTCACTGCTCTTAACCTCTGAGCCATCTCTCCAGCCCCAAAACATGGTCTTATTAAAACCACAGACGTTTCTTGTTATTACAGTGTGACTAAGAGCTCGGAGCCTGCACTAACTCTGTGAAATTTAGTAGTGTGCTCCTACTGGTTGCTGGAGTGACGAGACTATTTTCCTCGTGTTCTAGAATATTCCCGCTTGAAGCATGGTGTGCAGTTTATAGTTGCTTTGACATTTCTAATATTTTTTTATTTTTTATTTATTATTTTTTTGGACAGGGTTTCTCTGCGGAGCCCTGGCTGTCCCGAAACTTGCTCTGTAGAGGAGACTAGCCTCGAACTCACAGAGATCCACCTGCCTCTGCCTCCTGAGTGCTGGGGTTAAAGGTGTGGGCTACCACCATCCAGCTGAAGTTTCTAACCTTTAGCATTTTTTTTTTTTTTGGTCTAATCAATGAATTACCAGGTTTTGCCCACTGCTGATTGCAGCTGTAGGTTGCTCTGGTGTGGAGGGTTACAGAGGAGTCTTATAAAAGGGGCATTCTGATTTTTGACTTACTTTTAAGGCAGGTAGGTGGTAACTGTTTCCTACTGTGCATGGTGTCATTAGGTAGAGATTGGGCGTACAGAGCACACATGCTACTCTACCCGTGTAGCGGGCATCTGTGGCTTCGTTAGGCCTGCCTATCTATATGGAAAGGAGATGTTAGCCCACCCACAGGCTTGGGGAAACCTCGATGCCACGCAGCACTGTTTAAGAAGCAGCGTCCAGTGTAGAGAGTGAGTTGGTTTGTGCCAGTTTTGCATTTGAGGTTGGAGCCGATGGAGGGGCAAGAGTTCTGTGAAATTAGGTGGCAGACAGGGAAAATCAGCCGGAGGATGTGGATTTAGATCACAGATCTGGGAGGTGACCACATGGGTTTGCAGAAAGCTATACTCTGGGCTGCCTCGTGTGCAGGTTCTGGCATTTGTACAGTGATCTGCGGGGCAGAACAGGCATGTGCTGGAGGCAAATTCAGATCCTTTCAGGTTAGAATGGAGGGAGGAGAATGCCGGGGCAGTGGGGACCCTGGCTGATGAAATATGAAGTCCCCAACTTTAAGGGAGACAGATGCAGATTCCGAAGGAACGCCATTTCCCCTACAGATTTCTCTTCTCTTTTTTTCTTTCCCTGCTCTCCAGCTGGAGAAGGGATGTGAAATGGTAAGATTGTCTCTCTCAAGAGGCAGCAGACGAAGAGCTAAGTGAGGAAGGGCCCCGGGGAAGCACTTACGTGGTGCCTTCCCAATAAATCAGGACCGGAGATGACTTCTGTCTAAATACACGTTAGGTCCGCGGCATCTGGCGCCAATTATGATTTGAATTTTGGTTCTTTACCCCAGCACAATTCCTTCTCAAAGGAATTGCTTGTGCGAGGCTCCTTTTCTTGTTTGTTACAGCTATGTTGGGACACAGAAAAGGGCTGTCACCTGAGACCCCCCTTTTTGTTAACCTTCCAGAATGTGGCATCTAGTTACCAAATGTAGCTGCCTAAGATGATGGGGACTGACGGGTTTGTTTCACTGTGGAAAGAGCAAAGGAAAGGAGACGTGAAGCTTACTTGACACCATGTGTCGTCCAGGCGTCCTGGAAGGCGCTGTGTACGTGTAGCATAATGAAAAGGTCACTGTAGGTGTGGGGTCAAGGAAGTAAGTGACTGTAAGACTGGGTAGGTGGGGGGTGCGGGGAGTGGAGACGCCTAGAATGATGCCACAGGCTAAAGAACGGTTGAACCATCGACAAAGTAGACTTTCCTTTCTCCAGGCAATCTACCAGTAGAGAAAACACACTGCAAGCAAGGGCTGCTTGATTTGGGTCTGGGCAGATCATTCTGCTTCGGGCCACAGCGGGTCTGTGCCGGCTCTGTTAGAGCCCTCTCCCCTGCCCCATTCCTACCCAGATAGCTTCTAATTTCACTGCCTTTATTGTGGGGAGACTCTAAGCCTTATTTAAAACCTGGCAGAACCTCAGCCTTGCCAATAAATTATTCCTTTTGCCTCTTCACGGAAAGTAGTGGAAATTGCCATTTTCTGGAGCCGTGTTAGTCAGGCTGTGGCTCATTAGATTAAAACAACCCCATCTCCATAAAACAAGCCCGGTGAGCTGGCAGAGTCTGGCTTGAAGAGGCCCGGAGAAGGATGGCCTCACACTTCAGAATTCTAGAACTTTATTTTATTGGCAGGGAGACAGTGTGAGGTACTTCATTAGAAGGTTAGTGTTGAGCATCAGCAGTGCGATTTTATTGCCTTAGTTTTTTTTTTCTTTTTCTGTTTTTTTTTTCTCTTTAGATACAGTCTTTTCTGTGTAGTCCTGATTGGTGTGGAACTCACTCTGTAGACCAGGCTGACTTTGAACTCAGAGAACCACCTGCCCTTGCCTCTTGGCGCTTGGGATTAAAGGCGTGCGCCACCATGCCTGGTTTGGGTTGGCTTCTGATGCTATCACGATACTTTCCTTTTGAGATGGGTGCTTCATTACTCAGGACCCTTTCTTTTGGGTCGAGATTGATGGATGTTAATTTGTCATATAAGGTCTTTTTTTTATTATACTGGAGACTTATTACACTACTGATGAATAAGAAATTATCCATTCTTTTATTTGCTGGATAGCTAGTATTCAGTTTATGAATAAATATTTATTTCATATAGTAATATATTAATAATGATATACAATGAAAAATATATAATAATAAGTATTATTAATAATAAGTACTTTGGCAAGTATCTGGGCAAAATATTCCAGGAGAAAAATAGTTTTTTAAATAAATTCACTAAAATATTTTTTTAGAAAAATTCACAACTATAATTCTTAAAGGCATCTTTTATTCATTTTCATGCTTTAAGATGTCATTATGTATTTATTTATTTTGTGCTTTGTGTCTGATGCATTCCTGCCATGCTGTGTGCACATGGGACTCAGAGGGCAACCTGCTGGACTCAGTTGTCTCCCCCCATGGTGTGGGTCCCAGGGATCAACCTCAGGCCATCTTGCTTGGTGCTCAGCCATTACCGACTCAGAAACATCTGTATACATACATGCCTTTCCCTAGTGCATTCCGTGCAGCCCAGGAAATAGAACCCTGTGACGCCAGGTGGGGGTTGCCCAGCGGCAGTGACATCTTCTTATGGTTGAGAAACCATCGCGTTAATGTTGACTGTCTGCTTTTGGATGGCCAGTACCTGAAGTCTTTACTGTCCTTGATACCGGTGCTGTGTGAGTCTGGAGAAGCCTGGGACTTGGCCATTGTTCTCATTTGCTTTCTATTGTTGTGATTAACTATGGTGACCAAAATCAACTTAGGAGGACACAGGGTTTTTTTGACTTCTGCTTCCCAGTCTGTCACTGAGGGAAGTCAAGGCAGGAACCAAAGCAGGTAACTTGAAGGAGAAGCCGGGGAGGACCACTCTTGCTGGCTCGCTCTCTGGCTCTTGCTCAGTCTGCTTCCTTATACAACCCAGGCTCACCTGGGGCTGGTGCCATCCACAAGGACTGGGTCCTCCCACATCAACCATCGGTCAAGACAGTTTCTTACAGGCCTGACCGTAGGACAGTCTGACTGGACACACCCTCCTTGAGGCTCCCTCAGAGACCTCTAGGCGATGTCAGAGTGGCAGCCGAGGCTAATGGGAAAGGTTATGAAGGAAACAGGAGGCAGATGATCCTTTTTTCCAGGTGTGTTATAGCATGAATTCTAATTGGCCTTAATAACAAAAGCCCAGAGTCAGTCATATACAGTGGTAAAGCTGAAAGATCAGAGAAGCAGAGCAGCCAGCCATTAGTTCTTACCTCTACTGACTCTTCAGACCAAAGGGCGATTCTATCCCTACAAATCCTCAGACTGAATGCTGAGCTCCTGCCCCCTCTCCGTTATATTCCTCTCTCTGCCAAGCCACATCACATCCTGTCTCCACCTCCCTAGTGCTGGGATTCAAGGTGTGAGCCGCCACTGCCTGGCCTCGATGGCTAACTACGATGGCTAGCTCTCGACTCAGATCTCCAGGCAAGCTTTATTTGCTAAAGCACCAACAGAATACCACTGTAGTATACAAGACGCCCTGTGATCCAGCGTGGCCAGTGGGATGTTGTTATGTAGGGTTTGGAGTCAGGGCCCTGAGAAAGCAGATTGCTTTAGGACTCTGTCCTCCATAGGTAACATCAGTGTCTGTATCAATGGAGACAGGAGGACCAGGTTAAGAGTCAGAACATGTGAGTGTGCACACGCAGATGATGAGGTGATGTTGGCAGGGGCAGCCTCTCTTGGTTGCATTTCTTTGGGTATTGTACCCTGCTCTGTGGCAGGGGTACCTGCTGTACCGAGGGGAACACGTGCCTCCAGTCGGGTGAATTGCTACTTAGCTCTCTGCAAATGTAAGACTCTAAGAACACAGGCAAGGACGCGTCTGGCCACACCTGGATAGACATGCCAAAGTTACAGCATTTGAAGCAAGCCTTGAGTTTGTACATTTGCTGGGCTCCCGTGGATGGAAGCAGGAGAAGAGGTTTGATTGGATGTATGCGCAGATGAAGAGGAAACAAATGTGCTACTCTGAGCTGAGAAGCTGAGCTTGTGTGTGAGAAGGTGGCATGTAAGGGACCAGCGAGACATCTAGTGCATAGGGCCAGGCCTGGGGTGGAGACAGTTGGGAACCCTGCTGGAATCCTAACTGGTTTTCTCCGGGTATAGATCACCGGCATTCTTGTTCTGGGCCCTTGTTGCGCGCTGTGTTCTGCTGTTTGCAGGCAGGAGCGCATACATTTCACTCCCAGCCAGCCCACATTTTGCAGAAAGGAACCCGCTATTGAGAGGTGAGGGATTTGCCTGTACCATCTGTGGTGGAACCAGGCCAGACACACCCGTCAGCAGGTCTGCATGGCTGGCGTTCCGTGTTCCTTACTGAACAGCAGCCTCTTAGGCCAGCCCTTTACATGGATACTACGTTGGTACTATGCCCTAGCACAGGTACTTGTTACTCTCCTGTAGATTTGTTTCTGAGTGGCTTGACCCTTACTGGAATGTGAGACGCTAGTGGGCAGGGACTCCGTTGCTCTCTTAGCAGCTCTTGATGGTAATCTTATAGTCAGGCCTGCTGCATTAGTTACCTTTTGGTGCTGTGATCAAACAACACAACCAGAGCAACTTACGAAAGAAAGAGACTGTGTGGGCATGGGATTCCAGAGGGAGTCCGTGGTGGTGAGGACAGTGTGGCCACAGGCAGCAGGCAGCAGGCAGCAGGCATGGTGACTGGAGCAGCAAGCTGAGAGTTCATATTTTGAAGGACAAATACAAAAAGAAGAGGAGGGCGAGAGAGGGATAGAAGGATGGATGGATGGATGGATGGATGGATGGATGGATGGATGGATGGATGATGGAGACAGAGAAGCAGAATACTGGGAATGGTACAGAGGTTTTGAAGCCTTAAAGCTGGCCTGCGGTAACATAATTCCTCCTGCAAGGCCACACCTCCTAGATCTCCCTGAACAGTGAACAGTGCTACGAACAAGTGAGAGCCAAGTGTTCAGATACATGAGCACGTAGAGACATCCTCATCTCATTCAAGCCAGCATACCTGGTGCATAGTAGATGCCCAAAATACACTGTCAAACAACAACAATATTAACAGTTACTTAAGGGGTTTCCATGTAATAACTCAGTTCCCGTCTGTCGTGTTAGCTCATCACAGGAAACAACAGGCCCTCAGCTAGTGCAGGGAACTTACTGAAGGTCACATGGCTGAGAGGGGAAAAAACACTAAGATTCAGATGGAAATACTTTTCTTCCAAAAATCGGGTCTTTAAACACCAAGGTTTACTGCTTTTATGAGGAAATGATTAGTTAAATATATATGTGCTATAAAAATATATTTAGCAGTTCAGTTCCAAGTACATGGCTTATAAATAAAATTTATAATGCTATAATACATTTTCTTTCTGGAAAACAGTTAATGATTAAGACAGGTATATGGAGGAGATATATATACACACATACATACATATATATATTGGGTTCTTGGAAAGAGTATTAGTATACTGTCACTCATAATGTTCTAACCTATAAATGAACACTATATTTTAAAGAGTATAAATCTGTCTCATATATGTTCCAAGAAGCATATCATACAGCCCCATTATGACAATAAGTATATATCTCTTATAGAAGGAGTTGTAATAATAAGCAGATGTGGATTTTTATTATAGTTTACTTGTTGGTCTGTCAGCTCAGTTCAGTGCCCCAGGGCTATACGAGAGTTGGGGTTAGATATTGGGATCTTAGCCTCTTTACCTAATACCTACAAATGTCTTGGCGTCTACTGTCTGGTCTAACACTCGAGTCTGCGTTGTGGCGTGAGGGAACCATAAAGTTTTGTTCTTCAAAGCTTAGGCCAGTAAAGGAAGGTAAGGGCAAATCACAAAGACTGAGAAATATCTATGGACACAGAGAGACCAGGGGCCGGAAAGCTGGTTCAGCATGTAAGAGCATTGGCTGCTATTGCAGAGGACCTGGGTTCAGTTCTCAGCATCCACACAAGGGTTCACATCCAGTTCCAGGGGATCCAACGCCCTCTTCTGGCCGATGAGGTCTCCTGCATGCATATGGTGCACATACATACATATAGGCACAAACAGAAACATATAAAATAAATTTCTGAATGGAGAGATGAGCAATTGAGTTAAATCATTGAACTTTTTTTTTTCCAGACAGAGGCAGGAAGAGGAAAGTGGTACAAAGCTAAATCTATGAAAGGTTAAAATTATTGACAAGAGTTTAAATTTTCATTTGCCTTGATGTATTTTCACATATTAGCCTCTTTATTTGTTCCATTCATATCTCTAGATATGAAATCTTCATGGCTCCCCTCTATGTTAAGAGCAGTGGTCTTGGGCTGTGGATGTAGCTTAGTGGTAGGGTACTTGCTCTGTATGTACAAAGTCCCAGGTCTGATCCCCAGTGCCACCAAACAAAATCAAGCAGACGAATAGGTCATTTCTCTACTGTGACACTGACCTCAAATGAGGAAGATGAGAAGGTGTGTGTCCCGGGACCCACCAGGGAGTTAGAGCCCCGGCTTTACATTTGTTTGCTTTCAGTAATCATCGCCTGCTTTAAGCACGAACCTGCTTCTTGAGACAGATGAGTTCAAAGGAAGAGCGGTGGCATCATCTCCGGGACTGTCTTCACAGAGATGGTGACACCCAGGAGGTACCGCTGAGGCAGAAGTGGGCTTTGGTTCAAACCCAGGGATCGTATTGACAGGTTAAAAGTCTCTGTGGTTCCCGTACCCTTTCATTCGCTCACATTTGACCAGCGGCATTCCCCATCCCTTTGTGCTGCTTCTGCTCGAGCCTCAGCTCTCTGCACATATTTGCCTCTTAGATTTGAAATAGTGGCATGGCGAGGGGCCAGGTGGCCTTAGATTGTGGGAGCCCCTCTACTGTCCTCAGAATAACCATTCACAGCACTTTCTTTTCTTTTCTTTTTTTTTTTTTGTTTTTTTCGAGACAGGGTTTCTCTGTGGCTTTGGAGCCTGTCCTGGAGCTAGCTCTTGTAGACCAGGCTGGTCTCGAACTCACAGAGATCCGCCTGCCTCTGCCTCCCGAGTGCTGGGATTAAAGGCGTGTGCCACCACCGCCCGGCTTAGCACTTTCTTTTCTTGATGTTTTATTTGGAAACTCTCTTCTGCCTCTCTTCCTCTCCCTCCTTATCTTCTCATAGGCTTGGTACTCACAGTGTAGCCCAGGCTGGGCTTGAATTGGCAGTAGTCCTCCTGCCTCAGCTTCTTATGAGCTAGGATTGCAGGCACGAGCCGTGAGTGGCTCTCAACAATGAATTTTCTTTTCTTTTTGTGAGCATGGTACGTGTATATGTGTGTGCATGTGTATGTCTGTGGGTCTGTGTATGTGTGTGTACGTGCATGTGTGAGTGTCTGGGTGTATGTTTATGGGTACAGACACCTTTGTAAGCCAAAGGAAGGTGTGAGGTCCTGCCCCCCCCCCCGTTTTATTTCTCTGAGACAGGGTCTCTCACTGAACCTGGCGCTTGCTGTTTCTTCTGCTAGGCTGGATAGGCAGCAGACTCCTCTCTGCTTTCCACATATAGTTGGGGCGACAGCCATGCACAGCCCCGTTCAGCTTTTATGTGTATGCTGTGGAATTAAGATCGGGGTCTCATGTTTCTTCAGCGAGCACTCTTACCCACTAGGCCTTCTCCCTAACACCTCTTTTTCAGTTTTCTTCTTCTAATTCTACTTTTCAGTTCTGGAGATCAAATCCAGGGTCTTAGTTATACTAGGCAAGCATTCTACCCTTCTGTTGCTTCTCTGTCTCCAAAAAATTCTCTCTTTCCAATGGCTTATTAAAACCATTTGTTTTGTGTCTAAAGGTGCCAAGAGCAGGCAACCTAACACCTTTAAAGGTGGTCAAAATCTTGCAGTGATGGATTAAACACAGATTGAATCATTTGATAGAAAATCTTATTGTGACCTTTTAAAGCAATTCATTTGGTATAATTGTACCTGCTTATGTGTGTGTGTGTGGAGGGGGGGAATCACACTTGTTAGGATGTGTGTATGGAGGTCAGCTGACAATTTCTTGGAGTTGGTTCTTTTCTTCTACCTTTATATAGATTCTAGGGATTGAATTCTGGTTGTCAGGGTTGAGCAGCAAACACCTTTACCCGCTGAACTCCCTCACCAGCCCCTATTATGACTTTTGATTATTAGAAGCTGTGTATATCTGCTTCTGTCATATATGATGATGATATATCTGAGTATGTGACTAAAATAAAAGCTCTTGGACTTTTTGACTAAAGTAGACTAAACCTTCTTCATAATTAAGACGAGCTTGTCTTCCTGTCACAGCACTCAGGACGAGGTTTATAGTGTGGCCGCTGGAGCCTGCTTGTCACTCTTGAGAGCATAGTCAGGGACTGTAATCCACAAGACACGTGCTTATTAAATACGTCTTAGAGATACACAGCCACAAAACAAAGACAGAATCCTGGCCTTTCTTGCAGTAACAAATAGAAGTAGATAAGAGACATATCAGACGATTTAGTGAATTAGGTTTAGTTCACTATTAATCCATAGAATCCCTTTCAGAAGAGGATTCGACTGCTGTTTTGTGCTGAGCAAGCTCTTGCTGAATTTGCATTGTGGTAGAAGTCATTTACAAGCTGGTATCTAGCCTCTACCAGCAGAGTGGTCTTGCCGTTGGCAGGGAAGCCTGTGTCTACATGTTGATACCTTGCATGCCCCACAACTGAGATGTGGAACCATTTTTGTGAGTGAAAATGTGAGGGATGGTCCATTCCTCTTGTGGTTTGAATGAGAATGGCACCCATAGGCTCATATATTCGAATAATGGGTCCTCAGTTGATGGAACTCTTTGGGAAGGACTAGAAGGTGTGGTCTTGTTGGAGGAGGTGTGTCACTGAGGGTGGCTTTGAGTTTCAGAAGCTCACTCCACTGCCTGTTAGCTTTTTCCGCCTCATGCTTTTGTCTCAAGATGTGACCTCTCAACTGCCACCCAAGTGTCTTGCCTTCCTGCTTCCTGCCACGCTTCCAGTCTTGATTGTTGTGGACGCTAACCCTTTAAAATTTGTGAGCCCTAAATAAATGCTTTCTTCTATAGTTGCTTTGGTCATGGTGTCTTATCATAGCAATATAAAAGCAATGAAGATAGAAGTTGGTACCAGGAGTGGGGTTTGAACCCACACAGACATGTCATGTCCATTGAATACTGTAAGCCCAAATCAAGCATTTTCTTTTATAAGTTGTCTTGGTCATGTTGTTATCACAGCAATAGAAAAGTAAGACACATCTCAATTTACAAAAAAGTATAATTATATGCCAAGTTTACTGAAGCCTTTGGAAACACTTAGCTCATCCTCTTGTCATTACAAAACAAACTTTGTCACTTCCTGGTTCCTTCAATTCCTACTCACACAGGAAGTTGCCTTATTGTAGGATTCATACCGTTTCTCTATTTGTCATTAAGATGCTTCCATTGTTATAATACTTGTATCATAATTTTATTTTGTTTGGCTTTTCAAGACAGAGTTTCTCTGTGTAGCTCTGACTGTCCTGGAATTCACTCTGTAGACCAGGCTGGCCTCAAACTCAGAGATCCGCCTGCCTCTGCTTCCCTATTTCTGGAATTAAAGGCGTGTGCTACCACCACCACCTGGCTAACTTTTGTCATAATTTTAATGGCTACTTTGTGACTCATTAGTACTTGCTTTCCATCTCAAGATTTTAACAGATTTCTATACTTCTTATTTAGTTTATATTACCATTCACATATAATTATTTTGGTATTATGCAAATATTAATGTCATTAGTTTGTACATGATTTTTGCTCTTGTATATGAATTTATATGCATATGTGCATACATTACAATTTTTAAAAGGCAATGGAAATTTGTGCATAATTCAGAAGCAACAGAAGAGAGGCCTTGAATTATTGATTTTGTTCTATCTTGGATAGCTGTTAATTCAGCCTTTAGGCTTGCTTTTTTTTCTGAACATGTCATATCGTGTGTCTGATCTAGCTTTTGATTGTGTTTTTTTGAATTTGTACATGAAAATTGAAACAAATACTACATAGAAGAAGGAAATGGGGTGAATTTGCTATCCAGTGGCAGCAATTTATTTTAAAAGCTACGTCTTCTTCAATAATAAATTCATATGTACTGGAAGAAGAGCAGCATGGAGTTGGAATTGTTTTGCAGCCCTGTGTCTCCAGGGCGGCGTGCGTGGGTGGTGCAGTGGTGGGTGCAGCTGCCCCCCATCACTCCAACTGTTTAGGAATTCGTCCTTACAGTCTTTGTCGGGTGTCACCATGGATTCATTTGATATCTAATGCAGTTGGAGACACAATAGCGTGTGTTGGGGGCGAAGGCTCAAGCATGTGAGATAAGGAATTCTGACTGTTGGCTTTCCCAACTACTTGAAATACAGCAAATCATAGTGAAATTTCAAGTTACTATGCACAGCCTTGAGTTCATTACGCTTTGTCTTTATCCATGTGTATTTATGGAGCCATGGTGCGTTATTTTAGGCTCTTTGAGTGCCTTCTGTGTTTATCAATTTGTAGTTCGAAATTTCAGTAAGCCATTCCTACTGCCTGGGTAATTAAGGTTGATATCGCTAGTATTTAGACTGAGAGTGGTGTTTCTATGGTGCTAAACATCTTTAGGGGCATTTTGGGTACTTTAAGCGAGAAGCTGGCTTGCGATCAATGGGACAGTGCATCTTTTTTCTCAGACCGAGGCCTTCATAGGACATGCTTTGCTTCCACGTGTGTAAAGTTTGTTTCTGCGCCCCTGAGACAAACAACCCTGGGGGCTTCCCTCTCTGGTTACATTTCTAAATCTCCAATTAGCTCCATGAACACTCTTGGGGTCCGGGCGAGGGGAGGGGCTAAGTTGGTTGGTCTCCTCTGAGGCTCATCATTGCTGTAGCCCCTGAAGCAAATCGGGAAACAGAATGCTGCTCAGGATAGCGTGCCAGCGCTCGGGACCGCAGCACCATTTGGCATTTTTTTGAAGGGCGGTTGTAGTCTTACTTTTCCTCTTTGATTGGTATGTTTTCAGGATCTCCCCAGAGTCGTCCTTCTCCATCAGCTGGCGAAGCAGGAAGGTGCTTGGACCATCCTTCCCTTGTTACCGCAGTAGGTACCTTTAACTTAAACAGTTTCAATCCTTGGCATTTGGGCCGCCACACTCTTGCACTCTTTAGTAAGGTTTTTCAAATTATTAAGAGGTGGTATGTTTCCTGGGATGCTAAGTGAAGTAAATTTGAGTTTTATATTTTGTGATCACTGGATTAAGTAGATTTTTTTTCAGTGATTGGTTCTTAATCGTAGTTTGTTTTTGCTTATTTTCTTTTCAAAAATGATTTACTTTAGTTTATATGTATGAATGTTTGTCTGCTTGTGAGTACGTGCACTACCTGCATGCAGTACCCACAGAGGCCAGAAGAGGGCATTGGATCCCCTGGAGCTGGTGTTACAGATGGTTGAGAGCAGCCATGTAGATGCTGGGACTCAAACCCAGGTCCTCTGCTATAGCAACCAGTGCACTTGACTGCTGAGCCATCTCTCCAGCCCCATAGTTTTTAGTTTTGGATGTGTTTCTTTCTTAAGTGATGCAAAACAAAACAAACAAAATCTTACTGTAATTCATTTTGTGTGCTATACAGTATATATACCATGAATCCACGGGCCTTAACCTGTTTCTTTCCATCAGCTTTTCTGTAACATATAGCAAGAATTCAGCGTGGATCTTCTTCTGTGAAGAAGAGACGAGAATACAAATCCACAGACTCCTAGAAACACTTAGGCGATATGATCCATCTAAGGTGCGCAAACTTTGAAACCATTTTTGACTTGGGGGGGCAGTAATTCAGGGAAAATGTGATTTTGGTTAAGGGGTATTGGGAATAATAGCTTGATTTCTGAAAGCTGTGTTGTAAAATTCTCTGAGGTTTATAGCGGATGGAGAACATAAAAGGAGCCATTTTATGTGAAAAATCTACATTTATGTGTGTTGACAGCATAAGGAAGTTAAAACAACAACCCCCTTTTAGTGTTACCCACCAAGTTTCCATAGGAGTATAATTAAATAAGCTCTTTTTCCCCACCAGGAAAGGACACACACATATACGGAAGAATTGTATTTATTTTTTATTTTATCTTATGTGTAGGGATGTTTGTCTACATGTGTGTGTGTGCACCATGTGCAAGCAGTCGCCACAGAGGCCAGAAGAGGGCACTGGAACCCCTGGGACTGGAGTTACAGATGGTCGTGAGACATCACGTGGTGCTGGGAACCAAACCTAGGTCCTATGTAGCAGCAAGAAGTGCTTTTAACCACCGAGCCATCTCTCCAACTCTCAAACTGAATATTTTGATGTCTTAAGGTCCTGGGTCTGATATCTATGTCCTTAGCTCACAATCTGATCACTTGGGGTAAGAGGACTTGGAACCATCCTGGTATCTTAAGACTGGCTCCATCCACCCAGAAGCTCTCTCCAGACAGGAGTGTGGGGACCGAATGTCTGGGAAATGTAGGCCGTGTGGTTTCCCAAACACCGCATAGTGCATTACTTCCATGAAAACCACTGAGTTTAGAGGCTTTTAAGTGTTGGAAGGACCCATTAGGATTTCTTTCTGCTGTTGATTTCTGAGAAGCCATGGATAAGCCTGCATGGATAGGCCGTTAGGGGAGAGAAGGGTTAGGAGCATGTTTGGTTCAGCCCTTCCAACTGATGCTATTTCCCAGCTATGGGCCTCGCTGCAAACACAAACCATGTGTGAGACTTTTGTTTCCTTCTGACTTGAATGTTGGGGTTCCAGCCTCGTCCCCGCTGTTCATATCACCCGGAGACTCTTGCGCTGTTACCCATGGTTCTGATTCCGTGGGGAGATGGTGACTCACAGTGTCTTTTTAATGAAAATGAGAGTAAAAACATGGGAAAAGTTCAAAGCGAGTTCACGAGAAGCAAGTTCAGAACCGAGGCAAAGGGAGACCTTGCCCTTCCTTTCTGAACTCTGCATTGTGGAGAAAAGAAAACGCTAAGATTTATTTCTTTGGAAAGTAGCATGACAGAATATATAGATGACATAATGTTGAGGTCATTTCAAACCAGTGGGGCTTTTTTCCTCTACTGTTAGAAATCTTTGGAGGAAAAAAAAAAAAAGCCGATACCGACACAAATAAAGCCATATCAGAATAACTGTGCCGTGCGTGGGGGCCTGGGCATTTTGATTCCGGCACTGTTTCCATTGTTATCTCCGAGTCATTCTTACAAATGCAAACGTAGGCTCTTGTGCAGTGTTTTAAATGTATAAGTTTAGTAGTTACCAACGTTAAAGTGCCTCCCCTATATTGTTTGAACCCCGTCTTTGCCGCTCCGCAGCATGCCTTTAATATCAGTGTGTCTGACGAGGTGTATTAACTTCGATTTATTTTTAACAGCAATGAGGCATGGTGCTGGTTAAAAGCGACCCTAGCAGAATAGCCATCAGTTATCTTTCCAGTTTTCTCTTTTTAAATATTCTTTCCATGAAGCCACTAAGAGAGCCATTCGCTGGGAAGGAAGATGTACGGTTCTTTCCATAGTCTCCATTGAGTCCTTCCTAAGATAATTTATCACCTCAATAAAAATACTCGTGGACTAACGTATGTGCTTTGTAATAGCTGGGCATTGTAATTAGGAGATAAAGTATGATGCTATGTTTTGCGTAAAGCATCAGTGTTGTTATGGAGATCTAGTAGTGACAGCTCAGTGTGGGGAGTGGGGTCCTAGCAGCTCGGCTTCCAGGTCTGGGAGCGGCTCTTCCTGTCTGTCCCACCTGCCGGTGCTGTTGTCTGACACATCCCATCATCTGCTGGACGCCTGCCTCCTGTGTCTCGCTTTTCTCAGTGGCTGTGGAGGTCTGAGCCAGGTCATCCTGTTGTGGCTGGATGTGGAAGTTTTTCATTGCTCTTGAACGCGATAATATTCCTCTCGCTGCTCGAGTCCAGCACGTGGGATCCAGCCCAGCCCGGCTGCCTCTTTCCTATCAGGTTCCTCTCACCTGCTCTGTGCCAGGTGCCGGGAGCGGGGTGGGGAGGGGGAGGGTCTTATTGTTCCAGGGACTTCACCCTGACAACATTTCAGGTTCTTCTTCTTACCATGGGCTTCTTGATGTTATTTCACTGTTGTTTGTCTTAAGAGGTTTTCCTCTCTTTCCAGGGCAGCCCCACCCCATCAGTTAATGCGCTTTCTCTAATTTCTATCCCTTCTGTATTGCAAGTACATCCCTGCTTGTTGTGGGTTCTTGATACATGTGGAGTGAATGAATGAATGAATGAATGAATGTGATTCTGGGAAGAAGTTTTCAAAGATTTATTGAAAACCCTTTATGGTTGGGGCTGGAGAGATGGCTCAGTGGTTAAGAGCTCTGTCTTTTCTTGCAGAGGACCCACGTTGGAATCCCAGCATTCACTGGCTCACAAGCATTTGTAACTCCAGTTCTAGGAGATCTGATGCCCTCTTCTGGCCTCTATGGGCACTACATGCATGCCGTGCATAGATAAACACACAAGCAAAAGACTTGTTCACATAAAAGTAAAATAAATAAATCTTTTATATTCGTATGCGGGATATCCTATAATATACCACTCAGGCTGGAAAAACCGCTCAGGGGTAAAGACACCTCTAGCCAAGACTGACTAAGTTTGAATGCAAGGGCGCACATTTGTTCTCTGATTGCCACATGTGCACACACACACACATACACACACACACACACACACATACACACACACACACAATCTAAATAAATAAGGCAATTTAAAATTAGGAAAACATTCTTATATTTATGGCACACATGTATACACACAAAAATTTAGGCAACAAGACAGTTTTTGAAAATTAAAAAATCTTATATCTATAGTATAATGATGGCTAATAGTTTTCACACCAGTGACCTGATCCTGAGTTATTTTTGCTATAAAAAGTGTGATAGATTTATTATTATACTTGTGTTAATTATGCTTTTATTTGGACTCTACAGAGATACATAATTTATGCTAACTTCATCTGCCAAGATACTTAGTTAGCTAAATAGTTTAGCTTTAATGTTTTGGTTAACTAATTCAGGTGCTATAACTTTGCTTTCAGTCTGAACATTAAATGGCTTGTCAAAAGTGATGATGTTTTATCTTTTTACTTAACAGGAGTGGTTTTTAGGAAAAGCTTTGCATGATGAAGAATCAACCATTGTCCACCATTATGCCTTCTCTGAGAACCCTACAGCCTTTAAGTATCCCGACTTCGCTGCTGGCTGGGCCCTTAGTATCCCACTTGTAAATAAGTAAGAGCTTATTAGACATTTTGGGGCGTGTGTGTTATGTCACCGAGTTTTGTTACTGATGAATCGTAGGTTCTCAAATGAGTTTTTCAGCCAGAGCTATATTCCACGGGAGGGGAAAAAAAAGTGAAGGGCAGGAGGGTCTTGCCCCAGCTGGGTCCCTTACGAAGCCCGGGAGATACATCATACCCCCTCCTCTCTGCTTCCTAGTAGTTTCTGGCAAAATAGAGTGACTAATAAGTCAGGAGTCTAAGGGAGGGTAACAAAGATCCAGAGGACACGGAGGAAGCATGACCTTTGTGCAGGGACCTCATTGGTGACCACGCACCTTTGATCACCAGTAAGAAGAAACAGTGACTGCAGGGATCAGAGGAGAGGATGCCAATTAAGGGAATGGATATGTAGATGCTGCGTGGCCAGACTCAGGCCAGCTCCCGAAGGCGCCCTGGGCAGTCACGTCTCAGGCCAGCTCCCGAAGGCAAAGGTGCCCTGGGCAATCACGTTTCAGGCCAGCTCCCGAAGGCGCCCTGGGCAATCACGTCTCAGGCCAGCTCCCGAAGATGCCCTGGACAATCATGTCTCAGGCCAGCTCCCAAAGGCGCCCTGGGCAATCGTGTCTCAGGCCAGTTCCTGAAGATGCCCTGGACAATCATGTCTCAGGCCAGCTCCCAAAGGTGCCCTGGGCAATCACGTGTCAGGCCAGCTCCTGAAGGCACCCTGGGCAATCATGTCTCAGGCCAGTTCCCGAAGGCTCCCTGGGCAATCTTGTCTCAGGCCAGCTCCCAAAGATGCCCTGGGCAATCGTGTCTCAGGCCAGCACTGGAAGATGCCCTGGGCAATCACGTCTCAGGCCAGCTCCTGAAGGCGCCCTGGGCAATCCTGTCTGGCTGTTGGTGTGCCTCGCTGCAGCAAGACGCTTCACAGTGTGGCATGGAGAGGATAGGTGACTGAATTGAACCGTGGAGAAATGTGGTTGTCTTCAGGTCTTTGTTAGTTTATATTAATTATGCGCCTTTATTGGAAGATGGAAGATGGCCTTTGTTATCTTCAGAGATGGAAGGGTTTCTCTAATTTTTCATTGCATGTCCTATTTCTAGGATTTGGGTCCTTGAAAGTGTTTTGGGCCACTGTTAGGGAGCACATGCGTGTGAATTCGCAGCTGTACTAAACACCTGCCTGACGTAATTCGCGGTTGGTAGTTTTGCACACTGTAGCTCTCCTCTGTCCCAGTATAGACTCCACAGCTGCCCCTTTCTACAGGGGTGTAGCTCCGTGGAGGGCGATTATCCAGCCTGCACGATTTTAATTTAAATTGGAGTTGGTTGGCCACTTTTCACTGTGGCAAAGATCAGATGACACCGAATGCAGAAAATTATCTGGCACCGTGTTTCTCCATCTTTTTGGAGTAATGTGGGCAATTCCTGAACTGCTGTTGACTATCACTAGAGGTTTTTAATTTAGTTAGTTTTTAAGTGACACATATACACACCGATGGCCACGTACAGCCCTTCAGTGTGCGCAGAGGCTGTGCAATGTTTCAGTCAGACTGTACGTGGACTGGGAAGATGGTTTGGAGGTTAAGAGCACCGTCTGCTCTCGCAGAAGACCCAGGTTCGGTTCCCAGCACCCACATGTAGGTTCATAACCACCTGTAACTCTAGTTCCTGGGGATCAAATGTCCTTTTCTGGCCTCCTTAGGTACTCAATGCACACACATGGTTTACTTAACATCCATGCACACAAAATATTTGTACACACAAAGTAAAAATTAATATAATCTAGGGTATATACGTTTGTCTTCTAAAATATCATTTATGGTAAGAGCATTCAAAGCCCTTTCTTCTGAGCTTTTTAAATGATTACAATATGTAATTATTAGTTTTTTATTTGTTTTATTTATTTTTATTGTGTTTTTAGAAGGTTTTGCTTGCGTGTATAATGAGCGTGTGTTTGTGTGTGCACACACACATATGCGTGTGAGTACATGGAGCCCATTGAACTCATTTGTGGATGGGGAGACAGCCAAGTGCAGCTTCTAGAGTATCTCCCATCTCCTCTTCTGGCCAAGCGTAAGCACAGGTCTTGCAGAGATAGGGGAGACCTCAGGGTTTCATTGTGGTAGCTGGATGTGTCTTGGCCTGGACTGCTATAGTAGAATACCACAAGCCAGGTCGTTTGTAAGAAAGAAAGGTATATGTCTGTAAGTTCAGATGTAGACAGGTTTTTCTTTGGGCTGCCAGTTCACACACCCCCAAAAAGCAACACAGGAACTTATTATTAATTATGGAAGCTCAGCCTAGAGATTGGGCTTGTCCCACTAGCTTTTATAACTTATTCAACCCATTTATATTAATCTGTGTTTTGCCTTGTGGCTTTTTACTTCACTTCCATCTTGCGCCTCCTGTTTCCTCTCTGTGTCCCCTGGCATCTCCTTAATCTCTGCTCCTTCTCTCTCTGCCCGGAAGTTGCACCTAACTTCCTGCCTAGCTATTGGCCATTCAGCTCTTTATCAAACCAATCAGAAGGCGCCTTGGCAAAGACATATCTTCACAGTAGAAAAAGATTATTCCACAGTATTTGGAGGCTGGGAAGTTCATGATGAAGGAATTTACAGTTTCAGTAGCTGGCAATGTCTGCCCTGTAGTTTAGCGCTAACACCCCTCACTGTGACCTCTGAAGAGAATGTGGTGCCCAGATTACGACCCCCAGAGAGACCCCCAGAGAGGCCCAGACTGTAATAAGCAAGGTTTATTTAGCGTAATACAAACTAGTTTGGAACCCATCTCTAACCCATGCCTCAGTGAGGTAGAGAGGAGTTGTATCTCCTCTGTGGGGTAGGCTTTTAAAGGTGTAACTACAAAGAGGCCTTTTGAAGCTGCTTTGGCACGGGTGCAAGGACTTTTGCTCCCTCCCATCCTGCTGTGTCAGCTAATTCTTTGTTCTTTGAGCAAGGCCACCCTGTTCCTGAGTCAGGCCATCTTTATCAGCCTCTACCAGGTGGCTGGCTGGGCTGAGCTGAGTGTCCTTGGGCTTGGAATCTCCCAGGTGGGAGGGGGAAGGAAAGTGCTGTCTTTCTGGGAACGTGAGGCTAGTCTGTGTTTTTAATTTTAAAACATTCTGCTAGGAAATTCCTTCTCGTCCCTTTGAGAATAAGAATAAGGGGTGAGGGTCCCACAGAGAGCACATCTCCCTTGGGCTTCTTTTAGATGGCTACAAACCCCTTTGTGATGGCTACTGACCTCCCCAAAGATGGGAGCTCCTCCTCCTAAGAGGAGTTCAACATAGGAATATAAGAGCACCAACGTTCGTCAGAAGCTGCAGTAAACTACGGCTGATGGGACTCGCGTCAAGAGCCTGATTTCTTTTTTACACAGAGTTCAGAAAGCTCCCAGCATGCCCCCTGTAATGCTGGCATGATAGAGAAACATGCACCAGTTTGACCTCAGCATTCAGTGTCATCTGCTCCTTACCACACTGAGTAGTGACCAGCGAATGAGAGCTGTCATCCATAACCGTGGTCTCTTCTTCTCCTGCCTTTTCTCCTGTCAGCAAAACAATCAAGTTAAAAAAAAAAAAGTAGACTCTACCACAGCAACAAACCCAAACTCTGGTCCTATTTTGCTTTCCCCTGATACAGACAAGGAATAAAAAAAAAAATAATGTAGCCCCATCTAGTATTGCAAACTATCTGTGGCAAGATTTATTAAACTATTATTATTAAAGTTTGTTCCTTCCCTTCCCTTCTCTTCCTCCCCTTCCAACCCTCGTGTGTGTATGTGTGTGTGTGTGTGTGTGTGGTGTGTTGATCACTCACTGAAAGCACCTAATAGTTTGAAAGCAGCCGTAAAAGAAACAGCTGTTCATCATAAATGTTGGAAGCAGCATGTGGATATAGGTTGATAGCATCTGTTTGTGATATTGCATTCTATTTTGGGCCAGAAAATTCTTTCCTAATAAACTCTGGTAAAATTTGATTAAAGGCCTGGAGAGAAGCCTCATTAGTTAAGAGCACTGGCTGCTCTTCCAGAGGATCCTGGTTTGGTCCCAGCACCCACTAGCATCTCATAACTATGTGTGATTCCAGTTGCAAGGGATTCAGTGCCCCCTTCGGGCTTCTGTGGGCACTGCATGCAAGTGGTACATAGACATACCTGCTGGCAAAACATCCATATAAATAAAATAAATATGGATTTAAAATATTAAGATGAGATGTTCTCCATCCCTTTCCCTGCAATGTCTTTTGTTAGAGACAGACAGACAGCACAGTGAGAGAAGTGGAGAATTCATTTGGCTTGCTCTTGGTCTAAATTATGTGAAGAGGAGGATTCTTGTTTTCCCTCTGATGTGGTACTGTCACACTCGGGGATCATGACAGTGTTTGTGCTGATAGCCTTCCAGGGATCGTTGCTTAGGCTTGGTCCTAAAAATAAAATGGTTACTCAGTGAAGGCTGGATATAGAAGACTGGATGGGGCAGGGAGGGGTGTGGTCCAGGGAGCATGGGGAGATTAAGACTTTGGATGCTGGTGGATGCAGAGCCCCGCAGGCCAGGCAGAAGTGTGGGACTTTATTCCTTGTGGGAAAGGAACCATGGAGACGTTTTGTTTTTTAAAGAAAAAAGTGACCTGAAAGAAAACCAGTATTTTTCTCCCAAACCCATACATGTTCTTATCTTAAAATTTTTATCTGTTTTTAAAATCTGTTTTCAACTATTAGAAAGTCTTATAAATGATTATTTCTAAAAAAAAATCAAATGTTTCTATATTCTAGGCTTACCAAGAAGTTAAAGAGCGAGCCCCTGAAGTCTGACTTCACCATAGACTTAAAGCATGAGGTAGGTCATGACTTGACCAAGTCCTAGTGATCACTACGTCGCCCCTTTTGTTGGGAGCGGAGTTCAATGATTGCACATGCACCCCAGCTGGAAAGGTCGTGACTATTGCCACCGACTCTGTACCAAAGAGAAAATAGTCATGTATTTGGATGTAAAAGTTGTGTTTTAAATTTTATATTCCCTAACAGTTGTGGATTTTTTATTTTTATTATACCTTAATATATGTTTCCCTACACACACTCATGTTCTCCCCACTGAGGTAATTTCACAGCAGTAGGTGGAGAAGAAGTGGGGGTGGGGGGAGGTTGACTTTCATGAGTCATATTCCTTGCTTTTTTAGGTAAGTAGATGGATCCAGAGGTAAACGGTTAAATGTGTGCCAAAACATCATTGAAAATATCTCTATACTGCTTGATGCTTAGGTACTTTTGTACCCTTCTGGACTTTGTGACAGTGGAATTGTTCCAGGAGCATGCTGTAACTGGAAACTGATATATGTGTGTGTGTGTGTGTGTGTGTTTGTATGAATGTATGTATGTATGTATACAGCTCTAGCCAACAAAATTTCATTCTGGTGCTCTCTGTCTTTTTTTTTTTAAGATTGATTTATTTTTACCTTATGTATAGTGTTCGTGTGTATGCATGTGCACTGTGTGTGGTACCCACAGAGGCCAGAAGGGGGCATCAAATCCTCTGGAACTGGAACTATAGGCAGATCTGAGCCACTGTGAGGGTGCTGTGAACTGAATCAGGGTCCTCTGTAAGAACAGAAAGTGCATGGAACTGCTGAGCCATCTCTCTAACGCCATCTAGTGGCCTCTTGTAGTAGCTTACTATTATTCCCTCTTGATAGTGTTTGCGTGGCTCCTGGTTGTTCACTATGGCAGTCATTGTTTCTATGAATATTTTTGGTATGTGCCACAATTATATGTGTGTTTCTCTATTGCAAACTAATGTAAAACTCTTATGACTGTAACTTACTTTAAACAATACATGTTTTTTTAAAGGTTGGGCAGATGGCTTAGTTGGTAAAGTGTTCATTGTATAAGCATGTGGGTTGAGTTCAGATCTCCAGCACACTGACATACACAGAGTCTGGCACAGCAGCCCAGCTGTCATTGCAGTGCGTGGAGGCAGAGACAGGCAGATTCCTGGAGCTCATCTCCAACCAGGCCACACCCCCTAATCCTTCCCAAGCAGTTCCACCCTCTGGGGTACAAGCATCCTAGCATACAGCCTGTGGGTACATTCTCATTCACTGCACCTCGGGTGTTTCCAGCAAGCCAGCTGCTGGAGGTTCCACACCCCAGACTGCGGTGTTGTTTCCGTGTGTCACCTTGTATCAGTTTCGGTAATGACTTAGTGTGCACTTCCTGGGACTCCTTCCTGTCGTCTGTGTGATTTTTTTTTTTTTTTTTGGCATGGTTCCTGGTTCACTGTTTATTGCTTATAAATGATCAGATCAATCAGTGTGGCATTATCATTCTTAAAAATAAATCTGTGGGGAAAATTCTGTTGAATAATAGCATATTGGCATTGTTCAACCTAGTGGTCTTTTTAGAAGGTGTATCCTGCTGCCCTTGGGCATTTTGTACCTTCCTGTATTTGTAGTTTTTGTTGAGCTCTCTCCTCTCTGCCCCTCTCTTGTCTTGCGGCAGATTGCCCTCTACATCTGGGACAAGGGCGGAGGACCTCCTCTCACTCCCGTGCCCGAGTTTTGTACAGCCGAGGCCGGCTCCCACTGTGCCACCACGTTCCATTCCTTCCTACCGCTCTGTGTAAGTAACAGCCGCACTACTTCCTTGCGGATCAAAGGAGAATGCACATATTGTGTGTATAACATTTATACGTTGTGGACATAACATTTTCCTAGTAATTCACTTACTTAAAAATAAACCAGCGTTTGCTCCAGGGAAGGCTACAGCCATATGCCATATGCCTAATAGGTAAGCACGGTTGCTGTTCCCATCTTCTGTATTTAGATGAGAGGTGCGTGGCGAGTTAGGGTTCCTGGACCCGGTCCATCTGCTTACACTTGACAGCCAGTGCTGGGGAGATGGCAGCTGACGGGACAAGTGGGTTATTCAAGGGCTAGCATACTGGAAGATGGGAAGTGTTGTCTCCCAAAGAGACCTGTCTCACAGAATGCAGAGGCTTTTGTTGGTACAAAAAGGAGGTGCAGTGGGCGATGGGCAGGGAGAGGAGGTGCAGTGGGCGATGGGAGGGAGAGGAGGTGCAGTGGGCGATGGGAGGGAGAGGAGGTGCAGTGGGCGATGGGAGGGAGAGGAGGTGCAGTGGGTGATGGGCAGGGAGAGGAGGTGCAGTGGGCGATGGGAGGGAGAGGAGGTGCAGTGGGCGATGGGAGGGAGAGGAGGTGCAGTGGACGATGGGCAGGGAGAGGAGGTGCAGTGGGTGATGGGCAGGGAGAGGAGGTGCAGTGGGCCATGGGAGGGAGAGGAGGTGCAGTGGGCCATGGGCAGGAAGAGTGTGTGTGCTGTGTAGTTGGTTTTTGTCAGGAAAGGCCTGCTACTCAAGGCACCAAGAGCATCACAGAGCTAACGGGTTGTACGTTTAGAAAGGGTATTTTCCTGTTGGGACCTGCAAACATTACAAGTCTCCTTTATTGTCACACTGTGTGTGTGTGTGTGTGTGTGTGTGTGTGTGTTTATTTTTGTGCCTACCATGAACCTGAAGACTCTGAAACTTATTGTTAATTTCTTTTCTTGTCAGGGAAAATAGATTCAACACCCTCATACAGTGTGTGTTGTGTCTTGTTCTCAGGCCAGTTATGGAGAAGACTGTGTGTACTATCTTAAAAGTTACACACAGACACACATACATATATACACACACAGACACGCAGACATGGACATGGATGGATGTGGACAAATCCGGACATACACCCCCCACAGTGTATCAATAGAGGAGACTTGTAGTATTTGCAGTTCCCAATGGGCAACTGTCCTTTCTAGACATCAAACCTGTTTGCTCTGTGATGCTCTTGGTGCCTTGAGTAGTAGGACAGAGCTGGGGGACATCACTATGAACCAATCCCAACCGCAAAGTGGTGGCATCACCATGACTGTTCTACAGGCTGAAGACCGATAAGAGGGGGTGAAGTGGAACGCATCAGATTGGGGAACGCGAATCAAATAATCCCACACTAGCTCCGAATAGAGTGTACTAAGGTTTTTCTTTATTAAAAGGAAAACTCACGGATCACAACGAGGAAATAGGGACGGGATCCAACATCCAGGTTTGGCTCAAATGAGGAGGAGGGGCGAGGGGGCAGGACCGCGGCTTTTTTGGTACCCAAAGCCGGAGCCCACCGGGTCCTGCCTCTCAAAGGCCATTGGCTGAAGGAGGTTCTCCATCAAGGGGGTGTTTAGTTGCTGTGATAAACCCTGATCAAAAGAAAGTTGGGGAGGTAAGGTGGATTTGGCTCACACGTCGTGATCACAGTCCACCATTGATGGTAGGGAGGGCACTCAAAGCGGGGACCTGGAGGTAGGAACCGAAGCAGAGAGCTTGATGAAACTGCCCACTGGCCTGCTCCCCATGGCCTGCCCAGCCTGCTTTCTTATAGAACACAGGGCCGCCTGCCCAGGGAGGACGCCACCCACAGTGGACTGGGCCCTCCCCTATCAATCTTGAATCAAGAGACTGTCCCCCGGGCCAGTCTGGTGGAAGCAATTCCTCAGTTGAGAGCTCTCCTTCCCAGGTGACCCTAGTTTGTGACACATGGATGAAACATTTAGCCAATGAGTGGGGTCAGCACGCCTGCCCCAGGAAGCAGCTGAAGGCCTCAGTTGTCATGTGCACTGTCATCAGCCTCCTCTGGGTCTGCGTCCCACCTGTGTGGCCTCCCTCCCACCAGGGGTTTGAAGCAGTTCTCTCCTTAGTGTGGACGGAGCATCCGTGACTTCCAGACTTGAGGGGACAATAAAGAGGTCATCCGTGACTTTAGTACGAAGTATGGCCAGACCCAGAGAAGCATTAATCTCCCGCTTCTGCATGAAATCATCCTCTAGTCTTCTCCCTTTGTCAAAATCTCCACCCGCTGAGAAAACGAAAGGGGAGTAACTAGCATTTATTAGTTATCTGCCATGTGCTTAGTTAACAATTGTGGCGCCTGCACCACCTGGAACCGCTATCGGGCAAGGGCCTGGGGATTAAAGAACACACAGAGACACGAGTCACTCTTGAAGCAAGAATGCCAATTTTATTGTGTTTCAGGGCAGTTTATATAGTGCTCTCCTTGACTAGTGGCCACGCCCTCGTTCTTGGGATTTTTCACCTGCAAGTCTACCAGAAACCACTCCCTTGTTATCAGAAACTCATGAGGGTCTCATGCTCAGAGCAGCTGCAAGCATAGAAAAACAAGTTGTTTACTCTGGCAGTCAGGAGGTCATAGAAAGTTCAGGGTCTGAGGGTCTGCAGTCCCCAACCATTAGTGACAGCAGCTTCTGGTGCTTCTCAGTCCTGCTTTCTAAATGGCCAGACAGAAGTTCAAAGAGTTTGAGGAATGTGTTAATATGACTCGTGGTCCACAGCTGTTGAGCTGGGGTACAGGACCAGGGCTGAGCTGGGATGCAGGACCAGGGCTGACTGGGGTATAGGACCAGGGCTGAGCTGGGGTACAGGACCAGGGCTGAGCTGGGGTACAGATCCATGACTGAGCTGGGGTATATATCCCGAGCTGAGCTTGGGTACAGGTCCATGGATGAGCTGGGCTACAGGACCTAGGCTGAGCTGGGGATACAGTTTCAGGGCTGAGATTGGGTAGAGGTTCAGGGCGGAACTGGGGTAGAAGTTTGGGGCTGAGATGGGGTAGGAGTTCAGGATTGAGCTGAGGTGGAGGTTCAGGGCTGAGCCGGGGTATAGAGTCAGGGCTGAGCTGGTTTGCAAATGTAGGGTTGGACTGGGAGACAGGTTCAGGGCTGGACTCCATGTAGGTCCAGGACCAAGCTGGGAAGCACTTTCTATGTTGGTTGACTCCAGAGCCGTCATTTGACTCCAGAGCTGCCAGTTTCCATATATGTCCTCTTTCCTCCCTAAAACTATCATAGATAGGATAGCTATGAGCATGAAGTCTAGGTAATACTGACCCACAAATGTATATAATTTTTCTCTTTCTTTCTTCCC
This sequence comes from Arvicola amphibius, assembly GCF_903992535.2. Taxonomy (NCBI): domain Eukaryota; kingdom Metazoa; phylum Chordata; class Mammalia; order Rodentia; family Cricetidae; genus Arvicola; species Arvicola amphibius. The sequence continues at coordinate 107,091,232 of NC_052056.1, read as the reverse complement.
CCTTTCCAGGGAACACCAGTGGAGAAGGCGGCGATTTTTGTTGCAGTGAAAACATGCAAGAAATTTCATGGCGACAGAAGTATGTTTTGGGCTATTCATTCATTTCCCTTGAACTTTCAAGATCCAAAATGTCTTTCTTTGAGACAGTGCAAGCCAGGTGCAAATTCAGGATGGGAGATTATGGTAGTGGATGCCGTAGGAAAAGTGGCTGTTTAAACAGGGCTCCTCGCTGGGCCACTCCAGTCCCAGAGAGATCACTTAGAAGAGGCAATTTTGTATTGATGCATGAGTGGTTATAGCTCTTCTAAATATCGTTGAGATAAGCACCTTAAATTGAAAATGGGAAACTCAGCTGTGGCAGCCTTGGGGCCGGCGTGCAGGTGATAGTCTGTTCTGTAAAGGGTCCCACTGTGTGCAGGCTCAGTGTCTGAACCATAGGAGACTACCAGAGGGGCTTCTGAGGTAATACAATCCCAACAAGTTTATTTCACTTGTACGCATTGGTACTTTTTAAATGAAGATCCACAGGTTTGCCCATTGGTTATTTATATTGGAAAATTGAAAAAAATACCTAAGAAATAATGACCTGATGTATGGAAACTCTGGTGTGTAGATAAACATTGTTTTGTCCATTTCTGCTGTTTCATTATAGAATTTTGCTAGTTCCAATGACAATGTTAAAAGGAAAGAGCCATCCTAAATGTAACTGGCACAATTCCTCTTATTTTGTTCCATTTGAATCAGCACTCTCTCATGCTGAGAAGCAAGCATTCTTTGGCACGGTCTAATTTTAGTGCATTTTATGAAGACTGATTGCACTGGGTATCATGTGTATGTAGAAAGCTTCCTAATGCAGCGTCATGATCATGGGATTAGAGTTTTGGGAACTTCATACATATTTTTATGAAATAATACAATCCATACAAGTTATATTTTAAGGGAGAAGACATTTTTAAATCAAAGAATATACTAATTGGGGTTTATAGTATGACCCATAGCATTGTCACCAGTTAAAAACTAGGAAAAGTGGTCATGTCTTTAGACAGTGGTCATGTCTTTAGACAGTGGTCATGTCTTTAGACAGTAGGCATGTCTTTAGACGGTGGTCATGTCTTTAGACGGTGGTCATGTCTTTAGACAGTAGGCATGTCTTTAGACGGTGGTCATGTCTTTAGACGGTGGTCATGTCTTTAGACGGTGGTCATGTCTTTAGACGGTGGTCATGTCTTTTTAGACAGTAGGTATGTCTTTAGACAGTGGTCATGTCTTTAGACAGTGGTCATGTCTTTAGACTTGCCTGAATTTGTCATGTCAAATCCCAAATCTGTTAAATCTGACTGAGTAATACATTTGTTTATTATACAAGGAGGCCCATGGTACTGTTAAGAATCAATAAAGGAGTTGAAATAAGACTTTTACTTATCATAAATTTAACCTAAATTTAATATCCGGAAGGGTTCTGTGAGGCAATTTTGAAAAATATCTTTGAGGGGCTGGAGTGGTTAGGACCGGGTTCAGTTTTCAACACCTGCATAGCAATTCCCTACCATCTGTAATTCTAGTTCCAGGGAATCCAGCTCCCTCTTCTGGCCTCCATGGGCACTGCACATACATGATGCACAGACATACTTGTACACATACCCTAAAAATAAATCTTTCAAAACATGGAAGAAAAGGTGATAGATAAATGCACTAGATTTTTTTAAAAAATTGTTTTGCTGGAAAAAATATTTACATCAATTTAATTGATCATGAAGGTGCCCTCAGAATAGTGATTATATTTACAATATTGATGTTAAGAATAATGTGGCTAGTAAGAGATGACACTGTAATTTTTGCTTTAAAGCATATTTTTCAGATGATAATTAAACAAAATTAAAGGTCTCACCTGTTATATTTTTCATAATCTATAGATTATGAATGTTTGTTCATTTTGAGTTATGAATTTGAATAATTTAGTTTTCTTATTTCTTTAAGATTGAGATCATTTTTTTTCAGATGTCTATGAAATTCTTTCCTACTTGGATTTGGAGTTTAAACATTTTTTAAAATTATAAAAATCTTAAGATTCTTTTCTGGATCTGTGGTGCCTGAGACACAAGTCCTAAGTGTGAAGCTTTCACACGTGGGTTCTGTAGTGCGCTCTCTTTAAACTCTGTGCCATGGTTTGTGAAGACAGTTTTGTGGGAGTGTTGGTTCCCCCTTTTGCTGGGTGGAAACAAGGGCTGCCTGGCCGCTGGGCTCTGCCCGGTCTCCTGTAAACGTCTAGTCCAGGACTGGAGAGGAGACTCATGTTAAAAGCATGTCCTGCTCTCCCGGAGGACCTGCATCCGGTCCCCAGCACCCATATCAGTCAGCCACAGTCGCCTAAAACCCCCAGCTCCCCGGGATTTGATACCTTTGGCACTCATGTACACCTACCCAATTCAGGTACACACACACACACACACACACACACACACAATTTAAAAATAATAAAACTAACTTAGTTAAAAAGTCTCATCTACCACCAGTTGGCTCACAGACTGGCCAGTTATCTTGTCAGTGGTAGACAATGCTCCAATGGCTATGGCTTCTCTCTCTCTCTCTCTCTCTCTCTCTCTCTCTCTCTCTCTCTCTCTCTCTCTCTCTCTCTCTCTCTCTTTCTCTCTCTCTCTCTGTTACAGCCACACCCTAATGTGATCTTTTGTTGGCAGTTCTTATGCTGTGGCGATAGCTGTGATACCCTTGAGTTTGTAGAGACAGGCGATCCACATTGCACAGCCTCTTGTTACCAGAAATGTGGGGGAGTCCTACTACAGTAACTACATGTTGCCAGGGCAATCAGGGTCCCCTCTTGGGGTTCTTGTCTCATTAATAAAAGAATTTAAGGACAGACTTAAGCAGCTTAGAGCTTAAACTTAAGCGTTTAAAAAGAAAAATTCCAAAGCAGGCAAGCTGTAAGTCTTCTTGACAGCTGCTCGGATGTGGGAGAGAGTGGAGGCCATGGCATTTGAGTTGAGTGGGCATGGAGGTCAGCCACACGATGGACAAGGAGCCATGCCAGGGAGGGTGCTTTAGAAGTGTGAGAAATGCAGAGTCCCAGCGAAAGCACACTTGGGCTCCCTCAGCATCTGGAGAAAGGAAAGCAGTAGGAAGAGGAGAAATTGCCCTTTTCTGAAGGTGGGCAGACCCAGCAGAAGCTCTGGCAGCAAGGGGTGGGGGTGCTGTAATGGCTGTTCAGAGGCAGGAATTCTGGGAAGAAAGAGTACATTGTCATATTAAAGGGATAATGATCCCTCCCACCTCTTTAGCATGATTGCTGGTGAACCTGTCTTCCTGAGGGGTGGATCATTACCTGCCCAAGTGAAGGAGACAATGGCAGTCTCCATTCAGGGGTTGAGTCCGTGATTTATTTACTTTGTGCCCAGTGCCTGTGGAGGTCAGAAGAGGGCATCAGGTTCCCTGGCACTGGAGTTAGGATGGGTTGTGAGCCACCTTGTGGGTGCTAGGAATTGAACATAGTCAACAGCAACAAGTCCTGTGAATTGCTGAGCCGTTCCTCCTTCCAGCCCCAGGTATTCTCTCCAGCCCCGGGTATTCTCTCCAGTCCCAGGTATTCTCTCCAGCCCCAGGTATTCTCTCCAGCCCCGGGTATTTTCTCCAGCCTTGGGTATTCTCTCCAGCCCCAGGTATCCTCTCCAGCCCCAGGTATTTTCTCCAGCCCAGGTATCCTCTTCAGCCCCAGGTATTCCCTCCAGCCCTGGGTATTCTCTCCAGCCCCAGGTATGCTCTCCAGCCCCAGGTATTCCCTCCAGCCCCATTGGCTCAGAGGTAGCAGCTTCCTCTTAGGGAGCCTCAATGCTACTCTCCTACCACTGAGAACAGGAGGCAGGTAGAACCTGGACTTTTTGCTCTACCATGACCTTACTCTTTTTGGATATATTACAAACCTCACTTTGATATTCTAGTTGATGCCTGCCCATGCTCAAGGCCAGTCAGGGGTCGGACAGAAACTGTGCAAGCAGGCTTTTCCTTTGTAGTGACAATGAGGAAGAATAGCCAGAAATTGAAGCCCCTAGGTGACCTGTAGCACCCATTGGGGCCCCGCCAAAGCGTATTACTGTCCACGTGTAACACACGGCTGTGGACTAGTGTTCCTCTCTTCCTGTTCTCTGGGGTAGAGGTCCTTGAAGAAGCGAAGGCCAAAGATGACAGTGAAATGGGGAAAAAAAACAGATAAGAAAGTATAGTTTTGAAAGGCTGTTACTTGCAGGCCCACCTGCTTCTTGATCTCCCATCACCTCCGTGGAGGATGATGAGGGACGGAATGGCAAGGGTTAATGTGCATGGAATTTATATTTTTACATCAGTATGATGAACTGATAACAAGACCAAGTTCAAATATCTTAATGATTTTACTTGTATCCCTAACTGCAAAAGAGCAAAAGCTATTGAATTTGCATGGACTCTGACAGGAATAGAATGGAAAATTCTCAGAACATAGCAAAAAGTATTTTACTTTTTTTTTTTTGGCCCCAAGGAGTAATACGTGTTGACACCATTTGAAGCGTGTGAGTAGGGAAAAGACCCCTGAGTCTTACTATGAATCTCAATGACTTCCTCTTGGGTTAAGGGATCTTCACTGTGAGGTGTGAGCGGTCAGAAACCCTTAAGTGTTTTCCCTGCCGTTCTTCTTGTCTCGCAGTTCCTGGAGTTTTTGTTCATCACCTTAGAGAGGGTGTGACATAGTCTCCTATGGGCTCTCTCTAATTACAAAGGTTAAGTGCCATTTCCTTAGCCGTTAATCCTTTTTACAGCTTTCCCAAACCACCACCACCACCACCAAAACATCTGCTATCTTTCCCGCTGTGGTCTTGTCCAGGAGAGGCAAATGGGGGTGGCTTTATTAGACAGTGTTGTGGGTGCCCCCTCTCATGAAAGAGGCTGGAGGCACAGCGACAAAACCAGCTTCCTTATGAGGTAAGACTTGCATTAAAATGTCCCCAGATGGAAGGCCACGGCAGTCAGACAAGGTGATTAAGAATGACTTGGCTGAGGGGAGTCACGTGTTGTCTGACTCGGCATGGCTGTGAATGGCTGAGATGTTCCAGGTGTTGATTTTGATCAGCCAGGAGGGATGGTTTTCCAGCTTAGGGCCACTCCAGTCTTCAAAACTGAGGAACTGGCGCACCTGTGTGTCCCTAACCCCCTCCAGGGAAGCAAAACACCACTAGGACTAACCTTTGGCGGGCACTGACTTGCACCTGGAGAATAAAAGGTCCGTTTGCCGGTTGATAATTGTGAATTTCTTAGAATCGGAACAGCCCTTCCCTCTTGGCTGTGTGGCACATTCACATTTGATGGATTGAATGCTTACAAAATGTTCCGATGTCACTCATCACATGAGGCAATTTTGCAAGTTAATTCATAGGGGTAAAATGGGTTATTCTGACGTCCTTTACAGTGAGATATGTCTTCCACTGCCTCTAGGAAGATTTATACTATCTGTACTACTGGGATTTCTTCTTTTTCTGAATAATAACTTTTGAATACTAAATTTTTGCCTTGTTCCAATTTAAAATAACTCCATGGCAAGCTTCCCTGATTTGCTATGATTTTATTCCGTAATGCAAAGTTTGGATGTACAGTGTTCCCCCATAGGCTCCTGTGTTTGAACGTGTGGCCTAGCTGAACAGCGTGAGCTCCAGGCTCAGTGAGAGACCCTGCCTCAGAAAACATAAGGCAGATAGTAATAGATGAGGGCACCCCAAGCCCTCCTCTCGCCTCTGGACTGACAGATGCACACACGCACAAACAAGCTTGCAGATAAACCTCATATACATGCGTGTACATACATACACACAAAATACATTTCACTTTTATTTGATTTTATGTGTGTTAGTGCTTTGCTTGCACAGATGGATGTGGACCTGGTACCCAAGGAGGCAAAAAGAGGGCATCAGATCTCCTGTAACTAGAGCTACAGACGGCTATGAGCCACCATGTAGGTGCTGAGACCTGAACCCTGGTCCTCTATAAGAGCAGCCAGTACTCTTAACCACTGAGCCTCTCTCCAGCTTCCAGAAGTATCTTGAGAATCCATTTATGGATAAGGTAAATGGTAAATGAAATAGCATTTTGGGAGAAGAGAAATGATTCACAATCCATCTGAGCAAAGCAGTGTATGGGACAGTGTTTTACTGCACGGAGGTGACATGGGACGTGCACATGAGGAGCCATCATCAGTACTCCACACAGAGTGTCCCGTCCCATGGTCATCAGCAGACAACACCGACGTTCCCTGGGGTGCCGAGTAGGCACCAAGTCTTGGGACACTAAAGAAGCCTGGCTGCTTCTCTGTAGGGTCCCGCCGCCCTTTGAACTTTCCTTTCTGTGTCATGCCTGTGATGGTCCCCTCTTGTGTTTCCAGTCCCCATCGTAAAGAAGACATGGGCAGCACAGGCAAGCCTTCTCGAGTACTACAGTGACCACGCCGAAAGCGCCATTCCTACAGTGGACCTGGGAGTCCCCAATACGGACAGAGGTGAGTCCTGGCTTCTTACTGTCTGCTTGGTGTGAAATCCCCAGGCTGTGTAAATTCTGCAAGTCAGGATAAGCGGACATCTAAGGACTGGGGCTTCTTATGTTAGTTTTCTCTCTGTTCCCACGGAGCACCTTTACCTGTAGATACGTCCTGGCTCTCGCACGGAACTTTTAGTGCAGACAGAAGCGCCGCCTTTCTGGTAGGATGTGCTGCACCCTAGCACCGAGCGCGTGGCGTGGCAGTAGTGGTTTCCCAGCCCCACAGTTCATCGTGGAGAGAATGGGAGGCTCCAAGTTAATCTGTCTTCTTCTTGCACCAAGCTTGTGTCCTCCCAAATTACGGTCTAGCTTGTACTTTGAACCTCAGAGCGCCTGGCACATTCCGTAGTGCTCAGACGTACAGTGAGCGGTGTTATAGGTATTAATATTTTGATGAGAAAAAGTCGCGGCTCTACCAGGTTTTCTTTCTAGATGGGAGAGTTCACTAGTGAAAAACATTTTAGACAGAGTCTCATGTAGCCCAGGGTGGCCTTTGAAGCCACTGTGCTGGTCTTGAATTAACGATCCTCCTGTACCCACCTCCCAAGTGCTAGGATTATAGGCATTGCCTTACTTAGCGCTTCCGTTGCTGCGATAAAGCACCACGGCCAAAAGCACCTTAGGGAGGAAAGGGCTTAATTCGGCTTACATGAGAATTAGGGAAGGCTAATTTCTGGAAACGTTCCGAGTTATTATTGTACGTGGCAGGCTCTTCTATCATGTTAAAGCTAAAAATAAATAAGTAAAATGTATGCTACGTATTTAAAGCAAATAATACATTACAGTTTTCTTCTTCCCTCTTCTAGGTCACTGTGGAAAAACTTTTGCCATTTTGGAAAGGTTTTTGAATCGCAGCCATGACAAAATAGCGTGGTTAGTGGTTGTGGACGATGACACATTGATCAGGTAGGAGCCTTCTCATCCTGGGGCTGGCTCAGACGGCTATGATAGGTGTGTCTGCATCTGGTGATGCTACAGCCGCTGAGATGGGATGGTTTGAAGATACAGGCCACTGCCTCGCCGACTGCCTTCTGTCCACATTCAGCCATTGCTGTGGGAGGAGACACCAGCTGGAGGAGTCTACACACAGCTTATGTTAAAGGGTGGAGCTGAGAGGCTCAGAGGACCAGGGCTGTTAAGAGTTTTCAGGACCTAGAAGTAGAAAAGAGACAGATGTCCAAAAAGGCAACCCTGGGCACATGTAGAGGGTCCTCCTCAAGTGTTCAGTAGAGTAGGGTGTCAGTGTGAGGAAACTTCTAGATGCTGGGACAGAACCTGCCAGACTGTCAGAGGGAATGATGGTAGGCACTCACAGGGGACTGGGCATAGTCTCTGTTCCCACTGGGCAGACTGAGGTACCATAACCCAGTGACATTGTCCCAGAGTTGATAGTGTTAGCATCTGTTATTATATTGTTTAATAACCATCACGGCTATTTCATATGTTCAAAGGAGATGCATGGATGAAATAATAATCTTGTAGGCATTTTATCAGGGATTTAAAAAAGCCTTTTGAACAAGGTTAACAGCAAGTTAAACATTGCAAAAGAAAATAGAAGAATTAAACAATATGGTAATAATTACTGGCCAAAGAAAAGCACAAGGTGGAGGGGGTAAAGTGCTATAAAAGACATTATCGCACCAATTCATAAAAATTAGAATTATTAGTTAGCTTAGATACATTGTTTCAGTGTTTTGATTTCAACTTATTATAATTAAAGCTATTCTATATTTTTAAAAGATTTATCTTATTTTATGTTTGAGTGTTTTGCCTGTATCTCTATGTGTACCACATGTGTGTAGTGCCCATGGAGTCCAGAAGAGGGCGTCAGATCCCTTGGACCTGTAGTTAGAGATGTTTGTGAATCACCCTGTGGGCGCTGGGACTCAAACCCTAGTCCTCTGCAGGACCAGCCAGTGCTTTTAACTCTGCGCCGTTGCTCTAACCCCTACTGTGTATTTCCACATAGAGTCACGGTGAAGTCTTGTTTTCATTTCTCTTGGTTTTAAGCACGTAGGAGCAGAATGGCTGATCTCTTAAAGAAATGTATCATGTCAATGTTAAATTTCCTGAGGTCGAGAACTTTTTCTGCCCTTAGGAAATAAACAGTGGGATGGTTGGGGAAGGTCTAACATTTGCACTTTCAGGAATGTGAAAAAAAGCCCATATTATGTGTGTTTGTGTGTTGGGTTTTTTTCTGTTCTCAGAGGAGAGCCCGTGAATGAGACACTAGAGTAAATGGGATAATTGGCAAATCTGGGGAAAGGCTATTTGAGGCTTCCATCCTGTTTTTGTAACTTTTGCATAATTATAAAGTGCAATACCATAATAGGCCAGAATGGACCATTCCCTGGCATCGAGAGGTTGGTGTTCTGCCGGTGAAACTCGCCTGCACTGCCAAGCTGTGCTCATCCGGCACGGGCAGTACTTGCTAGAGAGCCCGGGCGTGCTGTTTGCCTACACGTCTAGGACTCAGCAGTGCCTGAAATAGGAACAGATTGCTAAGTGCAATGCTTTCCCTGGGCCAAATCCCCATAGATGGAGCTGAAATCTCTCTGCTTCATCCACGTTCTTACTCTTTAGTGAACGCGAAGGGGTGATAATTATCAGACTCCATTTGCGGTCTCCGAGCCTGCAGCAGTATGTTGAAGATGTTCCATGGTATAAGAAAAGGAAGCCCAGAGAAATCTTAAATTACTTTAACCTTAAAATACTGAATGTCGTAGGTGGAATTGATAATTTCACAATATGTGGGAAGAAGAGAAAAACAATTCTCTCTTCCTCTTTAAATTTTTACGATTTAAAAACTTTTTATGTCTATGAGCGTTTTGCCCACGTGTATGTATGTGTATCGCATGCATGCAGTGCCTGCCAAGGTCAGAAGAGGGCGTTGAATCCTCTGGACCTGAGGTTAAGTGGTTGGGAGTCGTCATTTGGTTGCTGGGAACCGAGCCTAGGTCTCTGCAAGAGCAGCCAGTGCTCAGTTGCTGAACCACCTCTCCACCCTCTGTCTGTTTAAGCTCAAGAAATACCCCTGTGCTGCCCTAGAAAGTTTGGGGATTTTGGTCTTTTACAAACTGAACCCTTAGGAAATCCCAAGCATGAATCCTCCATCAGCAAATACGGTCAGCTTCCTCATACAGATTAATTTCTCAGATGGCTTCTTCACGGCAGATTCCAAATGAGGTGCTTAGGATGTGTAACCTTGATGCCGGGAAACAGAATGTGGAAGGATAGTGCTTTATACTCACTCAGAAACTGCCAACGTCAGCAAAGCCCTCGGCCCCCAGACATTCTAGACCTGCCTGTCAACCTGTAAGCCCCTGAAACACACACTTGTGTGGAGGGCTTGCAGCTGCTTTTATCAGTAAAGTCGTGTTCCCTGCTCTTGGTTTCACCATTTTCTTCATTTGTTTGTTTGTTTATATTTTTTGGTGTCTAGAAAGGGTGATGGACCAGTCACTCTTGTATGTTTGACCTCCTCCTTGTCACCTCCATTCCCCCCAGCGAGGGACCCTGTGTGTCTGGGACACCGGTGCCCCTGTGCTCACGTCCAGTGTTAGGATACCCCCAGAGCCCGTGCTACCCACCCAGGAGCCCTCGAGATCATGGATCAGGGCTTCTGAGGCATCTTGAAGCTTAGCCCTTTTCACATTTTAACCCAAAGTTACAGGCTATTCGCAAAGTAGCTCTAAGGATCACTGGTCAGTGTTATAAGGGACAGTTAAGACTTGATGGTGGATGACCGGGAAATCTCTAAAGTAGAGGAGGCCTCTGGAAGGCATTCCTAAAGTTATCATTGGTTTCCTTTTCTCTTCCTCGCCCTCTCCCCTCATCTATCTTTGTCTCTGTCCCTCCTGCCCTCCTTCCCTAGTTCCCTCCTTCCCTAGCTCGCTCGCTCCCTCCCTTCCTCTCTCCTTTCCTTTCCTTTCCTTTCCTTTCCTTTCCTTTCCTTTCCTTTCCTCTCCTTTCCTTTCCTTTCCTTTTTCCTTTCCTTTCCTTTCCTTTCCTTTCCTTTCCTTTCCTTTCCTTTCCTTTCCTTTCCTTTCCTTTCCTTTCCTTTCCTTTCCTTCCTTTCCCTTCCTTTCCTTTCCCTCCCTCCCTCCCTTCCTCCCTCCCTCCCTCCCTCCCTCCCTCCCTCCCTCCCTCTTTCCTTTCTTCTCTAGCTAACCTAGAACTTGTTGTATAGACCAGGCTGGCCTTAAACTCTCAAGAGATCTGCCTATTTCCTGCTCACAACTGTTGATTTCAAAGCATGGCCCACCCACCCAGCTCAAAATGGCCTAATGCTCAAAAGCAGGCCTTTGTTCTAGCGCCCTGTATGCTGGCTCTTGAAAAAGACTTTTATATCTTCTTTTCCCATGGTCTGGCTTATTCACCTCACTGCAGCCGTGCCTGTGGTTGTGGGCATCCACACTGGCCTCCGTCAGCTGCCATCCTCGGCACTGTGCAAGGACAGGTGGGCCCCCAAGATATTTAAAGGATACCCACGTATACCTTAGCTCATTCCCTGGGAAGCCTTGTTGAGGGAAGGCAGCACAATCTGAGGATTTGTGGGGGAACCCGCGTAACTTCGCTCTCTTCCCATTTGCTGGCCTCAGCCTGATGGGAAACCCCAAGCCTGCTTGCCCGGAAGCTCTTTTTTGCCCGTCAGGAGTTAAAACAACCTTGTCCATTTGAGAAGAGAAGAGGTCTGAGTGAAGCTCACGTGGCAGGAGCCTGGGAGAGATTTACAGCCATCTGACCACCTGCGGGCAGTCATTCCTCTGCCACCCCACTGCCCGAAGGGAGGCTCCTGTCCCTGCAGGGCTGAGTTCAGGTTGGATGGAGGGTACCTCTGATGTCTGGCCTTCTCTTCTAATGGACAGTGTTCTTGGGGAGGGAGGTTTAAAATCCATTTATTCTACACTTGAATTTCACCTCATAATGATTTATCCTGAAGCCACGTTGGAGTTAAATAAGCCTTCCCTTTGCATTTCAGCATCTCCAGGCTCCGACATTTGCTTAGCTGCTACAACGCCAGTGACCCGGTGTTCCTGGGTGAGCGCTACGGCTACGGGCTGGGCACAGGCGGCTACAGCTACGTCACGGGAGGCGGTGGGTGAGTGAGCAGAGTGGTTTTGCCAACGCAGCCATTTATCTCTCTGTATCTCTGCTAATCCCCGAAGGGTAGGGTCCAGGAACCCCTGCAGGTGCTCAAGGCCTTTAGATAAAATGTGACATTGGTGTGTGACCTGTGCCCCCACTCCTGCCAACTTTAAATCTGTTCCCGAACACTTCTAATACATGCCACAGCATAAATGCTACGGAATTCCCTCTTCTGAGGAGAGGATCTGATTGTGTGGCTTCAGCGAGCCTAGAAGGCCTCCTTGTTCTGCCTCCAGGGGGATGATAGACTCGCAAGCCTGTACCACTGTGCCTAGCTGGAAATAGGTTTTATGGTGTGTTCTTTACGGAATGATGGAAAGACTGAAACTCAATAAACGCTTCTTTCATCCCTGGTACGGAGAGCCCGCGGATGCGGAGAGGACCATTGCAGATGTTAGATTTTCTTTTCACACAGACAGGAATGGTTTGCAGTGCTGAGGCCTATTCTGACACGGGGGCCCTTCCAATGGTGGGTGCTCCTATAACAGAAATGTAAACATTACATTTGAGAAATGCGAACAGAACACACAGTGAAGAGCTGCTTATCCTTTGGAGCAGTAATATAAAAATTTAGGTCAGCGTACTTGGTAGGAATCTCCCTGGAATTAATGCTCGATCCTAGACAGCCAACTAGTTTTGGCTGTCTTTTCAGATGGACAAAAAATGCTTAGAGACTTTAATTCCAGAAAAAGACATTAAATTTTTAAATTATCTAGTGCCTAATAAATCATATTTGATGGAAGAAGAATACAGAGTCTTAGACTTAGGCAATTAAATAGTATTTGTGTAGGATTCATAGGTTTTAAATAATAGCTAAAAAAATCAATCGTTTTAAATGAAGCACCTGCCTGAACTCTATGGGGAAAGATTTTAATTTGATTTTTTATGGGTAAATCAATCAAGCAGTTAATCTTTTCTGCTATTGCTGCAGTCTTTACTGTTCGGTGTTAAGGGGGGCATTAGCTGGTTATCAAACATAAACAAAAATAGCCACAGACATTTATATTTACTATGTGCCAAGCAGAATTATATAAAGTGTGTGAATTATATAAAGTGTTGGGCCAGGGCCTTTCCTTCTATGCTCTAATGCCTGGGTTTGGAATGCTAAGAAGAAAGTTCTCTAGTTCACAGAGTTAGAAGTCCAAAGTGTGGCCCTGACTTCTGCTCAGCCTTGGTGGCAGCCTTCTGGTGACGTCACATGGAGGATGGTATCATGACTGGAGCCCAGGCATGAGAAACTGTGCTGAGACAGGAAGCAAGAGAGGTCGAAGGGACTTCTTCCTCCTGATAACCCGGGAGCCAGCAGAGAGGAAGCTTCCTGTTCCATACTGACTTGATTTCCCCATGGCCTGTGACCTGAGTGTAAAGCCCACCACTTATCAAGGTTCTTGAGGCCCCTGGTGGCTTGGCATGTGTCCTTTGGACCTCCTAGCCCGATCCTTCTGTGTTCTCACCCTAATGGGTCCATGTTGAAGTTGTGGCAATTTCCCAGAAACACGTTGTTTCCGTTCCTCTCTGAACATGGTCCCCTGAAGCACTGTTCCCCACCCCAGCTTCCTAGTCACCAGTTCTCACAGACTTCGGTTGCTGTCATTTGCCACTCCCCTTCGCCAGCAGTGCAGCCTGCCTAGCCCCCCCCCCTTAGTCACAGCTGGGCGCCTTTCTAGTGCATTTGTGCGGTACCTTCTGCGATCATTACCATCTGATTGCCTAGTTACTCTCCCATTTCCCACTTAGGTTATGAATTATTCCTAGACAGCACCTGCATCCTCCTTCTCATTGCGGCCCCACTTTGTAGCTAAGGGACTCATTGCTTTTCAAGGTACAGAGAACAAGTAAATAAAGAAACGCGTAAGCACTGGCATTTAATTTCCCCATCGCTGACATGACTCATGCAAGGTTCGCTTTTTTTTTTTTAAAGTTCCTTCATTGAGATGCAGAAGTAATCTTCGTGAGACAATCCCTTCAGTCAATCTTTGATAAAATATACAAACAGAATTGTGTACTCTGCCCAGGGCCGCTTAGGATTTCTTAATGATTTGGCTGAAGAATTGATGATTTTTAAGAATAACAGGTCAGGGACTGGAGAGGTGGCCCCACGTGAAAGAGCACTGGCTGCTCTTGCAGAGGACCCCGTTCAGCTCCCAGCACCCACATGGTTGATCTGTTACTTCAGGTCTGGGGCTTATGATGCCCTTTTCTGGCCTCACTGGGTACACATAGATACATGCAGGCAAATACTCAAACATATACATAAAATAACTACCAAGGCATCTCCCTAGAACCCACAGTTTTTAATATTTAAAAGTTGGCAGGTAGAACCCTCAAGTCTTCTTTCCTACCAAGCTGGGATTGGCCACTTCCCCTGTGGGCAGTCAACTTTATTCAGAAAGAACTTGTGAAGAGTACTAGTAACCAAATTTTGCTAAAGCCTGTGTGTACTTAGTGTGTGTACTGTGTAAAGTCGCTCGCTGTGCATTGTCTAAAGTATAAAATCGCAGCTGATGGGAAATCCACACTTAGATTTTATCTTCCCATGGAGCTGGTCTTCCAGAAGCTGCAATGAAGGGCCTTATTTATTCTCATTCTACTGGAGCTGGCAAAAGAAAACAAGGAAGTATTTGGTAGATGCTTTTCCTTCCCACAAACCCCTCCTTCAGGGTTGGGAGGCGTGGACAGTTGTAGCTAGCCGACTGTGCTGGCGTCTGATGGGGACCAGAAAGCACATGGCCCTGGGTCTCACTGGTCGAATCTCTAAGAAAGATCTTTCCAGTTGGCAAACTTGCGTTTTCTTGTGTGTGTACAGTTGGCAGGAACTTTACTTCCCCGCTTTTGTTTCGTACATTTGTGTTTCCTTATAGATCAGCTATGAAGGACTTCTGTGTTCATTGTCGTTGAGTTGTCTGGCATTTTAGCAAGACCAGGAGCCGCTGTCCGTCCCCGGTGTTTGCACCGTCGTCCCCGGTGTTTGCACCGCTGTCCCCGGTGTTTGCACCGCCATCCACACCATCGTCCCCGGTGTTTGCACCGCTGTCCCCGGCGTTTGCACCGCCATCCACACCATCGTCCCCGGTGTTTGCACCGCTGTCCCCGGCGTTTGCACCGCCATCCACACCATCGTCCCCAGTGTTTGCACCGCCGTCCCCTGACGTTTGCACCGCCGTCCCTGGTGTTTGCACTGTTGTCCCGGGTGTTTGCACTGCCGTTCCCCAAGTTTCTCTCTGGTGTGTAACTGCATCCAGCAGACCCCCGTGTGGTGGAGAATTACCATTTTTTAATCAGCATCTTCAGACTCCTCCTCCAGTGCTCTGTCCTGCGGGGTGGACTCGTGGAAGATCTTTGCAAAGGAAGCTTTCTGGGTTGTTTTATCCATTGAACTTGTTTGAGTGCCTGCTGTGTGCGTGCACTGGGCTGTGGGAAGATGTGTGTGGATTTTAGTTCAGCTGTGTCACCTCTGAGGCCATGTGATCTAAGGAGGACTTTTATTGCTCTGGGACCAGAAAGGAAGCCAGAAACCTCTTTCTCTTTTAAGAAGTTTTAGCTCGAGGTCATCATCCATAGAGAACTGCTGCAGCCAGGGATGGGTGCCTTCACTCCACCCACGGCTGCTGCGGGATCTCCGTGCTCAGATACTCCATTTAAGGACCACCTAGGGAATGGCTCCCTAGGCACTGTAAGAATGTGGCTGCCCCTGCTGCACAGACCAGTAGGTGTGTGTGTGGGGGGGGGGCAGCCGCTGTCTTCCGTCAGCCTTAGGCCCCTTCTGTCAGATGAACCAGGGGCCCAGTTGTCAAGGGAAGCCCAGGAGGGTTGTATGAAAGGAGCTGGCTGCCTACGATGCTGAGGGAAGCATAGAAAGGCCAGAACAGGGCTGGAGCTTCCCCCAGGAAGTAAAGCCTCGTGTCCCAGGCCATTGGTGTCACTGTTCAAGACGGGTCACGGTCTGTCCACCCTTGCGTTACTTTTCTGTTGCTGAGACAAACACCTTGACCAGAAGCGACCTGGGGAGCAAAGGGTTGTTTCATCATAGCCTGTAGTCCATCATGAAGGGAAGGCAAGGCAAGAGCTGGAGCAGAGACCATGGAGGAGAGCTGACTGCTTCCCCATGGCTTTCTGGGTCCGCTTGCTCAGGGCTGTCATTGCCCACAGGGCTGAACCCTCCCATAGCAATTATTAATCAAGAAAATGCCCACGGACTCACCTGCAGGCCAGTCTGATAGAGACATTTTCTCAAGTGAGGTTCTTTTTCTAGATGATTGATTCTATTCTGTGTCAAGGTGACAAAAAACGAAGACAGTAATGTTAGAAAAATAATGTCACATGGTGTTTGCTTATAGAAGATATGCGTACAATTGTCTGTTAGGTAGGTAGACATCTCCTAAGGTGATTTCACTTCCGTACGAAGTGTAAAACCATCGTTTCCAGTGCAGTCAATGGAAGTGTGCTCACTGTCAATAATGTGCACAGTTCCCAGGAGTGCAGCCCCTAAGCAGAAGCCCTCCGTTCAGGTTAACTGCTCCAGGGCTCCACTCTTAGCTCCTTCTTCTGTCTGCTCCCACCAGCATGGTCTTCAGCAGGGAAGCCATCCAGAGACTTCTTGCCAGCAACTGCCGATGCTACAGCAACGACGCCCCCGACGACATGGTCCTGGGCATGTGCTTCAGCGGGTTGGGAGTTCCCGTGACACACAGTCCCCTCTTCCATCAGGTGAGGAAGCGTTTCTCTTCCCTTCTCACTTCGAGTCTGTTTCTTTCTCCTCTCGGGTTTTCGGAAATATTCTTAAGGAATAGGGTAGGTTCCATGCGGGATGTTCTTTTCATATTTTACGCAGGCATGTGTGTTTTGCCTGTGCATGCATATATGTGTGTGTGTGTGTGTGCGTGTGTGTGTGTGTATCGTGCACATGCCTGTGCCCACAGAGTTCAGCAGAGGGCATCCTAGTCCATGAACCTGTAGCTAGGGATGGTTGGGAGCTGCTACGTGGGTGCTGGGAACTGAACTTGGGTCCTCTGAAAGAGCAGCTGGTGCTCTTAACCACTGAGCCATCTCTCCGGCCTTTCCTCCAAGGATGTCCTTACCAGATCTTGTACTTTTCATGTGCATCATAAAGAGAAGGAGACAACACCCAGAAAACCAAATCATACTGGACCAGAGGCCTTGCAAGTAAAACTAGGAAGCACACATTCCCTTCCCTCCCCTCCCCTCCCCTCTCCTCCCCTCCCCTCCCCTCCCCTCCCGTCTTTTCTCTCCCCTCCTGTCTTCTCTCCCCTCCCCTCCTGTCTTCTCACTATTCTTTTCTCCCTTTCCCTTCCCTCTTATCTCCTCTCCTCTCCCTTCTTTCCTTTTTCCTCCCCTCCCCTCTCCCTTTCCCTTCTCTCTCTCTCCTCCCTTGCCCACCTCTTCCCTCCCCTTCCCCTCTTCTCTGCCTTTCCCTCTCCTGTACTTTCCCCTCCCCTCCTCTCTTCTCTTTGGGGAAGATAGACAGACATATTGTTTTGGGAGACAGGAAATGAAAACCCATAGATGTCAGGCAAAATGGCTAACCTTGATAGGAAACAAGAACCTGCATCTTTATGGGTTTGAGGCTGTTGGGTAGATAGGTTTATGGTATCTTCAGTTTTTACTCTGGCTTGTTGAGTTTTTCTGGGATTACTTTTAAACAGGTGACTAGAGTCCATTAAATTTCAAGGTGGTGTCTGGATGTATTTTCCAGCTTACAGATAATCAATAAAACGATTACATTAGTCAATAAAAGGATAAGATAATGTTTATAGAGGTGATAGTTTTCATGTATTCTTGATATGAATTTCAGAGTTGGAAAAGGGAATTATTCCTATTAATTTTAGTAATATTTTAAGAACCTAGTCAACTAATGTTATAAAAGTAATAGCATATAAATATATTATTTGTAATTCACATCCATTTAATATACATATATCCTTTTTAAGAAATATGAAGCATTTTGAAATTTGAATATGGATGCATGTATATTAAAGGGCCCACTATATATTCAAAATAGAGCTTCTATGCTTTTTAATTATTTAAAATTATTATTACTATTTTAATGTATATGGGTGTTTTGCCTGTGGGTGCGTCTGTGCTCTGCCTGTGTGCAGTACTCTCAGATGCCAAAAGAGGGCACTGGATCTCCAGAAACTAGAGTTACAGATGGTTGTGAACCACCATGTAGGTGCTGGGAACTGAACCCAGGCCCTCTCCAAGAGCAGCCAGTGCTCTTAACCACTGAGCCATCTCTCTGGCCCCTACCTCTGAGTCTCTCTCTTTCTTTTTTCTAAATCAGTAAGTAGCAAATACTAGCACAGCAATATAAAAAATTGGGCATGGTAGAATTTCACTATAGAGAAAGAACTTTGAACAAAGCAAAGGAAGGGTAAACATTAGCAACAGAGATAGAACCCTTACCTGTGTCAGGGAAAGCACAGAGAAGTTAACAGGAAACCTTCGTGAAAGGAAGCTCCTGGGAACCCTCACTCCACCCTCACTCCTGACCCCGGGGCGGGGAGGGGTGCACATGAAGCTCACGGGAACCCTTGCTGCTCCCCGCCCCCCCCCACAAGGCACACATGCACCCCGGCCTCCAGAGGTCTTTCCATTTTAAGCCCGTGTCTTATGCTATCTTTACAATAACTCAGAAAGTGAATTATTCTCTGTCCCTCCCTCTCAGAGGCTATGTTATGATGTTTTATGTCACAGTGTTTTACTCGCGGAAAAATAATTAAAACTGTTTGTGTATAAGGAAAGCAATTTATCAAGATTAATTAGATTTTTCTATCTCAACCTCTTCCTCCTAGGATAAAATACATTAGTCAATAAAATGATCAAAGAGAAATGGAAAGATAACATAACCCTGAAGGGAAAGTCTTTTGAAGATAATTCAGAAATGATTGTGTTGTTCCTCATGGTGTTTCCCTTAATTCCTGTGTCAAACCTGAACCCCGTGTGGATTCAGAGTGTGCTTGTCACCTGTGCCCCCAGCTGACCCTGCTGTACCTGCTGTCTTCAGCATCTTCTGGAGTGTGACTGGATTCGAGCAGGGCTTTACATGTACAGTGCTGGTGCCCAGCTCTCGACACTGTGTTCATGCTGAGAGGATGTGCGAGGGGGGGGGGCACACCTCAGATCCCTGCTATATGAGAGATGGAGGGGTCTTGGGGCGTTCACGGGGCAGCATCTATTTCTGTCAGTGTTGGAAGGGAACGCTAAGGAATGTCTAGATCACCTCTTCCAAAATCCTACTTCACTAGTGGATATAGATATACAATGACCAGTGAACTCTCTGCACAAAATACAAATATTAATCTGGACAAGGATTTGTAAAAATAGATGATTTCAGGACTCTGGACATCAAATGAAAACAATAGATTGAGAAGCATTGATTTCCAAAAAAACCAAAAAATGCAAAACCCCTTCTATATGTCCTTTTGAATATGAATAATTGAATGCAAGTCCTTCTTTCCCAAAGTCACTCCCATTCTACCTGTTCCCTACCCTTTCAGCTTGGTTACAGAGAGCATCATTTTTTTACCTGATGTGCCTCGCTGGAATAAATAAAAGCTCTGCTTCCAGAAGAGATGACGTGGCTTGGGGAAGAAGAGATGAGAACATACAAATATATCAGCCAAAATAGTCAGTTTAGATATGGAGCAAACAAAAACAGGCCATATCTCCACTGCTGTCCCTACAGATCAGCGTCTCACTCAGCTCTCCTCAGAGAAGCTTCTCACTGTTCTTGTAGAGGACTCGGGTTCGGTTCCCAGCCGGCTCACAGTCATTTGTAGCTCCCATTGCAGGGCTCCAGTGCTGTCTTCTCACCTCTGCGGGCACCAGGCATGCACATGACGCACATTCATACATGCAGACAGACACTCATAAAAGAATCTAAAAGGGTGTGTTGCATATATTTACATGTATATTACATACACAAAACTGAGACAACTTTTATACCGTAAGCTAAATAATTTACTACATAGAACAAATTGCTGTATAAATTTATAGGCAAATTAAGAACATTGACAGAAACTGAATGCTTTGTTTGATGCGAACAAAACCATGTCTGGTTTCCATTTGCCTTTGACTGCTGGAGCTTTTGTCCCTAACTCTGTCGTCTGAGGGCACCTCTAGTTCCGCCTGTGTTTCCTTTTCTGAGTCGCAGAGAATTTAGTTTTCCTTAGGTTTAGTCCTTGTTTTCGTTTGTCTTAGTACATCTAGACCAGAATTACACTTCCTTTCCCTACAGTCAACTCATGTTTTCTTTCTTTGAAAATGCTGTCACCAGGATACATTGGGGCAGTAGGCAGCCAGGACCTGAGAACACCTTCCCCAGCTCTTGCATAACCCATGCCTGGCAGTTTCTCTGAAGAAACCCAGTAAATACATTTTTTCCCCTTTTTTAAAAATCAAATACCACACACCGCTGACTTAAATGAATCATCAAGGAAACCTTTTGTGTTTCTTACCGTGCAGGAACAGTCTCCCAGAAGGGAGGTGTGGAACTCAGGCGTAGAAGGTAGAACATTTGAGAAATTAAAGTAATTAAAGAAATTGAAAGCCATGGATTGGGAATTCAGGGGAAAGTAGTGGAAAATGTGTCCCTTCTTACTTTAAGGCTCCCGTAGTCACTGTCGCATGTTAAAGCGAAGCATTTGCAATATGGAACAGCATTTATCTTGGGCCAGTTGTCATGGCAGCCATCTTAAATCCCAGCATTTGGGAGGCTGAGGCAGGAGGATCTTTGAGCTCAAGGCCAGCCTGCCCTACCGTAGGAAGTTCCAGGCCAGTTGGGGCTGTGTAGAGAGATCCTGTCTCAAAAAGCAAAACAGAATGTTATTCTGAAATAATAATGTAAAGATTTCTGTGTGCTTACCGTGTATGTGGCTGAAGTTGTTTTCACAGTGTGCATGTGATGGCCAGATGCGCGAATCAGTTCTTCTAACAACGTGTGGGCTTGAGGGATGGATCTAGGTCCTCAGGCCCCTCCGCTTGTCATCTTTTTAAACTGACAATAGATTTTTTTTCATACAATACATTCTGAGTACAGTCCCCATCCAGTTCCTCCCAGATCCTCTCCACTTCCCCACCCACACGAATCCACACCCTTTCTTTCTCTCTTTAGAAAACCAACAGGGTTCTAAAAATACACAAACAAAAGATAAAGTAAAAACAGACAAACCAGAATAGGACAAAACGAATAAATATGAAAAAAAAGACCCAAAGGAAAAGCACAAGAAGCAGACGTACAGATGCAGATGCACACATCTGCACACACACAAGTCTCCTAAAAACACAAAATCGAAACCATAAGCAAGACATGTACAGGAAAAAAAACCCAGACAAAGCATCGAGACAAAAACAAAACAAAAACCAACAGCAAAACCCCTCTAAAAATAGCCATGGCCCATTTTGTCTTAACCATCTACTGCTAAGCATGGGGCTCACCCTTAAAGGTGGTTTGTGTGCCCTGTGAGGCTCCTTTGGAAAAAAAATAAGTTTTCCTTTGCGAGCAGTTGTCAGTTAGAGATAACTTCTGGGTTAGGGATGGGGGCCTGTGTCCACTCCCTCCCCCATCTGACTGAGACCTATGCAGGTCCTGTGCCTGTGGCCACTGCCTCTGGGAGCTCCTGGGTGCCTTGGTCCTGCTGTGTTTAGAGGGCCTTGTTGTTTCTTTGGTGTCTTCCATTCCCACTGGCTCTCTCCACCTCATGCTCTGCAGAGTTCCTTGAGCCCTGAGGGGAGGGATTTGAGGGAGACATGTCACTAATGACTGAGTGTGGATCTCTGCCCTTGTTCCCAACACCGCAGGAGGAATGAGCCAGTCAGTCTCAATCCCTGGGAAGCCATAACACTGTGCTCTTTGTGCAGGCTCGGCCAGTAGATTATCCCAAGGACTACCTCTCCCATCAGATTCCTATATCGTTCCACAAACACTGGCACATTGACCCGGTGAAGGTGTATCTCACGTGGCTGGCACCCAGCGAGGAAGACGGCGCCATGCAGGAAACACAGAAGGATCCAAGAGAAGAGTTATAGAACAGAACCTGGGAGGAGCAGAGAGAGTCACCCCATGCACTGAGCTGTGGTCCAGCTGCTTGGGTATGCCACATGAAACAGACACTTCTCAGCCTTCGTGGAAATAGGGTATTTTTTGATGGGTGGACTCGGGGGAACCTGGGAAATTCCTAGTTCTGAGTGATGTTGTTATTGTAACACAGTGATTACTGTGCCTCTTTTTTTTTTTTTTTTTTTTTTTTTTTTTTTCTGGGCTGTGACTCAACAGATTTGTGACTGTCACGGGAAATAAATGGTATCTGAAGTCCTTTTCTGTTCTCTTCGTTGTAACGGGGATTCTAATACAAGAATGTGACCGACTGTCATGCTATATAAACATTGAGTCTCCTGATATGGATAGTGCTAGTGGGATGAATCTTTAAGCCAGCAGTTCTCAACCTGTGGGTTGTGACCCCTTTGGGGGTAAAATGTCCCCTTCACAGGGGTCACCTAAGACCATCAGAAAAACAGAGATATTTACATTACAATTCAAAAAAATAGTAGCAAAATTCCAGTTATGATGTAGCAACAAAAATAATTTTATGGCTGGGGTCACCACAGTATGAGGAACTGTATTAAAGGGTCACAGCATTAGGAAGACTGAGAACCACTGCTTTAAAGGGTCCTATTGATGATGGAAATTAGTTCCCGGGAACTCAGTAGGAATGAGGTACTGAGGCTGATTCATAAAACGTAAAAGTCATTGTGAAATCCCCTCGCTTGTACAATCATGGTTGCTGTGTGTTACCTCCTCTGCTGGTTACACCCCAGAAACAGAGACTCGAGAACAGCTACTGACGTTCTCCCGGAAGTCCTCTGCTGTAGTGAGTGTAGAGTGTTGCCAGGAGTTCAGATGCCGGGCCCACAGGTCTCTTCTGTGTCAGCAAACCCGTGGGAGTCCGAGGATCCCGTGGGAGTCTGAAGATCCTGGAGCTGGAGTCAGGTGCTTTTCTCCGAGTCTTCCTTATTAACTTGCTTCTAAAGGTTCAGAATCGACAGCGTTCACCCTGGCCGCTGCAGCTCGGACCTCATGGAAGGGACAACACGGGGTTTGGCAATTTCCTTGGGTTCTTAAAGAATGAAACGGAATAGAATGTTTTGGAGCAGCCCTCATTTCCAAACTGTCCCTTTTAAAATGTAGTAGTTTAACAAGTCAGTATTGATGTATAAGAAACACTGCGTGTTAACGTTTAAAGCGAGATGACTGTGTTATGAAAAGGTATTTGCACATTGGTTTGATCTTGAGCTTGTAAGTTTCATATATTGTAATGCTTTCCTTTCTATTTTCAGTCCTCAGTGTATTAACCTTGTTTATAAGGCTTCCAAACCCCACAGGTTTAAAGCCATACCGCCAAAAGTTCCTGTGTGTGTGTGTGTGTGTGTGTGTGTGTTTAATATTGTGTATTTTCCATGTAGCTTACCTTTGACTCGTGTCCAAGTTCCTGCAACAGTGTTTGTCCTTCTTCCCAGCATCATTAAGTATCGGGACTAGTGTATGGCAGCGCTGTACCTGCTACTTCTGGTCTCTGGCAGAACACACTGGGCTCAGTCAGTGAGAACCGACTATGTGGTCCAGTCAGCAAGTGGACTGAGGACAGTTGTGTGAACGGAAAGGACCGTCAACGTTTCTGGGTGTTGTGCTGAGGGCTCCAGCATCGTTGCTATCATGGCTGTGAGTGTGACCATTGCTGTCATAGTACTTGACTTTGCAATATTAGCCCCAGAGGACCCAAGTGCTACTTCAGTGCAGTGCAGGGAAATCCTCAGTCACCCCACCCTGTCTGCCTCTGCTCACGCAATGTCCCCAGCCAGAGAACAGAGTTCCCTTTAACAGGACGGAAGCCACGTGTCTGAACATGAAGACCCGAGTCAGCCTTTCTTCTCTGTGATGACCTGTGCCTTCATCTGGCTCTGGAGATCCTTCCCTGGTATTTCTAGATAGGTGGTCAAATGTCTTTCCTCTTTGGAACCACAGAAGCCTAACCATGAATAAAACCTCTTCAGTTTACTTCTGATTTTGCATATTATCTATTGGTTGAGGCCAGAGAGGGAGGAGTGTACAGGACAGGCATTGAGAAATTGGGAGCACGTGTGGATCAGTAAGACAGTGCCAGCTAACCGCTTTAGGAAAAGGCAACAAAGTTAAAAACACAGCTATAAAGTTAGTATGCTTGGATATATAGCAAATGACAAGCCCCATTTGAGCACCAAGTGAGAATTGATGTCTTAAAAAAAAAAGCAACCTTAATCTCAAGCCTGGATTTTTCAGGGTACATACTATCCTCGACGTTCTTTTTCTCTTTAAGGATTTCTTTACCAGTGGATATTTTTATCCTGAGGATTTAGTACCAAGGATTTATGTGTGAATTACCTGGTAGGCCATTTTTCCTTTTAAGCCGTTTCTCATGACCTAGCACATTGCCCGGCGGTGTAGGATTTTTTTACAACTTACAGCTAAATCGGAAGTCGAGACTCAAAAGTAACCTTTGTCGAATGCTTGGAAACATAATCGCGTGCCAGCCCAAGTAATGATGCTATGTCGGGCGTGGAAATGCCAACGTTAACGGTGCTATGCGGGGCGTGGAAAAGCCAGCGTTCTCTGCGCGGCCCAATCGATTGAAGCCATTCAGCGCTTCTGCCTCCCTCATGCGTCTCTACACAGACGCGTGTAGAGAACTCGGAGATTCACAGTGCGGTAGACACTTGTAAGGATGCCTGTGGTGCTCGCATCCATAAAGATGTCATTTCTGCAGAAGAAAATCAATCACTACCCCATGAAGTACGCTGTACCAGGCTTACAAGAGTGCCCTTTTCCCCACTCACTGCCTTGCTCCTGCCATCTCTGAATGACTGGCATGAAAGGGTGCTATGATTTACATCCCCGAGCCCTCTAAAACAAGCCACCTGTGAAATGTGTTTTTCCTCCATTCTATAGAATAAAATAAAAAAGGCTTTGTTTGTCGTATGGTTTGGTCTGTGTTCTCTCTTTAAAGGCTTGGATATTCCAAGCGGGGGGAGGAAGATGTTCAGGAATAAGGTTCGATGACAAAAAGCTGGCTTCTGAGATAGTATCGCTGTAAACACCCTCGGAGCCCAGGACTGGTGGGAGAGCTGAGCAGGCTGGGTGAGGCTCGGGGTTCTGTGGGGGGTGGGTAGTCGGAGGGTCTGTCTGAGAAGGTGACATTGGGGGCAGAGAGCCGAAAGACCAAGGCAGCTGAAATTTTGCTTGTGGTTGCAGTGCTATGAGCCAGGGGGACTAGGTGCAGTGCAGGCCTCTGACCTGGAAGCAAGTGGGGGCTGTTCCTCAGCAACCATGGTCGCGCCATGAAGGGCAGACGATGGCCAGCCCTCAGTTGGATGTGGAAGTCTGGGGCTCAGCGAAGCCATTGAAAACCACAAGCATTTTAAAGGTTACTTTCTTTTTAAGTTATGTGTAGTGTGTGTCTGTCTGCACGTGGGTATGTGCGTGTGAGTGTAACGCTCATGAAGGCCAAAGGCGTTTGATGCCCTGGAGCTAGAATTGCGGACAGTTGTGAGCCTCCTGACATCAGTTCCTGGGAACTGAACTCAGGTCGTCTGGAAGAGCAGCTGGTGCTCTTACTTAACCCCAAAGCCATCTCTCCAGCTAGACCGTGAGCCTTTGAAAGGCTTCGCCATCTCAGGCGCGGATAGGATAGGCTGCAGAGAAAGCAGAGCGAAGGAAGGAGACACGTGTTTCTGTGACGTGGGTGCAGGGAAGCCAGGGAAGATATTTCAAGATGCAAATGTTCCTTTGCATTCAGGCTGCCAAGAGGTCCATTAAGAGGGGACAGAAGTGACTGTGAGTCAGTGGCTTGGAAGTCACTAGTGACTGGACATGCCGACTCCAGACAGTGAGACAGGATGAGGAACAAGCACAAGTTGAAGTTGGAAACAATTGTAAACCTCTCTCTCTCTTTCTCTCTCTCTCTCAAACACACAGAGAGAGAAAGAGAGAGAGAGAGAGAGAGAGAGAGAGAGAGAGAGAGAGAGAGAGAGAGAGAGAGAGAGAGAAAGGATAAAGATAACCCAGGACATGAGGTTTGTGGAGTTTGGTTTTCTTGATGGAAAGTCCATGACAGTATTCCAATGGAGAGTAAGGTCAACTGCCCCGGCCATGTTAGTGAACGGAGCTGGAATTCATGGCCCTGTGTTTGTGGGGATCTGGCTGCCTAGGAGAATCTGCTGAGCAGAGGAGATGGCGGCATATAGAGAAAGACTCACTGCAGTGACTGGGCTGTTATATCTGCTCATGTCTGTCATATTTGAGACACGCCTCTGCTGTGCTTAATTTTGTAACGTGTGGTTTTGTGTAAAGTAGCCTCCAAGGGAAACTGCCCATATCACGGTCCCTTTACACATCACAGGCATGCAGTCAGCAGCAAGTGGTGGAACTAGGTTTGAATTAATTTTTATCCTATGTGGAGATGAGTATTTTACCTGCTTGGATATCTGTGCATCACATGTGTGCCTGGTGCCTGAGAAGGCCATCAGATCCCCTGGAACTGGAGTCACAGATGTTTGTGAGCTGCCATGTGGGTGCTGGGAACTGGACCCAGGTCCTCTGCAAGAGCAACCAGTGCTCTAACCACTGGACCATCTCTCCAGACCCACAGCTAGATTTTGAACTTCGGCAGGCATTTTGGCTGCAGAGTGTTTGTGTTTAATTCCTTCTGCAGTCTACCAAGAACGAGTAGAGTTTCCAGACTGAATGTATGCCTAGTTCTAAATGCCAGCTCATGGGAAGATGAGGAAGAGATCACAAATTAACCATATGATAGCCCCACAGACTAGAGATGATAAGCAAAACATTATTTATTGAATGAGTTATAGAACTACTATGTGCTGTCAGTTAAGACAATAAGAAGCAAACGACTTGAGAATAGTAAACATTCGTTCTGCCACTGTGGAAAAGGTACGCTGGCGGTGGGGAATGTGCTTGTCCCCCTGATGTCACAGTTCCACTCCGTGTGTGCCTTAGTGAACTCAGGTGTGTACACCAGGACCCAGGTACCTGAGTATTCACAGTGGCGTTGGCTGTTTCTTAGGCTGGAAGCTGCATCTAGCTTATGTGCCTATTGCTTTTGAAGACGCGTGTAAAGAACTCGGAGATTCACAGTGCGGTAGACATTGTAAGGATGCCTGTGGTGCTCACATTCATAAAGATGTCATTTCTGCAGAAGAAAATCAATCACAAACAGGTAAATAAATTTGTGGCATAGCTTTGTGACACCCGCACATCTTCACAGAGCAGGGACTCACATGAGTGACCTATGGAGACATCACCATGTAGGCCACATTAAACCATCAAATAATAAGATTTATATGGGATTTCAATGATGTAATTTGAAGTCACAAAAAATGGAAAAAGTGAGCATGGTGGCACATGCATATCTTTAAATATATATATATATACATATACACATATACATGTACATACATACACACATACATAACATATGTACAAACAAAAAGTAGAGAAAACATAAACACAGAGAAAATGTAAATACAGAGTTCAAGATGCTGGTTGCCCACAGGGGAAAGAAAGGGAGAAAAGCTAAGCACTGAGCCACCCAATGGGGGTTCAGAGGTAATGCCACTTCTGGTTGTTAAACACGTTGGTGTGTGCATCAGTTACTTTTCTGTTGCTGTAATAAAACCCCACATCCAAAAGTGGTTTCTAGAAGACGTTTATTTGGGCTTATGGCTCCAAAGTGAGAGCTCACAATCGTGTGGGCAGCATGGCGGAAGGCGGCCAGGGCAAAAAGTTAAGAGATCACATGCTCAACAGCAAAGGTGAAGACTTTCTCCAGCAAGGCACCAATCACCAAATGGTGCCACCAGTCTGGAACCTGGCCAAGGCTGTGGGGGTGGGGTGGGTACAAAGACAGGACAGGGACAAGACAGTATGGGGGGGATGGAGACAGGGACAGGGACAAGGGCAGAGGGGGAGGGGAGACGACATTTCTCATTTGGACTACTACAATATGTACACCAATGTTTGCCTTAAAAATACTTTTTTTGAAATAACTATTTTTATTGCTTATTTGAGAATCTCACATCATGCACCCTAATCAAGCTCACCTCCCAGTCTTTTCATGTGAGTCCCACTTCCCAGTGCACACCCCTACAACACTGCCCCATCTCCTGCAAAAAAAAAAAAAAGAAGAAGAAAAAGAAAAAAAAGTCAATTTGTATTGTTTGTACATTCACTCAAGTATGGTCAAATTCATGGTGGCAAGCCCCCTAAGGGAGGATGAATCTTTCTCCATCTGCAAGTATGCCAGAAGCCCCAGCTGAGGAGAGCTGACTGGTGGGCTGAGTTGGGCGGGGCTAGTTCTCCCTTGAGGGGCAGGACCTGCTCTCCCATGCCCAGGGACATTAAGATGGCCTCAGGCAGCAGCCCAGACCACCTTGGGCATCCAAATGGGTTTCGGTGGTAACGGGCCACGGATTTAACAAGGCCCTTGACCATATCAGGATCACTGACCCACACATAACCCTCTATAGCTGTACAGACCAGGAACCTCAACATGGTCTCAGGTAGGTACACATGCCACTCACGTCAGCATGGCTTCCTAAGGCAGTAAAGCCTGAAGACATCGCCAAGGCACTGGGCAGCACCACAGGACATACGTCCACATGGATCTCAGGCTTCATCACAGTCTGGGGCAGCAGCCTGGACCACCAACACCAATATGGCCTCCGGTGCTCCCTTGGACCATGGTGGTCCATGGAGGAGGTCCAATCCAGAAAGTGAACTTTCCTCATGTCGGGGACTCTGTCATTGCCCAGAGCCAAGGGGATCCTGTGGCTGGGTGGCAGGTTTCGAGACCAAGTCTTCATCTGCATGAGCTCCAGGCCGGTGCACGCCACCCCACCGATCATCCTGGGCAATGGCAGCGTGTTGGCCTCTACCCTCTCACCTGTCACTGCCACCACGGCTCCAGTTCTGCCACTCTCCCTAGTGCATCTACTGCCCCGTTTTTCTGTCTTTCCCACCTCTCCATCACATATTTGTTTGTCCTAGTGGGCGGTTATAGTAATATAGTACCCAGCCACCCACCTAGGGGACACTTGGGTGTCTTCCACCCACTCCACCTTATAAATAGTTTTAATACCGAGTAAACAAACTCCAGCCAGGGAAGCAAGTAGGCAGGCTTCAGATCTTTACTCCATCTCCTCTCCTCCAAATCCAACCCCCCAGTGTGGTGGTTTGAAAGAAAATAGCCCTCAAAGGGAGGTGCACTATTAGAAGGTGTGGCTTTTGTTGGAGTGGCTGTAGCCTTATTGGAGGACCTGTGCCACTGTTAGGGAGGGCTTTGAGGTCTGCTATGTGCAGGATCCCACATAGTGTCTCACTTGACTTCCTGCTGTCTGCAAGATGTAGGACTCTGAGCTCCTTCTCCAGCATTATGTCTTCCTGCACACCACCATATCCCACCATGATAATAATGGACTAAACCTCTGAACTGTAAGTCACCCCCAATTAAGTGGTTTCCTTTATAAGACTTGCTGTGTCTCTTCACAGCAGTAGAAACCCTGACCAAGGCACCAGTCCCATCCTCATCTCTATGGTAAACTACCTGTTGTGGCCTCTCCTCACTCTGCCACCATTAGACTGGACCAGAAGAGAAAGTTCCCTCAGCATATAATGATCAAAACACCAAAGTGAATAAAGAAATAATATTAAAGGCCACAGGGGAACAAGACCAAGTGATATATAAAGGTAGACTTACTGGAATTGCACCTGACTTCTCAAAGGAGAGTCTAAAAGTCAGAAGGGCCTGGGCAGATATATTGCAGATGCTAAGAGATCATAGATGCCAGAGAAGGCTACTATACCCAGCAAAACTGTCAGTCACATAGGTGAAAGAAATAAGACAGTCCATGATAAAACCAAATTTAAGCAATATTATTCTACAAATTCAGCTCTAAAGAAGGCACTAGAAGAAAAAAAATCCAACCTAAAGAGGTTAGCCACACCCAAGAAAGCACAAGGAATAAATAATCCCAGACCAGCAAATCAAAAGAGGGGAAACATACACACACACCACCACCACCACCACCACCACCACCACCACAACAGCAACAACAACAACATAACAGGGATCAGCAAACACTGTTCACTGTTCTCTCTCAATGTCAATGGTCTCGACTTTCCAGTGAAGACACAGACATAGAGAGTGGATGTGAAAACAGGATCCATCCTTCTGGTGCATCCAAGAAACACACCTTAACATCAATGACAGACACCAACCCAGAGTAAAAGGGTAGAAAGAGATGGTCTAAGCAAATGGACCTACGGAGCAGTCTGGGGTAGCCACTT
The DNA here is from genome assembly GCF_903992535.2 of Arvicola amphibius. Lineage (NCBI taxonomy): Eukaryota > Metazoa > Chordata > Mammalia > Rodentia > Cricetidae > Arvicola > Arvicola amphibius. Next base: position 107,061,108 of record NC_052056.1, on the reverse strand, counting down.
TTAATATCTGATGAATAGACTTCAAACCGAAATTAATCAGAAGAGCTAGGGAAGGACACTACATACTCAGAGGAAAAATCAATCAAGAAGAAATTGCAATTCTTAACATCTATGCATCAAACACAAGGGTACCCAAGTTCATAAAAGAAACACACTACAGCTTAAAATTACAGATTGACCCTCACACATTGATAGCAGGAGAAGTCAATACCCCACTCCTGCCAAAAGACAGGCCATCTAAACAAACATGTAAATATAAACACCAAGTCAGCCACAAACTCTTTGATTTACAATGGAGTTCTACTCGCAAGATCAGCTTAGAGCAGTGGGAGTAACCAATCAATAACTGATTTTACTTAAGGTCCATTCCATGAGATGGAACCCATTCCCAACACTGTTTGGGTGACCAAGAACCTGAATAAAGCCCAGAGACCTAGGGTAAAACCGAACACTACCATTCAAATGAACAAACAAACAACCCAGAGCAATGAAATGACTCCTAATGACACTCTGCTATACCTACAGATCAATGCCTTCCTTGCTCAGCCATCATCAGAGAAGCTTCCTTCTGTATCAGATGAGTACAAATACACAGAGCCATAAGCAGACAGTATGCAGAGAGTAAGAGACCTTGGAACACTCATCCATAAATGGGATGTCTTTATGAAATCCCCACCCCTTCAGGGGTCAGGGAACCCTGAGGAAGAGGCAGCAGAAAAAGCATAAGGGCCAGAGGGGATGGAGGACACCAAGGAAACAAGGTCCTCTAAATCTATAGGATTGGTGCACATGTAAATCCAAAGAGACTGGGGTGGCAAGCTCAGGGTCTGCACAGGTCTGCACCAGAGGAGATTCTAAAGCTGAAAGGAGAAGTGGACACATACCTGCATCCCTAACCTAGATGCAATCTCCAATTGATGAGCACTTGGAAAACAAAATTTTCACCAAGGACGTTCTACTGGGAAAACTACTCTTACAGGTAGGCTGAATGTCCTGTAGTAGATGCCCAACCGAGAATGAACCCAACAGCATCTTCAGAGGAGGTCCATTGTCTCATAATGTCATATTAGGGATTTTTCTTTTTTTAAATTGTACACACACACACACACACACACACACACACATTATATATATATATATATATATATATATATATATATATATATATATATATATATATATATTCCTCTCTCTTGTTTACCCTTTATAGGGTAAACAAAGCTTTTATAAGCTTTGTATATATACGATTGCTTCCAGTTCAGTGTTTTTATTAAGATTCCTGAGTGTGTGACCCAGTGGGTCTCTGAGTCTCTATATTTTTTCTTTTCTTTTTTTTCCTTTTTTTTTTATTTATTCAATGTGTCTTTCACATCATGTATCACAATCCCATTCACTCCCCCATCCCTTTGCATCCTCTACCCCTGGAATCCCCTCAAATAAAACAAAATTTAAGACAACAAAAGGAAAAATTAAAAAGCTCATCTTGAAAGCTGCAGTGTGACACAGTGAGTCATGCAGTAAAGCCCTTTGCCCATACATCTTTACTTGCAAGAGTTCATTGCAAAGAGTCACTGGTCGGGTTCCAGACCTTTGCTTTCAACACTATCAATGCTGGGACCTCACTGCGACTCTTCTTAGATATCCTGTTGTTGCCCTGTGTCGTGGGGATCCTGCAGCTTTGAGTCTGCGGGTCAGGCCCCTTCACATGCTCCAGCAAATCACAGATGGGGTGGATGTTGGGACGGGTCAAGTCATTACCTGGTTCTGGGCATAGGCAGCTGTAGGGTTGGTCAGCCAGCCAGCTCTTCCCTGTCCTTACCACCAGGGTGATCACGCTCGCCCATGTTGCTCTGACCAGTTCACCCTCGCAGCAATGAGCAGGAGGGAGGGGGTGGGAGGCAGCTCTCCTGGTTCATGTCCTCAAGGTCTGCTTTCCCGACCTACACCATCAGGGCCAGCTCTACTGTGTTGCCCAGGCAAGGTGTAGGTGCCTGTTGTTGTTGTTTTTTGTTCTTTTGGTCCTTTGGCTGTTTGGTGACCTGCCACCTAGCTCCCAAATAAATACACAGTGGCTTATTCTTACTTATAAATGCTTGGCCTTAGCTTGCCTTCTTACTAGTCAACTTCTCTTAAATTATTCTACCCTTTGCCTCTGTATTTTTAGCTTTCTCTATTTCTGTGTACCTTTTTTTTTTTTTACTTTTTTCTCTGTGGCATGCTGTGTGGCTGGGTGATAGCCCCTGGAGTCTTCTTCCTCTCTTCCTCTTTATCACTCAGTCTTTTCTCTCTCTTTTTCCTTCTGCTTATTCTCTCTGCCTGCCAGCCCCACCTATCCCTTCTCCTGCCTTGCTGTTGGCCATTCAACTCTCTCTTTGACCAATCAGGTTTTAAACAGGCAAAGTAACACAGCTTCACAGAGTTAAACAAATGCACCATAAAAGAATGCAACATGTTCTTGCATCCTTAAACAAATGTCCCACAGCACAAACAAAAGCAATACATCTTAAAATAATATTCTATAGCAGAGGCCACAATCCCGAGTGCTGCAGCTGGTGAGGGGCAGGGACAGCCTTCCTGTTTTTATGACCCCAGGGCCAGCTCCTCCACCTACCTCAGGCATGGATGGAGGGGGGAGAGGATCTTTCTCTGCCCATGCCATCATAAGACTGATGAGTAGCAGGAACAGTTCTCCCATGCCCACAGCTTCAGGGCTGGCTCACCCACACTCAGCCAACAGGGCTGGCTCTATTGTGCTGCCCTGGCAAGGTGCAGAGCTCACTCTCCTGAATGTTGCAGCTGGTAGCGGTCAGGGAGGCCTCCCACCTGCCTTAGGCACTGATGGGTGGGGGTGGTGTGGGGGAAGGGCATGTCTCCCCAGCCCTTGCCACTATGTGGCGGATGAGAGGTGGGGCTAGGTCTCCCATGCTCCTGTTCCCAGGGTTGGCTCACCTGTGCCCAGACGAAGTGCAGGGCTCACTTTCCTGAGTGTGGCAACTGGTACAGGGGTTGGTCAGCTCCCTCACCAGCTGGAAGTGGTAGGGGCAAGGGTGAAGGGCATCTTTACCGCATCCCCACCACCTTGCTGCAGATGAGGGAGGTGGTACCAGCTAAGTCCATCTCGAGTTCTCAGGACTCTGAGTACAGGATAAGCTCTATTGTGATGTTCTAAGGGGTGGGACCATTTCTCCCTAGTGTTGCAGCCAGTGGGGTCTGGGCCAACTCTGTACAGCCATATCCTCTCTGTTTTCAGTGGTATAAGGGGCCAGGGACATCCACAGAGACTGTGGCTTTGTCAAGCTAGGAACCCATTCATGGGTCCCAGCAGTAGCCCAGGAGCAGACATCACCTTGGCTCTGGGTGGTAATCAAGCCATTCATCCTCCGCTCTCTTCCTCTTTAGCCTCTTCAGATCTGCCTCCATCCACAGGACATGACATGAGTCATTCTCTCTCTCTCTCTCTCTCTCTCTCTCTCTCTCTCTCTCTCTCTCTCTCTCTCTCTCTCTCTCTCTCTCTCCCTCTCCCTCTCCCTCTCCCTCTCCCTCTCCCTCTCCCTTTCTCTCTCTCCCTCCCTCCCTCTCTGCCTCCCTCCCATGTTTGAGAGCCCGGGAGGATATCCCCAGGCTTGCGTGTTTGTCTCCTCATGCAACTCAGTTTGTCATGGCACTGGCTTAGGCCATGCTTCCTCATCACAAAGGCTCCTAGTAGGTTTGGCGGTGATGCTGGAGTCCTGCAGTGGGCTGGGGCTAGAATCCTGCCCGCCTCAGTCACCTGGTGTGGGGCTGAGGCACTGCTCTATTTGTTTCGTGTACCGTTTCTTGGACTCTTTTCCTTCTGTTTATTTTATCCTGTTCTGATTGTCTTAGAATCTTATGCCATATTGTATGAGAGACAGAATGGGATGGATTCGTATGGAAGAGAAGTGGGGAGGGACTGGGAGGAGTAGAGGGAGAAGAAAATTTGTAATCGGGGTATGTTATGTGAGAAAAATCTCTTTTCAATAAAAGGAAAATGCTGTATAAATGAATCACAAGTACTTTTAATATGCATGTTGTGCTGCTTCATTAACACAGGCTGGGGTCATCTGAGAGGAGGCATGGGTAGTACATTTTCTGAGAACCTCGCCTGAGAACATGGCGCCTCTACCACAATGACCTGTAGGCAAGTCTGTGGAGCATTTTCCCCATTAGTGACTGCTGTGGGAGAGCCCAACCCAATGTAGATGGAACAGCCCCTGGGCAGGCGATCCTGGCGGTATAAGAAAGCAAGCCGAGTGAGCCATGGGGAACCAACCAGAAAGCAGCAATCCTCCGTCGCTTCTGCCTCAGTTCCCGACTTCCCTCCAATGATGGATTGTGGTGTGGAAGTATAAGTCAAATAGACTCTTTACTTCCCCGAGTTGGTTTTGATCAGTGTTTATTAGGGCAACAAAATCATGTAGGAAAACGTTCACAGATTTCAAAGATGAATGCACGGTCGTTTTGGAGGGCGGGGAAGCAGCATACACCTGCTACCAGGCAACTTCCCTTGTCTTACTGTTTCCAGACGCTGCCAAGTAGTAACCTGGGTAAGTCTAGGGATGCCATGCCTATTTATTTATTAGTTTGATCGACAGATGAACGGTACCAGGCGGTGGGGTAGTACCAGGCACAAGGTCCTTGGAATTCCCACTTCAAGGACCACCTTTCCCCGAGATAAGCTTTCTGCACGCTAGTGAACTGGACATCTGCAGATGTTCCTAAGTCTAGAATTTCTCTTAGTCCCATGCCTGCACTGGGCAGTTTTTCTGCTCCTCTCTACTGATGTAGAGAATGAATCCTCCAGGTCCTTGATCCAACTTCTCCATGTAATCATAGACACTTTGCTTCAGGTCTCTGGGCACCAGTTTTTTTTTTTTTTTTTTTTTTTTGGTTTTTCGAGACAGGGTTTCTCTGCAGCTTTAGAGCCTGTCCTGGAGCTAGCTCTTGTAGACTAGGCTGGTCTCGAACTCACAGAGATCCGCCTGCCTCTGCCTCCCGAGTGCTGGGATTAAAGGCGTGCGCCACCGCCGCCCGGCTCTGGGCACCAGGTTTGTCATCATAAGAAGCAGTTATGATTGTATTGTCTGCATCTAGGACCCGCCTTGCATTGTTAAATATCCTCAGCAGGTACCACATCTGTACCGCATTATGAAAACTCATTATCTTCAAGACTTCGACATTTCCTAACTAGAATAAATCACCTGCTTGATCCATTTGGAAAACACTTGTCATTGAATTTAATCAATTGGAAATATATTTGACTTTCATTCTCAGGCTCAGAAGCGTAAGGAGATGCTGCCATAAGACAGGTAAGGCAGCAGTATTGTATGGATGCAAAAGTTAACTGCGACCCACTCAATAAATATTTAATAAGTATTTGTTATCTCCTTGATCCTAGAGGTGGAAGAGTGAGTAAAAGCAAGCGTATTCTCTGCTTTTGTTGAATTTGCAATCTTGAGCACAAATAGTAATTAGAGCCTGCTTCATAATGAAATATTTAATTGCAGACTCTGGTAAGAACTGAGGTTTGTATTGAGACTTTTTACTTATATGTGGAATCTTGACTTTTAAATAAAATATAAAATGCAAGACATGAGAGTAGAAGGGAACTATTTAGAGAAAGAGGAGAAGGGACAAGAGAGGGTAATGCAGTGGATGGGATCTGCTCACAATCTCAACATCTCTTCTTACTAGGTACCTTGTGATTTCATCGGACCAACCTGGATAATTTGGGGGCATGCTTTCCATCTCAAGATCCATTTGTAAGGAAATTGCATTCATTCATTCATTCATTCATTCATTCATTCATGTGTGTGCACAGACACCACTGTGCTCAGGTGGAGGTTAGCGGGCAGAGGACAGCTTGTGTGTGCACAGACACCACAGTGCTCATGTGGAGGTTACAGGGCAGAGGACAGCTTGACAAGCTAGTTCTTTTCTTCAACCATGTGGGTCCCTGAGATTGAGCTCAAGTCCTCAGGACTGAGCTCGTCCTCAGTGGCAAGCCCCCACTTTTGCCTGCCGAGCCACCTCACCAACCCTCTATCTCAAGATTTGTAATCTCATCTGCAAGTCCATTTTACTGTTTAATGTATTCATAGGTTTTGAGAACTCGAATGCCAATATTCTTCCTCTCACACTGTATCAGTTCTTTGTCTTACTGAGACAAGAAAACACAGTTAAAATAGGGGAGGGCCCTCAGTTCAAGGGTACAGTCTGTGGGGAAGTCGTGTCAGCTGGAGCTCAAGGCAAACTGGCAGCATTACATCCATAGTCAAGAAGCAGAGAGTGCTAGGTGCTGGGGCCGGGTCACTTTCTCTTCTTTACTGAGGCTGGGGTCTTGGCCACCGGCGTGTAGAGTGGGTCTTCTCATTGCTATTAGCTGAATCTGTAAAGTCTCCTTCAGAACACCTTGTGCCCACAGGCTTGTTTCCAGGGTGATTCTAATTCCCATTGACTTGACGGTCAGGATGAAGTTACACACTAACCTGTGTGGAAGTCAAATTTACCTGAAGATCCCTTTGTTAAACCCTCCTTTGGACTTTACATGCCTATGTTGTAGTGTGGCCATGTTTTAAAATTTTTATTTTCTTTTCCTTTTTAAATTTATCTTAAATTCTCTCTCTCTCTCTCTCTCTCTCTCTCTCTCTCTCTCTCTCTCTCTCTCTCTCTCTCTCTCTCTCTCTCTCTCTCTCTCTCTGTGTGTCTGTGGTTATATGCACATGAGTACAGGTGCCTAAAGACACCAGAAGAGGGCATTGATCCCCTGGGACTGGACTGGAAGTCCGTTGTGAGTTGCCAAACATGGGTGTTGGGAGCCCAACTCTGGAATTCTGGAAGAGCAGCAGATGCTCTAACCATTTGGCCATCTCTCCAGCCTGAGTCCCATGTGTCTTATGTCCACCCTGGACTCTGTTGGCATTGTTCTTTTGTCTGTTTTTCTCTGACAACGGTGCATTCTCTCTCCTTGTTGTTCCACAGATTTAAAGCCCACACACTAGAGCCCTCTAACATTTCTGTCACATCTCATCAACGTGCCTCTTTGCACACCCTCATCGCCTGTTGGGGGTCTCACACTTCATTACGGAAAGCAGAGGAACTACGAGAAACACACAGCAGTTGGAAGGGTGTGCCTCTGGATAACAGAGCTGGAAGCTTGAATCTTCCATCGTCCTGGTACATTCAAATGTTCGGCTCTGGATTTGGGCTTCAGCTGCTCAGCACCTACTGGTTTAGAGAGACCCACAGTGGATCTGTCCTTAGGAAGTTTCTAGCAGTTTTAGGAGACCTCATAAAAAAAACTGACACTGTTGATGGTTTCCAGGGAGCTGCTAGTCCAAGAGATGAATCTAAAAGCGATTCCTTCAGAGATGATTATATCAGGAAAGCTCAGAAAATCATAAATCAACCCGTCTGGCATTTATTCTGTGTGCCGTGAATGACTGATGGGCTATCTGTGGAGGGGAGAGCTGGAATTCTCAAGGGAATGTGTCCCTGCACTCATGTGACCACACAAAGCTCTAGTCTTTGCACTTTGAGGAGCAAAGAACCCAAATGCCCCAGTTTTTTGTTTGCTTCATTGATTTTGAGGCAGTCTCACTACAGAGCCCAGAGCTAGACAACCTTAGACTTAAACTCGTGATCCTCCTGCTTCTGGTTTATGAGTTCTAGGACTATAGGAGTGCCCCTATACCTGGGCCCAAATGCACTTTTAAAGAGATGTATTTTATGTGTGTGGAGGTTTGCCCGCATGTTTGTACACACTCCATACACATGCACCTCCAGAGGCCAGAAGAGGACACTGCATTTTCTGGAACCAGATTTATTGCTGTGAGTGCCACGTTGCTGATGGGAAGCAAAAGTGAGTGCTCTTAACTGCTGCTCCATTTCTCCATCCCCAGCCCAGATGTTTCTTGTGGATTTTGTTTATTTGTTTTGTCTTGATTTTCAAGAGAACTTGCCAACCTTCTATGGGTAATGGAGAATTTAGCATCAGATTAAAAAGGCTTGGAAGGACCTCGGGGGAGGTCTTGGCTTACAGATCTGGGGGAATCTTGGCTTATAGATGTGGGGGGTGTCTTGGCTTACAGATGTGGGGGGATCTTGGCTTATAGATGTGGAGACTCCAGTCAAGGATCAATTTTCCCATTACTGGGTATTTACAGCAAGGCAGCATATCATGGCAGGAACTCACCAGTAAGCTAGACTTTTCCTGTGTCTGGAAGACAAACAGAAATGGGTTAGACTCCCATGGCCTCCTTCAGAGGCATCTCTTTCCACGCTACAGTGATTTAAGGACCTCCTAATAGGACCCATCTCCTAAAGGTCACATCACCTTACAGTGGCACCTCCACCAACCCTAGGTTTGACAGTTTAGGAAGACATTTAGACATCAGCCTCCACATATATCTGCATGTGTGTGCATGCATGCACACACACAGATGTCCCTCAATTGCTCATGGGTTAGGGTGAGCAATGGCCAAATGGACCACTGCCATAAAGCACACTTGAGGGATAGAAGTGGACAGGGACTAGAGGGACCATTGTGTCAGGCACGCTCTAAATGGGAAAACAGACAGGACCCACAGAAAGCCAGACTTGGTACACCATTGAGACAGTTGATGGAGTTTGAGTATGGATGGTGGGTTGGCTAATCCAACTTGCTGCAATTTTCTGAATTTGATTCTGATGGTTACCTATAACCTTCTTAGAAAATACACAGCGGGCAAAATAACTCACCAATTCTTTCTCTCACAGCTAAGAATGACCCTTATATCAACAGTGTGATTGTGCACGCAAACCCCCTAAACCTTTGGCGAGGGACTGTTTCTCTTCCTGGGTTTTTAAGTAGACATTTAAAATGTCTGGCGAGTTCTGCTGAGGATCGGCTTTCTATACTTGTCAGTGGCGTAAGGAGAGGACCCTGTGGCCTTCCACTAAGAGCATTAACTACTGTGGGGGCTGAGGCTATCTAACTTAGTGAGGCTTTATCATGGGCGTGATTGGGGCACCGTTGCTGAACATGTCTCTAAATATAAGGATTGTAAGGACTGATAAGGCGTGCCGACTTCCCTTCTCTGTTGCAGCAGGGAACCCGACGGCTCATGGACTCCTCGCAGTGTGCAATATTGGTTTTGCTTCTAGTTTAGCTGCTATACTTTGGGATTCTCTTTCCTTGAACCACATACAACCTTCTTTTTTTACAGGCTTTAAACTCTCCCACCTCCTGCTGAGACCTTCTTCAATGGGTCACCTGGAACTGCCTGCTCACCTATTTGTGTGATATTTAACATCTATCTATCTATCTATCTATCTATCTTCTAATCATATTTTTTAAACAATTTTGAGTCTTGCGTTGATAGTTTACGTAGTCATAAAATGTATGATTAAAAATGAACTAAAATTGCTGAACTACTGTCTTGATCTATTTAAGTGAATTACCATAGTGACCTAATACCTCCTGGTCAATCATTTAAAAAGCAAAACAAAACAGGGTAGTGTTTCTTCTTTACAGCCAGAACTTTTACGTCATTACCTTTTTGTCTTGAACTCATGCCCCAAATTCATTTTATTATGTTTGTTTGTAGTATGTGTGGGGACATGCACATGTGTGTGGGGGCATTTAGAGCCATGCAGTTGACATTAAGTCTCTTCTGTGATTGTACTCTACTTTATTTATCGAGGCAGGGCCGACTGCTGAATCTCGAACTTGCCAATTCTGGCCAGTCTAGCTAGCCAGCTTGCTTCAAGGATGGCCTCTCTCTGCCTCCCAAGTGCGGGGATCACTGGCATTGGCATGCTTACTGTGATGTTGCCAAGTCTTGGTTGCCAACTTGACTACATCTGGAATCAGTTTCAGCCCAGGCAGCTGGGGATGTGTATGAGAATTTTTCTTGATTGACGGTTTGAGCCAAGTACATCCACCCTCACTCTGGACCACACTTTCTGGTAGCCATCAGCATAAAAGGATGTAGAGAAAGGGAAGCCTTTGCTTTTGGTCTCCTTTCCTTCAGTCATGCTGGCAAGTTCATCTGTCCTGCTGCTGCAGCTTCCCTTTGCCTGCAGCAGCACTACCGTTTTTAGGATTCCAATGTAGACTGTCTTCGTTAGGGTTTCTATTGCTGTGAGCAAACACTGTGACCACAGTGACTCTTATAAAGGAAAACATTTAATTGGGTGGCTACAGCTTAGAGGTTCAGTCCGTTATCTTCATAGTGAGACACGGTGGTGTGCAGACGGACATGGTGCTTAGAGTTCTGCAGCTTGCATAGACAACAGGAAGTGGTCTAAGACACTGGGCATGGCTTGAGCATATATGAGCCCTCAAAGCCTGCCTCCACAGTCACTCGGTTCCTCCAACAAGACCACACATCTTAATAGTGCCACTCCCTTTGGGGGCCATTTTTTTTAAGCCACCACATAGACTGGTTGCTAGCTGAGATATCCAGCCTTATGGACTGAACAACTTCAAGATTCTTTTTTTTTTTTTTGGTTTTTCAAGACAGGGTTTCTCTGTAGCTTTTGGAGCCTGTCCTGGAACTAGCTCTTGTAGACCAGGCTGGTCTCGAACTCACAGAGATCCGCCTTCCTCTGCCTCCTGAGTGCTGGGATTAAAGGCATGCGCCACCACCGCCCGGCCAACTTCAAGATTCTTATTTCCTTTGAGGGACAGCGATTGTTGGGTTAGCTGGCCCACAGCCTGTAAGGCATGCTAATAAATCCACTTTTACTTTATGTTCATGCTATCAGTTCTGTTACGTTAGAGAACCCTAACATACTTGCTCAACTTTAATGTGGGTTCTGGGGATTAGAATTCTGGTTCTTGTGCTCACCCAGTAAATTCTTTACCTGCTAAGCAATTCCCCAGCCGCAGAGCTTAGAATGGCATTCTTCAGTAACTTCTATTTTCTTTCTCTCCCTCTCTTCCTTTTCTTCTTTTGTGTGTGTATGTGTGTGTGTGTGTGTGCGTGCGCGCGCACGCACGCGCACACATGTGTGACTGGGATTGAATTTAGGGCTTTATGTATGTTAGGCACGTACCCTACCATTGAGCAATATTCTCAGTTCAATGTGTAAAGTTCTTGAAAATCATGTATTATCATTTATCACACTTTTTGACAAACACTCAAGCACACATATACATAAATTAAAGTTTTGTAAATTTTCGCCTGACAGGCTTTAAAGGTACAATTGTGAAAACTCTGAATTGGCTCATCATACTTATTGGGTTTTTGAAGGTTATTAAATGTAAGCAAGTGCTTTATTGGCAATGCTGCTCAGTGAGTGCTGTTTTCAGTCTGATGTATCTGCAGCGGGGGGTTGTAATTATTGATCTTCTTTTCAGAAAGGATTTTATTGGCAGTGCTGCTCAGTGAGCTCACTGGGGGTGTTCTATATCCTTTGATACATAACTGTTCATCACCAATAACAATATTTGGAACAGATCCATTGTTTTGCCCCCGGGGGTTTAACCGCTTTAAAGCCACATCGTCACTCAGCATCCATGAAGTTTGACACAGGACCTCTTCCCTTGAAGGAAGCCTGCTGACAAACAAGTCTCCAGGAAAATGTGCTGCGTGCGATGTTTGCATACGACCTATCCCAGTCCTCCTTAGGGCTTTCAATCATCTCTGGAATGTAACTAGTTATCTAGATTGTGCCCGGAAAATGACAAGAGAAACACATGTTCAGTGTAGAGGCAATGTTTTTGAATGCTTTTAACACAAGTTTGATTGAATCTGCAGACACACAGCCTGAATATAGAGAAGGTTGTCTGTACACGGTGAGATTAGGGTGAGAGAGGGGTAACCCTTTCTCTGGTGGGGTGATGCAGGAGAGTTAGTATCCTCAGCAGTGTGCTCAGAATGCAATGCGCAGGCGTGTACAGTCTGGAAGTGGATTCTTTTAAGCATCCTTACACCTCTTGCAGTTTGAAGCCTCTTGTTCTAGAGCAGTGGTTCTCAACCTGTGGGTCAAAACCCCCTTTGGTGCATGTCGGGGGGGTGTCAAACAACCTTTCTACAGGGGTCACCTGCAAACATTGGAAAACACAGATATTTACAATTCATCCCAGTGGCAAAATTACAGTCCAGAAGTAGCAATGAAAATAATTTTATGGTTGGGGGTCACCATGGCACGAGGAACTGTATTAAAGGGTGGCAGCATTAGAAAGGTGGAGAACCACAGCTCTGGGGGATCTGGACTATGACCTTGTGGTACAGAACACAGGTCTCTTTTTAGCTTTAAATTTCATATGTATATATATATATCATATATACAAAATAAATTTTATATATTTATATGTGTTTTGTTTGCATGTAGGTGTATTGTATACACCTGGTGCTCTTGGAGACATGAAGAGGCATCAGATCCCCTGGATCCGGAATTAGAGATGTTGTAAGCTGTCATGTGGGTGTTGGGAGCTGAACCCAGGTCCTCTGCAAGAACAACAAGTGCTCTTAACCGTTGCGCCACCTTTCCAGTCCTGGCACAAGTCTCCTAGCGACTAACTTGATCTTCAGAGGGTAACTGACTTCCCTGTGCAGGTGCACTGGCTCTGCGGCTCCTGTTGTGCACTTAGCCCAGACATACCTAATACAACCACAAAGAGACTTCTGAAAAGCCAAGGAAATCCAGCTAAGAGATTTCCACCAGCATTTGACAAAAACCCAAAGCCAAGCAACCAACCAAACAGAAAACCAACAGACCTCCAGAAACTATTCGAGGTCAGAGTGCTTTTGGAAAGGTGTGAGAACATTCCCATCATCGGGTGGTGAAATTTGATCCTGACACAGCAATACAAAAGTTTGCAGACTTGCTTGTCTAGAGTTAAGACGCAGAAACCTGCCATTCACCAAGTCGAAGGAGAAAGGCATTCAACCAAAGCAGGAGTTGAACACAGTGTCTGATGGTCTAACAAGATACCGTCCTTTGTCGGAGAATTGATTCATACACAAAGGCAGATAATTGTTGCTTTCCTCTTTCTGCTTCTTCTTCTCCCAACATGCTTTTAGGAATTTATGTCAAAATAGTAGTCAGTTTGTAATTACCTTTTCAAAACTGTCAAATAAGTAGGCTCTAATGTTCTCTTGTCTCAGTTTATTTCCAAATCACTTGTTCCCGAAATCTCACTTGGAAGTTAGGCCTAATTGAATTACCTGTAAAAAAATGTAAACGTAAAAAATGTGAGGACCGCATGAAGCTCCCTATGCTTGCCCTAAGGCATACAGCATTATCTACTCCTTTAGTTTGCTAATGAGACCATAAATATATGTCAAGATCTTAGATCATATGTTTTATTTACCCATTCATTTGTTTCAGTTCTAAGCCTTCTGCACGCTAAGCAAGTGCTCTGCCAGGGATCTGTATCCCCAGGCTCCTCGGCATTCATTTTAAGAAGGTTATTTGGGGCTGAAAGCGGCTCAGCAGTTAAGAGAAATGGCTGCTCTTGCAGAGGACCCAGGTTTGGTTCCCAGCACCCATGTGGTGCCTCACAACCATCTGTAACTCCAGTTCAAGGGGATCGGATGCCCTCTTCTGGCCTCTGTGGGCACTGTATGCATGTGGTATACACATACATGTAGTGCTTCAGGCACACAGACACAAAATAAATGAATCATTTAAAAAAAAAGGATGGTGATTATTTCTTCTAGACCCATAACTTTAGAGATAGCATGACTTCTGTTTTATATAAACAAGGCACCTTGTTGTAGATGGAACGTTAGTACTTTGTCAGAATGCTGAAGCCACACCCAGTGTGCTATTGTTATAAGGCAAAGTATGACTTACAATTACATTGGGGAGGTAATTAGGTCTCGAAGGTAGTTCCCACAGAAATGACATTTGAGCCTTTATAAGAGGGACCTTTAAGGACTATGCAGCTCTCATCTAAGATCTCTCAGCAATGTGCCACCTGGCAGAGAACTCTCTGCACATACAGCTCCGGTCTCTCCAATCTTTAACCATGAGCTGCTCTTATGTCTATGCCAGCAGCCTATGGTACTTCACCATGGCAGCCTGAACTGAGATAAACATCTTTTTGTTTTCTTGTGATTATGAAAATACATTCTCACCGTGAAAAATTCATGCTATGTATAATATATATAAATAAAAACAAGAAAAGTAAAAAAAATCACCTGGAGAAGCTACATCTTTTCTGAAATTTTGGGTATTTTCATATACTTACACACACACAGACACACACTCATACGTATGCACACATGCGTACACATACTCATACATGTGCACACACTCATACACATGCACACACTCATACACAAGCACACACTCACACTCATTCACACACACATACGCATGTACACATACATATACATGCACACGTGCATAAATATTTTAAAACTTTTTTTTAATAAAAAAGAATCAATGAAGAGTAAACACAAGTTTCATACCCAGACCATGCAGAAAATTCCTGCAAACCAAGAGGGGAACTCAGACAAGGTTTTCAGTTCTGGCAAAGATAGAAGCAGGACCATTTCCAGAAGGCAATCTAAATGGTTGACAAATGTGCTCAACCCCCAGTTCCCACATAAACTCAAAGCTGAGCCACACAGACCTTGCTCCACACTGGAATAGTGATAGTGCCAATACTATTTCCACGTGAGACCAGGAACTGTTCCAGTCCCGTGAAATGGCATCTTTGGATGGAAGTGCAGTCGTGTTCAGCAAGGCCACTTGATCTGAAATATTCCATCAGTGCTTTGCTTGCTGATGCATCGTTAGATCAACTGTCTGCTGGCTTCTGTTAGCAGACAACCCAGCTGCCAGATGCATGAGCACAGCTGGCAGAGGAGAGATCTCAGACCGAGAAAATATTCTCAGTCCATTTTGTTTCTCTCCCTAATAACCGGGCAAATCATAATTCTAGCATCTGAACATATTTGCTCAGTTCATCTGTGGAAGTCCCCTCGGAGGGCTGCTGTGTTAGTGGAGCGCGGTAGCAACACACAGGTGTCAGAGAGCCAGCCTCGCCGCGGCAAACATTTGCTCAGCTCAAAGGGCAGTTTCTTCGCCATGTTGACTCGGAAGCCAGTGGATTCTGTGTGATTTAACAGCCTTGTTAGTTCTTGCTACAATTTAAACCAACAGAAAATAAGCAAATAGTGCTATTCTCACACCCATACCTGTTTGCCCTATGTGGAATTGAGGGGGTAAACGTGCGTGGGAAAATGTCTGCCACCTACATAGGTGGATGTGAACGTTGCAGGTGGTGTTGAGAAGAAAGCTTCAGCCTGTGATGACCACAAGAGGACAGAAGGATTCTGGCAAGCCACCACAGCAAAGACCAAAACTGTAGGATGTGCTGAGTTTTGGAGACAATGGTACCAAAAAATGTGACCTTTTTGCTTTCCTCTCGGCGATGGCTCATCTTGGTTGTCCACCTGACACACCTGGAAACTTGCCTGGATCTGCTTGGCCTATAGCATGCCTGGTGTGGGCAGTTTCTTAATTGCTCATCGGTGTGGGAGGGCTCAGCCCACTGTGGGCAGCACTGTCCCTAGGCAGGTGGTCCTGGACTGCAGAAGAAAGATGGCCGAGCGCCTGAGTGTGGGAGGAAGGCCATGAAGAGCTCTTCTATGGCTCCTGCCCTGACTTCCCTCATGCTGGGGACCAGCTTCGACCAGTGAAAGACTAACCAGGGGAGCCGGGCGGTGGTGGCGCATGCCTTTAATCCCAGCACTCAGGAGGCAGAGGCAGGTGGATCTCTGAGTTCGAGGCCAGCCTGGTCTACAAGAGCTAGTTCCAGGACAGGCTCTAGAAACTACAGGGAAATCCTGTCTCGAAAAAACCAAAAAAAAAAAAAAAAAAAAAAAAAAAACTAACCAGGGGAGTGGCGTGGGGATTGGAAAAGATGGTAACGAGCATGAAGACCTGAGTCAAAACAATAAAACAAGCATAGGACGCAGGGAGGGAGCTCCAGGGAACACTGAAATCCGCCTCTGTTTAATTTTCCATAGACTTTTATCCCCCCCCCCCCCCCCGATACAACTGAAGGGAGAAGACAAAAGGCTGCCTTAACATGATACAAAGGACAATACTTTGAGTCGTCAAGTCATTAATTCTTGAGAAAAGTGTACTGTTATTTAGTGAACTCACCCTAGACCAAGTATCCTGAAGGCAACTCTCTCGGTTAAACCTCTTAATTCAAAAGAAGGAGCAGAAGTATGCTTGCATTTCCTGACCTTCGTCAGGGTGGAGTGGCTCTACCTTTACGGGCCATCTTACTGTCCAGAACGCAAAGCAACCACACCCAAGCTCAGGGTGTGTAGTCACAGTTGTTAACAACTGTGAGCAAGCTGAGACTCTCTGCCCTTCGGACAAGGTGGGAATCGGCTCACGATGTTTGGGCCTCCACACCCCCGATGACGGACCTTCTAAGTGAAACAGCGCCTTTTCTCCCAAAGCTGTTTTGGGTCGTGGTGTTGATCGCAGCAGCAGAAAAACTTGGATGCCCTCCAAATACGTCAGGGCAAGAAGGCGAGAGGGATGATTCTCTTACAAACTGTTGGAGTCACTGGACTGGAAACAGAATCGAATCTACTGAAAGTCCAGGCAGAGAGCCGCCAACAAAGTCCAAGACAAACGAAACACACCCTCCAGTCCCCACCTCCCTACCCCCTCACCCCTGCCTCTGGAGCAGGGCACATCAGCCCCCTGCTGGGATTGCTTGGGATGAGTGCTGAGCTGCCTGGGGATCTCTGCAAACTTCCCTCAGAGCCAACTGACATCTACTTTTTTGGTTCCTACCTTTAAGACATCTTTCTCCATGTGAGTGGGCCCAGAGTCCTGTTCCCAATGAGAGAAGCATGTCTGACAAATCAAACCTCAAACCCAGCAGGGCAGACACCAAGTCCTGCACCTTCACGCCCAGCATCTTGGCCGCACAATGGCATCTTCTAGGCTTCAGAAGGCTTAGTCTGCCCCACCCCTCCAGCTTTGTCACCTTATTGGGCACTATCACAGAATCGTTCTTTGAAACTCAGCTCCAGATTTCCCATACACTTAAAAAAATGAGAAATCTAGTGTTGCTGGTAAGCTAGAAGAACTTGAAACTGCTTAAGTGAAACAAAACATTTATTTCATTATTTGTGATTTTGAGTATATAAACGTGTGGAGTCTCTCTCTCTCTCTCTCTCTCTCTCTCTCTCTCTGTGTGTGTATGTGTAGTTTTCTGTGTGTGGGGGGGTATGTGTGGTGTGCCTCTCTCTCTCTCTCTGTGTGTGTGTGTGTGTGTGTGTGTGTGTGCGTGGTGTATATACATGTGCATTTGGAAGCAAGAGGACAACCTCTACTTCCTCTGAGACAGGTTTGGCCTAAAGCTCACCAGTTATGCTTGGCTGAATGAGTGAGCATCTGTTTGGAGATGAGAAGCATGGACCAGCATTTTTACCCTGCTCTGGGGTCCGAACCCAGGGCCTCATGCTCTCAAGCCCAGCACTTTTCTGCCTGAGCTACCTCTCCAGCTTGTGCATATCATGGTTTTTGAGGCCGTTACAAATCACACTGTCTCTTGTTGCTTGCTGCTGGTGGGCAGAAACCCACTATGGCCTTCTTATTTAGTGTTCGTAGTAAGTTCATAAAGGAGCTCTTCAGATTTTCTCTGTGTACAGTCGGGTCACGTGTAATGGAGTCTGATGTCTTTTGCCTTTGATGCTGTCATCTTAGATCTTTGCTTTTTTGCCCTGACGGGAGTCTGCTGACAGTGTTGACTAGATCCTGATCATATGGATGCCACTTCTAATGCACAGGGGAGCAAATCTCAATACGGCAGCGTGGGAAGTAATGACAGCACTGGGTTATGTTGTCCCAGCAACACTGCTGAATTGAAAAATGTAACTCCTACTTTTACTCTCCTGAGAAGATTTTTTTTCCTGTAAATGACTTTTGATGAGTTCTTTGAGAGTTATATGTTTCGATCCTATTCACTCCCTGAGCTCTTCCCAGTAGCATCTTGCCCTACTCACTAATTTAATGTCTTTTTCTTTAAAAAAGACACCCCCACACTCTCAAGATCAGTTTGTGCTACCCAAAGATTAGTGGATGTGTGGCCTTCCATGTAGGGTGTGGTTGACTTACTGAGGGCTACACTCAGAGAAAACCACTGCTCTTTTCCGGCAGCTAACCACTGCCAACAGTTCCTTGCCAGGGGTGGTATCTCATGCCCAGCTCCCTCTCCATGCTGAGCTTGGGTTTGTTCGTGCCATTGCAGCCGCTGTGGGCTCATGTGTGCAGTTGATCTGATATATCCAGAAGGCACTATGTCCTTGTAGTTGTCACCCACTGCCTCTGGCTCTTAGACTCTTTCTGACCTCTTCCTCCATGACCCCCTGAGCTTTGGGAGGAGTGGCTGTGGCCCAGATGTCCCTTAAAGGCTGAACATTCTTCATCTCTCATTCTCTTGGCCCATTGTGTGTCTCTGTGTTTATCACCGTCCACTGCGAATAGGAGCTTCTCAGGTGAGGGCTGAGCGATGCATTAATCAATGGATGCAACCGTAGGTCCTCAGGAGTTAGCTTAATATGTGTCCATCTTGTGAGACGGTGTTCTAAAAACACGCTTAGCTATTGTCTTAGTCACTGTTCTATTGCTGTGAAGAGAGCCATGGCCATGAGAACTCTTAGAAGAGAAAGAATTTAATTGGGGCTGGCTTACAGTTTCGGAGGTTTTATCCCGTTATCATGGTGAGGACCCTGGAGGCATGCAGGCAACTGCTGGAGCAGTAGCTGAGCGTGCTGTACACACACTCAACACACACTCAGATAGAGATGGGGTGGGGAGAGGACTGGGCCTACTAATAGGCTTTTGAAACCACAAGGACCCTCCCTAATGACATACAACAAGGCCTTCCTCCAACAAGGCTGCACCTCCCAATATTCTCAAACAGTGCTCCTTCCTGGCGACAAGCATTCACATATAATGAGCTTCTGGGGTGGATTCTTATTCAGACTGTCATAGTCATTTTAATCAAATGCCCCCCCACTTTTTTTGAAGTTACTGATATTATCCCGTAAGCTTTTGCCTTTATTCCCTGACTGTGTTAATGTGTTTAACACTCCACCTGCCTTTTGGGATGAACCAATTGGGTTGGCGATTTCCTGTCCCTTTTATTCTTCCACAAGATAAATTTTTTACAGTATCACTGGATTTCATTTTATTTAGAATTTTTGCCATTATGCCCATGAATGACATGGATTTGAAATATGCTCTTTGGTTTTGTTTAATTTTTCTGATTTTGTTATTAGAGAAATTCTGTCTCCATAAATGAACTTGGAAAATATTTTCCTTTTACTATACTTTGAATACATGTCTGCAACATCAACTGGTATGTAATATTTTTTTCTCAAATTCTGGGTAGAAATTACTGCTGAGGTGCCCTCTGCCCAGAGTTTTAAAAGAAAAATTTAAATCACACAGTTCTCTTCCTTACAGTGTGGTCTATTGGGCTTTATGAGTTTTTTTTTTTTTAAAGAGCTTGTATTCTGTCTGCTCTTGTCAAGTGTGGTGTTTTGTAACCCCTAATGAGACTAACATTGGTAGCGAAAGTTTTATTAACCTTTTGATTTATCTGCTAAAACTCACTTATTTAACTATAACATTCTCAGCTGTGCTTATAGATATACCCATTCTTTCAAAACGTTGTTAATCTTTATAGATTTTGAATCCATATTAGGTTGGATTCAAAATTAGGGCAGGGCGTGTCTTCCAACTGAATTGCTCCTTTTATGTATACAAAGTTTTCTTTTCCAAAAAATGTTTTGCCCCAAATTTACTTTGCTCTTGTAACATAGCAATGAAACTTATTTTGGTCCTATGTGCTCAGAATGCCATCCCAACCCTCAGCTCCAGCTGTGCTTTTCTGAAGCAGCATTAAGTTATGAGTTTAGTTTTAAATTCTGTTTAACACTATTTCTTAATTTTTAATCTTTATTTTGTTTGGTTGTTTTTTGATGATGGTGAGGTGATGATGATGATGGTGATGATGGTGATGGTGGTGATGGTGATGACGGTGATGTGTGTGTATGACACATGTGTTGTGTGGAGAGAACACATTAAGTGATGCACATGTGGAGGTCAGAGAACAATGTTGTGCCGTTGTTTTTCTGCTTCCTGTATCACGTGGGCTATGAGTATCATGTTGGTCACCAATCTTGCATGGCAAGCACCTTTACCTACCAGTCCCAGTTTTTGTTGTTGGATATACATTTTTAGTTGAGTTGCATTTAAGGTTAATTTGTTTAGTTTGGGTCTCATTTCTATTTGTCAGTTCTGGTCCATAAGTCTCTCTCTCTCTCCCTCTCCCTCCCTCTCCCTCTCCCTCTCTCTCTCTCTCTCTCTCTCTCTCTCTCTCTCCTCCTCCTCCTCCTCCTCTTCCCCCTCTCTTGTTTTTCGAGACAGGGTTTCTCTGTAGCTTTTGGAGCCTGTCCTGGAGCTAGCTCTTGTAGACCAGGCTGGCCTCGAACTCACAGATCCTCCTGCTTCTGCCTCCCAAGTGCTGGGATTAAAGGTGTGAGCCACTACCGCCTGGTTTTAAATTTCTCTTGTGTTAGTAAAGCACTTTAATATTCTACCTTAGCTCCTCACCAGACTTTCTAGCTTTTTTAAATTTCATTTTCATGATTACTCTGTGACAATATGCATTATTCATTTGTTTTCTACACTACAAATTTGTGCTTTACCATTTCATGACCAATGCAAGAATCTCATACCAATAACTCCATTTACTATCGTCCACCTTTTGAGTTTTAGTTGTCATGTGCTTTATCTCTCTTTACATTTTAACTGCCCTGTTGTTATTGTGGGTTTAACAAATCATTGGAGATTGACGCCAGAGGACCATCAGTTCAAGGCCATCCTAAGTTATATAGTGATTGTCAGGCTAGTCTGAACAATGTAGTAAGACCCAATCTGGCCTCAAAATTGTATTTGCATTTGGTAACCATTGTCACCAAATCAAAGAAGTTCATATGAGTTCATATGGCACAAAAGATAAAGTGATTGTTTTACAAGCATGAGGACCTGAATCCAATCCCCAGCACTGATGTAAAAGTCAGATGACTCTTATCTGTACCCCAAATATCTGGAGGGACAGAGGCAGACAGATGACGGGGACTTAGTGGTTACTTTAGTCACCACAGTGGAGGAGAGTGACAGAGGCAGGCACTGCTGTTAACCACTGACCTCTAAATGTGTCTTTCTCATTGGACTTTCTCTGTCTCACCAGCCCCTAATTAATGACATGAAGACTTCTTATTAGGAAAGCTTGGCTTTATCTTAGGCTTTTTCCAAACTAGCTCTTATGACTTAAATTAACCCATTTCTATTGATCTATGTTCTGCCACATGGTTCTTTACTTCACCTCCATTCTGTATGTTCACTTTTTTTCATGTATCTCTAGTGAAATCCGTATATTTTATATTCTTTCTGATTTCCTCTCTCTCCCCAGTAATCCCACATATCTTCTCCTGCCTAGCTAGTGGTCATTTAGTTCTTTATTATAACAATCAGAAGGTGCCTTAGGCAGAGACACATCTTCATAGTGTACAAAAATATTATCCCACAACATTCCCCCCTTTTTGTCTAAATAAAAGGCAATGTTTTAACTCTAACACAGAAAAACTATATATAATAAGAACAATTCTCAGGTAAGAATAATATTTACAATGTCTAGTCTATTATTACTTGGTAAATTTGGAGAAAATACTCTTATTATCTATCTATGAGTTCAAAGTTTTGTATCTAAAACACTTTCTGTCATAACTTGTATTATTGACCTAAAAAATCTTTTTAAACCTTAAAATATTTTCTTGGATAAACAACTTAAACTTTTATGTCTCTCAGACTTATAAACTCATATCTCTATTTGAAAGTTTCTTTTCTGAAATTGGTAACAAAAAAGGAGTATAACTATCTTGTCTTCAACATCATTAGAGACCCAAGAAGGATACTATCTGACAAACTTTTCTATGAAGCAGGAGTTTTGAAGGACTTTCCTACCTTGTCTTGGCAAAGTTCAGTAGTTACCTTTTGTGTCCTGTTTATCCAATTTGGACAACATACTGTCAGAAGTCAAGGCAAGGGCAATTTCTTACCTAGTGGCTAACTTTTCCACAATAAAAGCAAACTCCACATGGAGGTTCTTCAATTCGCATCGTCTTTATTTTTTTTGGAGTAGATTGGTGCTGTCAGAAGCAGACATGTCTCACTGTCATAAAAAACCCTGTTTTATTAAAACATTCTAATGTCATATTCTGTATATTTCAGAAGTGTTCAAGATGATCTATCTATCTATAGATGGAAGTCTGTCCTTCCCAGTTCTACTACCATTCAGTCCCAAAGAAACACACAGAGGTTTATATTAATTATAAATTGTTTGGTTTATTAGCTTAGGATTATTATTAACTAGCTGTTATGACTTAAATTAACCTGTAATTCTTGTCTATGTTTAGCCATGTGGCTTGGTACATTTTATCAGTGAGGCATTCTCATCTTGCTTCCTCTGTGTCTGGCTGGTGACTGCATCTCTGCCTTTCCTCTTCCCACAATTCTCTTAGTCTTGTCTCCTCACTTATACTTCCCGCCTGGGTGCAGGCAAATCAGTATTTTATTAAACCAATACAAGTGACATGTCTTTACAGTGTACAAGAGCATTATCCCACAGTATATATATATATATATATATATATATATTACCTTGAAAGCATACCTAACATAACTACAAGTTTGATTGTTTATGACCAACTACTAAACAACATTTCTTAACTATTCTAAACAATTTGTAATAATAACTTTCAAGGGCCAGAACTTTGCATTATGTTTTTATATGAGCTGCAAAGGGACAGTACCTTAGGAGTAGAAACATATATACAGTATGTTGCAATAAAAATAACCTTAAATTTGTGTCATTATACAAAAATCCATACCAATGTAAAATATTTGAGACTAGCACTTTTTAGTTTAAAAGCATATTCAATAATCTACCTTTTATCCTATCATTCCCATATCCCCCTATTTTCTTTCCAGAAAGATTCCTGAATCCAATCTTCTTTGCTTAGTTTTTTATTTCTTGATCATGACCAGTAACATCTTGCAACACCCCCCATAACCCACCAAATGAACCAAATCCACCCACTCTACCTCTTGGGAATATGGGCACTGTGTTCTTAAAGTTGCTTCTTGTTGCCTGGAGTCAATTGGCATCTTTAGGGGATCCTGAGAAAATTAGTATAATGGTCAAGTCCTGGGAGAACTGTTTGTCTAGTCTCAGTGTGCTGGGAAAGTGCAGAGCTTATCTAAAGTCCTGGCTAGTGTAGTCCATGAGGCTGGACCATCTTAGCTACCAGCTTTGAAACTGTTCTGGATACAGAGTTTTGAGGAAACTGTAGCAGAAGCATTCTGAGAGGCTGGGTTACCTGGGTTACTTCCCTTCATTGGTATTTGGTCCCTTTTTTTCCTGAAAACATACACCCTTTTAAAGGTAACATAAATATCTGCATTAACACAAGCATAGATTGTGTGGTGTGTACAAATAAGCCAAAGATGATTCTCTGTTTTATGTTTGAGCAGGTAAAAGGCATCTATCAACTTTATTAGTAGGTTTGGACTGCATGATCAAACTGCAATATAAATCTCCATCCATATGATAGAAAAGAATGGCATGTTATAGTAAGTCATGAAGGACTCTGTAACCAGCAAGACTGATCATGTCTCATCCAGTTTCAGAGCCTTCCTCAGTAGAGAGGCCAGCATACACATCACCTGTCCTGTAGTCCTCCTGGTTTCTTCCTTTCTGTCTCAGCCAAAATCCTCTGGAGGCCTCTCCCAGATAAATATAATTTTTATAAATTTTAAAAGAGATCTACAGCTTTTCATTTCCCATGGAAACAAAAGCATAACCTCTCCCCCAACACAATACATTTCCTGACATCCATTCTGAAGTTAAAGCATCCTTAAACTATACAGGCTAGTTTAATTTAGCAGGTTTTTTCTACTATCTAATGTCTCTCAACAGCTGTCATTTTGTTAATTAGCATTTAAAATTTTTAAAATTAACAAAGCACAATATAGGATACAAATGTCTTGTGTTATTTTCCATTTTAACATGGCTTTTAATATTACTTTACTCTCTTTAAGACTATCATTTTTAGACTATTTTTTCTATCATTGTCTATACTCATTTTCTTTCTTCAGTACATACACACATTTTCAAGCATACTGTACCTGTTCAGAGGTGTTTTTTCTGGCTTTTTGCATGTCTGCAGTATTCTTTGACTATGCGAGACACACTTACATGACCAGGCTACCCACCCCCATGGTTCTGCTTAGCACGTGGCACTGGTGCTGGTTCCACCCCTCTAGGGTTGGTTTAGTAGGCTACCCCACTGATTCTAGGCTGCAGCTGCTGTCTGCCCATTCGTGAGAGCCAAGCCTCATGCCCATGGGTCCTGGCAGAAAGCCGTTTAAGCCACCCCATCTTTGGGAAGTTGGTGGGCCCACACTGTAGCAGGTGTTTCTAACTAGCTCTGGCTTACCAAGTACTCAGTTGCACAGCAGGGTCCTTTAAAGGAGTTGTACCTCTGTACATCACCAGTACTGGGCCTGCCTGGGAGACAGTGGTTACTAAGACTCTGTGTCCAGCTCCATACTTGTTCCTTTTCTCAGCTTTCTCAGGCCCTCTGGGGATATATGTGGCCTGCATGTTGAACGCCAAAGATTGCTGGTTTTTCTTATTGGACTTTCTTTGGCTCACCAGTCCCAAGATGACATGGAGACTTACTAATTAGGAAAGCTTGGTCTTAGGTTTGTTCCCAATTAGCTCTTATAACTTAATAATTTCTATTCATCTATGTTCTGCCGCATGACTCTCTCTCCTCCATTCTGACTCCCTCCACGTACCTCTAGTGAAATCCACACACCTCAAGATTCTTCCTGAGTTCCTCTCTCTCTCTCTCTCTCTCTCTCTCTCTCTCTCTCTCTCTCAAAATCCCACCTATCCTCTCCTGCCTAGTTAGTAACCATACAGCTTTTTATTAAATCACTCAGAAGGTGCCTTAGGTAGAGACACATCTTCACAGAGTACAAAACCCACCACACTCCCCCATTCATACATGGAAATTAGAAAACACAAAATTCACCAAAGGATACCGAGCCCTGCTGTGGACAGGGTGGAAAATGTATGCTCTGCACATTTGTGGTAGGGATACATAAGAAACAGTACCGTCCTCATGAAAGTGCCCATAGAGGCTTCTCAGACATTAAGAGTGACCACGTGGTGTGCTACTGAATATAGATGTGGTGGATACGAAACCAATCTGGAGAAGACACAGCCGCACCCTCTAACTCACTGAAGCTCCCTTAACAATACCAGGAAACGGAAATCTCTCAAGAGTCCATCAGCTGATAAATGGGTAAAGGAAACGCAATACAGACACAGAAGAGGCCACCATTTAATCTCAAGAAGATCAAAACATGCGACTTGTAACGAGGTACACCGTGTTACATCACACAAAGTGAGCAAGACATCGGGAGATGCTGCGTGAGCTCAGAGGTAGAGCTGGAAAGAGTGAGTAGGAACTATGAAAATTGAGGGCACAATATTTCCCAGATGTGCTTTATGAGATGAAGGAAATTTCTCAGGGGAACTTTGACACCAGTAGCAACGAGAATAACTGGTGCTCTGTTGCAAAATGGGTTGATTATAGATGATAATGAATAATAAGTATATTTGTCGAGAGCTAGAACTTATTTGCTTATATTAAGCACAGAGAAATAGATGAGGAGATATGTATGCTTACATTGACCTTTATGAAGATGGCACAATATGTACACACTCTAAAATGTCACACACGAGCGCTGCAAGATGGCATGGTTGGTAAAGCTCTGGCCACATGAGCCCGAGGGCCTGCGTCTGAGTGTGCCTCGCTACACACTAACAATGGTGTGTGTCAGTGCAGGCATAGGGGTGGACACAGGAAGATCACATGATCTGGTCAGCCAGTCTATTGGAATCAGCCAGCTTCAGGTTCAGCGAGAGATCCTGCCTCAAAAAATGTAGATAATGACAGAGGAGGGCGTTTGCTCTCAACCCCTGGCCTCCACGTGCATGTGCGCATGCACCCACTCACACATCAGGTCATCATAGTTTTGAGTGAAAAATAAAAAGAGGGGCTGGAAAGATGGCTCCAAGATTAAGAGCACTTGTTCTTGCAGAGGACCTGGGTTCTGTTCCTACCACTATGTGGTAGCTCATAACCACTCACAAATCCAGCTCCAGAGTTCTGACACCCTCTCCTGACCACCTTGGGTACTAGGCAGCATGTGGTCCACACCCATACATGCAAGCAAACATACATAAAAGAAATTTAGGTTTTGCTTGAATTGATAGAAAATATGGACATTAGCTCAAAGGAATCAGTATTAATAAAATTACATGTGAATTATAGAAATCCTGGATTACAGAAACCATCCCCAAGTGTAATTATCACAGCATACCACAATTTGACAGGCTCCTTGGTTCCCCCCTGTGATAACAGACTCCCAGGAAGATAACCTGTCAGAGTCAGAACCTATGTCCAGTTAAAAGATACCAAAGTCAAAAAGTCCCGTAGAACCGAACTCAGATCTCTCTAGTTTGAAATTCCTTAATCAGCAATATCAATAAGCACGGGATTTTTCAACAAACCTTATGTCTATTGTAATGCTGATGCGGTACAAAGGCTCCTGCAGCTGTGCTGGCTTGACCCTCTGGAAAGCTATTAGACAGCCAATAGGCTGAGCTCGTGAATTGCTTTACATCATTGCATGTTTGCAGCTTGTCTTGGCTGCAAAGGTGAGCCTGAAGCACCTGCTCTTATTAAAACTGCACAATACCAAGGAAGTAGCACTTCTACATATAATTGTGTAATTCTGTGCCAGAATGGATATGCTGATTGGCTTCATTGTGGTAGCCATTTCAGAATATACACATCCATAAAAACATGTTGCACACAGCAAGCTCATGTAATTTTTGTTGGGTAAACCTTAATAAAGCTGAAGACTTGTCAGATGTCTAGAAACAGCTTAATAAAATAATATCAAGACCTTAGCGTTAGAAATTATTAAATGTTGCCCAGGAATATCTGAAAAACAATAAAAAGATGCTTTATAGTTTCAAGTACCAAAACAGCCAAGTCTCATATTGATCTGCAGGTGTTATTCTAACAAGACTCCCAGAAGGCTAAGGGTGGCACCCACTGGTCCAGCACTGGCCTAGGATGCACAAGACCTTGATTCCATCCCAGAATCATATAAATCTACCCCAGAGGATCTGTGGTGTGTGTGTGTGTGTGTGTGTGTGTGTGTCTGTGTGTGTGTTTACCTGGAGACTGGCTAGCCTTCTTTTGTGTCACAGACTTCCTGGGACACGCATGTGCGCGCGCACACGTACACATACACACACACACACACACACACACACACACACACACACCTACTCACCACACAGATAGGGAACCTTTGACAGACTACAGTATGAATTGCACCAAAATTCAACTTGGTGAACCAATGAGTTTTATTGGGTTTACTTACAGGAATATCAGTGAGGGCTTACTCACAGAAGCAGAAATTACTCAGAGACAGCTACATCACCAAAACACCTACACCTACAGATCACCGTATAGCCTATAGGCACCTTAACACATTAGACACTGTCCTTTCCCAGTGACTTGCCTGGTCTGAGCCTCTCCAGGCAGCTTGGCTAGGCTCTGCTTCTCCAAAAGTTTGTCGGGAGCAACTCCAGCACCTTTATTATATTTTGGTGGGTTGGGCAGGGAGCCTAGGGAATCTGGTCGGTTTTCAGGACTTCCTGAGACTATTTGGAGTTCTTTAACACTTGAGCTTCCTCATAGGATGAGATGCTCTGATCTCGGAAGAAACAGTTGCATAATACCCGGAAATGAAGAAAGCCTTTCCCTGGCTATCTTGGACACATGGTCATGATGGGAAACCCATGTAGTAAGACACTAAGGACAACCTTTTGGAACCGCAAGTCACTCAGGCCCATGATCTGACGTCTTTCTAGGAGCTGAAGTCTGCCCTCTGTTATGTGAGAATGCAAACAAGCTCATCTCCATGTGAGACATATTTGAGACTTCTGGTTACCAGCCTGACTGCAGTTTCCTGATAGGTCCTGGGCAGAGGACCTGGCAAATCTGCTCTGACTCTTCAATCAGAGGTTTTTGGTTTTTTTTTTCTTGCCACACGTTGCTTAGCACGTTAAACTTA
This sequence comes from Arvicola amphibius, assembly GCF_903992535.2. Taxonomy (NCBI): domain Eukaryota; kingdom Metazoa; phylum Chordata; class Mammalia; order Rodentia; family Cricetidae; genus Arvicola; species Arvicola amphibius. The sequence continues at coordinate 107,032,815 of NC_052056.1, read as the reverse complement.
TAGTCTCTTTGCACACTCGGCTAGAGCAAACTAAACACCTACACCAGCATTGCAGTAACAGGATGGGTTTTGTAGACAAAACTCCCTTTGTAAATAAAACTTTATAACCCAGGTAGGCCCATTGTTCTGTGCATTGCTTATAACCCGTCACAGTAGAATATACGGCTTGCACAGTCTAAAGGGTTTGCTGTCTGGCTCTTTATGGAAAGGCTTCCGAGCCTCGATCTTCACTCCATCCCTGCAGCTCTTCTCAGCCTAGTTCCTCAAAGTGAGGTGTTCAAGGGACTCCAAGAAGAGGATGGGCACTGCATGTTGCAGCCACGCAGCAGCGCACTCACACAACTGTTGAAAGAAAACACACGGCCCCGTGTCTGGAAGCAGTCTGGAAGACAACACACAAGTGCCCGATGAGACCCACAAGTTCCCGCCCTGGTCGACGAATAAATCATGGAGAGACCAGAGAGAAAAAGAAGCAGAGCAGTTTGTGTGCTGCGGAGAAAGGGGGAATTGGAGATGCAAGGGCAGTGTGGAACGGACCAAGATGAGGAGTCTGCGCTACCACCTGCAGCCATGGGAATGTCGGGGCTAGGCTGCCAATGAGGGCCACGTGTGGGTCCCTGGCTCTGCTACACCCGGGGTCTGTGTTGATGTCCATGGACCCGGTTACCACAAAGGATCACTCAAGATATCCATTGTCTGGGCTGCTGCCTGAAATCACATTGACGCCACAGCACTGTGCTTAGCCGGTTCCACCCCTCAAGGTGTGAGCATGGGAGGGCTGGTCCCACCCCTAGCCTGGACAGCACGGAGAAAACTGGCTCTGAGAGCTTGGGCTCTAGAGACCTGACCACACCCCTCTTGGGAAAGCTGGCCCTGAGAGTAGGAGTGTTGGTCCTGCCCCAAGCGCCTCTGACCCTCATCTGGGCAGCACAGCAGAGCCGGCCCACAGCTTCCAAGGCTAGATTTGTTTTTTTTTTTCTTGTTTGTTTTCTTCTGTGCTTTTGAGGTTGCAGGCGAGAAGGGTGAATATAGATGGGGAGATGAATGGGACTGGGCTGCAGGACATGAAATCACAAAGGAGCAATAAAAATGTTTTTTTTTTTTAAGGGACATCAGACTTGAATAATTCTCACAGCTGTATTGAGCAAGAGAAGATGAGACACCAATGAGATCACAATCCAGCTCCACTTATATGAAGTTCAAGGACAGGTGAAAGTGGTTGATACAAGTCACAAGTGTGAAAAGCACAAAAAAGATCATGTCTACACAGCACCTAAAGATCATGTCTACACAGCACCTAAAGATCATGTCTACACAGCACCTAACGATCATGTCTACACAGCACCTAAAGGACGCATCTTAGGTCCTGGAATTCATTGTTGGGTGTCTTAATGTATATTTCCAAGTAAGAAATGAAGTTATGTGTTTTCTGTATGTGATGCCATCATAAAGTCCTTTCTTTAGAGAATGAGTGTCTCTTTAAAGAGTGTTAAAGATGATAGCCTAGCAAATTAAACAAAGCATTTAATAGGTCTTGGGTAATCCATGTCCAGAGTATTTTTGTGACATGAAGTCCCTTTGTGGTTTTAATGTCCTGGTTTACTGGAGAGATTTCAAGAACTAACAAAAAACCTCTGCGGGCCTTTCCCTCAGATTCTTCATGACTGGGAGTGCTGGAGTTCAAATGTGTCCCCCAAATTTTGTGCATTGGAAGCTGAATCCCCATTGCAGCTGTCTTGGCGAGTGGAGATTTGGAAAAGAGATCCAATGGGGATGGCTGTGCACCCTGGAATGAATGAATACTGTTGTCACAGGAGTAGGCTCCTTCTTCTACAAGTGTCTACCCTTGCAAAAGATGAGCCCGGTCAGTCCCCACCCTCTTGCCTTTAGCTATGGGATGGTGCAATAAGAAATGGCCTTGTCAGCTGCCAGCACCTTGATCATGGACGTCCAGGCCTCCAGAACTCTGAGCAATAAATTTCTGTTCTTTATAAGCAAACCATTCTGTGGTGTTCCATTATAGCAACATAAAACAGATCAAGGCAGGAGAGATCTTCTCCCAAGCAAAGAGACAGGCTTACATTGTAACTGTGTAAATTTGAGAGGCTCCAGCGACAAGCACACCTCACACAACAGTCAGCCCACGGCCGCAAGGCCTTTTACCCTCTGTCCACCTAGCCGCCCCCCCCCCTCCTCCTCTCTTACTCTCACTCTTCTCCTGGGCCAAGACCCTAAGAGACTATGTTGTACTTGTCACGTCTCAGCCCCGCTTCAGCTGTCATCTGGATGAACTTAAAGAATACGGGACCCCTAGCCTGGCTCCCGTATTGCCCTCTACCCATCTCCAAATCACATTTTTCTTTTGGGTAGAAATAATGTGGAAAGGGTGCTGATGCCCATAGGTGGGCTCGCGGTGCCCACCGATCCCTTGACACTCTTGAGCCTCCCAGCTCCAGCTCCCTCCACATAAAGCTACTATTTAGGCACCAGTCCTCCCAACCTTTTGCGGAGAAATCTTCTGAAGGATTTTCCTTCGTCTTCCCTTCGCTCCTCTTCACTTTTCAGCAGTCAACGAGTCCTTTGCAAACCACTTGCTTCTGTAATTCTCCCCTGCCCCAGCATGTTAGTTATCCATGCCAGGTATTTCCCTTCTAAAGGGGCAGGACTTTCCATCACCGCCACATTTATTCACGTTCGTATACACCCAAGGGTTACTGTTTCGTTCCGCGGCTTGTCATTCCAAACTGGGTAGACAGCTCAAGGCAGGGAAACCTCTGCCAGCCCAATCTCTTTCGACTTTTTCAAGAGGTACAGTTGCCCTCTTCATTAACCGGGGAGGAAAAGAAACTTCAAAACGCACATGGCAGAAAGATCTCCTTAATGGTCCCAGCACATATCTGGGTACAGATGTGCCATGAAGAAGAGCGGGGGCTGGGAAGGTTCTAGCCACTTTCAGAAAGCTCCATCCAATGTGGTGCCCAACAATGGGGAAGAGGTGAGGCATCTATCAGAAAGGAGAGTGTGCTATTAGAGACATTTCTTGAATCCTCCAGAACACATTCCTAACGGAGCCTACAGGCTCCAAGTAGGAGATACATTTTTAAACCAATCTAGCACGTGGAGCAAGCATCAATTCTCCATTGCACAAAGACACCCGCTTTCTAACTTAAGGAAATAATAACTAGGGAGTACAGTCCCTCTCGGTCTGTAGCTGGGAGGCTAGGCAGCTGTGCAAGTCAAGACATTGTCTCTCACCAAGTCACCATGAGAACTGCTTTGTTCTAACAATGAAAAGCTTCTTGAAATGAACCAAACAAATGGCTGTCTTGCGTTCACACCCACTTTTGGGCACTCTTCACTAGTATTTAGTTAATGGGAGTGACAAGTGGGTCATACTGAGCAGTTTTGTGTGTGTGTGTGTGTGTGTCTGTTTGTCTGTGTCTGAATAAAGCATGTGGGGCGGGAGCAAGGTATTTGTCATTATTGTAAGATCAAATTTTAATTTTTTGGCATTTCGTTTGCTTTAGGTGTTTGAAACTCGGACAGGCCTTGTGTGGCAGGGACTCTGGGAGGATGCTCATGCCCGTGACCTGCTGCTCTGGTCATGCTCAGCTGCTCTGCCTCTGCCTCAGAGGCTGCAGGGCAACAGAGCGTAGGAGCCTTGCCCATTCACCCATTGGGCCTTCTCACACACTTGGCAGCCTTCTGGGGGTGGGGGGAGAGGATGGGTTGTCTGTCCTTACTAAGTTTTCCAGCTGGCAAGGGGACAACTCTAAGTGTATTGGTCTCCCCAAGTAGCAGAGGGGCTATCTTAAGGATTAAGGTATTTGGCCAATGTTTCCTGTATTAGTGTTAAAATGGTTAAGTGTATAACACTGTCTGTGTTTGGCAAAAGGAAAACACCCTACCAGTCAGAAGAAAAGATGAGTAGCTCAGCTTCCTACTTTCCATTCATATTGCCCTGGGACGACAGAAAGAAGCCAACCTGAGAAGCAGACTACAAACTCTTATCTGTATAGAGATAGGTGAGAGGGCCGAGTGCAGCTCCAAACATGGGCCTTACAGGTCAGGAGGCCTGGCAGGGTCGCAGCTAGAGAGTCCTGTCATTTCTAGCTGCCTTTTCACGTGTTTTTCAGGATGGTTCAAATCTTTGCCCTCCTAAGTTTTGGAGTCATTTCTTATTTTCCATACCCACGTATCTGCTTCCCCACCCCACCCCACAAAAAAAGGAAAAGTTTTGTATTTTTCTAACTTGGCCATGATACCAGGTGTTTCCAAGAGACTGTGTGTGTTTCTTTGTAGTGGAGGGTGCTGCTTAGACAGCAAGTTCGAGAGCCGCCAGCCTTTGTTATCAGGGCTGTCAGTGCTTCTAGTATTTTCCAACAGTGTGTGTGAGAATATATATGTATGTGCTCATCTAGCCATGATATATATTGATATATACACGCAAGGAACCATGGAGTTGGCCTGGCCTGGCCTGCCTCCTTGAGTCCATGGCTCCTGGGGCACAACATGCCTTCCAGTTCCCAAGACTGCAATGCACAACCTCAGGCAGGGAAGTGCTCAGGCCACTTAGTGTTTCTCTGTATGTTCCCTTGGAAGTCAAGGAAACATGGAAGCTGACAGGATAATTGGACTTAGACACTAATCTTGTGTACCCTATATAACTTGCAAATATCATTGTATCCTGGCAACCACAACTGTATTGATCCTTGCAATTGCCATTGTATTCTGTTTCTGAAAAAGGTATAAAAAGTCTGATTGCTCTCAATAAAATCCCCATAGCCTCAGTCTTGCCATGGACTCTCCAACCAGCCTGACTTTAACATATATGTACACATATACAAAGTCTACAACTGTTTGTATTTCTGTTTGTGTATACATACTACAAATTCATGAGCTAGCACCAATGCATCTAATTTCTTACAAATTTTGAGAATTTCAGTGCATCTAAATAAATCCATCTTAAGACTTGTATTGTGGTATGCGTTTCTCCTTTCTGTGGGGAGAAATCTCTTTTTGGATCTGAGCAGAGGCAGTTTTCGTTTCTCACCACATTACATACTTAATGAAAGCATGTATGAACACATTTCATCTCAAAATAATAAATGGCTGCCCCAAATTACAACATGAGGGGGCCAAACTTAGGGTAGTAATTTTGGAAAAGCACATGCGAACCACCTTATACGAAGGCCCACATTGGGTCGATAAGACAATTCAACAAGTCTCAGCTCCTTGCTCCCTTATCTCTGCAAGGTCTCTTAGTTCGTTGCATTTTCACAGTTGCCTGGTGTACCCATGCGGGGAAATTCCTTGTCTTCCAAAGATGACTTTGAGCCTGAGGCACACAGCGTGAACAAGAATTCCCAGCTGCTGGCTTCAAAGCGAGGACATTCGTGGAGCTTCGCGCCCTCAACCGCTACACCCATCGCCATCCATTTAATGCATACAGCTGTTCTGCTCTCAGTCGGGGGCCACAACACCTCAGTGCTTGCTGCTTCTTCTTAATTACTAGGTGAGAGTAAGAGGTGTGTCAAGCACGCACAGCTATGGCACAGGGATGATGTTCTGATAGATGCTGACATTTTTCAGACCCACTCTGGAGAGTGAGATCGACCCTGTGACATTGCCCAGGTCAGTATCACAATTGCCGCTTCACTTGCCTCATTGTTCCTATGTGGGAAGAGGAAAGCAGTTATTTACCGAAGGAGAGATACTCAGAAACTGTCAAACCTGGGCTCTGAGTCAAACTCATGACTGCAAAGAGCTCCGGGTGGTGCTACACCACATCAAAAAGGAACTTTGCACCCAGAAAACCAGGATAAAAGCTCAACACGTCAATCACATTTATCTTTTCCCTTAATTTCTTTCTTAATAGAATTGTGAATTAAAGTAAATGCATGAAACAGCTTTATCGGGGGGCGGGAGTGGGGGGGGGAGAATGATTTATTTAATATCGCCTCCTAAAATCTCCACGTATCTTTTGGTCAAAACAAGAAAAAAGACTTGAAAAGTATCAAGCTGTGTGTTCCCTCTATCTCATTATATCAAGTTAGAGAGCGACTTATTCCAAAAACTGATTTCCAATTTAACTTCTACAATAGATGACTGAGTGTCGTAAGAGAATATCAACACGTGGCTGTGTATGTCCCCCAAACTTGATTTGTGTCACTAAACAGGATTTATGCAACCATTTCTATCAATTATCTTCTTGCTTAAGCCTAACTCAATTTATTTAACGTGTTTTCAAATTTAGAAGGCTTTCGGGTGGGTACTGAGATCCAACCACAATTGCCAGCCTGAGTGTCTCCATGTAGGAGATATGTCTCACAGAAAGAAGTCACCACCGGCTCGCATCCGGGCCTCTTCTCCAAGTAGAAGGGCTTTCTGAGACTGGAACAGCTCATAGTTGCTTTGTTGCACAAAATCAAGGAAGGTGAACTAAACCTGAATTTGGTCCAGAGTTTGGCAGCATCATAGCAGAAGCCAGGAGGTAAAGAAAGGAGGAAAGTCGCCTTGTGACAAGAATCCTTCACCCTCCATCTCCATTGTATATGATGCTCTGTGTTGCTTCCACCTGGACACAGAAGCCCAGATGTGCCACCCGTGTTTCTGGCACCGCCATAGGTAACTTGTTTCAAGATCACCTTGTGGTCTCATTTCTTTCCCTCCTTCCCATGGCAGCGGTGCAGCCAGTGTCAGGAGCAGCTACTGTCTTCTTTACTAGGCTACTGAGCGGTGACGTCACAGTCCACAATACAAACTAGAGAGAGTCAAAGGCAGGAGACTCTTGGTTGCTTGAGCCAAGCTTTCAAAATTCTCAGTGTTCAAGAAAACATCCAAGTTTCTGGCTTTAATTAAGAAATATGAAGCTGTGGAAACAGGGGCAAGCACCCACACACACTGAGAAGGCGAGTGTTCTCCTGAATGACGCTTGAGGGGCTCCTCAGAGGGCGGGCCCCACTTTGCTTTTCATTTTCTTTGATTCCATAATCCCCTCTTTTACTTTAGGACCAGCTTAGATGACCAACCTTTTCCTTTAGGGGCAGAACTCCAGCAAAGAGGCAGAAACCAAATTCTGGGCCATTTGGGTTGAGGGGTGGTGGTGAGAATAAACAAAAAGAAATACAGAGTTACAGAAAGGCCGCCTTTCAAGATCAGCTTTGACACAAAATGAGAAAACAAACAAGACTTCTTAAACATTCTCCCCTGTCCTTCTCCCATGTACCCGGTAAACCAAGGAAGGACAAAGCTGTGTGGCAGAAGGGCTCAGAGAGAGGGGTGGCCAAGGGGGCGTTACTTTTCTTCATAAGGATACATTTTAATTAAAACATGCCTTATTCTGTAATCCCAGCACTCAGGAAGCAGAGGCAGGGGGATCTCTTGTAGTTCCAGGCCAGCCTGGTGTATATAGTGAGTTCCAGGCTAGCTGGCGGTACAAAATGGGACCCTGTCTCCTAAAACCAAAACCCAACAACAAAAACAACAGAAAAGCATAGAAAAAAAATGAACACACATTTCCCAGAGACCTCATTGATGAGAGCATTCATTGGAACTGGACCCAGTAGCAACTAGACAGACACAAGCCGAGGTGCTGCTCACTACGTCTAACCTGCCCCTAACACCTCCTGTCTATGCCTCCTGTCTTCTACTCAGTTCGTTCCTTTGTCTAAAAAGTGACAGTAGATGATTCTGATGTCTTCCAAGATGGATCGGTTCCATGCTAGCAGGAGCTGAGTGAGGTCACTATGTGGGTAGGGTGCCCGCCAAGCCTCATCGTACACTAGCGGGAGAAAGAAAGAAATGCCTGAGTTTTCAGGCTGCTAATCCTATGGGTTCCTAAGGCAGCTGCTATGCACATCTCCTGTCTGGATCATGAACAGATTATCAATTACCAAAGTACTTCCAGAAGTTTCCTTTCAAGACAAATTTCTCAGTGTTTAAGTCCTTTCTGTCCAGTCACCGAGTCTTCACCAATGTCATCTCTGAATTTAAAACTCAGGCCCAGGCACCACCGTCTCAGCCGCCAAATCCAACTTTTATTTATATTCCTGCCTACATGTGACATTGTTAAGCACGCTGTCTGGAAATTCTGCCTGTATCCGAGCTCTTCATGTATGGTTCTGGGAACGTGCTGAGTTCTATCCCAATACCATCCCTCATTGAGCAGCAGCTAGTACAGGGGTGCGCAGGGCGGGAGGAGAGGGGAAGGGAGGAGAGCAAGCAGGCCTGAAGGGGAGGAAGGAAGGCAAGTTCCAACAGAGAACTAAAGAATGGTCAGCCACGTGAAGTGGTGCTGGGCACTAAAGGTCGTTTCTTCACACGGAAGGAGTTTCCCCCATTACTCGACCATTCTCTAGAGATTTGCTTTGGGCATAGTCTCAGGGTTCTGTTGGTAATGCCAAGTCAGACAGACCTGGCTCCTTCGTGCCCTTGAACACCAAGGATTCTCATTCCGGGACCTTGACTCCCCTTTCTTAAACACAGCGGAATCAGGAATTGATTAGGTCAGATGTATTTTCTGGGGTTGTCAGCCCCAGGACATTAGACCCTTGTGAGACATTCCAAAAGAGGGCTCCCAGCTCCACTGATAGGTCAGGCTGGCGGGGCTAGGGTTAGTGGCGGGAGGTTGAGGTGGCCGTGAGGCAGCTAAGGTTGATTTGCGCTATTGGGCTTAATAGCCAGAGAGCTCCTTAGGACAAAAGAATGCCAAGGAAGACAAAGGGAGACCCAGGCATAGTGGCTACACTATGACAAATTGGAGAAATCTCAGAGTAAGCGGGTTCCAGGGGTGACCCTGAGGACCAACTGTGGAGCTTCTCTCATTGCCCTGCTGGAGGCGTCATGTCGTGCTGTCCCCGGGATACCCCTTAGAGGTCCCGGGTTGTCTTCTTTGCTATGAAGTACCATTAGGGGAGATGGAGACATCTGTACTGTTTGGAGACATCTGTACTGTTTAGAGACATCTGTATTGTTTGAAGATTTTGCACTAGACCTTTTTTAAACTATTTTTTTAGTTCATATACAAAATAATGGGTCTCATTATGACATTTTCACGCATATATATCTGTATCTTGGTCATATTTACCTCCTCACTACCTGACCCCCTTTTCATTGATCTGTTTTTTTCAAATATCTCCCATTTGCTTTCATGCTGTCTGTCTGTCTGTCTGTCTATGTATCATCTGATTAAATTCAACTTTTCAGAAATGGTTATGAACTCTTGAGTGTCTTACGCATCTGGAATCAGTACTATACACAAATAGGCTAATATTTCCCCTGACCTTTCTCCTCAAATATGGTCCCCATCCTTTCAGGGAGGAGCGTGTGCAATATTATCAACACCTACCTTCTCTCTTCCTGACTTGTAGGACCCTTGAACTACCGAGGCTTCTAAAACCTAATAAAATGACTGGCAGTTCCTTGTGAAATGGAGATCTGGACCACAGCCATTTCATAATTAGATATTTTTAGTAAGGAGCATAGTGACCACCGTATGTGTGCTTAGTAGGTTTTACGAAGGGGAAATTTGAGTACTTCTTTGGTGTGTTTGGCCCATATTTCTTTGTTCTACATTTCTCTCTCTAGACTGAATCCAATCTACAAAACAGCTCATGAATCAGACCATCTTGTCTATTATTATAATCCTAACAAAAAGGGGGGAGAGGGACTTGTCACCCTCACCTAGGTACACTCCTGCATTCCTGAGCTGTACCGTAGACTGTGTCTGTGTCCTCAGTGTTCAAGATGGGTTTTTAGTGAAAAATTTTCCAGTCTTGATGTGTTCTTTCAGACTCTCTTTTTCCCCAGCTACTCCAGATGGATGGGTGTGGGACCTGGATAAGGTGATAGTCAAGTTTGCACCTCTCCTCTCAGTGGCTGGGACTTGGTACCTTTCTCTTGCCATAGGGAAGGGTTTGAGGTCATGTTGTTAGACTTTGTAGTGAGCTTCTGGGGGTACACTAGCAAGTTCAGGTCCCCATGATCCAGTGAGGAGCACAGTTTGGGGTCTCGGCCTCAGCGCCCCTGGTTCTTTTCTGCATCCAGAAGCCTTCTTCCAATGACTTCTGTGTGAATTCATCCTCACAGGCAAACTTTACAGATTCCCGACGAGGGACAGCCGTTCCCTCCAAGGTTGTACTAGCTCCATTTGAGAGCCCTACCACTCCAAGTTAAGAGTCCTGGTCAAGTAAATGTCACATAATTATCTTCTGCCTGATCCTACTCCCCATCTCCCAATCATAACCAGCCAATGACCAAATGCAAGTCATTACCTCGATCAGTGATTGTTTAAAGAGAAAGTATTCCTGTTGAAAAGCCCACTGAGAGAACTCATCACTCAAAGGAGCACCCCATCTCTGGGCAGGAAATATGTATGGGTTTGTTTTCTTCCCCATGATGGTAAGAAAGTGATCATTGTAGCTGTTGTTTTTCAGGCTCTTGACAGTTTGTTGATCATTTTTCCTGAAGTATTATGTTTGATTATGACTTTTGTCATCATTAAAATATGTCATCACTAAATGTTCTATGAAATATGAAAACATTTAGATGTGTTAATGTCTCATATAAAATGGCATATATTCATTTGCTTTAGAACAAATGCCATATGTAACATGAGACATATGTACTTGCCTCAGTATCCTTCATCAACCATTCAAGTAGCCACTTTCTTTTTTTGAATATTTAATTTTACTGTTTTTAAGATGTATGTGTGTATGTGTGTATGCGAGTAGATGCACATGCGTGCAAGGTGCTTTACCCAAGGCCAGAAGGGAGTGTTGCCTCTTCTGGAGTTGGAGTTACAGGCAGTTGTGAGCCACTCGGTGTGGGTGCTGGCAACTGAACTGGAGTCCACTGGAGAGCAGCCAGTGATCTTCGCTGCACAACCATCTCTCTAGTCCCCTCCTCCGACTTCAACTGAGATCCACCCTTACCTGTGGGACAGATTGCTATCCCTTTTGAAGCGAAGACACTGCCCAACAGACTCAGTGACTTGCTCAAGGTTACAGTGGGTTAGATAATAGCAGAGTTAAAGACCAGCCTTTGGTTGGTTGGTCAGGCCATTGTATCTCCTCCTGACCAACCTGTTCCCTGAAAGGACATGAGAATCCTGGACCCTAGAGTGTATTTGCATGGCATAATAATTGGTTTGAATCTTTGTATACTCCAGCGCCAGATCTCTGCCTTGTTCCCAGGCAATTTCGGGAAACTGCACTGTCAGGTGGTAGAAAAGAGGCCTGTAGGCAGTGTGACATGGTGAGCCGAGGAAGGAGCATAAATTTGCTCATTCTTTAGTGCTTTGAAGAATGGATGGCGGTAGAATTTGACATGGATTAAACCATTTTCTAGAAGGTCCTAGAACCTGGCTTAGTGATGTCTCCTGACTTCAAATGAGTGTTCTAGAAAATGTAGTTTCAGCTATTTGTTTAAAGGGTTTGTTTGGGAACTATGTGTGTGAGGCAAGTCTCAGGCTCAGACTCTCGATAGCTGACTAGGCCAAGGGACCCAGACACTGGTAAGTCTGCGAGTCTCTGATGACGTGGGTGTGGGTCAAGGACTCTTCCTAGCTGTATTACAGGCATCATGAGTGTCATTGTGAATTTATAGGAAAGGCCATATCAAGGCTTATCATGTTAGAGCTTCTAAGTCAAACATCAGGAAACATCTTAGAAATCTTCCAAAATAGTTTCCAAATCAAAGTAGCCAGCAAGCTACTTTCCTGCCTCAGCCTGTGCCATCCTTGTGACACTTTGACATTGCTCTCTTACGCAGACCTTCTAAAGGGACAGCACATTTAAGCCTGCTATGACAATGGCGAGGGATGTGTGTAGTGGTGATGTCTGTATTGTGTCTTCTAATGATCAATAATAAAAATAGCACCAAGGGAGAACTAGACTGCTTGGAACAGCCCGGCAAAATTTAATAGTCACCATTATTGACGTTTTCCACCAAATGTCCCAAGGGTACCATTTTCCTTTGTGGTGGGGGTGGGGGACAAGTCTCGCCTGTGTGATGGTTCTTTATGCCATCTACACCAGACAGCCAGTTTTCCTTCTAATGGCTTTACTATTGCCCACTATTAGAACTATATACACTGCCCCAATGCCCCCTTCTCATGAATTTCCTATTGTTGCAGGCCACAGAGGGAAGTTCTTTCTTGAGGGTTAAAGGAGGGAGGCGAGAGCGAGGAATTTTGTGGCTTGTGCACATTGTTTCCTGGCAAGTGCTCTGTCACCGAGCCGTGGAAGCAACCTTCCCACAGTGTCTCTAATCTGTTGGTCCACTGTCTTGGTGTGAAGGAACAACCTGACCCATGACAACCCACCCCCTTCCCACTTAGCCTGCTTTGTCTTCCCCGAGGTCCCTATTAAATCAGTCTGTGTTCAGCTGCTGGCTCTGACAGGATATCCCCGTTCCCAAAGTCAGAGAAAACAAACTGAGGTGGGTCAGCCTGGCTGTGGATGCGGGACCAAAGGTCTACCTAATGCTTCTGAAGTTCAATGCTGCTCATTCCCTACTTTCCTGACTGCCAGCGCACGGGCTCTGGGCTCTGGCATTCACGGAGACAGACATTGAAGACACCATGAGTGCTTAAAATCTGCACGGATCTGTCTGCTGTTGTCTCTGCCTCTACGACTAAACCCTGACATCTGCTCCTTCTGGACCTGTGAGCCTTTGCCATGGCTGGGTTCCACGGGTCTGCTTACATCTCTACTTGAAGCCTCTCTGGGCTCTGGACCCATCTCTCAGGCAGGTGTCGTGGAGTTAAGTTTCCTGCCATGGTAGGGAACCTGTGACTCCTGACCCTGCCTCAGTGGGAGACGGCTGCTGTCTGAGCTTGCCTTGTCTTCTTTCTGCCTAGATAGCAAAGGTTTCTTAGGAGGTGTGGCCTCTCACAGGAGATGAGAAGGAGGCATGACCTCGGGGCCTTTCTTGCCTCTCCAGAAAAGCCTCGCTGTGGAACCTTGTCTTCTTGCAGCTGGGATATCAGAGTGTGAGAAAAAAAAGAAAAGAAAAGAGTACAGATTTCTCCATCTTTATCCCGTCTTAAGAGCTCAGACCTGAAGGTGGGACAAGGGTGAGGTGTCCCTCAGTTAGTGGTTCCAAAGGCCCACAAACAGCCTTCTCAAATTCTCCATCTCCAGACTCAGTCCTCCCAAGCCAGGAACCTGGGAATCTATCTGTAATTAAAACATGGTACATAGCAAAAACTGCTTGCTTTCCACCATAGTCCCGACTTTTGAGGGGGGCCTCTGGTGGTAGTGGCTAGCCTATAACCACTGATGGTAGTGGCTAGCCTATAACCACTGATGGTAGTGGCTAGCACAACCACTACAAGGTTTTGGCTTGCTGGCCACGCCGGATGGCTACATATACATTAACGTGCCCTAGAAGTCAAAGGAAGCTGAGATAGGATTGACATTCTATTGTGAAATTTGAGAAATCGCCTCATGTACTGTTCTCCTGCAATTGTTCTCCCACCTCATTTATAGGAGAACGTTAACTATGAAGGTCACTGTCAAATAGCATGAGTGTCAGGGTAGATTTTGGTAGTGGCTATCTTTGTGACTCGCAGATGGGGGTACCGAAACCATATTGAATGCAGCTTCTAAGAAGCAGCAGGAGGTTGAAGACAGAAAAATTGATGAAGATGAAGTAGTTGAAGATAACTTCAACAGAAGCCTGGTCGCCTCTGGTCTGTTCCTCGGGGAGTTTTAAAAGAAAGAATTTGATGAAGTCTTTGCAAAAAAAAAAAAATAGTTGAATCCATGAGTCTTTTTTTTTCATGGATGTAGCACCTTGGGACCCTTTCCTGAATTTCTTTTGGATAAGCCAAAGCTGTCATTCTGTGCGAAGATATCTCAAGAGGAGACCCCACCAGCGTGCTGCCACTTCAGCCTCAGGGACAGAGACCTCTCTGAAAACCAGGAGAGGCAGGCTTGCACAGAAGAGATGGAACTCAAGAAACTAGCTTTCAAACTAACAGTGGCAGAGTTCAGATGACCCCCGTGCCCATGCTTTCAGCAGCACGGAATCTAGGAACCTGAGAGTTTTATGAAATGGGTGTAACAATAGCTCTGCCTGGGGCGTGGGGAGGGACTCCATCTGGCTAGTGGATTCACCGAATTCAACTTGCTGCCAGGGAGGCTTGTTTCAACACAACAGTCCTTTGCTAGGAGGGCAATTGCAGATTTGGTTAGATCACAGCCTCGACTGAGTCAGGGATAGGATCTGAAGGAACCAGTGGCTTCACCCGTGTGCCTCTCTCAAAAGCCTTAGAACTCACAGAGGATGCTCTTTGTAAGATACAAAGGCCTTCATTGAGAAAGAAAGTTGCTCCAACTCTTCAGGGTACTGACTGCTGGGTTATGTCTTAGGTCCTCCTCAGGTCCTCCGTGACTCTCGTGGTGACCATCCACATAACTGGCAAGAGAAGGCTTGAGAAAACCACGTTCAGCCTATTGTTTAATAAACTCAAAGTGAGGGCCCTTAAGCTTTGCATTTTAGTGACTGTTGCAGCAGAATTGAGGTGGGGGCATCTCATTTGGTTAAAAACTGGGAGGAAAAGCTCCCTTCCCCCACTCCACCACGCAAGCTCTGTTTGCTTTATCTGGCATGGGTTCCTTGCTTTTGTCCTTTGTGGAACACATACTCCTGCTTCCTTGGTGCATCCTCAACCAAATGTTGAGTAACCCAAGATTGAGTAAGTGGTTTGCTGCTGTGATCTTAGCAACATGCACGAATCACTCCTACTGGAAACCAAAAAGCTATGCCTCTACTAGCAGGCTTAGTGTTGATGTTTCTTTTTGAAAGTTAATTTGGAAAATGCCAAATCAATTCTTAACTGAGAATGCTTCAGTAAGACATGCTGAGACACAGAACTCCATAAGCAGCCTGGTGTTCAAAGGCTCAGAGTTGGTGGTATTGTGTCGGCTCCTGCCAACAAGGGCTCATCACAGTTCTCATCCTGGCTTCAAATGTATGTGGGACTGAAGTTTTAATTTCTCAGGAAGACTTCTTCCCAATGCAAAGAGCTTAGAGTGCAAAGCAAAATGGCTTCGCTTGTGCTGCACACACGACAGAAAACTGTTCCACTTTCTATAATTCCCTTGACTATTGGTCAACCATACTGGAAAATATATAAAATACGAAAATGAGCAAACAAAAACCTTTAGTTTTTTTTTTTTAAAGTAGAGATGAATTCTTGAAGCTGTTTCCTATTTTTCCTGGCAAGCCCTTGTAGACGGCACCAAGAGGCCCGCATCAGCTGAGTCTTGGGGTCGTTTTCTTCACCTTATGTTCCCGCTGTTTGTCTGCATGGTGGGTGGTGGTGGGACGGGACACTTGCTATTTAAAAGCTGTATTTGATGTGTATGAAGTAAACCTATCTGGACTGCATACCAGATACGGAGCTGGTGTGAACCAGCTTAACTATCCAACCTCAGACTGGAGGCAAAGGGAATTTGTTCACAATGCTAGGGTTTGGCCCTGACATTGAATATTTGTCAAGTAGGTGTGTTTGTTAGATGGGTGCTGAGAGGTTCTCCTCTCCCTTGTTTTGTAGTTTTAAAAAGTAGAGATGAGAAGTGTGCAGTGTTAGGAAAAATTCTGGAAGATTCTATCAGTCTAATGTTAAAATGTCTATCAGACTAATGTTAAAATGAAAATGTACGTCTAAGTTCCCTTGTTTGTGGTTGCTGAGTGATTTGGAGAGGAGACCGCTTGACATCTCACCTTTCCTGACACACACATACACAGTGGGAACAGCTGCTTCCTCGGACCACATTTAAGACCAGAGTCATCTAGATTTTAGCCCAAGGTGCAGACCAGACTGAGCCCGTCAGAACAAGACTCCTTACAAAATTTCAATGTTCTCTTTTCTTTGTTAGCCTTCACTGGGGAAAAATGCTGATGCTTATATTTTCCATGTACTTTAATCATTCGTGTTGCTGTAGAGGGCCCCACATTTGACTAGCTGACCAGCTGCAGGGCAGGGCGCTTGAACTTAACAGTGTCCTTCTGGCAAGGCCCATTAACATCTGGGCACATCCAGGCTTCCGGAAGCACAGCTGGCCTCCTCCATTCCAGGCCCCAGACCTAGAATATGTCAGGTCCCAGTTAATGGCAGAATCGAAGGCTGGTGATCCTAAACGCAAGCCTTAGCATGGGCTCCACATGACAGGACACACGCTCACCACAGGCAACGGATGGGCATGTGATCACTCCAGGCATATGCTGCCCCAAACCTCAAACACAAATTTGATCAAGATTTTAGGACTTAAATTCCATCTTAATGGAAATGCAGGAAGGCAGCAGGGAAGAAAAAGAGGATTGGGATATGATAGCAGCACACATTGCACAGGTTACTGGCGCGCTTTCTACAAGCACACGCGTGTGCACACTCACACACTCACACACAGGGAGCACTTGTGTACATCTTCAAAAGACATAAGACATACAACAAAAATAAAATGGTGTCATTGCTTGAGTACAGTTTTTTTTGTGTGTGTTTTAAGCAACTTCAAAATTCTGGGGTCTACTAGAGAAATTGTAATATGGATTAAATAATAGATATTTGAAGCAATCTTTAATATAAGGCCTAACAATGGCATTGCTACTCACAGTTTGGATACATTTTCACAATGTGTGCTAAGTGTTCAAGGGTTGTATAATGATCCTATATTTATAATTATTTGGCAATAAAACACCAAATAAAAGATTGCATATAAACTATATAAATATATGGTACATATTTATGAAGCAGATATGGCGGACTCTTACTGTTTAGACACTTAATCCAGGTGACTGGCATTATATTCTAGATGCTTTATAATTTTTTCATTATGAAAGAAAGTTATGAAAAGGAGGGGGTGCGGAGCCCCTAGACTTTAGGACAGAGGCAACTTTTTGTTCCTGAGAGCTGGAAGTCATTATTTCTCCCCATACTTTCTACCCCAAATCTAAGACCTCCAACCACAGAACTTCATCAGAAAACGGGAGTGACGTGCCCCTTCCTTCCACTGCACCACATTTCCCCAGTTCTTCTAGATAAGCCAACACCCTGTCCTGGGACAGAGGTGGCAAGTCCGCCTGCTCACCAACCGCCCTCATCTATGACCATTTTCTCCATATCCGTTCAGCATTTAGGGCAGTCTGTCTAATGTGTGCTGTGTACACCTCTGCTTCCATGTGACTCCCCATTGCTTAGAGGATAAAGTCCAAGCCCCTAACGTCGTGTGTGATGCCCTGTGAATGGTGTGGTGTGTCACCCAGCCCTGCTTCAGCAGTGTCTGGTGTCTCCCAACTTGGGGCACCTTTTCTCTCTGCTACTCTTTGCCTCGTCTACCCCTGATGCTTACTCACGAGCACGGGGATATGTCTAAACTCAGGAAGTAAGCTTTTATGTCCATTTTCAAACAGTACCTGGCACATTATAAGCACTCAGTAAATGTTAACTGCTAATTCCTTTCCACTTCCATGAGGTCTTTGATTTCCACCCAACCCTCCCCAGTGAGGTAAAGGGCAATTCTTCCTCCTTCCCACCCTCCCCCCTCTCCCTTCTCCTCACCTCCTCCTCCCTATCTTTCCATCCTTCAACATTTAGTTTAATGCCAAACGTTGTGTCATCATCTCCATTTTACAGATGGGAAATTGGGTTGCCGAGTGGTGTGTTCATATGCATATGGCTAGCTCAGCTGCAGGCCCCCAAAACACAGCTCTAACTGAAAGTCAGCGTGTGTGACTGCACCTTGTTATTATCCACAGCAGGTACCTTCCTGACTGCTAGCAGTGCCCAGCAAGTATTTGTGAACTGAATGAATGAATGAATGAATGAATGAGAGTGTGAATGCATTAAGTGTGGGGCAAATGAGTATGGGCATAATGAACTCGGGTTTGGGCAAAGAGACACTACCTCTTTACAACATCTCTAGCAGAGGTATTTGGGTTGCAGGACATCACAGCCATTGCCCCAAGTGGGTGACGGGACTCCTGAGCACCAGGCTCTTTAAGTCTTGTATTTTGCCAAGAATTCACATCAACCATGAACTCAAATCCTCATGTTTTTTTCCTCCCATTGGGGAATAATCAGCATATTTATCTGGGGCTTGTTTTATCCTCCAAAATTTCTCCGTGTTTCAAGACTGAGCCTCTCAATTCTCCTAGGGTTTTGCCCGTTCTGAGCAAAGACTTCAAACAATTAGCTGCTGGAGTTTTTTTTCATTACCTCCAGAGCTGACTTTCTTTGCTAGCTCTCTGTTGGGAGTTTCCAGCTTGAAGCCCATTTATTCTTCTGGATGCCATTCTCAGAAGAACAGCCTGCCCATTCCCATTTTGACAGTGGGCAGAAAGGAAACTGTACTTCCTATGAGAAGTCCTCCACCTCTGTTGTGTCTGAAGTTCCCCCAGTACTCATGGCTGTCATATTAGCCTACCCTGTGGCCACAAGGGGCATTTACTTCCTTACAAAGCCTCTTAATCTGTCAAAAACACGGTGGTGTTTTTATCAAAAGGCAAGCTCTCGAGGGGAAAGCCAAATGCAACTTGTCTGGCACAGGTGTGTGTTGTGAAGTTTCTCAATGTGTGCTTGTTGAATGAATGAAATAGAGGCATCAAGACACAGAGAACTGGCACAGTGTGGGTGGGAAAACAGAGAAGCAACACCTCGGGCCTCCAGGGTTCCGGGCTTCACTGCCAAAGCCATTTCCGTCGTTTTCTCTTGTATCCCCCGTCTTCCAGCCTTTCCTGTTGCTAGCCTGTAGAAGCCGGCAGGTTAATCGTGCTTCTTAGTCATTTCATACATTTAGCTATGAGTTTGAGTCTAATAAACAGTACTCTGGGAGCTGGGGGTCCCTGTGTAGGGACGGAAAGAGGAGAGAAAAATCATCAGACCCTCTCCGAACTTCGCGGTGGTGATTCTGACTAAGTCAGCAGCACCTAAGGAGCAGCTTCCCTTTCTTCAGCCCCAGACGGCTGTATTTATGAAGTATTGACTGAGGGAGAGCAATCTGCTCCCCAAAGCCCAACCTCAGCATCCAAGGATCCTCAGTCAACCTGTTGATGACTTTTAGTTAGTTCACAAAGACCCTGTGCTCACGAGGCCGTCGCCGTTTCCTTATTTCTTGGCATTAGAATTGTTTGTAGAGCTTAAGCAAACTTAAGCTCAGGTCAATGGCTTCTGCTTGTTATGTTTTGTGATACTTCACTTAAAAGTACCTATTGATGTTTTGGTTTAAAATACATGCCATGTTTAGAATGGATATAAACCTCTCCCCTCCCCACTTCTTCTAAGAAATCTGCCATCAGTATAAAATGATGCTCTTATCTGTGGTCCAGAACAAAGGAGAGCAGGCCCTGCTTTTGAAAATGATGTTCATGTGTGCTGTTCAGAAATTCCTCTCAGGATCAGATGTGTCCTACTTGAAGCCTTCGCTCAGCCCACTTCTCCACCCCACCCCTCACCCTCCGCTTACAGACACAATCACCTTCCACAGTTGGACTGGGGTTACTTTTGCACACGGACCCTGTCCACTATGATCCCATCCATGGCAGGGTCATCACGAGGTTCTGCCATTCCCTGGTCTTTGGGGGAGGTGACATTTTTTGATAATGGCCTGCACTGAGTCAGGGCCAGCAGTCCCTGCGTCACCACAAATGCCCCCGAATCGTGTGCCCTCTCACCCACCCACCCAGCACAGCTGAAATTCAAGCTGAATTGGGGATTTCACAATCTTTTCTTGGTCCGTGGCAGTTGGACTCATTCCAACACATTCGAGATTTCACACGAAAACCAGAATGTTTTAGTGTGGGAC
Source organism: Arvicola amphibius (assembly GCF_903992535.2). Lineage (NCBI taxonomy): Eukaryota > Metazoa > Chordata > Mammalia > Rodentia > Cricetidae > Arvicola > Arvicola amphibius. Next base: position 107,013,004 of record NC_052056.1, on the reverse strand, counting down.
ATTAACTGCCCATAGGCTTCAGTAATGGGTGGACAGAAGGTTTTATCATATCACCGATGGACGCATTTCAAAAGGAAGGCGTGTGTGCATGCACAAAGCGGGTAAGAAAAATACAGAGCCTGTGCGTCTCAGGCTCTTAGAGAAAAGACCTTTTAGGAGTCCTTTTAGTTCCAGTGTAGGAACCTTAAACCCAATCTAAAAGCACAAGTGTCTGTCTCTGGGAAGAGTTAGCTAAAGCTAAGATGTCCCAAAGACCCATTGAGCTGGACCTTCCGCCCATCGAGATATCCCCTCCCTACTCCTGGCCTGTGTTTGTGCTTGTCAGAGCCTTGCAAGTATTTCTAAAACTCTCTGCTGACTAACTTTATCTTCCCTTGGCTCCTCACTGACGACCGGCCCTCACCATCCTTGTGACTCTGACCAGGAAGCAGCACCAGTCCTGGAGGGGATGGGGGCAGTTCTCAGATACCACACTCACTTCCTGGGTGTGGGTGGGGCTTGTTTCCATCTGTCTCCTTAGAGACAAGGCTGGACGGACATTGAAGAACAAACTGCTCGCTAAACGCGGACCACTTGTTGGTTGTGATGTGTCGACACTTGCCAAACCATCAGCATGAGCAGAAGGAAGACCTCGTCTCCCCAAATGTCTTTGTACCTCTCTATGCACTGTTAACCCTCACAGTTCTTGAGGCCCCCATCTCCAGGTGGCCCCTGACCTGCTTTCTGTCACTGCAGATGAATTTGCCTCGTCTTGGGTTCTATGAAACTCTGAATATGTCACATATTTCTACTTGTTTGCTTTCACTTAGAGAATGAAATTCACTCTGTTCAATACACATGTAGTCTGTCCACTGATTGTGGCCATAAGCCCTTTCATACTTCTCTGTCCTCTCCCCGCCTTCCCAGGCCCCTTTCCTAATCCTTGTGAAGCACCCTGATAGTTCATCCCTTTAATTTTCATTGTTGTGTACGTGATGAAAAACTCATGTGTGTCTTATTTTGCTTCCTGCAGTTATCTTCCAACTCTGCTTCCCTCCCACGGCAGGATCCGTTCTTTCTCTCTTCAGCTCTGCTACCCCCAGGGGGTCTTTCTCAGTTTTCCACACGAGGTCATGTGCATCTCTCACAAGACCACAGGACTCTGCCGTCGCATGGTCACGTCTCTTCTCACACCTCTCTCCACTGTGAGGTCAAAGACTGGGCTTTGCTCGTGTCCCGGCATCCGGCATAAAGTACTTGTTGAATGGATAAACTGCTAGATGCTATGAAGGGGACCACGCTGGGTTTTGTGGGTCATCAAAACGTTGAGAGGACCAGGGTGGCAGCTCTGAACTATGGAACAAGGGGACTCTTTATGAGGTTGGTTGCTTAGTTTCCGTTCTCATGGGGTAGACTGGAGTACAGTCAGACATGGCCTGCAGATGTGTGCACATTCTAGAACATGGTGGAGACATACCAAATCCCAGGTTCACAGAGCAAAGGGGGGGGGATGAAGTTGTAAGGAACAAAACTGAGCTTTTGGTTTGAGGTCCTTAGTGTCTGCAATTTGGGTGGAGCTGAGGACAATTTTGGGACCAAGGTCTTGTGAGACTACAGAAGGACTGCACAGAGGATAGCCTTCCCCCACTAGTTATGACTGATGGACAGCTAGCTGACATCTTCCAGGGACCCATGTCATGGGATGACACGGACACAGGTCTAGAAACCAAAATGAAGTTAGAGCTCTCTGTGTTCTCTGAGTCTGAAGAAGACTGGCTATGGAAAGCTTTGGAAACAGCTCAAAGAACATGGATCTGTCCTGCTCAAGCGGCCTGTCTATAAGAAAGGAGGCCAACATAGTTCCAGGGTGAACGCAGTGAGCACAGCACCGCTTGAGTCTCAGTTCTCCGTGGCTAACGTCTGGACCTACAGTGTGTCTATTTCTCCAGAGCATTTCGGAGATGATGAGAGGCTCGGGGGTGTTCCTGTAAAGATGGAAATCTTCCAGGAGTCACGGGGCTGGGATGCATCCAGAAAGCCTGGAATTGCCATCACGCGCTCTCTGCCATTCCGTCCCTTTCTGTAGGTGGCCCCATCCCTAGCTAACTCAGGAGAGTAGTAGAAGATAAACAAAAAATCAGACCTCTTGCTGAGGGGTTCAAAAAGGCCATCCCCAGGCACCTTGATCTCTAGAAAGACTCATGCAGCCCTAGAAGAGAGAAGAAGTGCAGAACAGCGCCGTCCGGAGCTCGCGATGCCAGGGGCCAGCTGGAGGGGTTCTTCTGGGAATGGAAATCCGTTTTCCATTTCTCAAGATCCTCCATTCATTTCTGAGACCTTTATATTTTCTGGTCTTTTTTCTAGCCTCCAGCTGCTCATTGCTTGGGATCATTGTAGGCTCTCTGTGTTCTGCACAATGCCTGTCCTTCCCAAGTCATCTGCCCTCGCTGTCCTTCACTACAGCTTGGGCTGTGGGCAGTCTCACGCGTAGAATGACTTTCAGTTGCTACCTGTGTGCTGATGGCTCCCAAATGTTTGCTCCTTTTTAAAAAGAAAATCTTGATTTCTGCTCTGGATTCCTAGCTAGCAGAACTATCCAAGTGCCCCCCGGTGCCCCCTATCCAGAACCCCTCCCCATTCCCTACTGCTTCTTCTGTGGCATCCTGTGACTTTGCTACTGTAGATGGCTTGGTTGCCAGTAGGCTCTTTTGAACTCCTCTCTCTCTCTCTTTAGTCAAGTATCAAATGACAAATGCCCTCGCTTCAGGCTTTCAGGTTTCTCCTCTTCCTCCTTTGGGATTCTTATTCCCCAGACCGGTTTGTGGCGTCTGTGACTCAAAAGCCACCATCTGTGACCTACTTTTACTGCCACTCTTGTGACTTTTCCAAAGGTGGAAGTGCATCATCTTCTAAATGACTTTTGAGTCGAAGGGCAATGTTCTGCTTCCCCAGCAGACTCAGGCATACAGATGCTTGAGTCTATACAGCTTATTACTGTACCAGTGTCTTCCCCTTCCCAGGTCCCCTCTATTTCCTTCACCGTAAATTACAAAGCTATGGAGTCAGTGTGAACTAAATTGTGAACAAGTGGCATTATTTTTAAACACTGAACCTGACTCAACCTTTCCCATTCTGGCATCCTGAAATCTAGGCTGGTTTCATTTCTCTCTTTTTTCTCCTCAGTCATACTGAACACTTGTTAAATTCAAAATGCATCCCTGACTCTTGGGTTTTTGTCTTCTTCTTCTCCCTCCCTTCTTCTTCCTTCTTAGAGGAAACAGAAATGCCAGGAGGTAGGGGTGGGGACCTACTGTTATTTTCCAGCTCTCCAAAAAGTAAACTAGAAAGAGTTGTCTGATAATCAGTGGCATCCTGATCAGCCCTGTCCAGGCTCAGGCCTCGGCCCTTTCAGTACTTTCTGTGGTGGACTGGGGGTCAGGTAGGCAAAGTCGGGCCTCACCACAGTATGGGTCTCTTGTTCCATGACCAGAGTCCCCGAGTCTCCACCATTATCCTCTGCAACTTATCTCTCTGAGCAACAGGCCTTTCCGCCACTTCCTTTCAGAATCCCAAATCTCTCCTTGGGGATTTTAGGAACTTTCATCTACTCCCTACCCAGACCACATGGGAAGGCAACGGGGCAGGGCACAGTTCTGGGGTTCCTCTTCAGTTTCCCCCTCCTCTATTTTATTATACCCGGGCAGCCAAGCACAGAGGGTGAAAACATAAGTCCTCCGAAAATTTATCTTTCGGCTTTGTGACCTCTTTCCCACCTCCTTACTAGCCTTCTGACTGAAGAGCTATCTTTAGCCGTGATTCCCATACTCCTCCCCCTCGAGGTTTGCACAATGTCGGTACCAATATGAGACATGTGTCTCAGCATCACATACCCAGCAACCGTTTTCAAATGTGAAGCTCACTTGATCCTGTCAACTATCCATTTGAGAGGGCAATGGAAAATAACAGGCAAAGCAGGAATTTCTCTCCCTCCTTGGGTGCGTGGCCCGCGACTCCACGGGAAGAGTCACCAAAGCCCACCGATTTCCTGCAACAGCAATCTGTACCCTGTCCACTGTGGCGTCCGTCATTGCGCTGGCCCACGGGTGGCTGTCCCAGGATACCCAATGCATATGTCTCTGAGTCCCACTGCGCAGTGACCTTTCAGTTCCGTGGATTGACAGTGTCTGAGGCGCACAGCACAGGGACCAGCTTCCAGGTTTAAGCTAATCTGAGCCGTGTGGAAGTTTCTGAGGGCCGTCTAAGGACATTTCTTTATGGGTATTCCTGGATCCATCTACGTAGCTTCCTTTCTCTTGAAGTCTTCTACCTCTCTAGGGATTAACCTGGGAACTGCAAGCTCTTTCTGGCTCCTCACCAACCTCACTGGACTTGACCTGGAACATGGCATATGTACATTATCCCTCAAGGTCTCCTCCGACCCCAGCGGGAGAAGGCTTTTGTCATCACAGCCTGGGACACCTGTCTTGAACTCTTCAAGTTTACTCCTGAATCTTCCAAGCTAAAGGTTGCCTAAAGTCCTAGGAAGTCATTAGGCTTCGGAAACTCAAGAGATACAGCATCTTCTTTTTTCCTTTTGCTTTTGCTGACCATCTCATGTATTGACTGTTATCTTTCTTCTTCCTACCCCTCCCCCCCCCCCGCCTTTGTTGGCCACCTTTTACCAACTGTCTTTGCCCAGTGCTTTGGGTCAGGCTTAAATGCTAAAAAATCAGAGCCAGCTAAGGACGACCTAGCCCGCCGGCCCTTTGTTATGTCTGCATTTGTGCACTGACTTGCTAAGGGAGGAGGCCGTAGGGCAAAGCCTGCACACTGACCTGCAATGGCTTAAATGGCAAGGCTGAGTCAGAGCCACCTGGTCCCAGTATGAGGAGAACATATGAGGTCCTAATGAAAGAGCCAGCCGAGTGTGTCATTTAGCCTTAGTCATTATCTAGTGTGAGGTGACCTCCGAGGTATCATCCTCTGAGTGAGAGACACCCAGTTGCCGGTGACAGCAGGTGGCAACTGGAGGACAGGTGCCCACCCCCACCCTGGCCCAGGCTCTCTGCTCTGTTCACCTGGGAAAGAGATGGCTCTGGAATCTGTGTATTCCAAAGAGAACAGTTGTTTATAATGGACCTTGACCCGGGGAGGCAGGTCCCTATCTTAAGAAGTCTCTGCAATTTCTCATGCATTTAAAACCATGGCGCTAAGTCTCAAAATAAATAAGGCAAAGATCAAAGAGGGAAAGGCATGGCTTCTCCCCAGAGCTAGGCTGAGATGTCTGCAGAGGATGGCCACTTTTCCTCAGAACATCTCCCCCACAACCCGGTCCCTCTCCCTCTACCGCTTCCCTTCCCCTCCTCCCTGGCCCACCTCCTCCTGTTGCTGGCCAGCATTCACTGAGTGTGCACTCTATGCCAGGCGATGTCCAGGGACCATGGGTGAGTTAACCCATTTAATCTTCACAACAACTCTGTGAGGCAGGTCTAGTTCGAACCGCCCTCATTTGGCTTCTTCAGGATTAGTTTGATGTGTGAATGGCCTGGATGTTTGCCACAGGTGGCAGAGCTGGGCCTAAGGCGCCCCTGCCCCCCTCCCCCATAGAATGAGCCTGTGGTTCCTGGTGTGATCATTTCCATGGCACCTTTAGTGACTTTTGTTGTAGACATTACAGCCAGAGTTCCCCCACAGTTCATCCCTGAGACTGGGACTTGAGGAGACCAAGCTACAGACGTTTAGTCAGCAGTGATTTTGTACTGTTTTTTGTTTCCTGACACTGACGATGCTCTTCCATATCCCGCTGGATGCCATTTTGGAAGCTTCATTATTTTTATTGCCATTTCAGGCTGTTTTGTAACTAACAACAACGTAACTATGTTTGGACTCCCGCAGTGTCGACGGGTGGCTCTCACAGCTACAGGCTGCTTGCTTGGGTCCAGGCTTATCAATAAATAGCATCTACTTCTCTGAAGGTTAAAGAAGAAATCTTGGCAAGCAGGGCAGACAGAAGAGAGAAGAGCTACACCCTCCAGTGACAGGTGGGGGCGGGCCTCCTTTCCAGGACCACTGACGGTGTAAAGCCACTGACTGCAAATTCATAGCCCCCCCCCCCCCCACACTAGTTCCTTCAAACCTGCACTTAAGAGACTGAACGTCGGATAATGCTGAACTGCTGGGGACCTTTCCCCGAGTTACAAGCATGCTGTTACACTAAATTGTACTAAATGCAACGCAAGCAAAGCGCTAGCAGGACAGGCATGGAAATTCCACAAGCTGGCCACCCTTGGCTTTATCCAGGCCTGCTATCCCTTCCCTTCTTGATCCTGTGGATTCCAACAAGAATCTAACACCGAGGATTCCTTTGGAAGCACATATGGGAACATTGCCACTGAATACTTCTAAAGAATATACACACTTTTATGGCTCCGCTACTCCTGACCCTTCCTTCTGCCTCTGTTTCCAGAAGCCTGGAGGAGCGCCTGACAGTACCAGGGTTATGAGCATAAGGGGTACTGTGGGGTCACTGTTTCCACAGTACCCACAGACTTATCAATGACAGAATCATCTATGCCGCTCTCATTCCTTGTGTCCAGGGCCCCCCCCCCCCCCCCGCCCCATGGATGACCAGCTCACTCTTTGCCATACAGCAGAATGGTTCAGGCTCTTTAAGCCCATGTGCACACACAGAATCAAATTTTCAGAATGGGAGAAATTGGACCATAACAGCTGTGCTAAGCCCCAAGGTCCTCAGACCCACTGTCTGTCGGAGTGACTGCTTCTCACTGACAGATGAAACACTCACACAGGGACTTCAGAGTATTGGCAGGTATATCTCATATGGAGACAGAAGGCCACTCAGGGAAGAGGGAAGTCACCTCTACACTATATTCATGTACTGATGCATCCTTCAACCACAATAAAGGCCACCCAAAGCCTTTGCCACTCTTCCAGCTAAACTATATTTTAAACAGTGAACCTAGCCATGCATTTTCACCCTATCCAACCCTGTAGAAACAGCTAGAAAACTACACTCTGCATGTTTTTATGGTCATGGTTGGCTAGTAGATATAGCCAGTGCATTCTTTAAAACATGCTTTCAAGCCTGCCTTACAGTTAGAGTCGCATGAGACGACCTTTCTCTGTTTTCATCCCCATGGAATTAAGGGTGCCTGTATGTATCCCAGCCATCAGTGAGTTGGCCTCAGAGGGCCCTGTGAGCTCTGCTGCGTAGGGCAGGCTTAGTTCCTTCAAGGCCCTAAGGTCTCAGACCTTAAGTCCCGCCTCTCAAGGCTCCAGGCCACAGGGTGGCTGCCTTTGCCTGCTGACACATTTTTTTTCATTGGTGGCTGGACACAGTATGGTCTCCTTCATAGGACTGCTCTAGATTGCCGGTTTAGGACAAGAACGTAACATTCAGTGGCCTTTGTTTCAGGTTCTACCGCTCTAAGCCCTAAGATGCAAGGAAAGAGGAAGGGCCCTTTTTTATATACCCTTTTGATGTCTCGCTTTCAAAGCATTTTTACTGTTATAAAATAAACTGGAGTCTGGAGAAAATAGAGTGTAGGACCATGGAGAGGAACACTTTTTTCTTTTTGTTTTGGTGTGTGCATTGTGCTGGGTGCTGGGTGTGACGCTCAGGCTTTCGTAATGAATGCTGAGGTCAAGGAGCCAACATTAGTAAGACCCAAGGAAGGAGCCACTTGTGGGGTCCACTCCTCTCCTGTCCTCCCTCTCTGTCCTGTCCCTGCCTCACGAGAGGTCCTGTGGTAAGAAAGGGGCTTGTCTGTCTTCCACACAGCTTATAAACCATCTGCCATGGCTCCCTTAAAGGGCTTCCCTCTGGCAGTACGCAACTTTTCCAGCAGCATCGTGGATCTAAGACTAGGCCTGCTTGCAAAGGCACCTCACCGCTGCCCACCAGCTTCCCCATCCCTGCCACCCCCTCACAGAAGGGACACAAGCCCCCCGCCCAGCCAACCCCCAGTCTGCTCATACCTTCCCAGGATAGAGGGAGGGCTGGCCGTGCTGAGACTCCCTTTCCAATCGTGTACTTTATATCGGCCAACTATTTTTTTTTTAATCTCTTTGATTCCGTTTCTCCTTGTGCCTCTAGGCTCTTTCCCACAAATCCTTGCCCTGCACTTGCAAAGCGGTGCTGGTAACCTGTCTCCAGGTAGATTGCATATGTTTCTACATCATGTTCAGGAAGAGGACTCTTGTCCCTTCCTGGATGAATGCTTGAGTTTGGCTTATTTTCGTTTCAAAACTTGTTCTCAAGTCATTATAAAATGTCGGGTTGGATTCTTTAGGATAAACTTATCTTCAAAGATTCTCATTTGTGAATTGGATATTGTTGTAATGCAGGGGTGGGAAAGGCCTGTCTATCCCTGCCACCTTGGGTAAGCTTTTCCAGGTAGAGAAGGGGCATTGGGTCATCTCTCTGGGCCACTCCAGTCCCCTGCCTAGTGTCTAGTACCATCATCGCTTCTCATCAATGGATTGATTGAAATCAGAACTAGGAGATCCTGAGCAGTTTGCAACTAGGAATGTTGGGTAAGTTCTGTTTGGATCATAGCTTAATTATACCCAACCTAATTTGGGGAATTCTGTAAGCAGCTATCTTTTGGACTTCATGTTACAAGTCCCTCACTCTCTTGTCCCATCTGCATAGGACATTCTCCCAACTGTGCGTCAAGCAACCTGGGAAGCATCAAACATCAAGGGTTAACATCACCCAGGATTTTGCAGCAGCTGGGAAGATGCAACATACATAAAAGCGAAACCACGAGAAGGTTGGATATAAAAATGAAGCCGAATGTCAGTGATGGGGCTGGAGGAGAGCAGGAGCCTTTGGAGGAAGACCGCTGTAGGAAACACCTCAAGTGAGGACCTGGAAGTGTTCCCAGATTAAAGAATGAAATAAAAGGCTTGCCAGCAGTCTTTGTCCAGGACCCCGTGCAAAACATCAAAACACCCTGCAATACCCCGGCACACCTATTAACCAGCCGAAGAATGGATGTACTGAGAGACTCTGCAGGGAGCCAAGCCTTGGGAATGTAGTAAGAGTCTTTGTGGATTGACTATTGAGTTACATTAGAAGATTCTTTTGGGCCGGGCAGTGGTGGCACACGCCTTTAATCCCAGCACTCGGGAGGCAGAGACAAATGGATTTCTGTAAGTTTGAGGCCAACCTGGTCTACAGAGTGAGTTCCAGGACAGGCTCCAAAGTTACAGAGAAACCCTGTTTCAGAAAAAAAAAAAAATGTGGTATTAAAACAAAATAAAATTGAATCCAGGTCATTAACCAGGTATTTTGCAGTAATGAAGTCAATGAAAATTTTAGATTCTAACTAAACATGCAGGTCAGGGTTTTAATAGTAGTAATAATAAGTTACAGGGTAGATAGAGAGATGGTGCATCAGAATGTGAAATTATCTTCCTGAGCAGCTACAGACATCTAGCGATGCTTTTACCCCAGGGCCCATGGAAACTGTCACATTTGTCACAAGTCAGGAGGGTGAATCGTAGTGTCGCGCCCCCCCCCCCAACACACACATTATCTTCTCAGGAATTTAGAAAATGCAGCAACTAAGTGATCTCTTTGGTGAATTGTGCATCTTGTCAATGTGACTGTGTCAATGTGATCCTTTGTTTAGTCAAGACCAAGTCAAATCAGACAGACAGAGAGAACATACTCACATATCATTAGTGGACAGAGCTGGCTTTTAATTTGGAATCAGTTTTTTTTTTTCTTTCATGACGCCCAGCACTCAAGATTTGGCAAGAAAAGGGGAGGCAGTAATCAAGACACACCTGCTGATAGTTCATGCTGTGGTATGCAATAATTAAATCTCAGCCCTCCCCATGAACTTCATTCAGACACGTGTTCAAGCAGAAACACACATGTTTGTAACAAGTCAAAAGGGGAATGTGGGAACCGAGGAGGAGGGGCATCGAGATAGGAGTACACAGGCTGAGTGATCGCTAATGTGACTGGAGGACAGATGAGATTGTTGATGTTGCTGGGAGGTAGCGGTAGGTGGGGGAAGACAGACTAAACCAGACCAGGTGCTTATCCAGGACTGGATCCTGCAGGGACTTGTAAGCCAAAATGAGGAATTTGGACTTCATCCTAGGAGCAATGGCGGGCCTCTGGCTGCTTGTAAGCTGGGGAGAGATATGGCCAGGTTCTCTGTAGAGGACAGAGGAGCTGGGAGAGAATTCGGACAGTGGAGAGGGATGGACTCTCTACCATTCTTCAGTAGTCACATGTCTGGTAAAAATACGGAGGAAACGACAAATTGAAAGGCTTTTTGATGAGCCATAGCTGGCAGATGTGGGCTTTAGTATTAAAGCCCTCCAGCTTGGGCTCCTTCTGGAAGGCTTTCCAGCAGTTGAACAGTGTGTTCTAGGGTGAAATTGTCATAGGCATGGCCCCCCCTCACCCAATAAAGCAAATGTTAATTATCTGTCAATAATCTGCTAATTGCAGTTAAGTGAGTGCCAGCCCCACGAGGTAGGAACTCTCCCCAAGTCCCCTGTCTTCATAGGGGTTGACTGAGAGTTATGCTGGCGTTGGAAAAATTTGCCTTTCTTAACAGAATTAACTTATACAACACAGGAGGGTTTGTACTTCCTTGTCCACTCATGATTGGCAAAGTTGACAGCAAATACGAAGCAAGATCACCCCAGTCCAATGTTCAAGATTCTCTTAGGATTTTACAGTTTAGGGTTGAAGGGTTTCTTCTGAGAAGAGAGCAGCCTTTGTTATCCCCACCCCACCCCACCGTACCCCCATAATTTCACAGCACACTGTGTGTCTGTAGTCTGAGGTACTCTGCTCCTTGTGATACAGAAATTTTATTGGTTTCCTCGGAAAAGCTGTAAGAGTGACCTAAAATGCCTTCAGTAGGTCCCTCTACCCTTTAAAGAGCATTCTCAGTTACCCACAATAAATCCTGCTCAGCCTTTGTTCCTTGGGAAGTCACTAGAGAATCAGAATTTTTTTTTAAGAGCACAGATAAGGCAAAACTTTCATTATATAATTTGGCACCTAGGAGATATCCAGGAGAATAAATTTTGCATTGAAATATCCCCATTAATTTTCAGGAAAAACAAAAACAAAAAATCAAACAAGCAATGCTTTGAATTGTGAAAAACACAGGTTGTCTAAAGAGGCAATTATACAGATTGTAGCTCTTGACCTCTCTATAGATGTAGCCAGGTCATTCTTTTTTTCTTATAGCCAGAGGAAAAAGGCTCCCTTGTGTCCAGCTTAGTACTTGGCCATGCAATAACACAACTGATACTGCTCAGATGACCTGCATGCAAAAGACAGTTGAGGACACACAGAGATAAACAAGCATGGCCAAGGGAGACATGTGTCAGGGTTAGAAAGAGCAGTTAAGGCTGACGCATATTCAGATGGTCTGGTCTGCATGTTACCTATTCCTACATCCCCTGTGTGTGCACTTTGCAGCAATGTGTGTGGGATACAAAATACAAACACCATCGCTACCACTTTAAAAAGAGCTGGCAACATGAAGGTGAAAGCCGGAAGAGGCTTTCATGAAGAATGGAGGGTATTTGGTGGGGTGGGTGAAGTCAGGTGTCTTTGAAGGAAGAACAGGGTAGGGTGGTGGAGAGGACCACAGTGTGGTGCTTAGGTAGTTATGGCAGGGATGCTTTAGAGGCAGAGGAGTGGTAGAACTGGAGCACTGTCCAAAGCATAGAGGCATGGCAACTCTTAGTCTGACGAGCCTTGCATGATCAGGAGAATGGGTAAGAACCCCGTTACAGGCTATAAAATATGAGAATGGAAAGACTGGGCCAGACTGTGAAGAATCAAAAGTTTTATGCCAAGGAGTTTTCATTTTTTCCCAACAGTCATCATCATATAATGTTCTGAACCGAGAGAGTGCCATGTATCTCACAAGATACATATTTTTATGATATTCAAAGTAACTGAAAGAGAAGATGAGGTCACTCTGGTACCAGACTTCAGTGGCCTGCTTTGCAGCCAGAACTCTCTTGGGGGTGGGTGGTGTGTCTTGGAAGCAAATGCTTACAGAGCTTCCAAAGGCAGGAGACATCGAAAACCATCGCTGTCATCAAGGATTTTCTCATGCTTTCATAGGAGCAGGACTCAAAACCAGCACAGAGCCCCTATCCTCTGTTGGAGGCCATGTTTAGCACCTTACTGGTCTCTTATTGTTTTTACCTCTAAATATCCATAGAGGTCCCAAGAATCACATCTTATATAGGTGTTCCCCAGTCTCCCAAATTGGGATAAAGGATCAAGTCAGAGGGCCAATGGCCTGGCCAAACTCATCCAACAGGACATGAAAATAATGCCCAGACCCTTGGCATCGCAAAGGCTACACCAGAATAGCAAACTCTGCTATAGGGACTTTAGAGGAACCCAGAATTTCCAAACTCTGTGCCAGCCACTATATAATATGTCAATGGTTTTATCTCACTTCAACCAGCTCAAGAGTTCAACATTCAGACCACAGTTTTTGAATGTTCGTACTTAGGAGCTAACATTTTGCAGTCAGGGTCAGACCCAGGACAAATGGCTAACTGGGGTGCCTATTTAACATATCAAAACAGGCCTGGCCCCCCAGGCTCTGCCAGCTTCCTCCAGTGTCTACCTGTTTCAGGGTAAGACTGGCATACCCTGCCCCATACCTGAAACTCCTTCACTTTGTCCCCGCCCCTATCTGTTCACCAGATTTCCAATCAAGCAAAGACTGCAAAGGGCTCCCAACAACTCTAGGTGCTTCTGAAAGAATTCCAACCAGCAGGAGCTTTGGCATCTTAGCAGGCTCCAGATCATCTAGCCCCAGGGGATCCAGCCTCACAGATTGCTCCAGCTCAGCCTGCACCCCTGTAGCCCCACATAGCCCGGCAGAGCCTGGAGAGTGAGTGAAACGGTCTGCTCTTCCCAGCCTTGGTCTGAGGGGTGGCTCTTCCAGCTTTGAAGATTACAAGAGTAGAGGACAATCCCAAGAACAGATTAAATGTGTGGGTGCTGTTTGGCATGTTAAGAAACAAAGGCAAAAATTGATGAGATGTGGCCTAGGAAGTCTTAGGACTGGCCTTGAGTAGTCTTCCTCTACAGGAATCTGGCACTGAGGTGGCAGGAAAAAAAATGTGATTGCCACTAGGCCAAGCTATGTAAGGTAGATTTAAAGGGACAGAGCACTGGAGAGGTGCAGTTGCCAAAAGGGAATGCAAACCGGCTGTGGCCAGGCAGCCAGAGGGCAGCCCACAGAGGCCCTTACAAAACCTCAGCATAGCAGGGGTGAGAAGAGGATTCTGAAATATATAAACTAACCCCAAAGACATTCCACTTAGAGTCTGTTCCCCCAGCCAGCCTCTGACATCAACAGTTCTCTACTAGTGACTTTGGAAGGCATTGGTTTTCCTTTAGTAGAAATTGGAGATTAATTAGCTAGTTGGTCAAATCGGAGCCATCTCGATAGTGTAATTTTCTTTCAGGAACACAGAGACGAGAATGGGGTGAGCTAGTGAAGAAAAAGGTACGGGCTCTCCTACTGTCCTGTCCCCCTAGCCCTGGATGGGAGCCCTCACCCACCCTGGAATCCCTGCGGAGTCCGAGCCATTTCAGACCCGGACCCTTTCTTCAGCCCTTTCTCAGAAAGGCCCAGAGCCAGAAGTACAGTCCCAGTGAAGAGCAGATCTATGAGAGGAGCCAGCCTGGCTCAGGATCATTCCTTATCCACCCTGGCTCTGGCACCATCAGTCCCTCAGAAGAATTCCAGATTCATACCAGCCAGCCTCCTGTACAATGTCTAGTATCCCTGTTCATTCTCCAGCCAGGGCAAACAGTCTGCTTCCAGGGGCACCCACATGGTCGTGTGGGATGGGGATCCTAAAAGCAGAGGCACTGAGCTCCACAGCCTCAAGACACTCCCTACACACACCCAGGCTCCACTGGCACCCTGTTTCCCCCACCTCGAGCCTAGACCGTCACTCCATATGTGGAGTTAGGTATGTGGCACCGTTTGCACCATTATACCTAAGCCCTCTCCATTCTGAACACATTCCTCCTGTGGGCTGAGAGAGGCAGCAGGGACAGCTGCAGTAGCCATGTTCAGCCCAGCCTCCCTCGGAGCCCCACCGTCCTGCTGCTTGGCGGACAGGCATTGATGCACCGTTATAGTCAACTGGCTGAATTTCTTTATGGGCAGGAATTTTCTCTAAGGACTCCTCCTCATCCTCCTACTTCTGTCTGTTTTCCTTCAGTATCACATGGGATAGCAGAAATGTCTGAACACACTTTTGTTTCAGAGGACACCCATGGGTCCTGCTTCTTCGAGTTGAAGAAGAGATCTGACTTGATTAACCGTTAGTGGCAGTTAAGAACATTCCCAGGATTCTGTGGCAGTTAAGGGGCAGGTCTGCCTGAAGGAAGTGAAAGCTGTCCTCAGGGTCAGAGGTCACAGATCTTAACGTTCCTCCCTTATAGCCTAGAAAAAAGGGGCAGGGGCTATTTTCAGTGGACAAGCAAATTAGGTATAGCTTTCATTGTGAAGTATGTGTCCCTTTTAAATGTCCTTTTTGTTATTCTCCTGTAAAGTCCTAATAAATAATTTTCAATATTCCTCAGTGCCCACACTTTACTACATTTAAGACTCAGAGTTCTCTGACTTTACAGACCAAAGTGACTCTCAGACTCTAACAATCCATATCTGCATGGAATGAATGGTGGGGCCTGTTAGACAAGGCTGTGAGAAGCTGGGACGAGACCCATCACAAGGCAAGAAGAATTCAAATTTTTCTCATTGTATAGGTTCTTCGCCTTCACTTTTTAAAAGATACAATACTGAAGAATACACAAAATAATCTGTACAAGTTAAGGAGTAATTATTGAGCAAGCATTGGCAACCGGCTTACGCTCGCTTAAGGAAGACTTGCTTATCTTGGAGCAGTGTGGAGCTTGTGGGACAGTGAATGGGAAGGCTCCCTAGAATTAGGTGTGCAGTGGCACGAGCTTAGGGCAAGCAGGAAGGGAGGTGTGTACATGTGTGACCATGCTGGGTTCAGGCAGTTAGAGCCTGAGGCAAACATACACAAAGCAAGCATGATATGAGGCCATGCTCAGCTTCTGCCCTTAGTGTCTCAGTCCTGTACACACATACTGCGTGTCATCCTGAGGAGCTGCGCTCTCTCCATCTGTCATGCAATGGGACACCCCCAAGACTGCTGCACCCAAATTGAAACCATTAAGTTCAGTGCTTTGAAGCCTGAATCGTATCACATTTAAACTTTACGTTTCCCTCCTGTTTTCTCGGGGTGTAACGTAATGTACTCTCTTTTACTGTTATCGGAAAGAGGCTTTTGGAATCTGATTGTGGGGATTTAGGGCAGGTTTGGGAACGTCTGATGATCTCCCGAACATCTGGTGAGGATTAGCTGACAACGAGAACAGCTGTTGATACAGAAAGCTGGCTTTGAGTCTCTCTACCTATTACAGACACATCTCTCTTGCATTTGTTCTTTAATACTAGCCTTTCTTCCCCCCACCCCTTATAAACACAGGCCAGGAGATGCTTCTCGAGTAGCTTTTTTTTTTTTTTTTTTTTACTTTTTGAGACAGGGTTTCTCTGTAGCTTTGGAGCCTGTCCTGGAACTAGCTCTTGTAGACCAGGCTGGTCTCAAACTCACAAAGATCCACCTGCCTCTGCCTCCCGAGTGCTGGGATTAAAGGCGTGCGCCACCACCGCCCGGCCTCGAGTAGCTTTGTTATCAAAGAGCTGTTTTTTTTCCCTCCCTTGGGGTGTATGGTAATCAAGTTCCCCCTGTCTCTGCTGTAGTCCAAGGGGAATCCCAACTCATCACTCTACCTGCTATTTTTCTAGATTTAACACTTCCCCTTTTTTTTTTTTATTAAAAATTCTGTCATTAGGGCCTGGAGAGATATCTGAGCGGATAAGAACACTGGCTGGGCTTGCAGAAGGACCTGGGTTCCTTTCCCAGCACATGGTGGCTCACAAACATCTATAACCCCAGTTCCAGGGAGAAGGAGCACATCCAGCACCCTTTTCTGATCTCTGCAGCAGGCGCATACGTGGTATACAAGTATACATGCAGGTCAAATAGAAATCTAAAAAAAAAAAGTCTTTAAAACAATTCTATAATTAAACAGGTGTATGTATAAAGGATATATAATTGTACCCAGACACCAATGGATAATACGTGCATCTTGAGTGTGCCTTATTGGGTCCAAGGGTAAGATGGCCCATCTCCACGTCACTCTATCTGAAAGCAGTCATCTACTTAGTTCAGTACCATGGTGAAGGCACTGGCTTTGATGTCAGGTAAACCAGGGTTAAGGGATGGTTGACCTCCACATAGCCCTGTTTTCCACTGGGCAAACAAACCCACCCACAGCACTTTTTAAAAAATTGTATGTGAAAATGGGACCAGATTTTATTATTTGTCTTAGAATCTATATTTTCACTACTTGGTCTACATTCTCCCATGTATTCACGGGTTGCAGAGACTATGTAATATTTTGTACGCATTTATCCAACTGCTGATGGTTCCGATTCTTTCAGTTGTTGGTTTTTTTAATATAAATTTGTCATTTATTTTGAAATACTCAAGACTTAATTCTGATTATTTAAGACCTATGGGACAGTGATCTAAGGCTGATAAGGTTGGGAGGGGTCAGAGTCCTAGTCTGATTGTTTCAGGTTTGTGTTGAAATAGGAAGCAGAATCAGGAGTTTGAGGGGGGATGGTGAGGTTGAAGCAGAGCATAAAATACAGTCGATTGTCGCTATTTGTGAAGAGCAAATTTGCAAACTCATCTGCTTGCCGCACTTCATGTACAATGCCAAAGCAAAGCTTGAAAACCAAAGCTTTCTCATCACGCAAAGGCCCGAGCAGGTTCAGATCTGCAGAATGTGTGGTCTTTGCAGTGTTCGCATTCCCAGCTGGGGCTAAGTGGGGCCACGCCCTGCCCTCGCGGAAGCATTTGTGTGATACACGAGAGTTAGCTGTGTGGCCTCTTTCATAACAGACTTTACAACGACATACTTTTGAGGGTTATGGTGGCAGTTTTGCTGTGTGAAGTGCTTCCCTGGGGCTGAAGTACTAGCTAGGGTTCCTGAGTGTGGGAAAGGTTAATACCATGTCTGACAGAGGAAATACAGGCATGCAAAGCTTCACCGGGGAATGAGCTGACCATGGCCCATCTGTGAGTTCAATGTTAATCAATACTATACATCAAATAAGGTGCTTTAAACAGGGAGACAGATAAACTCAGGACCTATTTACTGGTTGGTGGGAAGAGGATGGCTGAAATTCCAAACGCCCTTACCCCTGTGTTTCCTGTAGGAGCAATGGCTCAGTCTCTGAGAACACAGCACTTGGGTAAGCTGCCTAAAATAACAATTTTAAATGGCAATCATCAACTCTAGAGGATAATAACGCAGTGACAGGGAGGACCTGGGCAGCCACTGGGGCCCACTTGACGTTAAAGATCATTAAAGAAAGAGCCATCAATGACTGTGTTTTCAGTGAGTATGGTGGGGACTGGCAACAGCAGCGGAGTTGAGCCAGTTTTAAGAGTTGTTTCTTATGACCTACCTTTATTATTTATAGCTTAGCGCTTACCTATTTGGGAAAAGGTTTAAATGAAGCCTAACATAACCTATTCCTTTTCTTCGAAATTTAAATGAGTTTTCAAGCCTATTTATTCTTCTGGCATCCTTTGATAAGATTAAAGACTGTTACCTAAGACACATGACCTGTGACCAGTGTCTTTGAACAGCAGATGTTAGGATGTGACAGAGTCCACAGGTGCCACCGAGCTTTCATGATGGGCTTTGTACTCAGCGAGGACTTTCTAGTGTTCCCATGGTGTACAGGAGTTGCCCCCTTCTCAGGTGTGCAGTCCAGGGTATTTGAGTATCTGGGGTCAGTTTGTCCAGTCTGTTTCGTCATCAAATACTCTGTCATATGATCGCTTCTTCAGACTCCAGTCTTCTTGTTTGGAAGTAGCTTCGAAGTTTGCTCGGATGAACTCAATGAACACGGAGGCACTTTGAAGGCAGTGCTGGGTATGTGTCATGCACTCACAGACAGAGCATTCACTGTTGTGATTAATACTGAGATGCTGGGAATCTCTTCAGTAGTTATGAAAAATGGAAGTTTGAGCTGCCTTGTTCTTACTTCAGGTGATGGAGATTGCGTTCTGACTGGAGAAAAGTCAATTTCACCCCATGGTTTGGAAAGACGTCACTGGGTTCTCCATATACTCACTTAGTATCTTTTAAATTTTTAAATTTCTTTTTTTAATTTCTTTTTTTTATGCTGTGTGGGTATTTTGCTTGAATGTATGTATGTGCATTAAGTGGATGCCTGGTACCCTAGGAGACCAGAAGGCATCGGAGACCCTGGAAGTGAAGTTACAGACAGTTGTGAGCAACCTTGTGGATGCTGGGAATCGAACCTGGGTCCTCTGAAAGAGCAGTTGGTGCTCTTAACCACTGAGCTATCTCTCCAGCCCTGGTATGTTAATATTTTAAAAGAAGATGATAGTAAAAGGAGTAGCTGTTGGCTTTGAACATGAGGCTTAATCCCAGGATAAATAGGAAGAGATGCTGAGAAAGAAAAGAGAGCTTCCACAGTAAGAGACAGCAGCCCTTGAAAGAACCACTCTCAGAAATAGTCATGCCAAGGGGTATGGAGGGGTAATAAGTCACACATTAGGTATGGCAAAAGCAGGGCAACGAGTAAATCTTGACATTGCAGCAAGATGAGGGGTGGGGATATATATATGTAGAGAGAGAGAGAGAGATTCATTGGAGAAATAATTTACCTCCTCTCATTTGGGATTTAAATTGTAAGATGGTGCTCAAAATGAAGAGATCCAGTTTGATGTCAATAAGCAGATACCTGTCCAAGATGTCAGGGGGCAGCCCCCATTTAAAAGCTACCTCTCTGGCCGGAGAGGTGACAGAGTGGTTAAGCTTGCTGCTTGCAGAGGACTTGAGTTCAGTCCCCAGCACCCGCACGTGGGCTCACAACCACCTGTAACTCCAAGGGCTCTGATGCTCTCGCCTGACCTCATTTGCTGCACAGACTTGGTACACCGACATACATGCAGGCGACACACTCAAATACATACATACACAGAAAATAAAGACAAAATCTAAATAAGTAAACAAGAGCTGCCTCTAGTCTTCAGAGTAGCTCGACACAGCCGGGGGTCTTGTACGTTTCTAATTGCGTCTCTCCAAATGAGCATCTTGACCACTTCTGTGGGGTGAGCTAGTGATGTGAAAACAAGAGATTTTTCACTCTCCTTCCCTCTTACCAGAGAGTAACGAGGTCACAAGATCTGACAAAGGGAGGTAGGTCAGTTTCTAAAAGTGAACCAAGTTCCAGGTGCTGAAGATCTCAGAGAGGGGTAAGAACTGAGTGTGTGTGTGTGTGTGTGTGTGTGTGTGTGTGTGTGTGTTTGTGTGCGCCTCACTGTTCTGTCGCTGTGGAGAGACACTAAGACCAAAGCAACACTTATAAAAAAAACGTCGGGAACTGGCTTACAGTTTCAGAGGCCTGAACCTAGAATCTGTGTTTCCAGGGAGATGACCCCGAAGATCCACGTATTACTCTTTATTTAGCTGCACCTCCCCCACCTCCCAATGAAGCTATCAGGAAATCGACCTAGCTGGGTGGCCATGGGGCCAAGCAGACTTTGGGAGCATTCTGTTCCTACAAAGAAAACCAGGGTACAGGCACCATGAGACAGTTAGCAGCCTGTTATCTCCATGGAGTGTGCGCGCACACACACACACACACACACACACACACACACACACACACACGTAGTTTTAGAAGATAATGCCAGGTTGTTTCAGAGTTTGACTTAATTTTTACCCATCAGCAGGGTACACCTATTCTATCAATATACATCTTTAACAATCACTGTTATTGTTGACTGTCTGGTTTTCTGTCCACCTTAATAGGTATAAACTGATATTTTATAATGGTCTTAAGTTGTTTTTCTAATGAGACTGAACATATAATGCCCGATTGTATTTTCTATTTGGCGAACTAAATACCTGTAAAAATCTTTGGTCCACACAAGCCTCTATTTGGTTATTTATTTATTTGCAATTTTTTTTATTTGCAAATCATTTTAAAGATTTTTGTATACATTGTTTCGTCATGGCCATCCCTTCGATTATCCTTTGTGACCCTAAATTGTCTTTCCACTTTAAAATGACATTCGTTTAACACAGTTCTTTTTGTTTACTTGTTTGTTTGTTTGTTTTGTTTTTCCAGACAGGGTTTCTCTGTGTAGTCCTGGCTGTCCTGGAATTAGCTATGTAGACCAGGCTGGGCTTGAGCTCAGAGATCCACCTGCATCTGCCTCCAAGTCCTGGGATTTAGGGTGTGCACCACCACTGCCTAGCAACACAAATTCTTAATCTTAGAGTTACATTAATTCAAGAGCACAGAGAATCCCCACCCCCAAACTGCCATGGTCATCTTCTCCTGGCAGTGGCCGTTTGCATGACGTTGGCACACCATCAAATTCACGTCTTCAGTCCTTGCGGCCTCATTGTTGGCTCAGGTGCACCCTTAGTGAGCCTCCGTCAGTTTCATGTCAGCATCCTTTGTGCGTTTAATCTGTACAGTTGTACAGGGCAAGCTATTCCAAGCCTATTTTAGAGTGTGCTGCACTAAACCATAAATGTCATAGCAATACGGCTTTTGTTATGCGTTTGAAGGTGAGAATGCATGTGTATGCAGGTGGGAAGGCATGACAGTTCACATGCATGTAGAAGCCACAGGACAAACTCACATGTTCTTCTTCAGGCAAAGTACACCTTTAAAAAGTTCTTCTTTTTTTTTTTTGAGATGACCCTCTCAATGGCCTGGAAAACTAGGTTAGATTAGCTGGCCCATGAGCCCCAGGGATCTGCCTGCCTCTGCCTTCCCAGTGCTGAGCTTTATTTTGTATATTTTTCCATAGAAATAAGTGATTAGCATCCTCAAGAGAAAGAGATAAAAATAGGGCAATGAACTGAAACGTTCGTACTGCTGAGGCCGATAGACACACTATGTGGCCTTTCAGGCTCTCTTTTTAGTAAAAGATTGCTCAGTGTTAATCCCAAATTTCCCTTCTGGGAATCTGGCATTCAAATCGAGGCTCAAGGGGATTCTGAATCTGTTTTAGATTTTTTTTTTAAAAAATCAATGAAATGCTAAGTCACAAAAATAGCCGGACTATGTGCAGTACTCAGGAAGATGCAGTCGGGGAGGTGAGAACACTTGAACAAGTGCTGTGCTCTGAATGCTAATGACCCCTACAAGCTCCTATATGAAACTGTTTTAAGATCAGCAGTGTGACCTTGCTGGGGCAGGAACGTCACTGGTGGTGGGCTCTGAGGTTTCAAAAGGCCATGTCATTCTCAGTATCTGTCTCTGACTCTCTGTGTATCTCTCTGTCTCTATATTTCTGCCTGTCTGCGTCTCTCTCCCTGTCTCGCTCTGTAGCACAATGCCTGCTCTATACCCTACGCTATGGCTATAGTACTGTTTGAGAGTCGGGCAAGGGGCTGGAGATTGAAACACACACACACACAGAGAGAGAGAGAGAGAGAGAGAGAGAGAGAGAGAGAGAGAGAGAGAGAGAGAGAGAGAGAGAGAGAGAGAGAGAGAGAGAGAAAGGGAGGGAGGGAGGGAGGGAGGGAGGGAGAGGGAGAGGGAGAGGGAGAGGGAGAGGGAGAGGGAGAGGGAGAGGGAGAGGGAGAGGGAGAGGGAGAGGGAGAGAGAGGTAACACCCAGAATGCCCCAAGAATGCTCCTTTATTGTGTTCCAGGGCAGCTTACATAGGGTCTCTTTGACTAATGGCCACGCCCTAACTCTCAGTTGCAAGCCCACCAGAAACCACTCCCCTGCCATCAGGGTCTCGTGCTTGGAGCAGCTGCAAAACAAGTTGTTCGCTCAGAGCAGCTGCAAGCACAGGAAAACAAGGTGTTTACTCCAGCAGGCAGGAGATCACAGGATATTCAGGCTCTGGGGGTCCACACTCCCCAACATCTCTCCATCTCTGTCTCTCTCTGCCTTGAGCTTGCGGATCAAGAAGCAAGCTCTCAGCTGCTGCTCTAGTGCGGTGGCTGCCGGGCTGCTTGCCACGCTCCCTGCCATGATGGTCTTGGGGGTCTACTGGCCTCTGGAGCCATTAGCCCCCAAATTAAATGTTTTCTTTTAGAAGTTGTCTTGGTCATGGTGTCTCTTCACAGTAATAGAAGAGTAACTGAGACAACAAGTTGACTCTGAACGTATTTCACAAGAAAGATTAAAGAATATGGGCCTGATTTTCCCACCTCCATTATTGGTTCTCTTCTTTTTGTCGTGACTCTAAAATTATTCCAAAGTAAAAGTCAGTATGAGCCTGTCTCCTTTGGTTTTTCATTTCACTTCTTCTTCCATTCTTTGGTGAAGCAGATGTAAAGTGTGGGGCACCCGTACCCTACATCTCGTGTTTGTCCGAAGGCTCCCAGGCGTGGAGTCCGCAGGCGCGGAGTTTGGAGGTCCGCAGAAGGCCCCAGGAAAGATGCGACTTCACTCTGCTGCTTCTAAACTTTGCTTTGTGGACTTGGAGCTCCAGCATGGCAGGAATCATGTGTAGCAAATGGGCACTGGCTCCAAAACCAGCCCAAGGAGGTCACCATAGTTCTTTATCAACAAGCCCGTCTTAACACACCAAGTCAGTATGAATGACTGTCGCTAAAGAGGTGAGGTGGATGATGTTGTCTCCTAGGTGATGAAACTGTTGACGGGAGACAAGCACTGGAGCGCCATGACAGCACATCCTGCAAGCTTTGCTGCTAGGTTTTTACTACGGATTGACAACCACTTTGATTTCATCTGGGTCATCACTCCACACCTCCATCCCTGCCCTTGTGGAGAGCACTGGTGTCTAGTTTAATACTCTTCAGCCCCCAGGCGTAGAGACCCCCTCTACAAATGACTGGAGGGGACCTTCTTGTTCCTTGTTTGGCTAATGTCACTTTAAGTGCACTCAGCCTGCCGTGTGGCCCTTTTGCTTATCATTTTAATGGATGACTGGGCAGACGCTATAAAAGGAAGCACTGTGCTTGGAGACCATATCCAAGACAATCGCAGTTGTGATGAATAGGGAGCGCTTAGCTTTTATGGAATGTCATTCTTCCTAAAGTGGGCTGCTAAAGGCTTTCAAAATAAACTACCTTGTAAACGGCATAGAGACATCTATCCTGGTTTTTGGAGGGGTTTCTTTCATGCAGTGTTAGAGAACTAAAAGCCCATCTTTTGTGTTCCCAAGTGGAAATGACAGAAATGCCTTCACACACCTTTCGTTTCATTTTTCTGCCATTGGCTTCTATGGACGTCTTAGTTGGTGTTGTTGGAGCATCTTCTGTGGACGTCTTAGCTGGGTTGGTGTTGTTGGAGCACCTTCTGTGGATGTCTTAGCTGGGTTGGTGCTGTTGGGGCACCTTCTATGGACGTCTTAGCTGGGTTGGTGTAGTTGGGGCATCTTCTGTGGATGTCTTAGCTGGGTTGGTGTTGTTGGAGCACCTTCTGTGGACGTCTTAGCTGGGTTGGTGTTGTTGGAGCACCTTCTGTGGATGTCTTAGCTGGGTTGGTGCTGTTGGGGCACCTTCTATGGACGTCTTAGCTGGGTTGGTGTAGTTGGGGCATCTTCTGTGGATGTCTTAGCTGGGTTGGTGTTGTTGGAGCACCTTCTGTGGATGTCTTAGCTGGGTTGATGTTGTTGGAGCACCTTCTGTGGATGTTTTAGCTGGGTTGGTGTTGTTGGAGCACCTTCTGTGGATGTCTTAGCTGGGTTGGTGTTGTTGGAGCACCTTCTGTGGATGTCTTAGCTGGGTTGGTGTTGTTGGAGCACCTTCTGTGGATGTTTTAGCTGGGTTGGTATTGTTGGAGCACCTTCTGTGGATGTTTTAGCTGGGTTGGTGTTGTTGGAGCACCTTCTGTGGATGTTTTAGCTGGGTTGGTGTAGTTGGGGCACCTTCTACGGACGTCTTAGCTGGGTTGGTGTAGTTGGGGCATCTTCTATGGATGTCTTAGCTGGTTACAGTTGTTGGAGAGACTCAAGTGTTGTTGTTTTTTCCCTTTCTAATCATGGTTGTATCAATTTTCAATGTCACTGACAACATAATAGAGGTCTCCTCTCTACATTTTCATTATAATATTTGGTCTGTTTGAGGCAGGGTCTCACCATGCAGCCTTAGCTGATGTGGTCGCTGCCTCCCAAGTGCTGAGATTAAAGGCACATGCTACCATGCCTGTTTCTTCTTCTTGTTGTTTTGTCTTTTAATTTATAATGACCATTCTGGCGGTTATGGAGTGACATTTCATCACAGTCTAAATTTGCACTTCCCTGATGATTTTGGATTGTTGAACAAATATCCCCTATCTATCCTACAAACATACCAGCTTATTTCTTCTGTTACTCAGCCCTTGAGAAACAGGTGATGTTTTAAGGATACGTAAAGCAATTTTCACAGCTCACCCCCTTCTTTAAAGTGCCCCCACACTTTGGGGGCTCACACTCTCGCTTTGCCTCCTGTAGTCTCCAGTCTCTCAGCCTTGAAGGGAAGGAGCTCCTTAAAGACTTCCTCACTTCCCTTGAGTTTCTCTGTCACCAGCCATACCCTAGAAGCTCAGAAAATGGAAACACAAGTCCTGGCTGAAGAAGCAAGAATTTCTATTTCTGGTTCTCGTCTCATCACATTTCAACTGAATAGGTGACAATGACTCGCAAACCATTTGAAGAGAGTCAGATAGTACTGCTTGGCTCTCCCGGGTATCATGGTTTGCTTGAAGACACCAGGAAGCGAAGCTTTTCTGAGGATGCAGCATTATGGACAGATATGCACCCTCTAGATCTGCTATACATGGCTAAGGCAGAGTTAGTTCAGACACCTTCAACATCTCTGGCTCCAAAAGAACCTGAGTTGTTCACAGTTGAGCCTGTGGATGAAACCCACTGACCATCCCTGAGCCGACTTACAGAAAGCTGTAAACCTATAGTGTCATCTATACTGGGTTCATTCCGGTGGCTACTTTATAGCCACCATACTCCTGCTCCCAGTCCCTATCCATTGCTCTGTAAGTAAGTCACATAAACTTTGGTTTCTCAGGGTGAACTTTGGTGGACTCACACCTTGATTTGTCTTTGGAGCCATAGGAAGAACCGGAAACTGGCGTGTTTTGGTTTTGAACCTCTTCTGGAATAGTGAGAGTGGTCAGGGAGACAGCTCTGTCTGTGGGCAAAGGTCTCTAACCTGATGATCTGAGTGAGTATGATCTCCGGGGTTGGGTGGGGAGCACTTGGTGGAAGGAGACACAGGACTCACATATAAAAAATAAATAAATGTGTAAGGGGACTTGTGATGGCCAATAATAAAATATAGATATATAGAAAATGATTTTTTTTCTTTTTTTGTTTCTTTTTTTTGTTTGTTTTTCGAGACAGGGTTTCTCTGTAGCTTTTTTAAAGCCTGTTCTGGAACTAGCTCTTGTAGACCAGGCTGGCCTCGAACTCACAGAGATCCGCCTGCGTCTGCCTCCCGAGTGCTGGGATTAAAGGCGTGCGCCACCACCGCCCGGCTAGAAAATGATTTTTTAAAAAAATTCTTAGATTTATTCATTTGTGTATGTGTATGTGCATGTGTGCGTGCTTTACCTGCACGTATGTCTCTTTACTACACAAGTGTAGTGCCCATTGAGGCCAGAGAAGGGTGTCAGATCCCTTGGATTTGGAATTACAGACATTTGTAAGATGCCATATGGGTGCTGGCAATCGAACCCACATCCAAGAGCAGCCAGCGCTCTTAACCACTGAGCCATCTCTCCATCTCTGATTTTTGTGGTTTAAGGTAGGACTCACTGTGCAGCTGATGCTGGTCTCAGGCTCTGCCTGTCTCTACACGCCAATCCCTGGGATTAATTTATTGATACCATCCCATCATTTTATGGGATTTCCCAGGGGACAGATTTCAAGTACCATACAGGAGGAAGGACTACAGGCAAAGTCCCTCCGCATGCTGTTGAACATAGCAGATACTACGAAGCCAGTGGGAAAGATTTGCTGGCGTTGCTCTGTCTCTACGTGACTAACTGAGAAGCCCCCATGTGACACGACAAGTCAGTGAGCTTGGGTCGGACTCTGGAAACTCATACAGATATGAAAGCCGAGCGTGCTATTTAACATCACATGGTGCAAATTCTCCAACCAGGCGATTGCATTTTTGGTAAGCTCTATAGACTTCTTTTTTTCCTGATATGTCTTTACATGTAATTAATAATGCAATTTTCATTATAATGAACTGACTATTTCCTGAAGGGTTTAGACTTGATGCTTAGCAAGAACAGCCACTTTCAGTTTCTGTGATGGTTAGGTTTTGTTCAGGTTGACGCAAGCTGCAGTCATCTGAAGAAGAGGGAACCTCAGTGAGAAAAATGCCTCCATCACAGTGGCCCATGGCAAGTCTGTGGGGCATTTTCTTGATTAATGATTAATGTGCGAGGGCCTAGCTCATTGTGGGTGGTGCCACCCCTGGGTGGGTAATCTTGGGTTGTATTAGAAAGCAGGTTGAGTAAGCCATGGGGAACAAACCAGCAAGCAGCATCCCTCCATGGCCTCTGCATCAGTCAGTTCCTGCCCTGAAGTCTCTCAGTGGATTATTGTTGCGCCCGTTTCATTGGACCCCCAAACAAGACCACCACAGAGCCGGTATCTGATGCAAACACATTGGGGTTTATTGATTACAAGTTCGTTAACTCGGACTGAAATCCAACACACCACCAGAGCCGGTGGGGGAGAATGGTGCTGAGGCTTCAGGGTAAGGGGATTTTAAACGGAAACAACCACAAGCACCCCCCTCAACCCCCCGCCTGCAAGCCTTGGGCGTTTCGGGACTGGGTGAAAAGTGCACAACTTTTGCATTCACTGGTTGGGGCATAGGGGATTTCAAAACAGTCAAAACAGTGGTCAATCAAGTAGCTACAAGGACATTTGAAGCAAACAGATGTAAGCAGATGTTGTTTGGCTATCCTGGTGGGTCACTTTGACCAGGGCTGGCACAGTTTCTTGGGAATGTTTATGGCTTTGGTGGACTACATTCACACACCCCCCCCCCCCAGTTAGGTCCTGTCTAAAATGGAGTTCTTTCTCAAAGTGGAGTTTGTTCTGCTCCTTCAACTATGACCAGGGATATGTAAGCCATATAAACCCTTTCCTTCCCCAAGTTGCCTTGGGTCTGTGTTTTTATCACAGCGGCAGAAAGCACAGTAGGACGGCATGTATTGCTTCTGAGTGTCTGATAAAATCTGTACGTCCTTTCAACTTCAGTCTTAGGATTCCCAGGAACAGTGTTTTGGGTTGGCAAGACTCCTCTTTTAACTTTTGTGACTAGTTCATTGCTGGACAGGTCAAGCTTCAACCAGCTCCATGGGCTGAACTGGACCTGCTCACCAGAGATCATCACATCTGGCCTTGTTGGGGGTTGACCGTCGCTCTGGGAGGGACAGGATGGGGAGGGATATGACACCCTCATCTGAGTATTCAGCTGCCCCTCACAACCAGCTGTGTGCGGTTCTACCGCAGCTGCGTGTAGCTGCAGGATAGGGGTCAGAGTAAGCAGGCGGGAGGGGTCTCCCACCGCCACAGCAACAGGAGTCCTACAGGCACAGCTGCAGTGTGTGTGTGTGTGTGTGTGTGTGTGTGTGTGTGTCTAGCTGCATGCGCTAGCTGCTTCTCTTCCACAGAGAGGCCGAGAGTTTGTCAGACTTTAGTGCGGCCTGTTCTCTCATTCAGACAATGCCAGCTGACCCTAGAGAGATGCCTGCTAGTGACCTAGTTATAGATCCTCATCGTTTGAGGTATGTGTTATATAGCGAGACCAGGGAATGGCAGATTGATTTAGGGAGATGGGGCCTGCTGTGAGAGCTGTGAACATCAGAACAGTTGCTACACCTACCGAGGTCTCCTGAGGAGCGTCTGACTCCCTGGATTACTGTAGAGGGAAATCAGGGAAGAAGACATCAAGACTGTGAACACACAGAAGTACAGCTGGGGCAAACTAGAGAAGGTACAAAAAGCACCCCTCCCCCACTTGGAGTCAGGATCTCACTACATAGCCCTGGCTGGCCTGAAACTCACTATATAGACCAGGCTGTCCTCGAACTCGCAGAGATCCTCTTGTCTCTGCCTTCCAAGTGCTAAAGGCATACCTCACCATGCCCAGCTTGTACCATCTTTTTTATTCAGACTCTTTTAAAATGCAACTTAATTTAAATTTTTTTACTATTCTTATTATTCTTTTTTAAAAACTCTGACAATTTCATATGTATATTATATATATTAATGAATTTTAGTCATTTTCACCTCCATTCCCACGTCTCACCACCTTCTCTGTCCTTCTCTGTTCCACTGAGCCCCTTCTACCTGACAAAGTCTCCCTCCTACTTCACATCTTCTTTCCATGTGTGATCCACAGAGTTTCACTAGAGCCACTGATGTGAGTGGGAGGGGAGTTATTTACCAGAGCAAGGGCTGTCCCAAAGAAGCAAATGACAGTCCTTCCCCTAGCAACCACTAACTATATCTTGGCTGTTTGATCTGCTCCATAGGCTCGCCAGTGTAGGCTAGTCAGAAGCCAGAACTCCAGGGAGCTGCTGAAGGGTGCAGATAAACCCCTTCTTAGGAGAAGTTGGAAGCTGAGCTGGACCCGAGCTTGCAGCTTCTGGGGGTGTCTGCTTGGTTCACAACCACCTCTGTGTTCTTTGGGTTTCATCTTGATTTCTCCAGTACTGAGTCCTTCGGTTCCCCAAGCAAGATGAGCTCATTATTAGACCCTTTGCTTCAGCATGCACGTATGCACGCGTGTGTGCATTGTGTGTTTGTGTGCGCGTGTGCATGTGTGTGTGTGTGTGTGTGTGTGTGTGTGTGTGTGTGGGTGTGTGTGGGGGGGGGGGGGTGTGCGGATCCTGGCACAGGGAATGAAAGGGTACTGAGGATGACTCACTCCTGATGATGACAAGCCTTATTGAGAGTCCTTTCTGTCTCAGCTTTTCCCTGTTGTTTCGAGTAGCTAGCTCTCTCTCCCGTGTGTGTAAGAGGGACTCTCCTGGTTTCCATTTTATTCTTGGTGAAAACTGATCCACATGCAGGAGTCTGTGTGGTGCAGCCGTGGCAGCAGTAAAAGAACCTTTGTGTTCCTTGGAGCTGTGTTGTGAAATCTTAGTATGAGGCATGTCACGTGCATTTGTGCTGTGGAATATTTGTTTATGATGCAAAGATGGGCTGCTTTCCTTAACTCTGTGAAGATGTGTGCTTTGCCGAAAACACCTAGTTGGTCTAATACAGAGCTGAACGGCCAATAGCCAGGCAGGAGCAAGGATAGGTGGGGCTGGCAGGCAAAGAGAATAAATAGGAGAAATCTAGACTCCAGAAGGAAGAGTGGGGATCAAGAAAAGGAGGAGAAGAGGATGCCAAGAGCCAGCCACCCAGCTACATAGCCAGTCATGGAGTAAGAAAGAAAGAAAGAAAGATACATAAAATAAAGAAAGGTAGAAAACCCAGAGGCAAAGCATAGTTACAAAAACTGGAATCATTTAAGTTAGAAAAGCTGGCCAGAAACAAGCCAAGCTAAGACTGGGCATTCATAAGAAAGAATACGTCTTTATGTATTTATTTGGGAGCTGCGTGGTGGGCCCCTAAAGTGTAAAAAAACCAACTATAAAGCAGTTGTTACTTTTCAGTAATATATATATATATGTATATATATATGTATATATATATATGTATATATATATATATGCATGCATATATATGCTTTAAGCCTCCCAAGATCATAATATCCTGAAGTTAAGGAGATTATTCTAGAAAAATACATTTTGTGATAAATATTTATATATAATAGTATTCACTTAAATGGTTACTAAAATGTAGGTGGTAAAGATTCGATGTAGGTACTTTATTTTCCAGAACAAACCCTAAGGAGTCAGTCTCACGGTTGGTATAGTTCATGTACAACATGTTTGTATTTTTCTCCAACCAGGACTCTTTTTCTACATAAGATAACACAGATTTCTTTACTCCTGCATAAAAACATATACACGTGAAGCATCTCTAAAACATCTAGGAAAAAAACCCCTCTATGCTCCCATCTGTTCTAGATGGCTGGACATGCTGCAGGCCAGCCACATAGTCCACAATCGCTTCTTCGGACATTAAAATGATTGAATTCCCCAAGCAGAAAATGAAAACCACGAAATGGGCAGAATAACAAGCATTACTTCTGTTCCATCGAATACAGGATTTAAATACACAATTACAGAGCTTTTGGGTTGCTTTGTGCTTTAACATTTAAATTTTATCCTATCCAGTCGTGGCAACTATCCTGTGGGAAATAGCCAACGTGACAGCAGCTGAAATGAGCCCGAAGGTCTGGGGATAAGTGGATTTCGTCAAGCAGTGCTGGAAAAGCCCATTCTTGTGTATAATTTTGAGAGAAAGTCATTAGTGCCTTGTGTTTGTGTTGCGGCTGACAGTTAAAACAATGTAGCCCACGAGAAGAGCAAAAATAGGATGCCCTCACTGTCTCTGACTCCAGCCCCATCCGACCAATTATCTCCACAAATCTGCAGAACATCAAGGCATTTGGAGTCCTTTGCCTCAAAGTGTAACCCCACGGGCCAAAATCAGGGACGGGTCCCCAGATCTTGAAGGAGGACAACCCTGTTCACCTTTCTTCCAGATGACTTCCTGTTAAGATTCAAGACCAGTCCAGTAGACTCATTTTAAGCTCCCAAGAGGAGGAGGTATCAGAATGGTAATTCCCTATTCCAAGAGGTTCCTTGCCTCAGGGTGGGGGTGGGGGGTGTTCAGCAGATATTCATTTGAACAGCGCATTCTGGCTAAGTACAAAGAAGGAAGGGGAGTCCAAGAGCTTAGCCTGTGCTGGCAAAGATGCTCAGAGAACCAGTCCACAGTGGGCACCTGCAGTCCCTGGAGGCTTCTGGGATGTTTCTCAAGCCCCAAGGCAATACATTTGCAAATTCCCCTGATTACAGTCCTGCACACGCGGATTGACAATGACGGTGGAGGGGCTGTTTACCACTTTATGTTTAATGGCTGTGCCAAGGGAAAAGCGATTCGCCCAGAGTCGGTCCTTTTCATTATATGAGCGGGTCTCCCTCCCTCCAGAGGAGGGACACAGAGTGAAAGCTTCATTTCTGAGATGGGGACACAGGGTTGGAACTCATTCTTGCTCCGGTTTTCCCCAAGTGGGGAGTTGGTCCAAGCCTGCAAGCTCCTCTAAAACCCTGCCGGTTACCCTCTGTGCGGGACAAGGAGCTCCTGACATGTCAGCACCTGGCAGGCAGGGATCTTCTACTCAGTTTCAAAATTAATTTCTAGTTCAAATTTTGTAATCATTGTTCCCAAAGATCTTTATGGAGAGAGCAGAGGGATTCAGACGTCGAAGACAAGCTGCTGAAGCCCAGGTGGTCAAGTGATCTCACCCAGGGTCACCCAGGCTGTCCCGCTGGCTTGGGTTTCTGCTTCTCCTTTGTAGACCTCCAGCTGACTCAATGGCCTGACTGTAGAGAGTCAGCTAAATGGTGCTGAATCGGGCAGCGTAGCCACCCGCTTCTTAGTTCATCGCTCACCCTGTCATTTTAAGAGGTTCTTGTTTCTTAGATTTTTTTTCCCAAAAAAGTGTTCTTTATGAATAACCCTCAGTGTTTCTGAAAATGAAATCATATGGACTTCATGGACTCCCTAAGCCCCAGATCTTAATACTGAAGATAAACAAGAAACACGTGAGATGCACATTCCTTTGAAGCAAGGCACACTAGCTGTGCGTGTGTGTGTGTGTGTTTGTGAGTGTATGCGTTTGTGTGTGTGTGTCTGTGTGTGTATATCAGAGGACAGATTGCAGAAGTTCGTTCTGTCCTTCCACCATGTGGATGCCAGGGATTGAACTCAGGTCTCTGGCTTAGCAGCAAGCACCTTTACCCACCGAACCATCTGGGGGCTCCTAGCTGTGACATCTTCGGTAAATGATTTGAGCTTCTCTGAGCCTCACCTCAAAGTAAGAAATAACGCTTATTGCAGAATCTTCTGTGAGGATTTAAAGACACAGTGAATGCAAGGAACTTTGCAAAAGCACCGACTCCAGAGAGAATGGAGGGGGCCCCCTTAGCTTTTCTTGGTTTGGAACCAAGAACCATTCGATTTTGCTAGCCCCGTTTCCCTAGAAAGCAGAGCCCAAGTCAAAACTTCAGTGTAAACTTGGTCATGGGGGCAATGTAGGGGAACACACGTGAAGGAACCACGTGAGGTAGAGAAGGCAGCAGCTAGGTCACAAGATGTTTTAACGAACTGCCCCGATGGGATCTGGATGCATGCAGGGTGAGCACTTGGTAGCATGGGGCATCTCCAGAGAGGTCAGGCAG
This sequence comes from Arvicola amphibius, assembly GCF_903992535.2. NCBI lineage: Eukaryota > Metazoa > Chordata > Mammalia > Rodentia > Cricetidae > Arvicola > Arvicola amphibius. The sequence goes on along the minus strand of NC_052056.1, from coordinate 106,980,503 downwards.
ACCTCTCTTAGGGAAGAAGAGGGAGAACATATCCCCCAACTCTTTTCTGTCTCAGCATCATGTGTCAAAGCCACCTCTATCCAACACTGGAGCGAGGGGCAGGAGCCAGGGGCTTTTTGTCTGTTTTCCCTTGAGGACCTGTCTCACAGAGTCTGTGAGATGTGAACTTAGGAAGTTCCTGGCACCTGTACCTTGGCACTGACAGCAAAGCTCCAAGGCAGGAGGCAAGGGCACTGCAGTAGAAATTGCAGGTAAGGGGTTGAGGACAAGCTGGACTTGTTCTGAGTCCCACAGGTAGCTATAGCAGCTGCTTACTAGAGCATTGCTGATTCCTGGGTACTCTGAAGCTCTCTCCAGCGAGGATGGGCATCTCCGTGTACCAGCAAGGATGCAATAGCTGGTCATTAATATCCTTTAATATCAATGGGTTCAATTTGCCTATAAAAAGAAACAGGCTAACAAAATGGATACAAAAGGAGCATCGTTCTGCTGTATACAAGAAACACATCTCAATTTCAAAGACAGACATTTTCTCAGAGTAAAGGTTTGGAAAAAAGATTTTCCGATCAAATGAATCTAAGAAACAAGCTGGTGTAGCTATCCTAATATCTAACAAAATAGACTTTGAACTAAAATCAATCAGAAGAGGTGGAGAAGAACATTCTATATTTATCACAAAATATCCGTCAAGTTGAAGTCTCAATTCTGAACATCTATGCCCCAAATACAAGGGCACCCACATTTGTAAAAGAAACATTACTAAAGCTTAAATCACACATCAAACCCCACACACTAATAGTGGGAGACTTCAACACCCAACTCTCACCAATAGAGAGGTCTGGCAGAGAGAATTTAACAGAGAAATAAGGGAGCTAACAGATTTTATAGCTCAAATGGGCTTTAAAGACATATATAGAACATTCCACACAAACACAAAAGAATATACCTTCTTCTCAGTACCTCATGGAAGTTTCTCTAAAACTGACCACATACTCAATCACAAAGCAAATCCCAATAGATACAAAAAATTTGGAATAGCCTCCTGTATCTTACCGGATCACCATGACCTAAAGTTATAATACGACAACCACTTAAGTTGTAGAAAGCCTACGAACTCATGGAAACTGAATAACACTCACCTGAATCAGCAATGGGTCAAGGAAGAAATAAAGAAATTAAAGACTCTCTAGAATTCAGTGGAAATGAATGCACAACATACCCAAACTTATGGGATATTTTAAGAGGAAAGTTCATAGCACTAAGTGCCTACATAAAGAAGCTGAAAAAATCCTCAGCACTCAGGAGGCAGAGGCAGGCGGATCTCTGTGAGTTCAAGGCCAGCCTGGTCCACAAGAGCTAGTTCCAGGACTGGCACCAAAGCTACAGAGAAACCTTGTATCGAAAAATAAAACCAACCAACCAAACAAACAAACAAAAAACAAAGAAGCTGGAAAAAAATCTCAAGCTAGTGACTTGGCAGCACACCTGAAAGCTCTAGAACAAAAACAAGCAAACTCACCCAGGAGGAGCAGATGACAGGAAATAATCAAATTGAGGTCTGAAATCAATAAAATAGAAACAAAGAGAACAATATAAAGAACCAATGAAACAAGGAGTTGGTTCTTTGAGAAAATCAACAAGTCAAACCCTTATCCAAAGTAATGAAAAGGCAGAGAGAATATGCAAATTAACAAAATCAGAAATGAAAAGAGGGACATAACCAACACTGAGAAAATCCAGAGAATCATCAGGTAATACTTCAAAAAAAAAAAACTGTACTTCACAAAATTGAAAAATCTAAAAAAGAAAAAAATGGACAATTTTCTGGATATGTACCACGTACCAAAGTTATATCAAGAACAGATGAACAATTTAAATAGACCTATGAACCCTAAGGAAATAGAAACGAAAGTTCACTTAGAGGACACAGTTTAGCTTATTGTGCATTCACCCATAAACCAGTTCAGGCTAGATTTCCCACCCCTGCCCCCAGTTTCCTCCTTGAACATAACCGAATAAAATTCAAACCTGATGGCTGTTGAGGGTAGGAGAAACTTACTCCATCGTTCAAGTGGGGTCAAGGTGGCTAACAGGTTGCTAGGTGCATTTTTAGGAGAGGGATGTGTGCATAGTCCAAACCAAGTGGAGTCCCAGGCTGCTAGATTATTCCCTATGTTGGACCACTGCACTCCTACAGCCTTCTGAACGCTAGAACTGTAGTCACGTGAAGCGCTGAGGCAGCTGCTACAGACTCTGTCTTTAAGGGTTACGGAGGGATGATGCCTGCAGACTGTTGTGTCAGGTGTGTAAAAAGCATGGCAAGTGTGTTGTCAGGAAGTGAACATCTGGACTAGGAGACTTTTTAAAGCACAAATTCTGTATGCTACGAAGTACAGCAAAGACAAAAATCGCACCCCCGTGTTTATCCCTTCAGTATTCACAGAGGTCAATGGTGGAACTGGCGCAGGTGCCTGTCAATTGCTGCGCAGAAAAAGGAAACGTGGTAGAGAATAGCTTCTTACTCGTCCCTTAATAAGAGCAAGAGCTCGTTCGTTGCAGGGGAATGCACAGAAATGCAGGTCACCACGGAAAGCAAAAGAAACCAGATCCACAAAGACAAATACCGTAGGCTTTCTCTCCTGTGTGGAGGCCTAGGGCAGATGTGAAAATACACGGGGTGCTGCTTAGGGGTGTGGAAGGGGAGGGAGGAAGTGGGATAAAAAAGTGTTAGCAAGGGCAAATGCTCTCTTAATAAAAGCTATTACTTTGGGCAATTAATTTACAATTAATAAATAAAAGGGATGAGCCAGTCTGCTGCGTGGCTTGCACCAAAAGTATTGATGAATAAAAAAAATTAAAATTCTTGTGGGATCTCATCACAGGGTTGAATCTGAAAGAAACCAACAAGTGTGGTTGGTCAGTCTGCTCCTGCTAGCCTTCCCCCATGGTCCTTTCTATGGCTTCCCTTCCTTCCTCCTTCCCTCTTCCTCCCTCCCTCCCTCTTCCTCTCTCCCTCCCTCCCTTCTTTCCTTTCTTCCTTCCTCCCTCCCTCCCTTCCTTTTCCTTCCTTCCTTTCTTCCCCCTCCCTTTCTTCCTTTCTTCCTTTCTTTTTTTTCCAAACAATTCACTGTGATGCTGTCCCCGCCCAGTGCCCTCTGGAAATTTGCAGCTGCTTTTAGGGATGGCCGGATGAAGAGTCATTGAGCACCAGTTGTAACATGAAAGCTAGAAATGTGGCGATCATTCTTTTGAAATGCATGATTAAAGGGAATAAAAGTAGTCAACTGAAAGTTTGAGTATATGTTAGATATAAAACACCTATTTCTGTTAATCCTTTCAAAAGAGTAAATCTTTGGGGTTTTAACTTTCAATGCATCCAGCCACTAATATTATAGTAAAACCAGCAAACCTTACTGTTAAAGTTGTGGAATATAATATACAAATATCAAAAATGCAAATATCAATAATACATAATTGGCCTAAATAATTTGTTATGAACATTCACCATTCTGCAGCTACTAGATACGTGGTTCAAATTTGTCCTTGAGTTCCAGATGAGATATTTCCTTGCCCAAGACAAGGGTAGCTTCCTTACAGAAGGACACACAGGGCTCTGATTATGTAAGTCATTGATAACCCTGTAGAAATATAGTGTCTGAGGAAACACAGGTTCATCCCAGGTAACCAAACAGTTGGTGCTTGGCTGTTTCCTTCCAGCCACTTAAAAGCCAGGAAGGAGCAGGTGGGAGTCATTTACCCGTGCAAAGGTCACCCTTATATACCAGGAGCCAGGAGCACAGGCGTAGAAACCAGCGTGCTGATTATAAGTTAGCTGGACTCAAACTAGAGCCGTCTGAGAGGAGGGAACCTCAATTAAGGAATTGCCTCCAACAGACTGACCTGCGTGCACATATGTGGGGCATTTTCTTGATTGTTGATTGGTGGAGGAGGGCCCAGCCCACTATGGGCGGTGGTCCTGGGTTGTATACAAAAGCAGGCTGAGCAAGTCACAGGGAACAAGCCAGCGAGTAGAGTTCCTCCATGATCCCTGCTCCCGTTCCTGCCTCCCGCTTCCTGTCCTGATTTTCCTCAGGGATGGACTGTGAACTGTAAGATACAATAAACCCTTTTCTCCCTGTGCTGCTTCTCCTCATGGTCTTTATCACAGCAACAGAAAGCCAACTCAAATAAAGAACCAAGCAAGATCGCCTCATCCTCTCTTGCTCGTCTTTCAAGATCATAGAGCTTACTGTATGCTATGTTGATCATCAGATCAGCGTAGCCCCTCTCTCCCCCAGGCTCAAGAGGAAGGACCGGCCTAGCCATTAAGCTCAATCAGCAGGATCTTGTGGGCCCATTTAGTCACAGGCTCCTGGAAACATCTGTGCATTTTGTTAGCAGCGCGTTACAGACGTATATAGTCTGTTAGGTTTGCTCCTCTTCTCCCAGCTAACACTTCAGAAGCCGATAGCAGGTGATCCTGGGAAAGTGGCCCTGCTCCTTTGAATATGGCACCTATGAGAGTTCAGAGGAACCTGGGCATTTTCATCGCTTATTTTTCAAAGGATTTCCTGGAGGAAGCTTGCAATCTCCACACGGCATGATTTTTCTCACTGCTCTGAAAGCCGCATTCCGACTCACCCTGAAGCTACTGAGCATGCATCAAAGCCTCCCATATAAGACGAGAGAAATTGCCTTTTCAATTGAAGTGATGAAAATAACTTAAATTTCCAGGGTGCCTCTTTCTGAAGATCTCATGGCTTGGTGAAAAGGCGTCCCCCCCCCCCAACGCCCCAGAAATCTTTCTTTCCTTCTATAGCACTTGATTGGTAAAGTTTCTCAAAAAGTTCAAGTGTATTTCTCAGTATCTTTCTCATCTTCTGATGTTGTGTCTTCAGGTTCAGCACATTTCAATTTCACTTACAGACATCTCTCTTTAAAGAGAATAAATCCGAGTCAGTGTTGATTCGCTTTTCTTAGTTCTCAGAGGGCTTAAGAACCCTGGAGAGCCATTTCTTAGCTCTTTCTTCTGGATCAGTCGCTGCTAACTTCATCCTTCATCTTATTTGGAATATTCTCAGCCAGGGCCAAGGAGATGACGGCACTGCAGCCCTGGGTCACAGCCTTAGGTGTCCATCTTAAATATTAACAGAATATGCCGTATTCTTGACCTTTGTGTCTGATACCTTTGCACTTGGTTCCCCCAGGTAGGTGAGCCCTGTGATTGTTCCTTGTGCTAGTCAAGTCTCTATTGCTGACAAAGACCACGGCCAAAAGCACCTTGGGGAGTGTCTTAGTTAGTGTTTACTATTGCTGTGATGAGGCTCGGTGACTCTTGCAAAGAAAACATTTAATTGAGGGGGCTTGCTAACGGTTCAGAGGTTTAGTCTAGCATGGTGTGGAGCATGGCTGCATGCAGGGAGACACGGTGCTGGAGAGATAGCCCAGTGTCCTACATCTTGATTCAGAGGCAACAGGAAGTCAACTGACTGTCACACCGAGGACAACTTGAGAAAAGTACCTCCAAACCTGCCCCCACAGGGACACACTTCCCACAGAAGATTAAAGGTGTGCCCTCTGGCATCGAGGTCCAAATTAAACGTGTGTGTCATCCGGGTTCCTCCAACGAGACCACACTTCCTCCACCAACAAGGCCACGTCTCCTAATGGTGCTATTTATTCCCTATCAACTTACAGGGGCCCAAAACATTCAAACTACCACAGGGAGGAAAGGGCTTATTCGTCTTACAGTTTATGTTCCATCCCTGAGGGAAGCAACGGCAGAACTCAAGCAGGAACCTGGAGGTGGGAACTCAAGCACAGACCATAGACAAACAGTGCTGGCTAGCTTGCTCACCCTTTCCTATACAATCCAGGCCCACCTGCCCAGGGTGGTAACCATTCGCGGTGGGCTGGGCCCTCCCGCACCAATCATTAATCAAGAACTGCCCCACGAATTTGCCCATGGGACAATCTGAGGGAGGCATTTTCTCAGTTGAAGTTCTGGTTTTCTCAGTTGAAGTTCCAGTTCTCAGATGCCTCTAGAGTCAAGCTGACGAAAAGGTTTCCTCTGCGCTCCTGTTATGGCAATGTCCACGTTTGCCACCAGTTTTGCTTTTAAGAGCTTAAAACAAAAGTCAGCACTCGACACATGCCTTAGTCAAATGAATTTTGAATGCCAGTACCAGACTACCTGTCACGAGGCTCCACGTGTTTATAGATTTAGCGCCTGGTAATATTTTGTGAGCATTTCTCAGTCATTACTTTTGGAAATACGCCCTGAAAACAGCATGAGTTTATTGTGTGAAAGAACATTGAAGTTTCCCCTAGAACTCTGGATGCAGAATCGATTGCATCACCTCACCTGACTCCCTCAGAGGGAAACAAACAGCCACAGACAAATGTTCCTGAAAATGATGGGGTGGCCTTCTTGAAGACACATCTCAAGAGAAACGCAATCAGACTTCTCCAGTACAGACCCTGATTATGGGCTTGTTTTAAGGGATTGGTGCACATGGTTATGGAGTGACGGGTCTGACATCTGCCAGGCAGGCAGCTGGGGACTCAGACAAGAGCTGAGGTCACAATCTTGAACCTGAAACCCGCAGGGCAAGAGACAGGCTGGAGGCTCGGGCAGCATTTCTGTGTCTGTCACCATTCCACACTAAAGACAATGAACACGGCTTATAATCAGGCCTTAAAGAAATGGGTTAGTTCCCCTGCTGGTATTTTTCATCTACATGAAGAGATGACATTCTTCCCAATAGCATCTATAGATTCCCAGCTAAAACTTTAGGCTCTGGAAGGATGCAGGGATGTAGACTTTAGATCAAACCAGGTACTCTATCAACATCTCCTGATTTGAACAGCATCCCAGAAGGAAAACTTCAGAAAAGTCAGTCTTAGGAACTGCACAGAATTATTCTGAATACAAGTAGGGCTTGCCTACTGACATGTTGGCACAGGGAGCCTGGAGGTGGTGCCACACAAGCGTGTATGTGATCCATGCATGGGAGGTCAGACCACAGGCTTTCATGGGATGAAGATGCTAAACCAGGGAATCCGGATAACAAAGGACAGAAGGGAAGAGAAAACATCAAAGCTGGAGGCTGAGGAGAGGACTAAGCGTGTGGGAGCAGAGGCAATTCTGACAGGGCTGTGACGGAATTCCAGGGGATGCACACAGGAGACACGTGACCCGTGGAGCAGGGCTCTTCGGGACAGGATATGGAAATGAGCTTCTATGAGACAAAACAGAAGTTTGGGGGACCCGCGCTTTCATCTTCTCAGCATAAGATGGCAACGACAGCTCTGATGATGGGCTATCGATAGTTAGCATTTCTGGAGGACTTCGGAAGGTTCTGAACGGTGCGCTGACTATCTTACAGCTTGTGTCTCATCTAGCAGATAAGAGCGGATGAGCTTCTTCTTGATGTCTGGTGTACTCATAGGGAGAGCTAGATACAATAGAGTGGGGGGAGACAATTGGTTCAACAAAACTGGGGGACTAGGGAGTACTGGGGACTAGAGCATACTCACTGGACTCTCACGTGGCTTCCCTTTATACGGACTCTAGCTGCATTAGCTTGTGAGCCTTCCCAGTTATCTCGTTTTACTTTGGAAGCTTCTCTCTGTGTGAAGTCATAGTCTGAGGTCTTACAGTAGTCCTCATAGTGAGTGTTACACATAGTCTGACCTCTGTGTGTGAGTTGGGATGACATACCCCAGACCAAAAAAGTCTCAATTTTAAGCCTAGGTGGATTTTTTTCCAAGTTGGTTGAGTTTTACCAAAACCTCCTAACTATTACAGAGACTTCACAAAAGATCCTGTGGGAACAGATCCCGAGAAAGTATGGCCAGGTCTCAGCGTCTGTGTCCTTGGTAAATCTGGAGGCATCATCAGCTCAGGGAAGTCACTCAGTAAGCTCTGAAGTACTGAGACCCTGCCTATGGTGGTTTGAATGAGAATGGCCCCCATAGGCTCATTTGTCTGAATACTTGGCTCCCCATTTGTTGAACTGTTTAGGAAGGATTAAGAGGTGTGGCTTTGTTGGAGAAGGCGAGCCCCTGGGGCTGGGTGTGTCCTGTGCCATTCCCAGTTAGCTGTCTCTGCATCCTGCTTGCAGGTAAGGATGTAGGCTCTCAGTTACTGCTCCAGCGACATGCCTGCCTGCCTGCTGACATGCTCCCTACCGTCACGGTCATGGGCTCTAACCCTCTGGAGCTGTGAGTCCCAATAAACTATTCTATAAGTTGCCTTGGTCATGGTGTCTCTTCACAGCAATAGAGAAGTAACCAAGACACTATGAGTCAGGCTCCTAGGGAAATTCTGTGTTGCTCAAGGTGTTGTCTTCTCCGAACAGCTAGGGAAAGAGCACGTGGTAAATAAATTAATCTATCGATGTGTGCTCATCTTCCTGGGGGCTCCTGGGTCACGACTCAGAAGAGTTCCCGTGACTCGTTTTTGTTTGTCATACATTTTCCCACCCTGAAATTATCATCTGCTTTGTGGGATCCTAGGCTCAGCCTTGGAGATGTTTCTAAGCTTAGCTTCCAGGCAAACGCTGCTTGCGGATTTTCCTTCATGTAAAGCCAGAGGCGGTGAGCAGCCCTATTGGATGGAAGGGAGAATGGCTAGTTTTTAACAAGCACAGTTTGTTACAAAGAATATACCAAGATGTCTGACAAGGGGGGAGGCCGGGATATCTGTGGGCTTTGGAGGAGAGTAGGAGGAGAGCCCCGAAAGATGGGCGGGGGTGATATATTTAGTTACCGAATGTGAACTGGTTAGTTGTCTTCCAGGAAATGAGTCAAGGTCTTAGAAAGTGAGGCGGCAGTTTTATGTAGCAGAAGAAAAGAGCTTAATGAATGGTGGTGACGGACGTCAGGAGCTATTCCTGGCAGACATTCGTGAAGTAAATCTCTCAGGACCAGGAGGTTCTAGTGTAAGTTCACCCAGAGGGAAGCTACGTCTTCACTTAACGCTCCATATGTCAGAATGGACTGCACTCTTTGAGAAGACGAGCCTACCCACTCCTTTCCTGGCATCTCAGGAAACCACATGTGCCCACCACTGCCCTTTATAGGATCCTACTTCCTTGTTTTGGGGTCAGCCGCACTGGTCAGCTTCATAGAACTACAGATATGTGCAATGTGTTGTCTGTATATTTTCTTCTGGTATCACTTTCTGGCTTTCAAACATTCCTTTGATCTGTCAAAGGCTTGCTAAATCCCAACTCCTTCACAAAGATTCCCTTGATCCTTCTAATTTGAATACTGTTCTCTGTCCCCTCTGGAGACCTTATAGAATTTTATAGTTGCGATAAAGATACAGCTGCCACATCACCTACTGGGATTTTGGGGAACTTGTTCTGACTCTATTAGAATTCCAGTAGATTATTTAATTTCACAAAGATATATAGGCCTTGGCTTTCGTTTTCTTTGAAGCCTTGCCTGTAGAACAATTCTTGTGCATAGAAAGTGTCAATCATCACCCATTGAATGAAACAGACTCAATGTCTGCTGGGTGATGTCGAAAGGATGGGAGAAAATGACCCTCTTTCTGTGAGCCCCGTTATCCGGAAGCTGGGACTGGTTCCACATAGCACGGGGCTCTCAGGGAGCCTGGACTGGAAATGTGAGTGGAATGGGTTTGGTGCTGGGGCTGTGTAACAGGAAGGGCATGGGGGTTTGAGACCAGTGCTTGTCCCCTGTCTTGTTAAGATGTCATAGTGCAGGCCGGTAGAGAGTCTCTCCAGGGAGTCTGTAGAGGGTCGTCTTCACGGTGTAGTTGGAATGAGCTTCCTTTAGCAGCAGGTCTTAAAGTGTTCGTCCAACTCTGTCATCCGTAAGCTGACAAACTGGGGGAGATGAGGGCTTTCTTCACCCTTAGATCAGTGAAGTCGCAGAGACAAACCAAGGGGAATTTATCTCTAGTCATCGACAGCCAGAACTCACCCAAATCCCTAGAATATGCTTGTAAGTGGCATCTCTTTTCCCTTAGTTTCGTGTATGTGTGTGCACACGGGTGTGTGAAGGGAGTTCACACGCTTGTATGTGTGCGGTGGCAAGCATGTGAAGGCCAGGGAAGTGCCAGTCATCTTTTTTGGTGGTGGTGGTGGGGTTAGGCAGAGTCTCTTACTGATTTAGAGTTCGCTCAAATAAATCAGACTGCCTGAACAGTGAGCTCCAGGGCTCCTCCTGCCCCTGTGTCCTCGGTTCTGGGATTAAAAGCACGCACCAGCATGCCCAAATTTTTCTGTGGGTGGTAGGGATCAAATTTAAGTCCTCACGCTCCCGCGACAAGCACTTTTCAGGCTGAGCTCTATCTCTAGCCTGACTTTGATTTTCCTTGGGGGTTTTGGATCTGGTGACTGTGGTGGTATGCGGTGAAGAAGCCCAGAAATGTAAGAAATGCACACCTCAACTTCCGTTGTTTTTACTGAAAAAATAGTGGGGCTTGAAGTGGATTTCGAGCTTCGTTTTGTGTTTAAGATGTGACCGTAATCCCAGTAACTCCTTGAGGAAACTCTGGACCCTGATCACTTGCTGTAACACATGCCCGGGGCCTTTAGTCAGTGTAATCATTAGTTTCTGAGCAGCTGTTTGGGGTTAGGGTTGGCACAGCAAGACCGATACCACAAAAGCCACTTTCTGCCTTTATTTCTTTCCCCTTGAACTCATTTTGCCACCAGTAATTAAGACCTTCCACAAATTCCACAAGTCTGTGCCACCTAAAGAACACTACGGGTGATACAAAAAAATCACCTCTCTGGATTTGAAAAGCCATCTTGTAAACTGAAGATGCCTTAGGAATAAACGAAAACATTTGGTGGGAATGAAATGGAAGTGACTTAGGAGGGATTTGTGGCCTGAGAGGGGGCCAAAGATGTAAGCAGGCACTGGCCACAGCCTTAGGCAAACCCAAGAGCAAGACAACAACGTAAGGGCCAGGACTTTGGGCGTCTGGGTGACTTTCAGGCCGCGTCTGCCCTCTAGTGGCTGAAATCCACAAACTCCTTTCAAAAATGGGCACTTGGAGCAAAAGAGAGGAAGCTGGCTGGGAATTAGAATAGCAGAATATTAGTAATGAATCAGCCTTGCCTGCAGCCACCTCCTCTTCAGGAGATTGCCCATTCTTCTAACCTGTTTCCAGTGCCTGGCATAGTAGAAGGCTCGGCGGTCAGAAGGCCTGATTCCGTCTTTAGTCATTAAATGGAGTCGATTTACCCAGCCTCCTACTGTCTTAACCAAGAAGAAGAATCCCTAATTTGAGAGTTGTGAAGATTATATGAACTAATTTATGTGAAACAGCCTGGCCTGGAGATGGTACGCTTTAAGCCTAAATCTAGTTCTCACATCCCCTTCGTCTTTATTCACGTTTCGAGTGGATAGGTTGGGGGTGGGGGGAGGCTGAGAAAATACATTGATCCTTAGTCAGATTACCTTTGACGTGTCTCCAAGTAGCAGAATGCTACTAACCCCTCTGAAGAGAAAATGCTCACCTTGGATCGATAAGCTCTTGCAATTGCAGGTTTTGATGAATGGGCTCATCGTGTTTTTCTATCATTTTTCTCTTCAGATGTATGAGTCTGCTTGTTCCTTCTCAGCCAGAACTCACCCAGCCTCCCACCTCTCTCTCTCTCTCTCTCTTTCTCGAGAGAGAGAGAGTTGGTTATTTGAGACAGGGTCTCTGTAGCTCAGGCTAACAAGGAACTCAATATATAGCCCAGGATGGGCTATTGAACATGTGGTGAGCCTATCTAAGCCTCCCGAGTACTAGGATTATGGGTACTAACAACCACATCTTACTCCAAAATGTATTTGAGTAGAATTTCTTGGGATCCATGTCTGAGGTGGAGGGCTGTCTTTCTGGACAGGCATATGGCTGCAGTCAGTTTCCTCCCAGAGCCCAGTGGTGTGGCGGTGGGGGTGGGGTACTCACTGGCTAACATTGCTCAGCGGCTCCACATCCCACACTCAGGCCCTGAGGGGAGTCACAACACTTCCTCCGAGCTTTACTGGAAAGGGGCATATTAAAGTAAGAAAGTCAGAAGCTGGCAAAGTTGGTGGCCCCTCTCCCCTCCAGTGGTGTCATCAGGAGTGTTCAGGCATTTGAAGGGCTAGATCTTGAGACCTCATAGATCTCAAAGTGATCCAGGCAAATGACAGCTTCTCAGTCATTGGCTGTCGTATGTGAGGCTGGTCCATGGGAGCCTGTCCCTCCCTCTCCTCCAACCCATGCTGCTGCAGAGAGCTGAGGAACAAAGGGGAAAAAAAAAACTGGGAATCTACTGGAGGGAAATTCTTCCAGCCAGAGGGGACAAACAAGTACCTAGCATGTTTGGAAGCCTTGAAGAGGCTGCTGTGCCTGGAGAAGAGTGAGTGAGTGTGTGTGCGTGTGCGCACGTGCGCACACGCGCGCGCGCGCTCATGCATGCATGCATGCATGCATGGGGGGTGTGGGTTGAAGAGGTCACTTCCCCTTGTGAAAGTGCTGCCTTCTTCTGAGTGAAACAGAAATAAGATTTGAGTAGAAGAGAGAGCAGTCATATTTAACATCATCAAGTAGGTTCTGTTAAGCCAAGACTGGAAGAGAGAAGGCAGAGAAGCAGAAAGATTAATTGGAAATTCTAGAACTCTCCAAGCAAGACATACCCATGGCATAGATAAAGTTTGCAGTTGCTATATCGTGAATCTAGAGTCTACCAAAGACCTACAAGCTAAAGAACAGGTCGCCAGCCTGTGGTACTACTACATGTAGTAGTGGAAGCTTTCAGGGGTGGGATACAGTCAGGACATGCCCTGAAGGTGATATTGGCTCCTCAGGCCTCTTTCCTTGTTTCCTTGTTTCCTGATTAGCGTGAGGTGAACTGACCTTTTCAGCCACACGCCCGTCGTAGTGCGCTGTGCTGCCGTAGTCCCAAAGCGTAGGGCTGAGAGACCGCCAACTGAAACTGCTGACCCTAATACCATACAAGTCTTTTCTTGGGCTTGTCTTCTCAGTGGCAGGAGGCTAACTGACTTGGAGAGAGGATGACTTGTGGGTGAGATGAGGCACCAGAGCCCAGTCTAGTAACCATTAAAGACTGTCTGATGATAGCTCTCCTGTGGGGCTGGAGAAGATGCGGGCAGGGAAAGGCAAGGGCAAGTGGTTTGGCTTGAGCTGCTAAAAAAAGACCAAGTTGGAGTTGCTAAGGTGGAAAGGGTGTGTGGGAAGAGCTGCTCCCTGGGAAGCATGAAGTGACATTTCAGACATGTTATGTTTTAAGGTGCCAAATCGCCATCCTAAAGCAAATGCCAAGGTAAAATTGTTTACATGACCTGAAAGTCGGGCAGAATGCTCAGTCCTGTGATAGGAATGCAAATGAGTTCTGCATACACATGGCATTTGAAGCCAGGGGTTTGATGAGATCGGCAGGGATGTAGACAGAAGAGATCCAATTGTGAAACTCCAGGGCACTTCTGTGTTTAGACATAATATGGGGCCATCAAACAAGACTAAGGAGGCCTATAGTCAACAAGACAGAAGCTAAACTAGGGAGTGAGGAAAAGAGATTCACAAAAGTGGGGACAAACAACCACTCCAAACGGCACCGACAGGCCAGGCAGTCCACACAATGAGGACACAGCATTGACTACTTTAGCAAGGAGATTATTAGTGATGGTCACAATTTCCACAGAGCCTAAATCCAGACTATGTAATCAACTTTGAAGCTTGTTAATCTTGCTCATCTTTTAAAAATAAGAACATGTAGACAGGCAATAGTGGCACACACCTTTAATCTCAGCACTGGGGAGGCAGAGGTAGGCGGATCTTTGTAAGTGCGAGGCCAGCCTGGTCTACAAAGTGTGTTCTAGGAGAACCAGAGCTATTACACAGAGCTATTACACAGAGAAACCCTGTCTTGAAAAACCAAAAGAAGAGAGAGAGAGAGAGAGAGAGAGAGAGAGAGAGAGAGACTATGTAAGCTTCTCAGATAGAATGAACATGAAGCTCACTCATGTCTTGTGTTCTTGTGTTCTAGCATGATGAAAAGAGTATTTGTTGAAAGAACGAATAAATTTGTTAAAAAGGAATATACTAAGCATCGGCCTTTGTGGTCGTTTGAATGAGATTCATCCCACATTTTTTAGGTATTTGAATACTTGGCTTGCGGCACTGTTTGGAGAGGCTGGGAGGGTGTGCCCTTGCTGGAGGAAGTGTGTCACTGGGGGTTAGCTTAGAGAACTTAAAGACTCACACCATTTCTAGTTTGCTTTCTATGCCTCTTGACAGTGACTCAATGTATGAGCCTTAGCGTCCTGCTTCTGTTGTCATGCTTTTGATCCAGCATCTTGGCCTCTGCTCCTCTGGAACTGTAAGCCCAAATAAACTCTTTCTTCTTTAAATGGCCTTGGTCATGCATTTTTATCACAGCAACTGGAGAGTGACTTATACAGACTATGGTTCAGCGTCTCTTGATATGCCCTAGTTATCTCTATTCTTACTAGAAATGGCCATCCAATAAGAACCATTAAACTCCACAGGACTTTTATGATGGACCATGTTCTGTAGTAGCACCTTGATATGTTTCTGATGTGGGATTCCCCTCTGTATGCTGTGAATATGTTTTATTACCATTAGTTAAGAAAGAAACACTTTGGCCTCTAGCAGGGAAGACTATAGCCAGGCTGGAAGAGATATATAGAGAGAGCAGGCAGAGTCAAGGAGACACCATGTAGCTGCTGAAGGAGAAAGACACAGGAACCTTACCAGTAGGCCACAGCCTCATGGTGATACATAGATTAATAGAAATGGGTTAATTTAAGATGTTAAGAGCTACCTAGGAATATGCCTGAGCCATTGGCCAAACAGTGTTGTAATTAATATAGTTTCTGTGTGATTATTTGGGCTTGGTTGGCCTGGAAACCAACATGCAGTCTTTACTTACACTTTTCCTTAGTCTGTCCTCAGAATAGCACTGAGGAAGAAGCTCAAGTTAACTACAGCACTAGTCTCATTTTGCAAGTAAGGAATCCGAGGAACAGAAAGGCTAAGGACTTTTCAAGTCACATAGATGTCAAAGGAAGGAACACTATAATATGGACTTCAGTCACTAGCCACCAAGCATTTACTTAATTCAGCCACCATCTTTTCTCAGGGTTTCTTCAACAACCTCCAACCATGCCCTGCTTAAGTTTTACACACACCATAAACTATTTTGTTGTTAGTTTTACTTTGGGGATAGGGCCTTACACCATAGCCCAGACTGAACTAGCCCTCACTGTGCAGCCCAGGTTTCCCCCAAACAGATGACAAACCCCCATCAGCCTCCCAGAGTGACTGGGATTATTGCTTGTGGTAGTGTGAATGTAATTGGCCCCCATAGTCTCCCAGTGAGTGTCACTATTGGGAGGTGTGGCCTTGTTAGAGGAAGTGCGTCACTGTGGGGGTGGGTTTGAGGTTTCAGGATACCACTTAATGTCTTAGTCAACCTCCTATTTCTTGCAAGATGTAGGACCCTCAGCTGCTTCTCCAGAACCATGTCTGCCTCTGCACTACCAGGTTCCCTGCCATGATGATAATGGACTGAACCTCTGAGCTGTATGCCAGCCTAAATTAGATGTTTTCTTTGTATGAGTTGCTGTGGTCATGGTGTCTTCACAGCAACGGGAACTCTGACTAAGACAGGGCTGAACTTTCCCAGCTTAAAAATCGCCCTTTATCTGCTTTGTTTGCTAAAGCCATTTTTTTAGGTTAGCATACAGCATAATGATTTTTATTGTAGCATCTTTGTGTGTGTGTGTGTGTGTGTGTGTGTGTGTGTGTACCACGGCATTTTATTCCCATCCATTCCCCTCTTCCATCCTTATCCATTTCCTCTCTTGTGTCCCACACCTCATCTGGTTTCTTTCCTTCCCCAGTTCCCAGTTAGTCCCAAATTCTGCTTTCTTTCACATGTGTTCTATATCTCTAGCTTCTCCCGAGAGTTCTTCATGATGTTCATGAATATCTTCATGATATTCATGATACCCACCCCTTTTCTCCCTCCCTCCCCCACCCCCTGTCTAATATAAGTTCCACATAGATGGGAAATCCCAAGTCATTAGACTTTCAGAGTCTGTCTTATCTCATTCAGCACAGTACCTTCCAGTTGCTTCTATTTTCCTGCAAGTGTCTCCATTCCATCTCCTTCAAGATGACATTTCTATTTAAAGTTCTTCAGGTGTTCCCGGTTGCCCTTGGGATAAGTTTCACAGCCCATGATGTAGCCTTCAAAATTGCTCTCCATTCTTCTGTTTGCCTTTCAGGGCTTCCTGATTGCCCCGCCTCCCAACCCTCACCTCCACAGCTTCAGAACACTTTGTACTTTTTCCAAAAGGAAATTACATTATGAACCATTTTCCTTATTGTAGTATCTCCTCTCTAGGGCCACAAATTCCTTAAAATGCAATTTTCCCTTTTCACATTTGTAGTCAAGAAATAGTCATTATGTATATTATGACGCAGCTGTTTGGTGTATGTAAATATGGGATGACTGACTCAGGTGAATGGATGCTTCTAGCACCTCGTACTTTCTGTGGTGAAAGCATTTAAAATCTCTTGGCAGTTTTCAAATATACAATATATTGTTATTCATTATAGTAGGCACGCTGTGCGATCAATCTTCCCCCCAAATCTCCCTTTCTAACCAAAACTTGGCAACATATTCTCACCATCCTTCTGCCCCCACCCCACCAGAAGCTCCCTGAACCACCAATTATTTCATCTGCCTGAATGAGTTCATTTTTTTAAAATTTCATATATGAAGAGAATCATGTGGTACTTGCCTTTCTATTCTTGGTTTGTTTCGCTTAGCCTAGTATTTCTCCAGGTTTGACCATGTTGTCATCGACACAAACTTTCCATCTACCTAAAAGTTGCCTTGGCTGAGATGTGATGGCTAATCTTGATTGCCAACCGGAGCACATCTGCGATCAACTAAAACCCAAGCAGCTGGGCAGGACTACGGGGGGATTTTCTAAACTGGACCATTTGAGGTGGGAAGATCCACCCAAAATGTGGGCCCTGTCTTCTGGTGGCAGCAGCATAAAGGGAATGAAGGAAGCTTTTGCTTTCTCCTGCTTGCTCTTGCTCTCGCTGGAAGGTTCACGTGCCCTGCTGCTGAGGCATCCCTTCGCTGGGGTTAGAACCAGCTTCTCCAGGACCCAGACTGAAGACCAGCAACTCTAGGAATCGTCCAGAACTCCAGCGCCACACTGGGATGTCGGGACATCCACCCTCATGGAATGACCTATTCTTGGCTTTTCTGTTGGGAGACAGCCTGGGAACCACTCTAACAAATCTTGTGTGTGTGTGTGTGTCTGTGTCTGTCTGTCTGTGTGTCTGTCTGTCTGTGTCTCTGTCTGTCTGTGTATTCATTCTATCAGTTCTGTCCTCTTGAGAACCCTGGATAATACAAAAGACATCCCACTGTGCATATGTACTACTACAACTATATCTTTTGGCTTACCCGTTGGCTGGACACTGAGGTTTATTCTGTAGCTAGGCTATTGAAAAGGATGCTGTAATGAACACAGACATCTCTACAAGATGCTGGTATCATTTTCTAGTTGGCCTGGTAATGGTATTTACTTGCATATAAATAACTTATATATCATGGTGGAGATGATGAGATGATTTTAGGCCATGATTTTAGGACCAGTGATTCTGGGCTCTGGTGAGGCCCATCCTGACATAGATGGTATTTACCTCATGGTGGCCTGGAGACAGAAGAGAACTAGGAAGGGGACAGAGACAAGGTTACCCTTAAAAGCAACACCCCAGTCCTCTACTTCCTCCACTCAGGTTTCGGGTCTTAATACCCTATCAAAATTTGAACTTTGTGCCTAGCAATGCTGAAGCATGCATGGGCAGCTCGTATATGGCGGTTCTGTTGAACTTGTCCATATTGGGTTTCAGGGTCTAAGTTGATGAGGACGACTGACCAGATCTCTTCCTCCTTAAGACCATATGATAATAATAAAATCAGTTTTCCATGATACAGCCACTTTTCAATAGTGCCACCAGCCAGGGAACAAGCCTTCAACACAGGAGCTTTTGGGAGGCTCATATTCAAGGCACCTCCACCGGTTCATTTGGCAACCCCGTATCTTGATTTTGTTATTTTAAATGTCTATATACTGATTTTTGTGATACCTGATTAATTTTATGCCATTTAGTCTATACCCTTGCCTACTACACTGATTTTGTAGCGTTAATTCACTGTGGTTTTAATTTGTATTTCTCCATAATTGGTAATCCTGAGCATTTCCCCATACACCCGTGTATCCGTTACTTTTCATTTGCTGTGATAAAAATGCCATGAGCAAGGCAATTAATAGAAAGAGGGGTTTATTTGGTTTACAGTTCCAGAGGGGGTCAGAGTCCGTCATGGTGGGGAGGCATGGCGGCAAACAGCAGGCAGAACTGGTGGAGCAGGAAGCCGAGTGTTCTCAGCCTTTAGCATAAAGCAGGAAGCAGGGAGAATCGGAAATAGCAGGATTCTTTAAACTTCCAAAGCCTCCATCCAGGACATAGGTCCTCTACTGAGACCACAAAACATCAAAGCAGCAGCAAAACCTCAGCGGCAGGCTGACTTTATAGCGAACAGAAGTTTATGACTTTAGACGTTGACTGTCCAAAGAGCATGGCACAAGCTTTGGCCAAATCCTCCAGGAGGGCTATGCCAAGCCAGAGAGAAGCAAATGGGGACAGGTGCAGGCTTGTAGACCTGAGCTCTTGAAAACTAACCATAATCTGTGAGGAGACATTTCCATTGCCTTCCAAAGCTGTGCCCACATTGATCTGAGCGCCAAGCACTGCTCCCTACTTGCTAGAGCCCCCCTGCCCCCATCTGATTGCCACCACATTGGACAGCATGCTTCCAGCAAGTCACAGGTTTGCCACAGCACACGGCAAAGGGGCCTTTGTGGCTATGTGAGGTGAGTGATAATGAGCCCGGGATGTGATGTGGGCTTATCCAGATGGGCCTAATGCAGCCCGAGTCTTTGCTGAGTCAGGGGAGTCAGAATCAGAGACAGCGGAAGCCTCCAGAAACCGAAAGGGCTAAGAAAACATGTTCTTTCCTCTAGCTTCCAAAAGGAACACAGCTCCGAGGACATCGTGAGTCAATCGTGTTGGGGTGTCTTAAAAGCAAATCTTCTATGGGCTCAACTGGACCCACAGTCTCTGGTATCTAGGAGAGGGGTCCGGTGCTCAGGCCTTCGTGAATTCAACCCCAGACTGGGAACCTCTAGGACAGCTCCATGAGGGGCAACTGTCAGACTGGCCACTAGATGTCAGGCTTTGCCCTCCTCCCTGTTAGCCACCTTCCCTCCAATCCCCTCCACCCCTTCCCAGGGTTGTTTCCTGAACACTGTCCCAAGTAACCTCACACGGGCACTGTAGTTGGGGGGGGGGGAGGCGCCATTACTCACATGTACAGCTGAGGAAATGGAGGCCTAGAAGCCAACTCAGTCACCAGTTAAGCTGGGCCAAGGACAGGTTGTGACATCCCCATTTTGCCATGCTGCCTTAATTTGGCAGGGGCTTTGCATTTGTGGGCATCGAACATATAAACACAGACATAAAACACATGGCCCTAAGGACAGAATCGGGAGGATACCCCGGGTTCCTTTCAAAGAAATCTTACTACAACATTGTCATTCATCTTTAGTTTTGTTCCATTTTCATAAAACGGAAGGGGAAATCTTTTAAAGAACTAAATAGGGTGATTTTAAATTTCCTGAACAATCTTTGGATGAATAAGCTAAGGCTTAGTAGTGAACATGTCATAAGACATTTATGCATGGCCTCTGAGAGAAGAAAGTGGATGCTGAGACCAGAAAATATAAAGTCCACTGAGCACAGAGGCCCCAAAGTCATGGCTGTCCAAACCCTCTGGGTCATTAGTGTGTAGTGATTGAGGTATGCATGATGTGTGTGTGTGCGCGTGCGTGCGTGTGTGTGTGTGAAAGGGAGAACTCTGGGAAAGATAAACAAGAAAACTTCTGGCCTTTGGGCTTCTGAAAATCCAACTATTGTGGACTTTATGAGTTGATACTTTCCCTACGATTCTGATTAAAAGCTTCCACTACCACTAGCAAGCAAACACTCTCAACCCAGACCCATCTCCCCGGTAGACAGGCAACGGTAATATTCTGGGTAGACTTCTCACCAACTTTGTGAACATAAACAGGAACACTGAATTAATTCTCCAGACATTTTAGCAGAAAAATGTTTCAGGAAGAAAAAAAAAACATAAAGCAATTAGCTTGAGGATCTAAAAAGTTATTTAACCAAGAAAAGTCTGGATAAAGTTTTCTCTTCATTGTTTCATCTTTTTTTCTTGTCAGATCCCAATAGGATTAACACAAATTGTAAAATCAAGAAAATCAGCCAATCTCTCTGCCCCCTCATATACATATACATATATATGCATATATAATGCATACATACAAGTTGTAAGGGATATGTATATATTCATATGAATATATATCCCATATAAGTATGAATATATGCCATATATATGAATATGTATATTCATATATATATATATGTATGCTTTACAATTTTTTTAAAATCAACCAGATGATTGTGTGTCAAGGCCCCATGAAGGTCAGCTAAATGCCCTGTGTGATCCCTGCCCGATGTATTGTGGGAGGCAGTTTGTATGTATGCGCACCTGCCACTGAGCGGTCCCTAAACTTCCATGCTGCCGCCACACTCAGAGTTTAAAGACAGGGACCGGCAGCACATTAAGCTGCCATGATGGATACCGTGCTCACCCTCTGAACTGCTCGGGATTAGCCACTGCCACAGCAGCAGGAGCTTAGGGTCAGTCGGGGTGAGGCTTTAACCACAGCAGTGACTGAAGGAAATCAGGACCACGGTTCCATCCCCAGTGACCCAAAAGCGACGACCTTTCTCCTCTTGGAGAACTCTATTTTCTTTGGAGTTCCAGGAAACCCAACTGCCTAGCCAATCTGGCTCCCAGGCAAGGCCCTGACAAGGTCCAGTAACTCCTGTGACCGCTCTGCACCCATCTCTCCTTACGCTATAGCCAGCTCCTCTCTGCAGGAGGGACTGTGCCTTTTGAGGGCAGAAAACCATTTTCTCCTCCTGGAAGCATACGACTACATTCCCAGCCCTTAGGACAAACAGCCGCCATCAAGGCTCGTGCGCTGGAAGGAATGGAGGCCACAGACTCGCCACACAGTTCTGTTTAGAACAGTCACCAGCCTTCTCCAGCTTTGTGTTTTCAAGGGCTTGCAGTCCAAGTGCATCCTTGAATAGTCTTGCATTTGGTTATTATTTGTTTGACTTGGTTAGTTCTTCACATCTTGAGGGAGGGCAGCTACTGACTTACAACACAAATGGTGAGTGGGCCCAGGGCCCTCCCTCCTTGGATTTCCCTTTTGGATACAGGGTGAGGTCACCCTGTATTTACATCTGATTTTCTTTTGATTTGCACCACTTAACTGTGGCGGTAATGACTTCCCCATTGGAGTGTGCATTTCATGAAGCTGAGACTCTAAAATGCACTGCCAGCTAATAGTTCAACAAGTTTGTAGGAAAGCAGAGGAGGACCTGGGGTATACCGAGTCCCCATGTGGACTGTGGGGACAGATCGCTGATCCCGACCAGTCTTTGAAACTGAATGTGAGGGCTTCTCAGAGTCTCTTGGTCTCCTGAGTGTTAACTCAGCACTACAACCTGGACCCCAGATGCTTCCAGAATGTTTGATAACCAGGTCATTTCTTTCTTTGGTTCTGGGATTGTCCAGTTTAGATCATCGAGCCACGAGGTTAGTAAGCACCCGGTCTCTCAGAATGTCAAAAACTATTCAGGGACACTGAAAACATTTCTTACCTTGCAGTTTTAGAGACAGCGGCACAGGTCAGTGCTTTGTGGGGATTCTAGCCAATACACTCACATCCTCTCCTTTGCTTTCCCAAGGCTCTTAGAAAAGCAAAGTGAATAGCATCCACACAGAGAACGGGATGAGAGGCAGTGAGGATTTAGGGCTTTTGAAAGTGAAGTGGATTTTTCAATGCTAAAAAAAATTGATAATTTCCACTTTTAAAGAACTGTGTGTAAGGATAATTGAGCAAATAAAGGCTCACCTTTTGAACCTGGTAAGGGATATTTCATTGACTTAATGAGTTTTCAACTCAACACAATTGCTTTTCAGGAACCAGCTGGTACTTTTGTTTGCTTGTCTTTGTATTTTTATAAACTCAGGTTTTTTTTAAAGGCTTCAGATTTCCTGGCATGAAGGGCATCTTCGGCAGAGGGTTTTGGTGTGCATGGAGACAGCTCTCGAACCGCTGTGTTTATACTCCAGTTCTTTGTTCTTAAGCGGGCTTTGAGTTAGGCAGATTCCTTTATTTATACAATTTCATTCAGTTAAAGCAAAGCTTGCCAACTATTCAAGATTTAAAAATAATGAAATACTGAAGGTCACCAAAGGAGAGATGGAATAAAAGGTTTTAGAAGCAGTTTGGGCTGCTGCTGGCCTTGATTGTCCTGTCGTGCCTAGTGCTGGGGTTGTCCCTGTCTGGGTAAGAATGTTCTTGTGAGGTTCCATGCCACAAGGTCAGAGTCCGCTGGACTAATCTCACAGGTTGCTTAGCTGGGGTTTCTTCTGCTGTGAAGAGACACCATGACCACAGCAACTCTTAGAAAGGAAAACGTTTCGTTGGGGTGACTCACTTAAATTTTCGGAGGTTGAGTGCATTGTCATAAGAGTGCTACATGGTGGCCTGCAGGTGATACAGTGCTGGAGAAATAGTTGAGAGTCCTACATCTTGCAGGCAATAGGAAATGGTCTGCCACACTGGGCATTATCTTGAACATTTATGAGACCTCAAAGCCTTCCTTCACTGTGACACACTTTCTCCAACAAGATCACACCTGCGATACAAGGCCATAACTCCTAATAGTGCCGCTCCCTTTGGGGGTCATTTTCTTTTAAACCACCACACCCTGGCACCTCACAATATTGTCATCTTAGCAGAAGGTGATGAGTTTCCAGTGACCCAGGTTGTCAGGTTTGTGTGGCAAACACTTTTACCTGCTCAGTCATCTCTCCTGCCCTAGTGATGTATTTTAATAGGAAACTCATATGTTTCATTATCTTACAAGTCAGAATGGATTAAATGACATATATCATATAATTACAATTGGTATGCCAGGGACAGAAATATCTATCATTATTCAATTTGTGTTAGATTGCCCATTGTGCTCAATTTGTGTAGAGTCCAAAGGAGATGCAGATTTGATGGTGGGATAAAGAAATTGGATTGCCGTTCTGAGATGCGCTCTTGTTTTTCTTCTTACTGCTTTGGGATTTCCAGATAATGATGTGCAGAGAGCACTCACCTTCTTGTAGAGGTGGCTGGAGGCTACAGCTGCAAGGCAAATTAGTAATAAATTCCTGAGGAGTTTACCAGTTGCCTCCCGGAACACTATTGGGCCAGTTATGGCAGTCTTTCTAATTACTATCAGGTCTGTTCGCTGGTAAGCACTGCTCAATACACCGTTATTTACATCCTGACTCAGGCAGGACTTCTTCCATCATGGCCACCCTCCATGTCACACAGGGCCTCTTCAAAGTCACTTTTGCATCCAGTTGCTTTCTGCTCTGAGTACCAACCTGCCCCAACAGAACAACCAGTCATGATTCTCTTTGCTTTTGGGGGAAAAAAAGTCACCCAATTGTAGTGTGCTAAACAGATGTCAGCCATTTGACTCAAAAATGGGATTTCTTGGCTCCTAGATAGTTAAGATCCTTCTTGATAAAAGGGTATTAAAATGATGAACACAATTCTTGTAATATATCAGGCATCATTACAATTCTCCAAAAATACTAGATTTGTTGGCTCATGATATACGTCACCCCCCACACTCTTTATACTTGTTGTCCCCCTATACCCAGTAGGCATCTATTTATTATAGTCACTTAGCAAGTCTGCCCTACAGCGTAAGGTATAGTAGGGAACCGGACAGCACTGGACTTGCCTCTCCAAATGGTGAAGCCAGCCTACATCATAGTGCATGAGAAATAGA
The DNA here is from genome assembly GCF_903992535.2 of Arvicola amphibius. Classification (NCBI taxonomy): domain Eukaryota; kingdom Metazoa; phylum Chordata; class Mammalia; order Rodentia; family Cricetidae; genus Arvicola; species Arvicola amphibius. Next base: position 106,956,409 of record NC_052056.1, on the reverse strand, counting down.
TTCAGGGAGTTGGAGAAATGGCTCAATGGTTAAGAGTTCTGATTCGTACCCAACACCCACATGGAGGCTCACAATCACCTATAACTCCAGTTACAGAGGATCTGATGCTCTCTTCTGGCCTCCATGGGTACCACATGCACATGTGCATACACACACACACACACACACACACACACACACACAGAGTAAGCAAAACACTTACACAGGTAAAAAAAATCTAAGTCAGTAGATTCATGCTATTGCCCTAACTTCATACATATAAATATGAGTCAACATAAGTTGTAACTTAAAACCAGTGGATCATGAACGTGATAACAATATCAAGGCAGTGGCCTCTGGTTTCTCATTTATTCTCAGTTGGAACTGTTAGTCTTCACATGTGCCTGGCTTTGGAATGTTTCTGTTTGCTAGTTAGTTTAAAGCCTCCTTCCAATGATCATTTTTTTGTTCTGTCTCTGGTCAATTCAGCTTCGCATCTATGAATTCCTTCCCAGAGTATTGTCCCTTGCTAGCTGCTGTTTTTCCAGATTTACTGGTATATTTACTCTGTCGAGAATGCAGTGATCATACATCAGATCTCTTTTCTATTACGGCTGCCTTTTCAGGTCCCAGCATTTTCTATGAAGCAAGATTGTGATTTGCATTTATAGTATCACATAAAGAATGCAGGATTTCATTCATCAGTGACTTTTGCTGTGTTTTTGTTTTTATTGATGTCAATATATTTCATGTTAGCCATCTGGTCTTATTCCTTTGCCTGGGATTATTGCACTATTGTGGCATGTACAGAATTATGATTTTTCTATTAGTTCCAATAAATGTACACCATATTTTATGAGTAAAATAACATGTCTCCTATAAAATGACGATAAAATCACTCTCAATGGCTAAAGTATGATAAAATGATAAATTTGGCCCCAAACTCATAAAATTGGGACGCATCTTAAACATAGGCAGGGACTCTCTGTGTCTGTTTTCCATCAATGTAAACGCCATCTCAATATTCAGTCCTGCTGCACTTACTTAGCACGCACTCGTGCACATGAACACACACCCATGCATGCACACACATGCACACCCACACTTCTGCAGCAGGACAGCCTCATTCTCCACCAGGCACAGCTCGGGGGGTGGGGGGTGGCCCTGGAATAATCTCACGCGATGCATGTGCAGGGTTTCCCGTACCCCTTAGGGCTAAGTTTTATTTCATCACCAGACTTTCTGCCACGGCCTCCCGTGCACTAGAAATCTCACTGTTGGGGTGACGTTCTTGAAAGTGTGACTCAAATGAATCAGCTGTCCTGGGCATTTCCCCATCAGTGGGATCTGGCTTTTTAATTGGCTCTCAGGCGTTACAGTTATTTGAATTTCTGACTCCTTGATTCCTGTGTCAAAGTCACCTTCACTTCACAAAGTTGTGTGTATCGTCAGTCATTTTTCCTTCTGGTCCAAATTCATGCTTACTTAGGAGAGGGGGGAATGCGGTGTGTGTTTTACGGCGTTAGTGTAACGCAGTGTAGAGATGTCTCATTTATTTATAACGTGAGATTTATGCCTCCATCCAATTCCAAAAGGGATCTGAGGTGGCTCACAGAGATGTTGACTTTGCTCTATCTGAGCGCCTTGAACTGTAATTTATGCTGGTGGCTTTGGCTGGTCTATCTGCCTTTCCTTGGTGTTTGGTGATTAACGTCCGTGCGTGGAAGAAAACTTGGGCTGAAGATATAAAACATCTTCTCATTCGTGAGATTTTTGGCAAACCTGCAAGAGGAAATGACTTGAAATTGCACACCAGGCAGGGGGGAGTCTAATGGCTATTTAAATTTTAAAGAGGAATGACCATTGCAAGATAAAACCACCTTTAAAGAGACATTTCTACCAGAAAACTGTAAATGCCTCCGGTGGAGCTTGCATGTATGTGACAGTCCTCCACATCGCTTTGAGAGCTGGAGACGCCACTGAGGCAAGGAAGTCTGACATCTTAGTCACCTTGGTGCTTGCACAAAGACACACTGCAAAGTTGTTGACCAAAGGAGTCAAACGAGTTAGAGATTGGGCAAGAATGCAACCTCTGGGTGAAGCGTTCTTCCTATATTATGTCATGTACCACAGCGAGGAGTAAAATACAGGTGACTGGGGAAGAGGAAGGTGGAGAAGGGTTGGCCAGGCTGGAGAAAAAAAAATAGCTGAAACAGATGCTTGTGCTGTGTTTTATTAGGTGGCGGACTGGCTGCACAGATGGCTGGGGGCTCTTCACCAGAATTTGACCGGATGCTCTGTCTCGGTAATGGCAGAGTTATTAAAGAATTGAAGTCGTGTTCACTATCCAGTCAGTCCCTAACCTGTATCACCCCTACCCATGCCAGTGTGCTTCCCCCTTTGACCCAGGTACTCTTCTGGGGGCACTTTTCACCTGTCACTGAGTGGAGCAGGACACACATAGGAAGGACCCCAGAAATCGAAGGGGAAGCAGGGTGTGTTGGGATTGCGGCAACGGTTATCAGTTCCTGTCTACAAGGTGGGGAGCTATGGCTTTTCTCCCCTGGGCAGACGGACCAGCAGGTGGGGGATTCCCCAAGCCTCACTTTTAGCGCCCGTCTTTACAGTGTTGGGAGGCATGCCTGGAGAGAGACGACTCTGAACCACAGTGCTTACTGGAAAGTCATTTTCCTGAGCTCGGTCACACACAAGTAAATCACCATCCCTTTTCGGGGGGCTTTGAATTTTTAACAGTCCCCATGCCAAGGTGATTTCGATAGATCTTAAATCTGGTACCCACTGGACCCACCTAGATCATGTCTCCGTTTCCATTCTATGCTAATATTCCATAGTTCCAAGGCCACTTAAATTTGCCTTACTTTGTCCCTGTAGGGAGAAGTTCTGGGCCACAAATATCCAGCAGTCTGCAAGGAGCCATCCCATCAGCCTCTTCGACATGCATGACTTGGCAAGCACTGTATGCAGCTGTGGATGGGTCATGGCCCAGTTCCTGTGGAGACAGAAGTACTGTCGCAGGATTCCAAATGCAGCCCGACAGTGACTTTCTACTCATGGCCAACCAGATGGCATCAAGTGACACCTAGGAGAGGCAGAGTAAGGCACCCCGCTGCTGGGTAAGCAGGAGACTGCTTCCCAAAGAAAGACGTGCAACAAGATAGGGAATCGGGCTGGGTTAGAAGAGAGACTTCTCTGGATGACACCAGACTGCCGGGAAGTAGAGCAAGAAACATGCTGTGCTCAATCAGACCCAAAACTCTGAAAATGTCAGAGGCAAAAGCATCCTGTTCCTGGGGGACCTCAGAGCCTTTTACAATTACCCACATTACCGGGCTTCTGGGGCGCTCTGGGGTGCAAGAAGAGCTTGCCACCCCAAGAAGCTCCATTGACGTCAAGTCCTAGAAACCCAGCCAGTGCCCCGAGTCAGGTCATTCTGTGAACATCCCCCTCTTCCCGTTCTGTGTCTCATTGGAAGAAAATTCAGCTTGTGCTCTCTGGGCCTTTGTCTGCTCACCTGTGAGATGAGGCTGAACTAGATCATCCTGATGATATGTTCCAGAGCTGAGTTTCTATGGCAATGAAACAACCAAATAACAGAGAGAGGAAAAAAAAAAAGAAAAAAGAAAAAAGAAAAAAGACCTGCTAAAGGAGATAGTTATGAGGAAGGAGATAATTGTGTAAAGAGAGAAACGCTGCCAAGAGGGAGAAGGAAGTCTTGTTAAAGACTAGGCAGAGCACGAATGCCCCTGAGTTCACACACGTGCACATGCATGAACAGAAACACACATGCATGCGTACATACATATACCCACATACACACATACATGCATGCATACACCAACATATACACACACGTGAGCACATACGAATGAATGCACTTGATGAACACATACATACACATACCCATATACACACACACATGCACACTGTGCGTGTGCATGTGCGCGCGCGCGCGCACACTCACACACAAGTGCTTGTTCACGAATGCACTTGGGGTGCATTATCTGTGAGAGGTAGAGGTGAGTGATCAGCTCGAGGCTATCTACAGTCAAGGCAGAAGCTGACTTACTCAACATTAAAGCATCTTCCAGAAAAAACAGCCCTGACAGGGCAGGAAGCAGGATTCCGACACCAGGGTTGCATTTTTAAATGACAACTTGCAGGAATTAATTAGGGTCCTACAAGAACTACATTAATCTCAATGGCAGGCAATGTCCCCAGTGTCATAGCTAGTCACAAAACATAACTCCCACCACAATCTCCACACTACCACCTTGGGGACCAAGGTTTTGGCTCACAAACCCTAGACTGGGACAACACAGAAACTATTTTCAAACCAGGACTCAAACTGTCTCTTCCGACAATCTCTTTGGTTTTTAGACTTACCCCTCCCAAACACCTGGCAATAATTAATGTAGCACCTTCCCTGAGAGATCCATTACTGTTCATCTTGGGCTTGAAGAGACCCCCTCTAATGGCTCCCACTAGAATATAAGAGTGTGGTCGTTGAATTGCTTGGAACTGCAGACCTGTACCCCCATCCTGCTTATCCCTGTTCCCCAACATGAGGACAGCAGAAGGGGAAGTTCACTTCCGCCATTGGTTTAGAAGTCTCATTGTGGTGGGGTGGACAGTCAATGTCTACGTATCTAAGCGCTGGTTACAGGAGGCAGTTAGAAAGTCATGTCAAAGAAGGATGCTAAGTGAGGTCCGGAGCACTTAGTCAGAACCAAAGTGACAGCAGGACTGTCCTGGAGGAAAAGGCCTGCCCTGCTCTGTGCTTTATTTCTAGCATGGACTGGACGGAAATGAGTAGAGCTCGTGCTTTGCTCCCTTGCCCAAATTGCTCAACTTCCTTCACCTCTGCCATATCTATCTATCTATCTATCTATCTATCTATCTATCTATCTATCTATCCATTCATCCATCCATCCATCCATCCATCCATCCATCCATCCATCCATCCATCCATCTATCACCCATCCATCTATATCTATCTATCTATCTATCTATCTATCTATCTATCTATCTATCTATCTATCATCTATCTGTCTATCTATCTATCTATCTATCTATCTATCTATCTATCTATCTATCTATCTATCTATCTATCTCTGTTTATCTAGCTTTTGAAACTGCTCCGATCTCCATGGTTGACTCCGAGCTTGAGGTTGATTCTCTTTCCTTGCTGCTTGTACGTGTTTCATTTCTTCTTGTTTGTGTTTTATGGAATATTTCACTCTAGTGAGAAGACGATACATTTATCTTTTTTTCAGAACTTTTCTCCTAAAGGTTTTGCCAAAAATAATCTCTGAAATCCGTTCTTCAATAAATTCATGTTTTATTAGGTTGTTTTGTGGAACGTCTCATGGTATTTGGTTCGGGAGGTGTCTGTTCCTTCTTCAGGAGTTGCAAACCTGTTTCTCCTGGTGCTCTGGGTGTCTAGGAGCCAGAGAGATTCAGGCACCATCTACTGCCTGCCTTGCTGTGATATAGAGATGATTCCCCCAGTGGCGACCCACCTGTAAGCTACCTCCCAATTAAATGTTTGATGAGTCTCCTTGGTCATCATGTCTCTTCACAGCAATAGGACACTGACTAAGACACCAACTAAGAGACTCAGCTCAGTATCTGGCACAGAAATGTTAGTTGCCACCACGTCAAAGGCCCCGTGCCTTTGGAGCCCATGAACTGCCCTCTGAGAATGGCTGTGCATGCCAGAGACCCAATGAGCAACATGAAGAGAGACTGTTCTGCAGTATCGCTGATGCAGAGACATGACTGACTATGCAGATGAGAAAGTTATTTCTGGGAATAGGTCATCTTTACATCCACTGCAGAAACCATAGACAGCATTGGATTTCAGGCTTCCTCTGAAGTTAAATGTCCTGGGATATCAGGGGCCATGGAAATTTAGGTCGTCACAGACAAAGGTAAGTATGAAGGCCGGTGCTTCCGAAAGCCGTGGGCGTTTCAGTTCAGGAAGTGTCCCGCAAGTCTTACTTCACACCTAACATGTTACGGCAGCAGAAAGACACACCTTCGGGCTCCATGTCTCTTCCGTGAAAGGCTTGGTGTCTGAAGTATTGCCCACTGGAAAGGTTTTTGGTTTAATGTGGACTTTTCTACTTGGGGCATTATGATGAAACTCATCAAGTTTATTTGGGATTTTGGTTTAGGGACCCTCAACCTGCATGCAAAGCTGAGATTCTTCTGGAAAGCCTAAAATGAGTGGGCACAGAGTAGGGTAAATGCCACCTCCGTTGCTGAGCAAGAGAAAACTTAAGAGGACTAGAGAGGGTCCACGCATGTTGTGGTCTTTGGATGGGGTTTCTCAGTGCCATAATGTTGGTCTAGTGATGCACAAAGCAACAAGAAGGTGAGTTTTATTTACTTATTTATTTTTTACAGTTTCTATAACCATAAACAGGTTCTTGGATGGTGGCTCACTGTGGACCAAAATAAGAAGGTTGTCAGGGAGGGGAAGGAGAGCCCATGTAAGCTGAGTGTCAACAGAATGCTATCCGGTACCTCCAGATCATCTAGAGGAAAAGTAAGCTTTTAACACAGCCTAAGATTTAGTACATATTTAAAGTGGAAAAAAATACCATCAGCCACTTTCTTTAAAAAAAAAACACGTTTTTATCAGTTCTTTGAGACTTTCATTGTTAAATGCATTGTTATTTTGATAGCATTCACTTCTAACTCACTCCCTTACTCCTCCCAGATCTGCCCCCACATGCCTACCACCACACTTAATGGTCTCTTTTTTAAAAAGTTTGTCTTTAGTAACCCATGGAGTCCAATTTGTGTTGCTCACATACTCCTGGTTGTGGGGCCATCCAGTGGAGCATGTTCTACCAACCAGCAGCCACACCCTTAAAAATTAACTTCCTCCCCCAGAAGCTAGCAGGTAGGGGTGGGGCATCATGAACCCCTTCCCACTCCATGATTGAGAACTGACATGTCTTCTGGGTAAGAAGCTGCTGTGCTCAAGAGTACATAGCCACATAGCCACCATGACAATCTGCATGGTGTCAAGCTACCTTCATTTTTATAGTCTATTATAGGAATCAGTGCAAGATGGTCTTTTCTTTTGACATGATGTGCATTGCTCAAAGTGCTCTTGGACTTGGCATTGGATAGATGGAAGGTAACTGAAAATGTATTACTCCTGGGTACCAGACAGCAACCCAAAGCTTCTGCAGGTTAGCATGATTCCCTGCTGGATGCTGAGAATGTGGCTTTATTAATAGTCTCATGTAAGGAGGTAAGATTCAAAAACACAAAATGGAACAAACAAACATAAAACCCTACAATTTCCTTCCAGCTCTTCTCTTCCCTACCATGCAAATTAGAAAATTAAAATAACGCTTTGTGGAATTACAGATGGACAATGACCTCCTCTTCTGGAAAGATCTGGAATATTCTTTGATTGCCAAATGGGCACAGGCTTACTGGGGTTTTGGGTGGTCTGCCTACCTGCTGTTCTGATTTATGCTTCCTTCTAGAAGTTTTAAAAATAAGTTAAGACCCACTAAAAATGAAGCATCTGGCCATTTTCGTCTAAAATGACAGAAGGAAATTTAGAAAAATGGCAGTGTTTGTGTGTATCATAAATCTAAGGTGACAAAATCCATTGTGGGTCCAAACCCAAACCAGAAACAGAGAAACACCAAGTCTTCTGGTCAAGCTCAGGCCCAGAATACCCAGGTTTGGAAGGGTTCAGGGTTTGTTTTCAAATTTGATCTGCTTCTCCATATTCCCACCAGTACCGAAGCAGGGTCAACGCTCGTTCCCCAGACTGAATGGCAAGGCTGCCTGTGAGGAAGAAGGTGCTGGCCCAGATGCGAAGAGACAGACTTCCAGCTCTCCTTGAAGAGCCCTAGCGTCTGTGAGAGCTCCCATCCTATCCTCCGCTCCAGAGTCCATTAAAAAGAATATTAAATCGGGGCCGAAGAGATGGCTCAGAGCTTCAGAGCAGGGATTATTCTCCCAGAGCACCCGGGGTTCCATTCCCAGCCCCCCACACAGAGCAGCTCACGACCATTTTTAATTGTAGTCCCAGAAGAACATTACCCTCTTTTGACCTCTGAAGGCACCAGGCACACAAGTAGTACACAGACATACAAACAGGTAAAACACTCGTGCACACTAAATAAATAAATCAATCTAAAATAATACCAAAGAAAATCAACAATGTTGAAGACACCATTAAATTGAGCCTTAAAAGAAATACAGGGACACACTGTCTTTGTAAATCATTCAGACAGTATGGGTTAAGCTAGCATCCTTCAGCCTTCCGCCGCCAGTCCTGGCTTTCCTCTGAGCTAGAATTTTCCACTCTTATCAGTGTTTAATCCCAGATCATTTATTTATGCCACAGATTTGCATGTGTAAGCCATTTGACCTCCGGGTGCTAAGCAGAATGAGTAAGTGACCCACTCACTTTATTCAGAAGTCGTGAAAATATCTAACTCCTCAACGTTTTAAATGGCCTCCTATGAAGGCTAATCTCCGTGCCAACCCAGCTGGATGGAGAGATGTCTCAGGAGGATTAGTAAAGCAGACTCATGGGTGTGTCTGTGAGGGCGCTTCCAGAGAGGACTGGCGTGTGGGTCTGCAAGGGAAAGGAAAAGACCCTCCTTAAATTTGGGTGGCACCGTCCAAAGCGCTGGGAGCTACCTGATGGTTAGAATAAAGAGGAAGTCAGGGCTGTGCTTTCCAAGGGAGCTTGCCTATTGCAGTAGTCATGCCCATGCGCCAGGATGCAGCATCTTAGGCCTTTGGACATAGATGTGTACACACCAATGGCTCTCCGGAGCTCCAGGCTTTCATCCCCAGCCTGGGGTACATCACTGGTTCCTTGCACTGAGGCTCACAGCTCCTCTGGCTGAGCAGTAATGAGTTCTCTGTCTTTCCAGCACGCAGTCGGCCATCTTTGTAACATCCAGCTACGCACATAAACTAAACACAGAACTTACAAGCCGAGCCTTCTGAAAGTCAAACCAGAAAAATGTTTCTACCAAGTTTGGTGGTGCACCAGCCCTCTGGAGTCTGAGGCAGGAGGATTGGGAACTCAAAGTCAGCCAAACTACGTGGAGAGACCCTATTCTATACAGAGCTAGAGAAACAAAGATAATCTTCATAAGGGAGTGCAAATAGCCCCGAGCAAAAAGAGTAAGTAAGATGGACAAAGCAGAATACTTGATTTCAAGCCAGAAGACAGAGTCAGCAATAAAAGCAGCAAGCTCCCAGCACAAAATCTGACATGTGGGCAGATTTTGGAATTGAATACAGGACCCAGAAGTAAACAAACACACACAGCTATAGTGTTTCAACTTTGACCAAAATGTCAAAAGCATTGAGGAGAACACAGACTTTTCAATGCATGGTGCTGGGGGAAAATATTGGTTTTACATCTAGTTTCGTGTCTGTCACCCTATACAAAAGTCAGTTTAAGAGTGGGGGAATGATGGGATTATGTGGCAAACTCAAAAAAATTAAAGAAGTCATTTTTTAAAAAATCAAATTCAAAATGACCCCAGGACCTTAATCTAAGACCTGAAACTCTAGCACAGCTAGAGGGAAAGAAATATAAAGAAAACACTTCCAGATACGGACACAGGCAACATCCTGGCTAGGAGTCAAATGCCAACAGCAAGAACCGACGAATAGCATCACAGGAATTTAAACGTGTCTGCACAGTCAAGGGAACAGCAACCCGACTGAAGAGGCAGCCTGCGGAACAGGAGGAACGTTTTCCTAGTTGCTTACCCCAGAGGGAGTCAATGTGCATAACACACGAAGAACTGAACACTAACAAATCATTTTGGTCAGTAAATAATCAAATGAATTGAACTCTTTCAGAAGCAGAAAGGAACAAATTATTATCGATAAATGTATGAGGAAATGGTTCACATCCTTGACTGCGAGGAAAATGAAAATCAAAACCAGGTGAGATTCCATCTCACCCCAGTCAGGGGGACTATGAAAACAAACAGCGGCAATAAAAGCACCCCTAATTGTGTAGCAAGAAAAAGGAACCCTCGGTTATTGCTGGTAGAAACATAAATGACTCTGGCCTCTGTGTAAACTGATAAGTTCTGTAACAGCTATTTTTAACATTGTAATAAAAACACTATGACCAAAAAATGACTTATAGAGAAGTTTGTTTTGGCTTATGTTTCCAGAGACGGAGTCTACGACAGTGGGGGAAGCATAGCAGCCAGCATGGAGGTTGGAGCAGGAAACTGAGAGCTCACATCTTCAACCACACAGAGGAAGCAGAGAGAGCAAACTCAAGTGGGGAAAGACTTTAAACCTTCAAAGCCCACCTCTGGTGACCCACTTCCTTAGCAATGTTCTACCTCCTACAGCAGAGGTTCTCAACCTGTGGATGCTGACCCCTCTGGGGGTCAAACAGCCTTTCATAAGGGTCACCTAAGAGCATCAAAAAACAGAGATATTTATAATTCAAAGCAGTAGCAAAATTATAGTTATGAAGTAGCAATGAAAATAATTCTATGGTTGGGAGTCAGCACAGCATGAGAAACTGCATTAAAGGGCCCAGCAATAGGAAGGTTGAGAACACTGCTTTAAAGATTCACAGCCTCCCCAAACAGTGCCATCAACTGGTAACCAAGAGTTCTAACATCCGAGCCTATGGGGAATATTTCTCATTCAAATTACCGCTGAAGGTTTCTCAAAAACAGTAAAACCAGAACTTCCCTATGATCCAAAAGCTACCCATATGATACACACCCAAAGAATCACTCATCAAGCAATAGATACTACACAACTATGTTATCCTGCCCTGCTCATAATTAGTTACAGACTCAGCCTAGGATCAAGGATGAATGAGCTAAAAAACAAATATGTTTTACATTTTTACATGTGCACGCACGCACGCGCACGCACACACACAAACCACAAACCACACACACATACACACACCCCGCATACACACGCTCACTCACAGTGGAGTCTTGTTCAGCCCTAGGAAAGAACAAAATCTTTGTTTTCAAGAAAATGGTTGAAACTGGAGCTCAGCATATTTAGCCAAGTGTGTCAGACACAGATACAACATGCTTCTTTTCATGTGGAGAATCTGTATTTTTGAAATAAAGATGTGGAAATAGAACATGAACTGTTTGACGATGGAGTCCAAAGGGCATGACCTCTCAGCCTGCTCCTCCCGGTATGTGGGCTCGCCCAGGTTCAAGCCCACGCCCTTAGATCCATAGCTCATGAGTGTGAAGGTGGGTGTAGTGGAATCGGGTACCGGCAAACGTACCGGCAAATGCCGGCGGTACCGGCGGTTGTAGGGGTTAGGGAATAACCACGATAGTCCTTTTATAATTAATCAGTTTTAATACAAGGGGAGATAAGGGAACTTACAGAACCAAGGGTCCAGCGGAGCAGAAGGTACGCGGGGGAGAGCAAAACGGGGCTCCTTCCGGCGCCCCGATCCTATTTAAGGGGAATGCTACTCCACTGGGGCAGCCACGCCCCTGAACGCAGGGATTGGGCCAGCTGCCCCAACAGGTGGGATTGTGTCAAACATGATCTCTGCCAGGTGGCTTGTGAGTCATTGAGCAAGTAAGAAATTTGTTAATGTTGATTAATGCCGGAAGACCCCGCCTCTTGTGGGCGGCACCATCGCTGTGCAGGTGGTTCCAGGTTGCTTAAGAATGACTGAGCAAGCCAGTAAGCAGCACCCCTCCAAGGCCTCGGTTCCAGTCTCTGCCTCCAGGCTCCTGCCCTGAGCTCCTGTCCTGACTTCCCCCAATGAATGGACTATGAAAAACCCTCTCCCCCAAGTTGCTTTTGGTCCTGGTGTTTATCACAGCAGCCGAAAGCAACTAGAACACGTGGGAAATGGGTTATGTTCAGGTTCCCTTCTGAGGCAGGCAGATTCTGACGCTAACTTTGTGGTCAACGATGAGCTAGCTGATCAGATAATTGGCTGTGGGCTGTTTCTTTTCAGGATCATATGAACGCTTATGGGGCAGTTTGGTGAATTCTGGTTTTATAAAACAAACGTACTCACCTATATCAGTGTGTGTGTGTGTGTGTGCACGCACACACATATGTGTGTATTGTTTAGTTATTAAAATGTGAATATCCACATAAATAAGACATTTGTGCAGTGTTCTCCTGTTGTAAACAGTGTTTGTTCTTCATGAGGTGGTGACCAATTATACAAGAAAAAGTCCTTTCTTGTGCACAGACTTCTCTCCGTCATATAAAAACGATCTCATTCAAATCATACACTATTACCGCAAGAATCATCTGAAACGTGTGAGCACAGCAGGACCTGTGAGTGGGAGAAAAGTAGCATAGGGAGATGGCCAAGACAGGCTTGCTGGTAATTTTGACCAGAGAGCTCTTCGTGGCCAATTTAGACTGCATGAGTCTTGCTGCTTCCTTATTTTAAAAATGTCAAGCCAATTACTGGCTTTTGAAGTTGCAAAGTCTGCTGGCAGATCAAAAATCCAAAGTTCTTTCTTGGTTCTCATAGACCCTATAATAAAGAACTAAGCTTGTCTGACGCTTAGCTGATCTAACATTGGGAGCAAGGTACTGTCTTCAGAGGAGGTCCATGCTGCACAGGGACATTTAATAAAACACGAGCATTTTAATTTGGTTTGATTTCGCCTGATTGGATTTCTTTGCGCCGGCAGAGCGGCTCATCTAGGACTTTTCCTAACATGGGCTTACAGAGGGTTGAGAGTCATCGTTTGGGTTCCGAGTGAGCCACCTCCACAGCCTTTTAAACATTTTAATGTTTATTATTCTTTCTTGGTTAGTGAGATTGGGCGTTGCTGGGAAATCTAGGCTGACTTTGCACTTGGCACTCCTCCTGTCTCAGTGTCCTGAGTATTATGGGCATGAGCCACATATCCGCCTTTTCCTGGAGAATGAAAGGGAAGGGACAGATGACTCAATAGGCTTGAGTTGTTTGGACCCAGCACTTTGGTACTTGGGAAAACTTACGGTGTTGATGGCGGAAAGCCAACCTAAGTTTATCAGCTTCATGGACCAGCAGATGCCAAAGCAGGGATGCCCTATGCCAGTGCCAAGAGGGAAAACTAGATATTAAAATACTCCCAGCAGACCTGGGTTTTACCTCCCTAAGCAAGCCATGTCCTGCGTAGCACAGTAAGGCCTTGATCTAAGCAAGCAGATTTTTAAAAAACAAATCATACTTTAATTATAAGGGAGATTCTACTTGCAGAATTCTACCCTTCAGACTGTCCTCTACGGCATTTCTAAAGCATTAGATCTTTGTAAAGCAGACTAAAAACCAGGCTATGTCCTTCTCATTCCCGCTGGAAATGTCAGCGATAACTTGTGCCCTCCATTTAATCTGTCTCCAGAACCTTCCATGTCTCAGCTCCAGTTACACCCACAAGCTCCTTGGGCCTGTGGCACTATAGCTAATGGTACAGGATGCTTTGGCTGTTATATCTGAGTGGTCTTCTAGGCTGAAGGACAACGCATGCAGAGGAAACTATGGTGGCCCGCTGTCTTTTCCTTTTGTTTTGTTGTATTCACTTGGCTACTCTGTCCTCCATGAGGCAAACTATGCTCTGGTGAACTTGTTCATTGACACCGGAAGCACTCCATCCTTGTAACTTGCCCCACTCCGGCATCCCTTAGTTGTTCCACCCAGCAATCCTGAGGGACTGGACCTTTATTGTAACAGTTGGACGCAGGTAATCCAGGCATCTCCATCACTCCAGAGCACCTAACCTGAGGCAGTGGGCCTTTCTTATTCAGTTTTGCACCCGTGGTACCTGGGGATACGCCACTGCCACCACTTAACTGTTGAAAGGAAAGAATTTTGTAGGGATAAATTGCTTTGTAAAACAAAGAACTATCGGTGTGAGTCTGATAGCCTCTCCTAACGCTTCTGGCTTGGCGGCCTGGGGATCCGTCTGCTAGGGTTTCCTAGACGGAATAGGACAGCGTGCCGTGCAGCTTTTGGGCAGACAATAGGATGGACTATGTGTGCTGGTCCCACACCAGATGCAGCGGCTCACCCGCCCTGATTTCAAAGATGACTGGAGGCAGCGATGGAAGGAGTGAAAACCTCAGGCTTCGATCCTTTTTTGACATCTGCCTTTTTTTTTTCCCCAGCAGACTGGAAAAAGTGGAACCAAACCGTCTGGTTTGAGTCTCTTCCTCTTGCTCCCAAGGAGTGCCATTCTTGAAGTCGTTGCTTCTCTGTTTCCACCTGCCAGGCCCCAGCATCCTTCTCTTTCCCTGCATTCAGCTCAGGTTCAGCAACACCTGTCAAAATCCCAAAATAGCTTCCTTTAGGAAGCCTCCTATGGGACCACACAAGCGTATGCTTTAAGCCAATATTTTTTTATTTGTAGGTCTGAATGTGTGCCCAAGTGAAGTTTTGTGTGCTAGGGTGGGTGCTGGTGCCCATGGATACCAGAGGGCACCCGATCCTCTGGACCTGGGAGTTCCAGGTGATTGTGAGTGACCTGTGTCAGTGCTGAATGAGCCCTGGTCCCCTGCGAGAGCTCGGAGCACCCTTAACTGCTGAGCTGTGTTTCCCAGAACTGAAAAAGTCCCTCTTTTTGAGACAGTCTCTGACTATGTAACCCAGGCTGGCCTCAAACCTACCATCCCCCCTGCCTCTGCCTTCTATGCACTAATATGCCTGGACTTTCTGCAAACGTTCTTAAGTATTTAACATGTCTGCTGAAGATCCCTAATTATATCAGACTTCTTCTTAAGGAAAAACATGCATATTCCATGTCTGATATCCTCTTCCCATACCCTAGAATGGCACGCACAGGCTCTCCTCCGACGTTAACCAATTGAATATTCATGTCTATAGGAGATCTGTCAGCCCTCTTGGCACGAATCTTCCCACCCAGAGATTTACACATGCTTTTTAATTTGAGTGATTTCTACCTCCCTGACACTTCTCAAAATTAATTAGGACTCCCAAATTGCTACAAAAATTCTGTGTTATTGTATTCCCTAGCAGGCCAGAAAACCTTCGGCCAGGTGTCAGTTTGAATTCTTTGGAATCATTGGTTCATCTCCTCATGTGGAAAATGGGAGCTCTGATATTAAGCCACGGTCACAGATTTGATGCAAGGGTTGTTTACACAGAACAGAAGCAGCCTTTGCTGTGCCTACCCTTGTTCAGGATACACTCCGTGTTGTGAGTGTAAATCAGCTCTGTGAGGGGAAACTAACCACACTTTGTCTGCCTCTCTCTGTGGTGTTAAATGTCCTCAGCATCTTAGTTTCTAATCTAGTTGCAGTTATTGAATACCTGACCACATGCAACTAAGGAAAGGAAGTCTCTTCTGGTCCACAGTTCAGAGGGTTCCCTCCATCATGGCAGCAGAAAGCATGGCACTAAAGGGAAAGCAAAGGAATGAAAACACCAGTGCTCACCAGGCTTTCTTATTCAGTCTAGACCATGGGACGGTGCCACTCAAGTCTAGACCATGGGGCATTGCTACTCAAGCCTAGACCATGGGACAGTGCTACTCAAGCCTAGACCATGGGACGGTGCCACTCAAGCCTAGAGCATGGGGCAGTGCCACTCAAGTCTAGACCATGGGATGGTGCCACCCAAGTTTAGGATGGTGTTTCAAGTTTATTTTTATTGCAATTCTTACAAAGAAAACATTTAATCGAGGTGATGACTTACAGTTCAGAGGTTCAGTCCATTATCATCATGACAGGGAGCATGGCAGTGTGCAGGCAGACATGGTGCTGGCTACATCTTGACCAGAAGGCAGCAGGAAGTTGCCTGATTGTCATACTGAGTGAAGCTAAAGAAAAGACCCTCCAAGCCTGCCTCTACCGTGACACACTTCCTCCAACAAAGCCACACATCCTAATAGTATCACTCCCTTTGGGGGCCATTTTCTTTCAAACTACCACTGATGGGTCTTCCTTCCTCTGTGAAACCTCTCCAAAAATGCCCTCACAGACCTACATACCCTGAGGTGTCTCTAGGTGCTTCTAATGTCAATCAAGTTGGTAATGAAGATTAACAAACACCCTTGTGGTTGATTTCAAGTTATATACTTAAAGACTTCCTGAATGCTCTTGCCGCAGGGTGGCTTCAGCAGCACATGAGTTAGTGCACACATCTTAGGTGGTGAGGTCATTTAGAGCAAGTCATTGTATACAGTATAATACAATAACTACTCAGCCATTGTCAGTGCCACAGATGAAAGATCATGCTCACCTTATATCACATAGTCCTCCCTTTATTATAAATAGGTGGTTTGCCAAGTGTGGATGCCATGAAATTAGGATAAACATGGCAATCTATTTTTTTAAGAGGCATGCATACCTTTCTATTTCCAACAGCTAAGCAAAATGATTGTGTGATACGGTGGCCACCTAGTTAGAATTAAGTGGCGGCAGCACTTTCTTCTCAGACAACTGCTTTATGTTTTGAGTAATATACAAAAGCCTGTATGAACAATTATTACTCTACCCGATGTTCGACAAATGTTATTCTGCGCTTCCTCACAATTGTGTGCTTACTATTCCCCATGTTAGACCAGAGCAAAGTGAATTCCAGGTTCCCAGCAGGCAGAAGGAAGGAGGGACCTGCCAACCACCAAAGGCCAGCCGATCTGATTTCCCATGAGCTGGCTCAGCACAGTGCTTATGGAAATAAGTTTCCCGACATGACATGTTTTTAACCTATTCTGCTGTTAGCTAGCTGTATCTACTGAGGTGCAGCTCTGTTTTTTTTCCACTGTTGACTTTACAGCAGGGAGCCGCCTTGACAAATTGTACTCATTAAAGAGGAAGCAGATTAATTTCTACTAATGGCCTAAATATTCATCTCACTGTCTGATTTGAATTTAGACTTTTTTCCTGTGTGGTAATTGCAGGTCCCCATGAACTGCTTGTGTAGTAGAACAGAACGTTTCCCCCTCGAAGCTTAATGGAAACATCAGAACACACTTTGCACAATGTCCTTTGCTTCTCACTGCCCATGTGGTGTTTCTGTCCCTGACCCCAAACAAGTTATCATTTGAGCTCTGACCTTTTTCCATTACCTTGGCTATCCTGCAAACCAAACTTCATTCCCCCTGCCCCGTACAAAAAAAAGAAAGAAAGAAAGAAAGAAAGAAAGAAAGAAAGAAAGAAAGAAAGAAAGAAAGGCCGGGTGGTGGTGGCGCACGCCTTTAATCCCAGCACTCGGGAGGCAGAGGCAGGCGGATCTCTGTGAGTTCGAGACCAGCCTGGTTTACAAGAGCTAGTTCCAGGACAGGCTCCAAAGCCACAGAGAAACCCTGTCTCGAAACCCCCCCCCAAAAAAAAAGAAAGAAAGAAAGAAACTCACATTAAGAGCCTAGTTAGTTAGCAAGGAACATCACTGTGGTATGGATAGAAGAGAAATCTCATTTTTAAATGAATTATATCATAAAAAAGACACAGAGGAATGTGGGCCGAAAATAATGCTTGCAACAAACCAATAGATTGAGTCTGGGCCACATTAGCTCTTTCAGTGAAACACTAAGAACCCTGCATTGAAATTCATTTCATGTTATTGGCTTCTAAAGGGAGGACTTAGCCTGTTGTGGTGACTGCTTAGTTGTCATGGTGATACTCTGAAGGGTTTGGGAAGGAAGGAACACCTGGAAGCCTGTGGGAGGGGCCTACCCATCTGTGGTGGTTTGAAAGAAAATGGCCCCTCAAGGGAGTGACACTAATGGAGAGTGTGGCTTTGTTGGAGGACACCTGTCCCTGTGGAGGTGGGCTTTGAGGTCTCCTACACAGAAGCTACTCCCAGTAAGACAAACTACTTCCTGGTGCCTGCAAGTCAAGATGTAGGACATTACAGCTAATTCCCCAACACCATGTCTGCCTCCATGCCAGCATGTTGGACCACGATGTTAATGAACTAAACCTCTGAAGATGTAAGCCACCCCAGTTAATTTTTTGCCTTTATAAGAGTTGTTGTGATTATGGTGTGGTCACAGCAATAGAAACCCCAAGACACCATCTTTGTATGAAATGCATCCCCAAACTTCTTTGTCAGAAAAACCAATGAAAATATTTTCTTAACCCCTCCTCAATCTTGACTGTATGCATAAAAAATGTTAACATGATTTTTTTTTTTTACAATATGCTGGTTAGCTTTTTGTCATGTTCACATAAGATAGGATCATCCGGGTAGAGAGAACCTCAATTTAGAAAATGCCTTCATCAGATTGGCCTCTAGACAATTCTGCAGGGCATTGTTTTGTTCTGGTTAATGATTGATGTGGGAGGGCTAAGCTCGCTGTGGATGGCACCACACCTAGGCTGGTGGTCCAGAGGGCTATAGAAAGCAGGCTAAACAAACCCATGGACAGTGAACCAATAAGAGCATTCCTCCATGACTTCTGCTTCAGTTTCTGCCTCTAGGTTCCTGCCTTGAGTTCCTGCCCTGAATTCCCTAGATAACTATAACTTAGGGTGTATCAGCCAAATAAACCCTCTCCTCCCCAAGTCATTTTGGTTGTGGCATTCATGGCAGCAACAGAAAGCAAACCAGGCATGTCAGCAGCTGATGCTCTTGATTTGACCTGTAATCCCTCAGCACCTGGATCCCATAAGCAAGCAAAAGTTAAAAAACAAAATAAAACATCGAACTAGACGTGTTTCCATAAAATTTCAAATCATTCAAGAAACACGGAAGGCCTTAACTCAGTTTAGATGCTTAGTTATTTCCCAGGAGTACTGCAGGAGTTAGGGCATAAAGGATGAAGCAAAGTCCCGAGACTCTTTTCCTTGACAAACAACAAAATACAAATCATAAAATAATAAATATATTAATTACTTCTCAACTTTAAAAGCATTTTAACTCTTTTGCATGTATGAATGTTTTGTCTTGTTGTGCAACAGTTTCCTCCTAGATGGAAACATTCCATCCAGCTGGGAAGCTCCTTAAGCAGGAAGGTACACAATTCCTAACAACTTCAGGAAGTCCCCAAAACTGATCAGATCCACGGGCTCCTTCCTCACAGGGTAAGCAGTAAAAGCTGAGTCCTCTTGGATGGAAGGAAATGAAGCAACAAAGACTCAGACCAACAGAGCTGCCTGGAAGAAAGGGTCTAGACCAGAGTCACTTGGAAAGGATGTCTCCAATCTGGTGAGCTGTTTTCAGGCTGTCTAGTGAGCTCCAGGTTTCCCAGCTTTTGAGAGGTATCACCTATGTTGGGGTGGGCTTTGGTAACGCACCCGTCTTTGAGTCACTTCTGCTCCTGTAAGTAATCCCTAACTCACATTCCTGTAGGCAACTCCAACAACACTCATTGGCTCACCTAGTTGGACTTTGGTGATATCTTTACTTTGGTCTGTCACAGGTTCCCTATCTGGCAAGAGTAGCCATGTGTGTTACATCTCTCCAGGAATTTTTTTTTCATGCAACATGCCTGCACGTATGTCTATGCACCCTCTGTGTGCAGTGCCCACGGAGACCAGAAGAAAACATTTGATCCCCCTGGAACTGGAGTTACAGATGCCTGGGAAGCAAACCTGGGTTCTCTACAAGAGCAGTCAGTGCTCTCAGCCATTGATCTGTCTCTCCAGTCCCACTTCTCAACCCTTATAGCTAATTTGTCAAATCTTTATTTCACAGTTATAATCTATAAACCTGGCAATCCTTATGTGACCAAATAAAAGAGTAGAAAGAGAAGAATGATCAAATCCTCTAAACTGGAGGTCCAGATAGAACCTAAAATTAGTGGAACAAGCAACAGAAGTTTATTTTTGACATTTAAAGTTACAAAGGCAAATGATAGCACCGCTATAACTATCAAAACCCGGAACGGACGGACAGAAGCTTGGATAACGTATGGTATTACTAGGGAAATGGTTCCATTCTGGGTTCTTAGTCTTGTGAATAAAAGAATTATAAAAGGACTTGGAAGGAAGATGGATGATTGGTTAGCACTGGCGAGAAAAACAGCAGGAATGGAAGCTGTAAATCTCTGCGGCGGCCAGGAGGAGGGGGAGATGGAGATGGAGGAGAGGTGCGGGGTCCCCTGTCCCAGTGTGGGTAATAGAAACGATAACTAATGGTTTCATTCTCTGTTTTATACAACCAGCAGCTCCAAACTTCAGCCCGTGTCCTTTAATTCCAAACCAATGTTAAGCCACAAATTGATGATGTGTCTCATCTGGGGAGCCATTACATTTTTCTAGCTTAGATGACAGCCACAGGATCAACATCTCATCCCATTTATGTTCGTTTAATACAAGAGAAATGCTTACTCCTTTCTCAATGACAAGAAATCATTCATTCATTCATTCATTCACTCATATTTTGCTTCTGGAAACCTTGAGAGTTTATCTTTTTTGGTCTTGATTCTCTTCTTGATGCATTGTCTCCAATGCTCATCCTCACACATGTCCATTACTGGTGTTTTCTTTATCTAACTATCCTTCCTTTCTTCCTTCCTTCCTTCCTTCCTTCTTTCCTTCCTTCCTTCCTTCCTTCCTTCCTTCCTTCCTTCCTTCCTTCCTTCCCCCCTTCTCCTTCTCTGGACAGGGTTTCTCTATGTAACAGCTTTAGCTGTCCTGGAACTAGCTCTGTAGACCAGGCTGGCCTCCAACTCACAGAGATCTGCCTGCTTCTGCCTCCCGAGTGCTCGGATTAAAGGCGTGCACCACCACCTCCCGACTCCCTTAACTTTTGAAAGGGGAATTGTCCCACCGCTGTGACTGATTGTGGAAGACCTAAGGCAACTTCTGGATCTATCCTAACTTAAGGGCATCAAAATGCATTTGAGGTATTATCGGAAATACACAGTGACTTCATTCCTCAGTAACCTTGGGACCCATCCAGTCCAGAGGGTCCCACACCGCATGCCAACGATTGCTTCACCAGTTGCTCAGACTTCAGCCTGGGTAGATAGTGAGTTCCAGGTTGGCCAGAGCTATAGCATGAGATCTTGTCAAAAATATATGAGTAAATGAGCGAATAAATATATCTATATGAGTTGCTCTAGCTCCTCCACTGCCCACCCTAGAGATTGCTGAGCTCTAGTCCCATCCTTTACAGTACAGTCCCATCACTCCAGAAAACCAGTCCTATTCTCCTCCCACCGCACCTCTTTCACGGGGGTTTTCCTGCGAGGCCCTTTCCACGTACCTAGCCTCGGACTGAGTTTCAGTTTCTGTATGATTCTACAATCACCTCCACAAACTTCGGTAGAGTTTCCCTATTGTCACAAATACCATTTTAAATATAATGCTATTTGCTACTAAATCAACTACCTGTCCGTTCATGTGCTTCTTCACGAAACTTAAAGAGATGATAAACAAGAATGCTTTGTTCGTTTTTAAAGAAAATGTTGAAGCAGGAATGTCCTTATCTCCTGCAAGATCAAGGACCCTCGTGGATGTGTGATACCACAGCGCTCTTCATTCTGATCGGCAGTGGGGGTTGTGCCTGTTGAGTCCACAATACTTTTCCTACCTTTGAAATTTGTAGCAAAGTGCTTAGGAGTCAAGCCAATGCTAACCACTTAGAATATGTTTGTTTCATTTTATTGAAGACCGAAAAAATTGTTGAGAGCCGAACTAGAGGCAATTGTTCCTTATAAAGCCAACAGAAGCGAGTAGCTTAGCACGGGCATGTTTATCACAGCCTTTTCAATTCAAGCAAAGCACTAAAAATGAGCCACCTCCCCATCGACAGGGGTAGATTGAAAACTGGTGTGTATTCACTTATTGGAACCACAAACGATGTATGCATTTAGGTGGATAAATCTGGATAGCACCATGGGGTGGGAAAGGAAACAGATTCCATTTACATGGGTTGAAGAAGCCGCAAAGGAAGGTCTGCAGGTGGAGGGTGGAAAGTTACCTTGACATGAGGAAGACTAGATGGAAGGAAACCAAAGGAAACTTTCTGAGCAAATGTAAATTGCTATAACTTGATCTTGGGTGGTATAGACACTTGTCAACCCTCATTCAACTGGACTTTTGCGACCTATGTGTTGTATGTATGTTACCCGACAATGACAAAGAGCAGCAGTTGAATGCACAGATTTGGAAATTTTTACACCAGAGATGCAAGTGATGGCCAACTTGAGCATGTCCTAACCTTTATGGAATTATTTCCCCAGCGTGTAAATTTGGTGTTGACATCACAGAGTTCCTGAAGGCCTTTGCTGATACCTTGCCATCCTTGTGGAAGAGGCTAGCTTTGCGTGGGGTTGTGTGAAGGGACCGGTGAGGTTCCCACTGTTTCCTGGTCACCATGTAGATGATCAGAAAGAAAAAAGTGGGAGAAGACCTTCACTGACTTGCTGTTGATGCTGATGAGGCAAACACCGCAAGAGAGACCAAGGTTCAAGGACAAAGGCAACATTACTTAGACAATTAAGGACATGTCACGATAGACCATGCAGGCATAGCACCCCACACCGCTTATACGCCACCACTCACAGAAGCCTGTCATGTCTCAATCCCACCTATGAAGAATTGTGTGGATCTTTCAACTAATTACTTATTTCCTCCAGTTAATTTAGTATGATAGTGAACACATGTTTCAATACTGACTGTGTGGATGGTCCTAACTAATGGGACTCGGATGTCCAACCTTGTCCTGTAACTCTGTAGTCCAACATCATGCTAACATTGAGCTTAGCCTTACAATATTGTCGACTAATAAATCACCCAACAGACCCAAAGGTGACTACAATTTCAAGATGGAGCCCAGTAAAAAGCAGAGTAGATGTCCAGTTGAGTCCAAGCCAAATCATTATCTCTCAGAATCATGAAATATATTTAATAAGTTGAGATGTTTTGTTATGCAAATTGCTAGTATATAAATTGATACAAAATAGCAAGTGAACATTCATATTGCTTTTTAAGGAAAGAAGAAAATCACTCTGCCAATAAAGAGGTGGTGTGGTTCAAAATTACTCACTAAAGATACCTTCTTATGAAATATATTTATCAAGAGGAAGGTAAAAAGTCTTAAAATTGAAAACTATACTTTGTTATGAGAAAAATAATGGGAGAAATATTTATCCTAAAGAACTTTTAGGGATGGAATAAAGGAAAGTTCTAAAAGTATGCAGGAGATGTGGAGAGCAAGCACACCCCTTGTACGTGAGTGAGTGTACCTGAGCTTAGGTAAGCTGAGAGTCATGTTTTGGTGTGGCCATATTGCTGTAGTGTTGCTATGTGCCCCAAAGTCTGGGCTGGAAACATTCTCCAATGCAACCATGTCCAGAAGTGAGGCCTCTTGGGAAATGTTGAGGCCCAGAAGACAAATCTAGAAGCAGGGCAGCCACTTTGCAGAGGACCTGGGTTTGTTGCCCAGCAACGACAAGACAGATCACAACTGTCCTTACCTCCCTTTCCGGGGAATCAAACACCCTGTTATGGCTGCATGCCTGTGGTGCATAGATGTAGATGCAGGCAAAACACCCATGCATATAAAATTAAAACAAAATGGATTCAGGAGAAGTGTGCACGGGTACTTTCGAGGTCCGTTCGTTAATAGATGGAAATGACCGATAAGCCTTGGGCTTCTTCTAGTATCACTGATGGTCAAGATGTCCAAGACAGAATGCGAAGGTGAGACACTGTGGGTTTAGATTATTGGAGACTGTGCGAGGAGAGAACCTGAAAGGGGAATCAGAATGCGTGTCCAGATCTGCCCTTTTGATTGTCGTCTCAGTTCCCTTATTTCTAGTGAGTGTGCGCACTTGACATAAATCTGAACTGCCAAGCATTGCTGTTAATGCCTTCCAATTATCAGGCATGAACACTCCAAGTAAGGACTCTTTTATATGCAGAAGATTGCCTGTTATAAACTTAATAGGCCAGACGATAAGCAGGGACATAAATGTTTTCAAACCTTGATCTCTGTCCTGTAATTTTCAAAGCTAGGAGCCAGATGGTCACACAACGTTTTCTTGAGGACCTTGGGAGTATAAATGACACCAATAAAACAGAAGAGAAAAAACAAGAAAACCCTACATGTGGAATATGGATTACGTCAGAAAGTGGAAAATCTACAAGCAATGAAACAGGTTAGGAATGGGCTACGGTAGCCCAGGAGAGACAGGCTAGGGTGGGGCTGGGCCGAGAGACAAAGGAAAGGAGGAAGAACCAAGAGGTAGAGGTGAAAAAGCCAGGAGCACCGAGTCTGGCAATTGCACACCTAAGGCTCCCAGAGACGGTGCGTACAGGAGTGGTTCTGAATGTGCAGCGTGAAAGACTGGAGACAGAAGCAGTTCCGCTGACTGGGAGTGGGAGAAAAGATGGTGTTTCTGGAACGCACTGAGTGAGAGCAGGCGAGGAACCCGCGTGTGTCCTCTGTCCAGCGTCTTCTTTTTCTCTCATTCTTTGATTCTTTGTCTTCCTCCCTCCCTCCCTTCTTTTTCTTTTCCTTCCTTCCTTCCTTCTTTCCTCCCTCCCTCCCTCCCTTCCTTCCTTCCTTCCTTCCTTCCTTCCTTCCTTCCTTCCTTCCTTCCTTCCTTCCTTTTTTTTCTGGCCCAGTACTTTCCATTGTCTTTTACAGGCCTTGCAGATGCACTCTTTAGAAAAGGACTACATTAAAACAGCTGATAGGACTTCCACCCTAACCCACTATGTTTTAAAGTGGTATTTAAAATCAACCCCCCACCAATCCCTGGAGAGAGAAAAGCAAAGCATTGAAAGGTACTATTTTCATGGCCTTTTATTCTCTAGTCAAGTGCTAATCAGATTGACTGTGCTCCAGCAGTTCAAAGCAACTCGACTCCCACCCCCACCAACCAATCCTCTTGTGGAGGATTGACAGAGTCATATATGCAGGGACACAAAGATATTGATTAGACGAGTATCAGAGGACTGGGGTTGAAGAATTAAGGGCAGTTGGCAGCTGGTTCTGGCACACATGAAGATGTTGAGCGTCTGCAATGACATTGACATGGCAGCGTCTGCTGACGTTATTTGCCAAGGATAGCTAATTTTCTTGGTATTATTAATTTTATTTCATTGTTTTTTTTTATCAAGTGCTTAAACCTCATCATCACAGACATTTCAATGGTTCTACAAAGTACAAAGCCCAACCACAAAAGTCGGGGTGTGCTAGGCAGCCTGCTAAGAGTGAGCCAATTGCTACAGGCACAGAGAGATAACGAATATAGAGAATTTAAAACAGCAGTAATCCAGTAAGGTCAATTACAAGCAATAACAGATAAACATTCCTCCCTCGAGAGTGAACTACACATGCACACAGGGCTTCTCACAGTCTTTGACTATACTGCTGAAGTGAATCGCTTCAGGGTCTACTGTGGAATACAAGTTGGGCCAGAAGTATTTCTTTGGAGTCTTCAAATAGTTTAAACAAAGCACTCAGGCTCCATTTGGGTGCACATTATCCTCAGGGTCTGGAAACTATTGACCAAATGAGAGCTCTTTGTAGGTTTCCTGCCAATGGTACAGCTCCCACCTGTTCTACAGCAACAGGGAAGTCAAACCCCATTGCCTCAGGGAAGTCCATGCTCACTGCCTCAGAGAAGTCCAACCCATTGCCTCAGGGAAGTCCATCCCCATTGCCTCAGGGAAGTCCATCCCCATTGCCTCAGGAAAGTCCTTCCCCATTGCCTCAGGGAAGTCCTTCCCCATTGCCTCAGGGAAGTCCAACCCATTGCCTCTCAGGGAAGTCCATCCCCATTGCCTCAGGGAAGTCCAACCCATTGCCTCTCAGGGAAGTTCATATCCACTGCCTCTCAGGGAAGTCCATCCCCATTGCCTCAGGGAAGTCCATTCCCATTGCCCCTCGAGAGCCTTGCTGTGGGGGTCTTTGTTCCACATGTCTTTCAGAGACTGGGGCACTGTTTCCATCCTGCTGCTTCACTGACACCAAGGTTGACAATCTCATTTCAAATCGTGGTGTTATTCTTGTATTAGATCACAAAATGAGAGTTTTAAAAGAACAAGAGACACGCTGCACTTTAGACTTCTATTCCTGATCGACTCAAAATACCCTCAGGAGAACTGAGTATAATATAATCTCGCCACACTAGCTTAAAAGTCGGTAAAACTAATACAACACTTCCCCTAGACACCATAAGCTATCAAATCCAAAACAATCCAGGGCTGCCAGGTGGTGATGATGCAAGATATTAATCCTAGCACTCAGGAGGCCGAGAGGCAAGCAGACCTCTGAGTTTAAGGCTAGCCTGGTCTACAGAGTGAGTTCCAGGACAGCCAGGGCTACAGAGAGAAACTCTGTCTTGAAAAAATTATAAAAGAAAAGCTCAGGGCTAGGCATGAGTTCTCTCTTTGGCTTGTTGCTCAATGGGGTCCCATAGATTCCCCCCAAACATTACAGGCTGTGGTCATTGCTCTTGGTCACCTCCAAGAACCCAATAGTAAGACCCCTATTACTGCAAATACCACAAGCTTGAGCCACAGGGCATAGAGAAATCAAGCTGGTACCAACCTGGAAGCTTCATCCCTAGAGGCTAAGAATGCAGTGCTGTAAGGTCTTCAACAGCCTTGTCCAGCTGTGAGACCTGGGAGCTACAGTAACAACTGGCATAGCAGGGTATAGTCACGTGTCCAATCACGGCACCAATATTAGGGAAGTAACCAACCTGCTCCATGAGATGAAACCCATGCCTGGTAATGCTAATTGGAAAAGCCTGTGGTTGGATAAAGCCATATGCACTAGGGGAGAACCTGGTAGTGTTACTCCACTAAGGAGGGAGGGTGGGGAGAGAAAGAGAGAGAGAGAGAGAGAGAGAGAGAGAGAGAGAGAGAGAGAGAGAGAGAGAACATGAAGTGAAATGAAGTTGGGAAAAGTGGTGGGGGTGAGAGGAGAATTGAAGGGGAAGGAATGGGGAAGGATCTGACGTAAACAAATTATATGCATAGATAAATATTAAATACAATATTTTATAAAAGACAGACCTGTCAACCAGAGGAGCCCACAGACTTGTCCTTTCCCTCAGGGTCTTGGTCACAGCTTAGGTCCACTGCCACGTGGGAGGTGACTGTCTGCTATAAGGCTCCATCACTGAGAAATTACCCTTGCTGAGGAATACAGTTTCCAATTAGGTTGGCCCTGGGCTCAGTGTAATCTAAATTAACATGGGAGAAAGAAAGACCCAGTTTTAGAGAAGGCCATGAGCAGCACGCAGCCACAGACGGTTATAAATGTGCCTGATCCCTTTAGCTAAAAAGGCTGGACAAAACACAGCCACAGTACAAGAGTCTACCCAGCTTCTGGAGATACGCAAATCAACAGATTAGCAAATATGTATTCACACAGACATAATGAGACCGTGTTGTTCCGATAAGATCAGGAGGCTGTATTTGAATTTTATTTCAATACTGTTTCTCGTGCCAAACAGAGGAAAGTTCATCTATTCTTCCTGGTATAAGCACAAGGCAAAGTATTAAAATATAGAAATTTGCTTAACATTTGGAGAACCTATATTTACACAACATGAGCATTATTCGTGTAAACACCGACATTTCCTTGGAGACTTTTAACCCAAGGCCAACACTAATGAAAAAAATATTTTTATCTGGAGCAGCATTATTTATATAAGAATCCAGGGACAAGCCTTCCTTTCTAGTGATCTCATCAAATGTGCAATAGCTGATAGAGACACCAAGGGACACCGCTATTTGCAGTGACAGCTACAATTATCGTCATTAATGTCAAAGAAGTCATTAATTACCCAGCCTCATCTGTCTAGTTTCATTTTATAACTAGGTGTTTCGCACTTCCCTAATTGGCAGGAGCAGGGACTAGAATGTCAGGTGCAAGTCGTCAGCATTTTCTATGGGCTTCACTCCTGTTATTTTGGTTTCTCTTTTATGTGTGCTACCTTGCAGGGCATCAATGAAGTTGGAATTCTAATTATCTGCATGTGCTGGTTCCCAGGAGAATAAGAAATTCATTTCCTTCTAGTAAGGGGGGTTGTTTACAAGCCAGAATTGCAAACAGCAGTGCTTGCTTCTGTTTGAAAATGTGGACGGAAGGTCTGCTCAGTGGTTAGAAGCACTGGTTATTCTTGCCAAAGACCCAGGTTTAGTTCCCAGCTTTGTCCCGGCAGCTCACAAAGGGCTCTAGGGGATCTGACGCCCGCTCCTGGCCTCCATGGATGTACATGTTGCATGTACACGGTGCCCAGATGAGACATGCAGACAAAAAAAATGTCTACGCAGCTGGAAATAAAATGTTGACTGGCTACTGTCTGCATAAGCTGGAGGGAACACCAAAGCAAAAGCGCGTTCAACTTGTTGCCAAGCCAAATTCCAACTGATCACCGCAAAGGATGGTCAGCGTGCATGGTGGTTTGCATGAAAACTGTCTTTCACGGATTGCACACTTGAAGACTTGGTCCTGGTGGTGCTGTTTGGGGAGGTTTAAGTGGCACGGCCTTGGTGGAGGAAGTACATATGGCACTGGGGGTGGCCTTTGCTAGTGAGAGCTTTTAGCTGCTTCCTGTTCTCTCTTTGTATCTCATGCATTGAGAAGGCCTGCCTCCCTGCCTTGAGGGATTCTTATTCCTCCGGAACCACAAACCAAAATTAATCTTTTAAGTTCCCTTGGTCATGGTGTTTGTATAACAGCAACAAAAAAGTAATTAATACAACTTATTAAGGAACAAATGGGAAACTCAGTCTATCTATTATATGACACAGAGTACAAAACAATTGACAGAAAGGGCAGGAATCAATTTTCTTGTTATCATGTTAACAATGTTAACATTTGAAGAGAAGAGCCCCCTAGTCACAGGCTTCGGGAATTTTCTCTCCCAGGTTTAGCCTTGGCATTGGGTTATTTCCCCAAGGTGTGTTCCTTCCTCACCATCCCTGATGAGCTGAGTGCTTCCGGTGGGGTCTAGTTCGGTATGGGTCCAGGAATGGACGGTGCTGAGCTGCTGAGGTGTCTCTCAGATGCTTCACTGCTTCTCATTGTCTCCTGAAACAGCAGAATATAAATCTGTCCTCATTTATGTGTGACTATTAAATAGTTGAGGAGCGTCATTCCCCCAGTGAGACAGTTTCGGGTTAAGTGTGTGTAATTGTTTCTGTATTCATGTGTTGAAATGATTTCCCGCCCCATTACAATTCTGATGATCTTCCCGGCGACTCACGTTTGTATTTCATTGTCCTTGGTGAAGGACAGGGGAGTAAAGTTCATTTCAGAAATCTAGTAAACTGGTCTTCCGTGAGCCAGGTATTAAGCATTTGTTAATGAGAGGGACATCGGGGTGCGATTTCATTAGCTGTGCCACCACACTGGCCTTATTTGGATGGTATGTGACAAGCTCCTTGTGGCCTTTTGGGAGTCTGCACTTCAATCTGAGTTTTAAAGCAGATGTGAGGGCTGAAGTTTGTTTTATGTTTTAATTACTGTGTCTAAGAGATCTGTAAAACAAGAAGTCTCTAACCTGTTGTTATCATCTATAAAGACACAGGAGTAAACCGAGGTCAGTCCTGTGAGGGGCAGCCAAGTCCTCGGCGGGACCCCTGGTGGGTGACTTGAAGCCTCAGTGGGAGACAGACAGATACACCATGCAGAGAGAGCAGGGGTATAGAGTTTATTTAGTGGGTTATGGAGGGGAAAGAGAAGGGGGAAGGGGGAGGCAGGGAGAGGAGAGAGAAACAGAAAGAAAGTGTGTGTGTGTGTGTGTGTGTGTGTGTGTGTGTGTGTGTGTAGGGAGGAAGAGGGGCAGTAGTTACTATAATGATTTCAGCCACGTAAGGCTGATACTTTTGGGTTCTAGGGCCATGCATGTGCAGAGAAGCCCTCAGGCAGAAGTGCCTAATGGCTCCCGGGGATGTTAAAGGGCCCCACATGACCCACATGTGGTGTGGATTACATCATCCACATATGACTCAGCTAAGCCCTTGTGTGCATGCATAACCCCCCCTCCAGTCATCTGTGTATGACATAGCCCCACCAACTCCCTGTGCACATGCACTAGGCAGCTTTTAAAAGCTGGATGCGCCATCTTCCTCTCTTTCTCTCTCTGCACACTGACTTCCCTAGGCCTGTACACTCCCCCTCTAATAAACTCCTAAGCGTGTTTGTTGCGTGTTCCGTGTTTCCTTCTCACTTGTGCCAGGTAATTTCAGTTATCTCCTCAGGAGAGGGACAGAAAGAGAGAGAGCAGAGAGGAGGTGGGGAAGATCTACTTGCCTTGGTTGAAGGGGGTGGGGTGGGAGTGGGCAGAGCTTGTTTCTTAAAGGAGCAGGGTACCCAGGTGACAGAGCAGGCCAGCAGATGACAACACCTGTAAGCCCCACTTGCCCAGGGACAGATAACTTCCTGAAATGTTCATATACTATAACAAGCCATGCGTAGTCACTTCTATAAACGAGGTTGGTTGCCCCAGCTGCACAGGATATGCTTGATCACACAGAAGTGGGAGGTACGTAGGCAGGAAGTACATCAGGATGTATGCACGCCCTGATTAGATGAAGGCAAGAAGCAGGTAGTCTTCTGGTTTTTGCCTTTATAAATTTGTGGCCATTCTCTGGGAATCCCTGGTATGAACCTGGCCAGTATTTAATAAAGCTTTAAATTTGACTAAAAGATTGTGGTAGTGGTCTTTTTCTTATCCAGTAGCATTAACACAGGTTTCTCTCATTTAAAGTATTCCTAGAGCCGGGCGGTGGTGGCGCACGCCTTTAATCCCAGCACTCGGGAGGCAGAGGCAGGCGGATCTCTGAGTTCGAGGCCAGCCTGGTCTACAAGAGCTAGTTCCAGGACAGGCTCTAGAAACTACAGGGAAACCCTGTCTCGAAAAACCAAAAAAATAAATAAATAAATAAATAAAGTATTCCTAGAGACTGGTGGGTTGGAAGACCAAAATGCTGACTCTCTGGTTGTTCTTTTCACAATGATCTGCCCTCTCGGAATCCATCTTTCCTTCCTGTGCTTTTGCTGAAGTGGATGCTGCTCGCCACCTTGGCCTTCCCATATCCAGTTCTGCAACTGGAAACATTTACCTGTGGTGGTTGTGGTGGGTGCATCAAGTCTTACATCTTGAAGTTTGTCAGTAACCATGACAAGGTCTTACTTTCTACATTTCTAACTACTATGTCTTGTGAGATGGTAAATTTGGGACATGTGTCTGGAGACTGAGGGGGTCAAGATTTGTCACTCCCAAAGTGTGAGTGCTCATCACTGTCCAGCAGACTAACTCCTAGAAGAGCACTGTCTAGCCCCACTGTGCAAGATCTCTTCCCTTGGAGCATGAATGGGACCTGCCAGGTGGTGGAACTGTTTGTGAAGGATTAGGAGGCACGGCCTTGTTGGAGAAGGAGTGTCACAGGTTTCAAAGGCCCAGCCATTCCCAGTCAGCTCTCTGTCTGCCTCATGCTTGTGGGTCAAGATATAGGCTCTTCGCTACTGCTCCAGGGCAATGCTTGCCTGCCTGCTGTTACGTTTCTCACTATGTTGAATTCTAACTTTCTGGAACCATGAGGCCCAATCTTCTTCTATAAGTTGCCTTGGCCACAGAAGTAGAAAAGTAACTAAGACAGAACTACAGCAGAGTTGGTGAGTTCTGTGTGATTGTTGTGTACAGCCCATATCACACGCTCATCCTGATGCATTTTCTCTCTTCATTCCTGGTTCTGAGAAGGAAGCTTTCCCTTGTGAATTACTCAGGAACCCACAGTCTGATAGACAGAGAAACACTGAGGTCCTCAGTTTTTACACTTTAAGAAACTGAATTCTGCTTTAAAGCATGAATAAAATATAGCTCCCTCTCCATCCAAGTCTCAGGTGTGAGAGCAGCTGTAACCTACACCTTCATCTCACACTCGGGGTGGTGGACTGCCTGACCCAGATGCTGGGACCTGAACTCGGGTTCTCTGTAAGAGCAGCACACACTGTTAGTCTCTGAGCCTCTCTCTCTGTCACTAAGATCGTGTGTGTGTGTGTGTGTGTGTGTGTGTGTGTGTGTGTGTAGTGATGAGGTGAGCAGGTCTGCTTTTCATCCCGCCCGGATCCCACACAGTTAGCTTTACACCCGAAATAACAACACACAAACTATATTCATTTAAACACTGCTTGGCCCATTAACTCTAGCCTCTTACTGGGTAACTCTCAATCTTGCTTTAACCCATATTTAGTAATCTGTGTAGCACCACGAGGTGGTGGCTTACCGGGAAAGATTCAGCATGTCTGACCTGGCAGCTGGCTCCATGGCGTCTGCCTGAAGCATCTGCCTCACTTCCCTTCTTCCCTGCATTCTGTTCTGTTTACTCCGCCTACCTAATTTTCTGTCCCATCAAAGGGCCAAGGCAGTTTCTTTCTTAACCAATGAAAGTAACACATAGAGACTCCTCCATCAGGTGTGGGTGTGACTGCTCAGGCCAGAGGACAATTTTTAGGAGCTGATTTTCCACCTCGTACCTTTGTGGGTGTTTGAACTTCTGAGCCACCTCACTGACTCCTTAAAACAGTTTCAAGCTGATGTAACAGTTGCCCACATTTGTGAGACGCACTGTGATGATCCACTGCATGCACACAAAATGTAATGACGGCATCAGGATTTGCATTTCTGTTTTTCTAAAACATTTACCATCCATTTGTGTCGGGGGTCTTCACACAACTCCTTTCCAGTGCTCATATAACACACAGTGATATTGTGAGTCCTGCTGCATGGCAGAACTCTGTATTTTTCAGAACACTGTGTTTGTTAAAGAACATGGTAATAAAACACTCTGCCCTTTCTCTTTCTCTTCTTTCTCCTGTATTGTTCATTGTCTGTAGACATACAGCATTGACTTTGTGGAATTCTTAGTCCTAGATGTCAATCATCAAATGTTCATTTAACTTTTAGGTATTGCACTAAAGCTATGTAGAAAGAAGTCATGACTAGAACACAGTAGCAACTAAGAAACTGCACCTTACTCTATGCACAGTTGGGGATCTACCTAAAAAATGTGGGGTGGGAGTGTTAAATACCCTTATCCGATTCTCGTGACCACTATTCTGCTTCAGCTAAATGAAATATTTGGTTTTAAAATAAATTTATAACATTTAAAAGTTTTGTTTATATTTTATTTTATGTGTCCTGTTTTGCCTGCACCTAAGTATTGCACCAAGTTTTTGCAGTGCCCATGGAGGCCAGAAGGGGGCATCAGATGTCCTGGAGTTAGAGATGATTATGAACCACCATGTGGGTTCTGGGGACCAAAACTGGGTCCTCCCGAAGAGAAGCATGTACTCTTAACAACTGAGCCCTCTCTCCAGCCCCGAATCAACGGTATGTAGCTTCTTCCACACATGGCTAGATCATGCAGTGTTTGCACATCTGTCCCTGGCTCCTAGCACTTAATGTCATGCCCCGCCCTACCGGTACATCTGTTCCATGTTGTTTTAAGGTAGCAGTCTGCCACCATTTGTTACACCGCCACACAAAGATAACACATCTACTGACTCCAGCTCCTGATGAAAAAAATTCTGCTTACCCTGTCTGCAGAATGCGTTTGAGTTTGTTTGGCTAGTGAGGGCCGTAGGCCCTGGCTGTCACAGGCTACACTGCCCTTTGAAAGTTGTCGTAAGTGAAAACAGTAAATTTTCAAAAAAAAAATTGAAAGGCTGTCACAATTTTTCTCTAATAGTATATTATCCTTGGGTTTAGTATTGAATATATTTTGTTCGGCTTCCAATACATCTATATTTATTTGTTTATGGACTTGGGCACTTCAATAATTTTTGTTATTTTACTTCCATGTGACAGTATTCATAATAAGATCCAATAACACTAAAAAGTTGCTTTTATTTTTTTCTTCAAAAGCACTTTTTGTGTGCTGCGGATACAGCTCTGTGGTGGAGAGCTTGCCTAGTGTGCACAAGGTCCTGGGGTCAATGGCCAGTCCCTGCAAACGAAGCGCACGAATGTGCTCATTGACAAGGAAGTGAGAGCTGCTCCCCAATGGAGTGGTCAGGAGCTCTAGACTGAATTCCCTGGCGCTCCAGAGGGACTAAGCTCCGGGAGTGTTTCCACACGGAAGAAGCACGTCCCGAAAGCGGCAGCAGCTCCCCAGGCGTGCACAGTAATGCCGCTTGCTCATCTACCACAGGATGCATTTACACCTCCTCTTAACTGCTCCTCCTCACAAGTCGCTAACGCTTCCAAACTGCCTACCGCCTTTTGTATCTGGACCCTTTCACTCTACGTTCAAATGAAAGAATCTCTCGCGTCGTCTTGGCCCCTGTGACTTTAATTCAGTCCTCTAAGACCATGGTTTGGTTTCCCACAAAGGCGTTGCCTGAAATGCATCCCTTGCCTTTATCTGTGCCGCTGTTTGCTGTTCGTGTAAATTCATCCTGCACTTTGCAGAATTATTAGTATTCCACTTAACTCTTCACTTTGTTGTGGAATTCGTACATACTGCGCCAGCCTCTCAAGAGAAAGCCTGCCTAAAACACAGATCCTACGTTCAAGGAGTCATTTCTCAACCGGGTAATGGTTGTTAGAGTGACAGGTGCCTCACTAAGACACTCAAATATACATTCATGGAACTTAAGGGACATTCTTAGCCGAGGTTTTCAACGTTTAGTGGGAATAGTAAAGATTTATTTGGAAGACAAAGACTAAATTTGAAACAAAAGTGGTATCCTCTGGTACAAAGGCTCTCTCCACCACTCCCCGTTTCCCGCAGGCACCCACCCATCAATGCTTTCCTTTTTCCGTGTGGAATCATCTCGGTTCAATCGCGCTACTTTTGTAATACCTATTTCTGTTTCACACAGGGCAGCAAAAGCTCTTCCACTCTCTGCCCCCTGTTCACTCAACTGAATACCCCTCTAATACCCTGCCACCCACTTTCCTGGGTTTTCCTTTCTTTTTTGAGACGCAGAAAAGTAATCTGAAAGAGAGATTGATGGGACCCAGCTCTGCACACTGAGCCTTTGCCTCTCAGGTAATTTCCAAGCTGCCTCCTAGCCGAATGCTTCTTAAAGGGAACTCTTCCTTTTGGAGGAAGGATATTTTTCTTGTATCCCGAACAGATGACTGATTGCAAAGCGATTTCAGTGCTACTCACGGACTCTCATGCGTCTTAATCACTATTAAGATAAAAAACACTAAAAAAAGAAAGAAAAAAAGAAAAAGAAAAGATGAACAAAGCTAGGCTTGCTGACAAACACCTATAGTCCTTTTAAGTAGGAGGCTAAGGCAGCTGAGGCAGGAGGATGCCCTAAAGTTCACCCTGGGTAACATCGTGAGACCTCATCTCAAAAATGTTAGGACAAAACCAAACAAAACAAAGAACATTTGCCAAATATTGATGGCCCATCGACAGCTAATATATAGTGAATATTTGTCACATGTGTGCTTCTATTTACTCTGTGTTTCTCATAGTTTCCATAATTAAACTCTTATAAGCTCCATATCAAATAGGTATTGATACATGGCTGACTTTTATAGATGAAAAACCAGGACTTAGAAAGAACAACTAACAAAGTCACAGAGCTAAACATCAGACTGGGTATGACACCCAGTTAAGACTCAAATGCATTTTATTCCAGAAGACTCTATTGCTTCCTATTTATTTTCCGGCCCATTTTCATCACACCCACCCAGCCATCACCTACACACAGGCTCCAGATTCTAGAAATGTTCAGACCATATTTTTTTTCTCTTTCCTTTTCCATTGCATTCCAAGCCCATATCTAGGGAAAGGAGTTTCACACCAGTGGGTCTATATAGGTCTGTGATCGCATGTAGTCTGAGCTACGTGTGACTCCTCCTCAAAAATGGGGGGGGGGGATAAATGAAAAGAAGAAAGGCCTTTAATTAGCTCAAAAGTCAACTTGAAGTTGTTGGTTTGATTTTAGCATAATTTTATGTTACCTGCGATGCAGGCATGGAAGCAGCCTCATTTTTCTTGTTTGCTCTCAGATTTCCGAACTATAATCATATTTTTGTATTTTAACAACAAAACCAAACCCACTGGGAAAGATATTTGGTCTCTGGAGAAGGAAAGACCCAAGACAAGGCAAGGAGCTTTGCTGGCTGGGGGACCCACTAGATTTGTTTAACTGTGCTTGTCATTACATTTAAAAGTTCCCATAGGCTGCTGTGTGCATTGCTTGAGTCTCCATGTCTGACCACACCCCTCATTGGGTGAGATAATAAGATTCATTCTACATCCTTGTGATCAACCCCCTTTCAGCTATTATAGAAGGAAAGATGAGAAAGTGTGGTCCAAGTTCATGCCCTAAACTGGAAGTACACACTAAGCAATGCTTTTTACATAAACTTGCATTCATAAAAAATTTTTTTGAGACACGGTCTCACTATGTAGATCTGTAACCCTCTATGTAGACCAGGCTGGCCTTGAACTAGAATGAGGTCCAGTTGCCTCTGCCTCCGGAGTGCTGGGACTATAGCTGTGTGTCATCACCACCTCTTTCCGGCTCTTTACTGGAGTAGACATAAGCCCACAACTGTAAGATGTATGTTGAAAGTAGAATGGGCGGGTCCGAGAATCTGTGTGTCCCACTTTATTAAATAATATCAAACTGATTTCCAAATTAGATGAACCAATTTATAGTTCCATCTATTATTTATTATATGTTTGCCTACATGTATGTTTGTGCACCATGTGGGTACAGTGCCCCCAGAGGAGGGTATCGTATTCCCTAGAACTAGAGTTTCATTTGGTTGTGAGACATCATGTGGGTGCTGGGAACTGAACCTTGGTCCTCTGCAAGAGCAGCTAGTGTTTTTAACCATGGAGTCATCTCTCCAGCCCTGTGTGATGGACAAGTTTATATCTCACACATTCCAGCAACACACGAGGACTCCTGTTATTCCAGCAGTCAGGATTGTCATTGATGCTTGAAAGAATCCTCCCATCTGATGACAAACTGACACGTATGGCACTACCTTTCCGGGTGCCTACTGGGAGGTGAGCCTTTCATGCCTCTCCAGAGAAAGTTCTGTGTCTTACAGCTCTCTCCTGGGTGTCCATTCAGCCGGCTTCTTGCAGCTTCACTCCTCCAAGTCACTTCTTGCCAACATGCATCTTCAAGGAACTGCACAGCAAACACACTAGATGACCCTGTCCCAGTGGGGATATTGGGAGTATCTCACAAGAGATGGGGCTATCAAAGTGTTCTAGTTGACTCGCTCTTGTTGTGATAAACACCACGACCAAAATCAACTTAAGGAAGGGAAGGGTTTATTCAGCTTACACTTTCAGGTCTTCTAGGTCACAAGTCAATCACTGAGGGAAGTTGTTGTGGGATATTTTGTTTGTGTTCTGACAAATAAAGCTTTCCTGGAGATCAGAGGCTGGAGCTAGCCACTAGTTAACCATAGAGGCTAGGCAGTGGTGACACATGCCTTTTATCCCAGAACTTGGGAGGTGGAGACAGGATCGTGTGACACTCTTTTCTGAGGATCCATAAAGATAGGATCCTCCATTTTGTCTGAATGGAGACAGGACCCCCATCCCCATTCGGTCTAAGGACTCATGCAGAAAGGAATCTATGGTGGCTGCCGCTCTGCTTCTCTGATCTTTCAGCTCTCACCCTTGATATCTGACTCCAGGCTTTTATTGTTGAGACTAAATAGATTCACACTTCAGGAAGTAAAAGTCAAAACTCAAGGCAAGGATCTGGAAGCAGGGACCTTGGAGGAAGACCACTAACTGACATGCTCTCTGGATCTCCCAGCTAGCTTTCTTATACAGTGCAGGACCCCCTCCCTAGGTATGGCACCATCCACAATGAGATGGGTTCTTCATATCAGTTAATCAAGGCAATGCCCACAGACACAGGCCAATCTGACAGAGGCAGTTCCTCAAAAGAGATTCCCTCTTCCCAGGGGACTCCAGGTTGTGTCAAATTGACAGCAAAACTAGTGCAGTGAAGTGGGTAAAGAATGAATGAATGGTTCTGAAAGTTGAGAGCAGGTGCTCAGTGACCCTGGGAACCTGTGTTGAGGGGAGAGGCCTCCGGAGAGGGAGGTCGCGCAGCGACCAGAGAGCAAAAAGCCCCATGTTGGGCGCCAAATGAAGGGGTGTGGTCGGTCAGCAATTGGAATTAACCAAACTAGCTTTATTATAAAATACTCTGCTTTAATAAAAAGAGGAAAAGGTAGAAACTTACAAAGCCAGAGTTCCAGCGAAGCACAGGAAACAAAGAGAGCGAAAACAAATGCACACAGATGTTTTAAAGACTATGTGTAGCCCCAGGGGGGGGGACACACCCCACAGACAAGGTGATTGGCTGGGGCTTCCCCTTCATGCAAGAACAATTGGAATACAGCTGATTATAAGCAACTGGAGGCAAATACCGTGGGCAATGTCTTAGTCAATGTACCATTGCTGTGAATAGACACCATGACCACAACAACTCTTATACAGGAAAACATTTCATTGGGGCTGGCTTACAGTTTAGAGGTTCAGTCCATTATCGTCATAGTGGGACATGGCAGTGTGCCAACAGACATGATGCTGGAGAAGAAGCTGAGAGTTCTACATCTATATCTACAGGTGACAGGAAAAGGTGGGGGGTGGATAATGGGCGTGGCTTGAATATTTGAAACCTCAAAGCCCACCCCCCAATGACATACTTCTTACAACAAGGCTACATCTACAACAAGGTCACACTTCCTAATAGTGCCACTCCCTGGTGACCAAACCCTCAAATCTATGAGTCTATGGGGCCCATTCCTTTTCAAACCACCACAGGAGATCACCACTGTACTAAGTGTCTTCTAGTTGATGTATGTGGGACCTCTGCCTCCTGTCTTAACACTCAGACCCTCCGACTTGCATAGGTTCTCTGGCTGGTGGGCATTCTTCTTGCCATGCTGCTGATGAATTTGAGTAACTGCCCTATCCCCAGCCCCATCCCTCCTATCCTGGCTCTCCTCAAGTTGGGCAAAGAACGCTTTAAGTCAATATGACACAGCCCCTTTTAGAACATCCTCTACGTCACCAGTGCCCTGCCAAACTGTCCAAACCCACTTAGAAGGCATATGTGGGTTCTTCTAAGGGCCTGTTGTCATGAAGTAGATATTACCTGTACGTACATGTAGGCCCAGATAGCCGAGGGGCAAGTATTGGCAGGGCATGTGGGCGCTTTTTGGAGATAAGGGCATCAGGCTCCCAGGCCTGTGTGAAATCTTTTTGTTCTTTTGGACTGAGTAGTGAGTAAAAACAGAGAGGGCAGAATAGAGGAGCCAGGAGCTTGGACCAGCTCTCTGCACTACCATGTGCTAGTTAAGACTCAAAGACATTTGAGAATGTCAGGTGCAAGTCATTAGTCAGGTAGGGGGACAAAACATCTTTTAGTCAAGCGAGGGGACAACACATCTCTTAGTTACTTGTTTTATTATGTTTGTTTGTTTACAATGTTTGCACTTGAACCCAAGGCTTGGCTCAGTGCACTTCTGAAGTGAGATTTCAAACTCAGTCACCCCTTCTGTGACATTCTGGCTTCCAGCTCCAGGCTTTTCAAACCTCGTGGGTGTTAATTATTTCCTGGAAGAGCTCCCAGGTCCTTCTGTGATCTGACTTTGCCCCCTACCTTATCTAGGGGTATCGAATGATTGAGGTTGTAGCCCTGAGCTTTATGCCTCACCGACGCTATCAACCATGGCTCTTGATTAATAATAGAGAGGAACTCTTGCTTCTATCTCCTTCACTAACCACTGAGGTTATGGCCAGGGGCTTTCTGATTAAGCAAAGAATTATCTTCCATTAGAAGATGAAGGGTTAGCCACCTCTTTAATGGCTCGGAGAAACTGAGATCAAACAACCCTTTCTGTTACCAGCAATCTTTGCCAGATAACACCCCACAATACACACTCAAAAGCTGGGCGATCATTGTTCTGCAGCTGGTAATTGGAGATCATCTGCGTTGACTTTCAGGAAGATGTAGGCTTATGGAAGATGTGGGGTGTTTCTAGTGATGGAGTTTGAGCTCTGTGATCTAATCTAACTACAAATACACTGGCTTCAGGCACCTGGGATAAGCAGCTGAAAGTGTCAACAAACCAACTCAGAGTCCACATTCACTCTCCATTCACATGATAAGGAATAGGGGGAGAATCCGTGTGTGAAGATAAAAACATGTTTTGGGGTTGATGGTGGAATCTGTCCTGATCAGAGGGACGCATGATGACTTCCCCTCTGTGCCGCGGGAAAGTGGCCTGGATCGGTGTTGGAATACTTTGCCTGCTGGTTAGAGGTCTGCAGTCTGCCATAGTCTCTTGCAGTATGCCCCCCCCCCCCCCCCGCCTGCCCAGCAAGGCTTCCTGCCCTCCACCTTCCCTTATCTGGAGAGTGTCCCTGGGTCTGGAGAACTGACCTTATCTAAAAGCTGCTTCTAAACCAGGTGATGATTCATCTTTAGCTTGGCCCTTGGCACAGATCCCTGCGAAGACCTATGCTAGATGCTCTGCCATAGGACCCTACAGCCACATACTAAGCCTTCTGATAGGAGCGTGCCACTTAGTGCAAATTAGAGTGTGTCCCCAGGCTCCCCAGTCCTATATATTCCTTATACTCTGGAACAAAGTTGAGCTGTCACCCCGGAGGGTTGTCACCCGGAGGACAACTGGACGGCTGTCACCTGGAGGGCTGTCACCTGGAGAGCTGTCACCTGGAGGGCTGTCACCAGGAGGGCTGTCGCCATCCATGCTCACCGGCCAATGCAGAGCTTACAGTCCTCCCTTCTGCCTCTTTCTCCTCTTGGACTGATGGCTGACAGGCTGAGAGAGGGGGACCTCCCCCAGATCGGGGAGAGGCAAATGGGATTTTAAGATACAGGGGCAGTCTCTGAAGGGAAAAAATGAAGAAAATCCGAGGGCAGCCAGCTGCAGGGACCATGGCAGGGAAGGGAGGCAAACAGGGTAGAGCTAGTGGGAATTTCCAAAGGGGCTGGGGACCCAAGGCTGAGAATGGATTCCGATTCTCTGTGATGTTACTCTCCTTCCCTGCCTCAGAGAGGGACGGGACAGAACACCTTCACATAGAGCACCTCTTGGCAATAGTCTTCATGGGACCCAGGAAGGAGATGCTGCGGTTGCTTGGGTCAGAATAAGATGAAAATCAAACACCAATCACAGCGGAATACAAAGGAGACGCAAAGCTCTACACAGGCTAGAAATTAGAACACAGGACACAGAAATGCACCTCCTTTACAATCCCTGGGAACAGTGGCGATGATGTCATTTCCCTTTGCATTTGGACATGCAGATTTCAGAATAAACCCCCAAGGCAGGAGACTGCAAAGGTGAAAGATTTGAGCGCATTCACATGATGGCACCGAGCCATCTTTTCAAGGAAGGCTTTCACAGAGTTGGTTAAAGTCATTCCGCTCATTCTCGAACACAAAGCTTCAAAATTAATAGATGTGTAGACTAAATGACACGGTGTCTCAGGCATGGGCTTTAAGCAACCAGTGACTTTTATGTCCCCGACATCGTACCTGTGCTGAGGGACACAGGTTGTGTGTCAGGTGGAGTTGCAGTTCTGCAGCAGGTGACACCGGTTAAATGAGGCATTACAGGGTCACTTGCTCGAGTGTGTCATGTGATGTCAGCTGGAGTCCAGAGAGAGGCGACAACAGGGGAGATGAAGATACTCACAATTCTGGCTGTGAGCCAAGTTGCAGGAGGAGGCCAGAAGGCGATGATATGGTCTGCCAGAACGGGGACCCAGTGTGCATGCCTCACACAGACGCAGGAACTCCACGTGCACAGAGGGTGCCATGTTCCCACAAAACAAACAGGTTCTCAGAGGTCTTCCTCGGAGTGGCAGCTGGGTCTGGAGGTGCTTCTGTTTGTGGAGCAGGGGTGAGAAAGATCACTTTGGAATACTGGGTGAAGGTCTAGGAAAAGCAGCGGGGAGAAGGAAACTGAATAAAGGGAATCTTTGGAAGCTAGTCTGACAGCAGGCTGCGGGGCTGCCACGTAAATGAGAGACTGGAGGCGGTGGAGGCGGAGACGAAAGAGTGGCTCTGATCCAGGCAGGAGAGGCGTGTGACCAAGACTGTAGCTCAGCCAGAGACGCCCAAGAGACTGTTCACACTCGCGGCCTCGTAGACTTAGCATCACACCTTTACAGTCTTCCAGGGACAAAAATAAAATGTGACAGAGATGTGGCTGTCGCTGCCGTCTTACAGAGTTAACATATTTCAAACTTCCTTCAGTTTGGACAAATTCCTCACTTCTCTACATGACGGAAGTCTATCTAGAAATGTCACCGCACGTATTTTGGTAACTTTTTCGGTCATGCAGTTTTAGAATCCTGAGATGGCCCCTTCCTCAAGCTCTCCTGCACTGCAGGTCTTTGGTAGGAAGGACTAACATGCTGTGTTTTATCTACAAGGCTTCTGTGAGTGGTCATGACGGGAGTGGTACGCTGGGGCCGATGGCGAGCGAGCTCTCCGCTGCACTGGGGTTGTGGGTTACAGGCTTGGCGACCATTCTGTGGTTTCGTTGTGATACTTAAAGCTTGATGAATGGACCCAGAATGCCTAGCTGGCATTGGAGTGATTATGGCATAATTTATGTTCCAAATGTAAAACCCCAGGAAGCCAATAAATCCAGTGTCAGGACAATCCCAGATGTCAGGCCACTCCGCAAAGTGAGTCCACGGGCCTCCGTGAATTAATGAGCGCTGTTCTCACCCCTCCTTCTATTTGGAGACTGTTTTACCTCTTTAACTCTGGGCTATGAAGATGTGTAGGTTACAACTGCCTCAGGACTTCCTGTCTCATTAATCCTAGGATTCCCCTCTGCATTTGAAAATGCTAAGACGCCAAAACGCTAAAAAAAAAAAAAAAAAAAAAAAAGAAGAAGAAGAAGAAGGCGTTGCTGGCAGTTTAGTTCCTTGCTCACGTCTTTGCTCCTAGAGAGATAAGTACAGCATTGATAAGAAATTCAGGGAAGGCTTTCCCATGTTGATTTAAGCGAGTTTCTGAGATCATTTTTTTTAAAAAAATATAAGATATTTGCTCATTATTCTGCCATTATTCTGCATTTACTATTATGAAAAGATTATTTCTTATTTTATGATCTTATAATTCAAGCTATCATCTTAGTCCTTAATTAAAAAGGAGTTAGGAAATATACAGGTACTCATTATAGACAAAAGGCTTTAATTCTATTTACATGAAATTGTTTTCTATAAATGTGACCAGAATTTAGATGAAGGCAGAGAGCTGGGAACTACTTGAAAACGAACTCAGAGCAGCAGAGACATGCGAAGACAGACTCTCCAAGGCGCTGGCCTGGGCCCCATGTTTGACGACTACCAAAGTTAGCCTGGGGTGCTGGATTTTTGGTTTCTTTTTGTCATCCGTGAAGCTTACAACTGGATATTTGTGTCTGATGAATGACACAAGAAACCGGCTTCTCCTAGGTACCTTGGTTGGAGTGAAGATGGTTTAACGAATATAATTGCACTCAAATAGCTCAGCTTGAGCAATTATCTCTAATTACTGGGAGAGCCCCACTCTCCTTTCTAATGAAGACTACCAAGGGAGGGAGCTTATCTCCAGGCGCCAATTTCATTTCAGAGTTAATGGGAAGAGTTGGTTCTGCCTGGAAGATTTTGATGAATTTTCGTTCCTTCCAACCCCATTCTAGCGAGGAATTGCTGATGTCTTTAGGCCCACCCCCCCCCCCCTCTTTCCTGAAGCCTTCCTCTGGGGCGTGATCTAGTCCCTGCTACTATCTGCAAAGCCAAGTAGCTCAGAAAACTCCTGTAATCAGTGGCAAGCACCGTGCAGCGTGTTCTGGAAGACAGCAAGATTTAGCTTCTCAAGACTTCAATCAAGAATTCAGCGCATCACCAATCGGAGGCGTTGCTGTGTGTGTATGTTTCTCCCAGCGCTCAAAACAAAAGCCCACTAATGTTTAATGAGTTTCCTGAAGGAAATGCATTTTTGGGGGGTTTTTCGAGACAGGGTTTCTCTGTGTCCTGGAACAAGCTCTTATAAACCAGGCTGGCCTCAAACTTACAGAGATCCGCTTGCCTCTGCCTCCCAAATGCTGGGATTGAAAGCATGCACCACCACTGCCTGGCTAGTCAAGCCAATTTTGAACGTGTGTTGGGATTTGGGATTTTGGGTCATTGTTTTCTTCCTCCTCCTTCTTCTTTCTGTAAACGGGAAGAAGGGGATGTGCTTTGTGACTAGAATAATTGGGCGCATCAAAACTGGTTGAAAACAATGACTTTTAAAACTGTCTATTGTGCCAGCTACCGCCACCAAAGCCACCTCTGGCCACTGTGAAGGAGTGTTGGAAGTTTTTGACGCACATCCTGCTCTGCCCAAGGCCCCAAGATAT